>NC_092742.1:113357722-113962323 GCF_047496795.1 Chiloscyllium punctatum
CCAGCTCCTGAGCTCAGGGCGCGGTGCCCTCCCCTTCCCTGAGGACCAGGACTTGGGGCTGAGTCTGTCTCTCTCCAGCTCAGCTTCTCCAACACAAAGACACACAACAACATCGGTCACTGCTGCTCGGCACGATTTAATCAACATTTTTATTGGTTACAAATGGAAGTGAAGGATACAGTCAGTGGGATGGTGCCTTTTCTCACTGGCCCCTGAGTTGTGAGAAACATTGAAATGTTTCCCTGTAACCCCCTGTGCGATAAGGATGGACAAACCAGCGCTACCCTCAGTCTGTTACCATAGCGACAGATTGCTCCATCACTGAAACACTGAACTGAAATGAGAATATCCCGGATGGATTGATTAATGAGGGAATTTGATTGATGGATGGATTTGGGTGAAGGGATATTTCAGCACATTCTTCAGCTGCTGCCTGAACTTCGTCTGGGTCACGGCATAAATCGCGGTGTTTGTGCAGCAACTGAGGAGCTGCAGCATGAAGCCCAATTCCTGCACGTAGGCATCGAGATACACAGACCGATACCCAATCCACCACATCCGGCTCCATATAGAATACAGCATTAACATTGACCATAACAGGATGAAATTGGCCGAGATCACAAACAGTAAAATGATGGATTTTTTTCGGTTTCTCATCTCAGTGTCAGACTGAGCGTCCCCATTGGTGTGAGCGCGGAGTCTCCTGCGGGCTCTGCTGGTCACTAAAATGTGTCTGACGGTGAGAACATTGAGCAGCAGAATCAGGAGAAATGGGACACACGGGGTTAGAATGTTGTGGAGAAACTCAATTGTGACCCAGACACTGGAGGATAAAGCAGCGTTTGTTACAGAACAAAACCAGGGGAGGTTCCACAGCCGATACCGAGCCGTAAGCATAAAATACCAGGAAATGTTCTTTAAACAGCTCAGCACAGTCACTGCTCCCAGAACCACAGCCGCCGTTTTCTCACTGCAATATTTACTTTTCAGCTTCTGGGAACAAATGGCCACAAACCGATCAAAGGTGAAAGTGACGGTGAACCAGACAGAGCAGGCAGTGGCTGTATAAAGCAGGACGGCGTGGATATTACACACGGGGACGGAGTCCACCAGGAAATAAAACTGTTCCCGATAAACAATGGGAATGTGTCTCAGGATCAGGTCGAGGATAATGACCAGGAGATCCGCCGCTGCCATGGCCCCCAGGTAACGTCTGACACATGGAGACAATCCACAATCTTTATAAAGCAGGACGTAGATGGTCACTACGTTAACTGTGAGGAAGGAAAAGAAACCCATTATCCATCAGCCTGGAGGCAAAGGTACCCCTTTGATTTGGGATCCAGTGAGATTTTCAAATGTGTCCCTGTATTCAGGGATTTATTAAAATAATTGGAGCTGGAATAACAAATGGGAAGTTCTGAAATACTGAAAAAAATGTCAGTTTTGGAATGTTGGGGGCAGAACGTTCCGGGGAATGTCAGTTATAGATTGTCGGGGGCAGAACGTCCCAGAATCTCTTTCAACTGTCCATCACCTTTCCCCTATACCCACCCCACCAACATGATGTACTGTGCACAGGCTACATATCTTTCCAGCACTGGGAGCTACACTGACCACATCATTGCATTATCTATAAACGTCAACCAGAAAGTCTGTTCAGCACAGCGACCTGAATTAATCTGTAAACCAGGAGCAGTTACCCTCCCGGCATGTAGAGCTCTGTACACCAAACCATTGCATTCCTCAGTAACACTGTGTTAGATCCCTGCCCAGTGTGGGGAAATTTACAGCCCGTTCTGGAACTGACAGGAAGTACAGCTCCCACCCATTTACAGCTCCATCTCTCCATTGTACCATGACAAGGGAGTGCTGTGGGTATGAACATCACTGCCAGAGAGAGATGGCGGGGGTATCAGTTTAAATACCACCACATGGGAGGGGTTTGGGGTATAGACAGAAAGTGGGAGACTGTGAGACAGTGTCATGGAAGGATGTGTTCCCAGGTTTCAGAATGCTGAAATGTAGACACTTCAATCGCATCCTGTAACATGAGCCTGTCTTCCCAGGAATGATGGGAAAAAAAGGTGTGAGGCCAGATGAGCATTTGTTCTCCATCTTTGTTCGTGGAAATGCTTTCAACCGAATCTACGACTCATTGGGCACATTCTAACGATAATTTATCTTTGTTTTGTTTTTCCTTGAGTGTGACAGAGGGATCGTCCACACGAGGCTGAGCTAATTTCCTGGTGCTATCGTATCGGACTCATCTCATTAACTACCCAGCCCACCCCATGGTGTTCCTCCCATTCAATACCAGCCTGATTCTCCCACCCATCATGGCGGTTGGTACTCACCATCGCCCGTATGCCCCTGGATATTCTGTGATCTCTGGCACTGGTGCCACCTTGAAAAGGCCAATGGGCACCCGGTTGAGCTTTCTCAGTTCGGAGCTGCCCTGCACAGTTTTCCTCGAACATGGCAGATCATGGGCAATTACACAGCGGTTTGTTGACAGGGCCACCGAGGTCCTGGTGGATGGGCCAGTACAGAATGAGACCATTTTCTTCCCAGAGGAGGCCACACCACCAGACCCACCGAGCATGGTCTGAGCTCACCACCCAGCTCAGTGCAGTATATGTGGTCTGAAGAAATGCCCAGCAATACAGGACAAGCTTCAGTCACCTTCCCCGCTCTTTCAAGATAAGTGTCACCGTATTCTCTCTGCTCCCTCACACTCACTGTATATCTGTTACAGCACCGACCCCCAAACAAGGCTCATGCTCCACCACGCTCACTGCTGCATGCAGCACCTTCGCCTCCCCTTCCCTCCACATTACCCCACTCCCCGACACTAATAATGCTGCATGCATACAACACTGACTCCCTCCGGACACCTCACCATGACACCGTCCCACACCTACACCAGCACTAACAGCAGGGCCACCCATCCCACCCTCCCTCCTCCCTTTCTCCCATTCCAGGAGAAACAGCCTGGAATAGGACAGAAAGGGCCTATCCGGGTGGTGGAGTGCCCAATATCCGTTCCCTCAGCCCCCTCCCCCCTCCATGTGGGGAGGACCCTGGTAGGAGCCGGAAAGGACATGGACGCCTCGTGTGGAGATTCTGAAACATCCACGTCCCACCGACCGAGTAAGGTGCAATGTTCAGTGAAGGGCAATTCTCACTTTCAACCCACTGGCAGCTCCGTTTCCCCCCGGCACAACTTAGAAGCCGTGGCCCTGATGCCATCTCCGTTGTGTGTTGAGCTGGTAAAAATGGAATCCCCACAGTCTCGTTGGCAGGAGGGTAGGCTCACAACACATCGTCACCACCACCTCCCAGGAAGGGAGCACCGACACTCCCTCCTACACCTCCCCCTGTAAACAGCTCAAATACTGAAACTAATCTGTGATAGTAACTGCTCTCCCCACTCGTCCTGACATCTTCAACAATCTGTGCTCATATACACCCAGTGCCCTCTGCTCCTGCACCCCCTATTTAACGGTATGGCCTGTTTTATATGGTCTTTTGTTGTCTTTCCTACCAAAGTGCATCACTTCACACTGCTCTGCATTGATCCCCAGCTGCCATACACCTGAACACTACACCAACGTGTGATTGTACTGTTAGAGTTCTACACTGTTAGACTTTACAATTCTTCCAGGTTTGGTGCCATCTACAAACATTGAGATTGTTATAGCGTCACAGTTCCCATGCAACAACTGAAATTCTGCGACTCTACCTAGTGTGAGCAAGTGTAATAACGCTATATTCCCACAGACAGAGTCGAATAATGACATGCTGTCAATGGAGCAACAAAATTCCTGATACAAACCAGACGGAGTGCATGAAATATTGACAAACCATAGAGAAGAGAATTCCAGATTGGCTCCAAGATTCTGTATTGACATCAGGATATTAATGTCATGAAGTCCTTTAAGAGAGAGGGAAAGCTGTTCTGAACTGAGAGCTTCCAAGCGCCTGTGATATGAGAGGATGGCAGACCTAGAGTGTGAAGGACAACTGAAAATATGTCACATTTGGCTGTGAAATAGATCCCTGAGGTGGTTGCACCTTGGACAACATTTCGAATATTACCAATCAGTTTAAATTATGCCACAGGATACTAAAACCAAATTAAGTTTGAATGTATTGGTTTTCGGAAGTTGAACCAATGAGATGATCCAACGTTGTGCATATTTAAAATGCAGGCATTTAAAAAATTGCAGACACAGTAAATGCCATCCACAGAGATCCAAGAGATTAGGAAACACTCTTTATCAAAGATATCTTTTCATTTGGAACATATTCGCAGTAAAAAGAAAGAAGATGACCCAGGGAGATCTTTGGCCACATGAAGACACACAAACAACAGCTGCTGTGTGATTTTAAAATTAAATGAGTGCAATTTTAATCAGTGTCTTATTGAAACAGTATATCATTTTCGAGTTGGAGTGGGGTAATAAACAATTAAGAGAAAGGGAGTCTCAGATTTCAGAATGCTTGATGTAAAATGTTCACTATCAGAGTTAAAAAATAAATTGATGTTTTTATGTAAACAGTGGAATTTGAGAGTTTTCTGTCACTCGTATTTTAACAGTTCACGAGGCAAATTGCGCATTCCTTTATGTTTAGTTTAATTTACCAGATGAGCTTCACGCCGCGCCCTGACAATTCCTGTGTATGTGTATCTGTGTGTCTCTGTGTGGGGCAAGTCTGGCAGTCTCTGTGGTGCTTAACGTAATGCAATGCCACCCTCTGCTGGCCTCCCCACGCCACTGCACCGGCATTGGTAGAGGATGAAAACGAACAGAGATTCATTCAGAGAGGGGGAGGGAGAGGGCAGCTGCTCACAGCACCATCCAAACTGATGTCTTATCCATGTAGTGTTCTAAATGTCTTTCAAACATTGTAACTGTCCCTGCTTTCACCACTTGCTCTGGGAGTTCATTCCACACATAAGGCAGATTCTGACGAAAATAATTATCTCTCAGGACTTCTGTAAATCTTTTTCCTCACACCGTAAAATTTCCCTCAGTTTTTAATCCCCAACTGACGGGAAATGACACCAGCCCTTCAGCTTATCTGCACCCATCTTTATTTTCAAAACCTGTGTAAAGTTACCCCTTAATCTCATACTCTCCATTGAAAAGAGTCCCAGTCTACCCAGCCTCTCCTTATACCTCACTCCCTCTATTTCCAACAACATCCAGGTTCATGTCTGCTCAATCCTCTCCAGTTTAATAATATCAAGGTCAGTAATATCAAAGTAAATAATCAAGGTATTTTCTATGGGTGGGGAGACCAAAACTAGACGGTACATGTTTAAGGTGAGAGGGGAACATTTAAAAGTGACCTAAGGGGCAGCTTTTTCACCCAGAGGATGGTGTGGCTATGGAATGAGCGGGAAGGATGACCAGACTGGACACAGTGTTCCAGAAGAGGCCTCACCAATATCCCGTACAACCTCAACATAATGTCCCAATTCCAATACTCAAAGGTCTGACCAATGAAGACAAGTGAGGCCTTAACCACACTATCTAACTGAAATGCAAATTTTAAAGAATTATACCTGATGGCTTTGGTCTCTGTACTACAACACTGACAAAGCCCTGCTTTTAATTGTATAGGTCCTGCTCTGGTTTGATTTACCAAATCTAATACCTCACATTAATCCGAACTAAACTCCATCTGCCACCCCTCAGCCCAGTATGTGATATTACCACCTCCTCACTCTCCCCCTTTAAAATATCCTCCCCGTCTCCAGGATACCTGCACAGTCCGGCCTTGAGTTTCACAAAGACCCTGAGCTTGGGTTGCCTTGTGTGGTTTGGGGGAGGAGGGACAGATTGCAGACACTGTCAATGGGGAGGAGAGGCTGGACAGTAATCAGCGGCCTAGTGTCTTTTCATTGTTTTAGGAAGAGGGCAGTTGCACGTTAGAGGTGGGTAATACTGATCGATTTTTGGGAACAGAAATTATGCTTTTTCGTTGTCTGTGGTGTTCAGTGATAAAAATCTATTCGAAACCCTTCATTGGGCAGACTGTGACTGCAGGATGTCTTTCCTTAATATTGTAGATTACAGATAATAGCGATTGAAGACGTTCATAGTTAATTTCAGTACCACAACACGTACCCTCAATATCCTACAGTTGAGACAAATATCTTGCATTTATTTAACAATACAAAGTGTTTTGTGTAGTTCAGTAATGGTAACCTGATTATAATAAATCCACACCGAGCAGAAAGCTGGCACTGAAAATATGACCCAAGTCTGGGTATGGTAGTGTAGAGGGTAGTGTCCCTGGCTCTGAACCAGAACTCTGGATTTGATCTTAATTCCTGAACTTGTGTGGTAGTGTTCCTAGCTCTGGACTAGTAGGACTGGATTCAAGTCCTGCCTGTTGCAGAACAGGCTGATGAACAAACACACAGGAGAATACTGTTACAGCTTTATGGGTAATGCTCAGTGATGCTAGTGTTCCTACCTCCGAGCACAAAGGTCTCGGTTTAAATCCCACAAGTGTTTCATGATACATCTGAACAAACTGATAAAACTGTTGTAGAATTGTGATCTGATGGAGAAAGAAGTGTCAGAATTGAATTTCAGAATTTTGGCCCAGAATGACTGAAAGCACAGCTATTCGTGTTGATTGGAGTCACATCTTGCAACAGTAGAGGTTTATAAAATCAGAATGGTCATGGATAGAGTGAGTACCTAGGGTTTTCCCCCAGGTTAGGGGCGTTCAAAACTAGAGGGCATTGGATGAAAGTGAGAGGGGAAAGGTTTTGAAGAGGCCTAAGAGGAACCATTTCACGCAGAGGGTGGTGTGCATATGGAATAAGCTGCCAGAGGAGGTGGTGGAGGCTGATACAACTGCAGCATGTAAAAGGCAGCTGGGTACTGACAGGCGTGCCGAGCTTTTCCAGCAATTTCTGTATTTCTTAAAATGAATGCATTTTTTAAACACAGGTATTCTAAATACATTAAATATTTTATTTTTTTAATGACGCAGGGGCATATAAACATATTTTCAAATTGACCAAGACCTTTTTCTGCTAAGGGCATGGCTCTGTACGAGATGGCAACAATGATGCATCGACATGGAACAGGGAATGTGATGGAAACATAGTTTGGACATTATACAAGGAGACCTCACATGATTTAGTTTGGGAGAGGATGACATTATTGTGTGATTCAACTCAGACAGGGAGACAATGTAATCTTCCTGAGAAGGAATGGCCTATTACACGCTCTCTCCCTCCCTCATTATTCCTCATCACAGCAATGTGTGTGAGATAAAAAAAAACACCTATACTGTCATCATTACCATTCTCATTTTTAAAGAAGTCGTGCAGTGTGGAAACAGGCCCTTCGGCCAAACATGTCCGTACCAAACTTCCAAACAGTAACCTTGCCAGGCCCGTTCCCTGAGATTTAATTCTGACTAATGCACCTAACCGAGAAATTACTGAATACGACAGACAACGTAGCATGACCAATGCACCTAATGTACACAGTTTGAGCTGTGGGAGGGAATTGGAGCACCTATTAGAAGCTCACGCAGTCAAAGGGAGAATGTACAAACCCCACACAGATAGTCGCCCAAGGCTGGAATAGAACCTCTGTTCCTAGTGCTGTGAGGTAGCAGTGCTAACTACTGAGCCACTATGCTACCCTTTGGGTGATTACTGACCAGAATTCATTGGACTCTTCTCACTGCCTAATGCAAAGGGAATTCAGCCAAATCCAACTGTCCCAGGATGAAATCCCATTGCTAGCAGCTTGTGTGAGTAGAATATCTTCAGAAGCAGAATCACATTTTGGACAATCTCTCAATTTTTCCTTTTGTCATAAGTTAAACAAATATTTGGACAAAGTTCTTTCAACTTCAAATTGCAGAGATTGTGTGTGTGTGTGTCTCTCAGCATTTTAAACAGGGAAGTATTGATTATATATTTGCAATACCCAAAAGGTTTGCCATTCATCTTTCCATCATAGTTTGAGTAACATTGCTCTGGATCATAAACGTTCTATTTGAGCAGATTGAAGAAACTAGCCTGACTTGTTCCTAAAACTGACCCTGACCCAGTCTAAGACCTTTATCATCAGCCATATCACCAACCTGGTCACATTTAACATTTGTTGTGAGCAGTGGAGGAGTGGGACTAGAAAATGAAACAGTGACCCCAAAAAGTCGGGGAACTATAGACCCGTGAGCCTGATGTCAGTGGTGGGTAAGTTGTTGGAGGGGATTCTGAAGGATAGGATTTACATACATTTGGGAAGGCAAGGGCTAATTGGGGTAGACAACGTGGCTTTCTGCACGGGAAATCATGTCTCATTAATTTGGTTGAGTTTTATAAAGAGGGAAAAAAGAAGATTAATGAAGGCAACTTGGTAGACATTGTCTATATGGACTTCAGCAAGGTGTTCATAACATTCCAATTGGTAGACAGATTAAAGGTTCGGTCACATGGGACACAGAAGAAGCTAGTCACAATTGGCTTGAAGAAAGAGGGATATTTTTCAGACTGGAGGCTTGTGACCAGCAGTGAGCTGCAAGAATCAGTGCTCAGTTCACTGCATTTCATCATTTCTGAAAAGAACTCAGATGTGGATATCGGGGCCATAGTTAGTAAGTTTACAGATGACATCAGAAATGTGGTGTAGTAGATTATCTCACAGTACAGCGAGACCACAATTAGATGGGGCTCAGGGGCAAGGAGTGACAAATGAAGTTTATTTAGACAAATATAAGGTTTTGCATTTTAGGAAGAAATTAAACACTTAATGGCAAGGTGCTAGGGAGTGTGGTGGAACAAAGGGACCGAGGGCTGCAGGTACATTGTTCCTTGAAAGTGGAGTCGCAGGTAGACAGAGTGGTTCTGAACATATTTGGCACATTTTCCTTAATCAGTCATAGCATTGAGTATAGGGTTTGTGGTGGAATGTTGCATCTGTACACCGTGTTGGGAAGGCCATTTTAAGAAAACTGCATACAACGCGGTTGTCTGCTGAAAAGATTTACACTGATGCCCCAGGGAGAGGTTGATTAGGTTGAGGTGTTTCTCCCTGGAGTGTCAGAGGCTGAAGGGTGACATTATAGATGTTTATAAAATCATCAGGAGAATGGATATTCTGAACAGCCACGTTCTGCTCTTCAGGGTAGGGGAGATCACATTCAGAGGCATACATTAAAGGGGAGAGGGCGAATGATTTAGATGGGACCTGAAGATCAATGTTTCACACAGAGAGTGGTGTCTGTACAGAAAGTGCTGTCAGAGGAAGTGCTGAAGGCGGTTACGATCACACATTTAAAAAGTATCTGAAAGAGGAAGGAGATTGGCCAAATGCTGTCAAATGGGACTGGATCAGATTTGATATCTGATCGGAGTGAAAAAGGTTGGACTAACGGGTCTGTTTCTGTTCTGCATGACTCTCTGATTCTCTAAGAGGAACAACGAAAAATCTAAAATTACCTTTCAAGTGGGAATTCTCTTCACTGGAAGTTTATCATGCCTCTATGTTCACATTGATTGAAAGCTGCATTACTAAATATTTGACAGGGAAGTAAGTCACGGATATTGGGATACAGACAGGAAGGTAGGGCTGAGTCCACAACTTGATCAGCCACAATCGTAGTTCCTGGTGGAGAAGGCTCAAAGTATCTATTGACCCACTCCTGCTCTTCTGTCCCATGTTTTTGTGTTCCATTCAGCCCCTCATACCTGCTAGACAGTTGGAGGACACTTACTCCTATAATCTGGTGCACAGAAACAGAGGAGACCATTCAGCCTCTCAAGACTGTCACACACGCTTTGAGGTGATTTGGGAAATATAAATGGAAAATCCAGGCACAGGTATGAAAGAGGCCCCTCATCTCTCTTCATAGAGCTTCCCCTCTCTGCAACTTGGGCTTCATTTATTGGTCATGCTGTCGACGCAGATTGACTCTGAAACAGACCAGAGATGGCTCACAAAATCATCTGGTCTCCCTGACCGCAATATTCAGTAATTGCATATTTATGACAATAACACCCACTAACCCTCCAATAACAGAATGTGAGAACATCAGAAACTGGGACAGGTCGTTCACTCCCCAAGCCTGCCTTGCCCTTCACTAAGATCATGACTGGTCTGCTGTTGGTCTCAAATCCTCTTTCATACCCAATTCTTCATCGCCTTCAACTCCCTGTCAGGTCCATGCCCATCTACCTCTTCTTCAAATACTTTCAGTCGTCTTGCTCCCTAACATTCTTGAGAAGAGAAACCCTGACATTCAGTACCATTTGTTTGTAGAAAGCACGTGTTGTTCCTCTACCATGGCCTATTGATATGGACAAAAGAGGTTGGCTCAAGAGTTCAGTCAAAAATGACTGGCCCAGATATCAAGGCAGTGGTTGACTTTTGTTGACATCAAGGAGCTTAACAAAACTGGACTTAATGGGAATCAGAGTAAACTCTCCAGTGTTTGGGGTCAAACATGGCACAAAGGAAGATGTTCATCATCTCAATCCTGGGTCACCTCTGTGGGAGATCCTCAGGGTAGCTTCCTCTTCACAAACAGCTTCAGCTGCTTCATCAATGTCTCCCCACCCCCACCCTCCGCAACATAAGATCAGAAGTGGGGATGGTCACTGAAGATTCCACAATGTTCAGAACATTTGTCGCCCGTCAGCTCCTGAACCGGTCTCTGTCCATGTGCAGGAAGACCCAGACACCAGTCAGGTTTGTGCTGTTAAATGGTCTGTAACATTCATGAAACAGCACTGCCTGGCACTGCATATTGCCACAATGAAATAGATTTCATTTAGCAGCTCACGCTGGTTTCACAGGAATATGTGGAAGTCATTCAGCCCATTGACAGTATTAGAGTAGAACAGGGACAGCACATTCAGTGCCTCCAGCCTATTACTCAGGAAGGGAAGGAGTCTAGTGTGATGGACCACATCAGAGCCCCTTGAAAATATTTGAAGGCGGTAGATGAGACTCTAATGTTTTCGTATTTTAAAGGATACATAAACTGTCTTTTCCAGATACAATGTGACAGGTCAAACTACTCCGTTTGAAGCAAACACCATTTATTTAAACACGGAAGATAAAATGAATTCAAAGAAAGAGGCATCTAGAATAACGTATTTCTATTGGACAACTTAACAGAATAATAGACCGCGGAGCTATTACTAATGAAGTGTTCAAATATAGGAAAATCGAATAAACACAGCCCTTGGCGAAAAGAAATATTCAGACACAGAATTTCACAAACATTTCTCCAATTCAGGAATTAAAAACAGCAGCAAGAGAAAATTCAGAGAGAGTAGTAGCCAAGAGATAGTCACTGAAGCTTTCAACTCTGTGTAGACCCGAATATTTTCTGATGTTACTGAGAAAGCAAAACCCAGAGATCCTAACCTGTGAGAGTTGACCACACCTATTCAAGCTACATTAAAATAAACCCAAGGCTTTCCTCGCTGTTTACCCAGTGGTCTTAACTCGCCAACTCGTTCAATCTCTCTCTTAGAAGAAACCAGGACAAAATAACTTCTTAAAGTTGCAGCAACATCACACTTGTCAGGATATCGAGCTGTCAACCAGGAACCAGGGGTAACACAATCCGGCCCTTGGCCATGTCCAACCGGACAAGGAAGAAGTCATTCAGTCCTTTGAGTCAATTACACAGAAACAGAATGAGGCCCTTCAGCCCGTTGAGCCACTTATACGGGAACAGGTGGAGGCTATTCAGTCAGTTGAGCCACTTATATAGAAGCATTAGGAGGCCATTTCCACCTCAATGCACTTACACAGGGGCAGAATAGGGTAATTGATGCTGATCCTGATGAATGGCTTATGCCCAAAACGTCCACTCTCCTGCTGTGCTTTTCCAGCCAACCACTGTCTACTCTGATCTCCAGCATGGGCAGTCCTCACTGTCTCCTAATTGATGCCATTACATGATGAACAATTGGAGCAGAGGCTGCACAGACAGATTGTTCCACGTTGCAACTCGTGGCGCCATCGCTCATGATACACACGTGGGACTTTAATGTGGTTTACTCGTGGTGAGGAGGGAAGCCATATGTCTTGTGTGAAGTCTCAAGAAGGCATCTATCCCTCTCTGAGGCGACAGCCTGGTGTTCTCTCTGCAGGGCGGAAGCTGGTGAGAATGGCTACCTGTTTCAGATGGAAGGTATTGGGGAATGTGAACAGTATAACGTTCAGTAGAGGGTTCACACGCCGATAAGATTAGATCACTTACGGTGTGGAAACAGGCCCTTCGGCGCAACAACGCCACACCGAAGTGCAACCCACACAGACCCATTCCCCTACAACTACCACTGCGGGCAATGTAACTTGGCCAGTTCATCTAACCTGTACATGTTTGGACTGTGGGAGGAAAGCGGAGCACCAGGAGGAAACCCACGCAGACACGGGGCGAATGCGCTAACTTCACACAGAGAGTCGCCTGAGGCGAGAATTGAACCTGGGTCTCTGGCGTTGTGAGGCAGCAGTGCTACCCACTGTGCCACCGTGCCGACTTCGCTTGGGGAGAGTTAATTAAGGCATATAAACTATTAGGAAAGTCACGTTCGTCTGATGAATGGACTCTCTAAGTTCAAAAAATGCTGATCTTATTCATGTTGATCTTGTCCAGTGCTTGTCCTGTTCAGTGTATCTTGTGTGCCTTACTCTGTCCAAGTCTATTTCCACCCTATGATACTGTCTGGCCATGCTTACTATGATCTGCCTCCACTGCTCATAAATAAAGTGTTTCCCTGTACTGAGGTACACGTGACAATAAATCAAACCAATCAATCCTGGCTTAAGTATGGAATTTCTCTCCCTGTCAATGTCTCTTTTGCAAATAAGAGATTGCTGCCACTCCT
This sequence comes from Chiloscyllium punctatum, assembly GCF_047496795.1. Lineage (NCBI taxonomy): Eukaryota > Metazoa > Chordata > Chondrichthyes > Orectolobiformes > Hemiscylliidae > Chiloscyllium > Chiloscyllium punctatum. The sequence goes on from NC_092742.1 coordinate 113,370,615, forward strand.
CGTGTTTCAGCATCACCATTTCTTCGTCTCTCACAGCTCGACCGATTAAGCACTCAGCCAATGTGCCAAAAGCCTTTTTCACTGCCCTGTCTACCTGTGACTCCACTCTTAGAGAACTGTGCACTGAACACCAAGGTCTCTCTGCCCACTACACCCCTTAAGACCCTTCCATTCACCATGAAACTCCTACCTTGATTTGAGTTTCCAACATGCAAGACCTCACACGTCTATATTAAACTCCATTTGCCATTTCTCAACCTACATCCCCACCTGATAAAGGTCAAGCGGCAATTTCTGATAAACGACCTTCAGCTGGCATCTGTGGCTGTCCTTTCTATTCAGCAAAACCTGTTCTGTCTTAAAGTGACCGGACATGATTTCGGATTCATAACACCTCCCCCATTCAGGAAAAAAAACATGAAACAGCAGAATGAAAAGATGGCTTCATTTCTTTTCCTCTAATTCTTAATCCCATTATTATGAATTACAAAAGTATTAATCTTGGCTATACCATACATATTAACTCTGCACACAAAACTAACATTGCAATAAGTCAAATCTTATCTAAACTTCTTCCTTTAAATCTGCGATGACATCACTGCTATCACATTTTAGGACACACAACATGTACATTTTGTAAGTTCAAAGTCGGTAAAATCAGACTCCAATGAAATACTCTCATGTTCTGATTTTTAAATATTCAAAAAATGCGAGAGGTTTGTCGTTGTCCACAATCATCTCTGACAATTTGTTTATCATATAAACATTAAAATATTGTCAGTCCAGTGCGAAACTTAATCATTCTTTTTCAATAATGGAGATGTTGCATTTTTTATGGTGGATATTGAGTTTTTTCGGCAAGTAGCTAATTGGCCATTCAATTCCATCATCATCTATCTGTATCAATACATCTCCCAACCCTATATCCCGAGCATCAAATGCAATTTTGAAAGGGTTTTAAAATATTTGGTTCAGCTAAAACTGATGCGGTGATTAATCCTGCTTTAAAATTCTCAAATGCCTCCTGGCATTTTTCTGTCCACCACAATTCTGTGTTCTTCTTTAATAAATCCAGCAGTGGTGCCAATACGCTGCTGAAGTTTGGAACAAACTTTCGATAGAATCCACACAGTTCCAAAAATCGAAGCACCTCTTTCTTCAAGGATGGTCGTGGAAATTCCTCAAAGCTTTGTGGGTGGCACGGTGGCACAGTGGTTAGCACTGCTGCCTCACAGCCCCAGAGATGCGGGTTCAATTCCCGCCTCAGGTGACTAACTGTGTGGAGTTTGCACGTTCTCCCCGTGTCTGCGTGGGTTTCCTCCGGGTGCTCCGGTTTCCTCCCACAGTCACAAAGATGTGCAGGTCAGGTGAATTGGCCATGCTAAATTGCCTGTAGTGTTAGGTAAGGGGTCGATGTCGATGTATGGGTGGGTTATGCTTCGGCGGGGCGGTGTTTCCACACTGTAAGTAATCTAATCTATATTTCAAGGCCTTCGTCTTTGTGTTCCATGGGGTCAACCTTCCATGTCCAATGTAATGTCCCAAGAACGTCACCTCTGCCTTCAAGAATTCTATTTTATTTAAGTTTATTACCAAGTTTCCTTCTTGTAATCGTTCAACATGGTCAACATGTGAGCTTTCAATCACTTGCTAAAGAACGCTACATCATACAGATAAACTATACAATTTGTACATCTGGCCACAACTCTGTCCCTGAGTCTTAAATGTGTCTGGAGCATTATTCATTCACATGACGTACTCTAACTTTTTTTGTCATCTCCGGTATCTTTACCAAATAGTTGAACTGACTCAACACTTTTTTTATTTGAAAGGGGCCACTAAACCTGGCTTTGAAGGGATTTCCTACCACTGGTGGCAATACAAACACGTCATCCCCACGGGAAATCGTCAAAGTCTCAGAGTTTTTATCTGCCACCTGCTTCGTTCCATGCTACGTCCTCTTCAAGTGCTGTTTAGCTAACTCACCTACTCCATCTAATCTCTCCCCCACCTCAGATACATAATCCCGGTCTGAGATTTCCGATTTCTGTCCTATCAGTTTATAGTTAATTAATTTCAAAGGACCTCTCACTTCATGTACGATTATTAACTCTAAGGAAGTAAAGTGAGTAGATTTAACTGGGGCGTCTCTTTTTTTACAGACATTTTTATTAGAGATTTAACGTTTTTACAAGTTTACAAAAATAAACAAAACTCTCAAATACAAACATTGATATACAATTAAATCAAGTATATAATAGCCAAAATTTAACAAAAGAAAAAATACCGAAAAAGGAAAAAAAAAACAAAACTCAACTATCTACTAATCTAACCTACAACTAACCAGAGTGTATATTTAAGTCTCTTACATGCTCGGAATGTGATAACATCAAATGTAACAAAATCCGTATTCGTGCGTGATTCCTCTTCTAAGAGACCCCGGACCAGCCAGGTTTGTAATCTCGATTAAATAAAAGCCCTTGTTAGGATAGCCGAAATATCTGTATTTATGTAATTCAGGAAGGGCTGCCATATTTTATAAAATAATTCCGTCTTTCGGTGTACTATATTTGTAAGGATGTCAAGGGGAATATATTCTATAATTAATCTGTGCCAATTTGAAAGTCCAGGGGGGCCCTCAGCCACCCAGTTCACCAAAATGTTTTTCCTTGCACAGAAAGAGAGAAGAGAAAATAGTCTCTTCCCGTACATGTCCAGGGAGGGAAAGTTCGAAAAGCCCAAGAGGAGAGATACAGGGTCCACTTTAATTTCCGTTCCCAACATTTCTGTCAGGGTACTTGCTACTTTAGTCCAATATCTACGCATCTTATGACAAGTCCATAGGCAATGTACAAGAGTGCCCACCTCTATTTTACATTTGGGACACGTTGGAGATGCTCCTGCCTTAAATTTTGCCAATTGAAACTGTGCTATATGGGCCCTATGAAGTATCTTCAACTGGATAGCCGGGGTTCTGTTACAAATAGTAATTCTTCTAGCGTTTTCCCAAATAACATTCCATATTTCAATAGAGATTTCTAGTCCCAAATCCTGATCCCATGTTTTAAGCAGATTATCCTTATCTCCCGATACTTCATCATGTAGTAAATGATAAATAGTACTGACGGAAGATATCCCCACTGTTCGTAGGACACTACATTCTCTATCTGATTTATAAAGACTATCTAATAATGTAGTCTTTTTCTGTATACAGTCTCGAATTTGGAAGTATCGAAAGAGGTCTCCATTAGGTAATCCGAATTTCTGACACAGCTGTTCAAAAGACATCAAGGCCCCATCTTTAAATAGGTCCCCTAGACATGAGATACCCCTGGATCTCCAGAGTTTAAAAGTGGCATCTGTAAACCCCGGTTGGAATCCCCATGTTCCCACTATCGGTGCACAGGGGGAAGTTTTATGTGAATTACCCTCATTTTGCCGCATTATATTCCAAGCCTTAGTTGTGTTTAGTATTATAGGGTTTTTACAGTGACCTGTAATGATTTTCCTCTTGTCTGAAAATAAAAGGTTAATAAGTGGGTATTTTACTTGAGAAGCCTCGATGTCCAACCAGATTGATTGTGGATCAGACAAGACCCAATCAGCTATGTAACTTAACAGGGAACTTAACTGATATTTCCTCAAATCTGGGAAGTCCAGTCCACCCTTGCCTGTGGAAGCTGTAGCTTCTTCAGCTTAATGAGGGGCCGTCTATGATTCCAGATAAAGGAACCCAGCCAGCTATATAATATACATAGAGCCAGCCTCGGCAGCATCACCAGAAGCATTCTCATAGGATATAGGAGACGGGGCAGGACATTCATTTTAATTAGTGCTATTCTAACCAACCAGGAAATCGGAATGTCTCCCCATCGCTGGAGGTCATGCCTTATCCTTTCCAGTAAATGCACAAAATTAGCCTTATACAACTGACCTAATACTGGGGTAATAAAAGTGCCTAAATATAAGAAGCCCTCCAGGGACCAGCGAAAGGGAAAAAGGGATCCATCCACGAAGTGGGGTATGATAGCAAGGCCACCTACTGGCATAGCCTCCAATTTTGAAACATTAATTTTATAGCCTGAGAATGCGCTAAATGTATTAATAACTTAGATTAGGCGACGTACGGACATCAGAGGATTATTGAGGAATAGAAGAACATCATCCGCTTAAAGGGTAATTTTATGTTTACCTGTACCAATCCTCGGGACTGTTATATTCGGATCAGCTCGTATAGCTTCTGTTAGTGATTCAATTATTAACATAAATAACAGTGGTGAGAGAGGACATCCCTGACCGCAGCCCCTACCCACATTGAAGCTATCCAAAACTAATCCATTGGTAACCACTCTGCTTTGGGATCACTATACGATGTTGAGACCCATTTGGTAAACACCTGTCCAACGCCAAACCTTTCCAATGTGCAAAACAAATATGACCATTCAACCCTATCAAATGCATTTTCCCCGTCGAATGAAACTACGACTCCTGGTATCTTTCCCTGATGACAGGCTTGAATTATATTCAAAACCCTTCTAATATTATTGGATGATCTACGGCCCTTAATAAACCCCATCTGATCCTCCTTTATAATATGTGGCAGTACCCTTTCTAGTCTTAATACTAACGTTTTAGAAAGGATTTTAAAATCTACAATTAGCAAGGATATTGGTCTGTATGAAGTGCAATCTTCTGGATCCTTTCCTTTTTTAAGGATAAGAGAGATACTTGCCTCTTTCAGCGAAGGCGGGAGACAACCCTGACAATGTGCATAGTTATACATGTCCATTAGTGGGCCAGCCAATATTTCTGTGAATTCTTTATAGAATTCAGCTTGAAAACCATCTGGGCCCGGTGTCTTACTGCTCTGAAGTTGCCTAATTGCATCAAGTATTTCTTGGACTGTTAGAGGAGCATTTAGGACCGATACCTGTTCCGGAGTTAGGCCCAGAAAGGTCAAATTATTAAAAATTGACTAAAGCCTCCTAGTCCTGTCTTCACAATCCTGCGATTTATATAACTCAGGATAAAATTCTCTAAAGATCGCATCAATATTTTTATGATCATGAGTCAAAATACCCGTACTTTCCTTGATAGATGTAATAGTCTGTGGGGCCTTTTCTCTTTGCAAGAAATGTTAAGTATCTACCTGGTTTGTCCTCATATTCATATAACCTTTGTTTTGCAAATAATATTTCCCTCTTAGCCGTTTGAGTAAGCGTAGTGTTTAGAGCTGTCCTAAGAGCTGTAATCCTTTACAATTTAATAACAGAAGGTCTATCAGTGTATGCTGTTTCAGCTGCTTTTAAGCAAGCTTCAAGCAGACGCTGTTGTTCTCCCTTCAATTTTTTCTGGTTTGCTGAATAGGAGATGATCAAACCTCGCATGTAAGCTTTGATGGTCTCCCACATCATTGATGAGTTGCTAGCCACACTTGAATTAATTTCTAAAAAAGTTTTAAATCCTTGAGAGAAGTACTTTGCAGATTTACTATCTTTAATTAGGAAGGGGTCCATACGCCAATGCTGAGGGGATGTCCCATTGTTCCTCGCCCTAGTTTCCATATATACAGCAGTGTGGTCGGAAATTGCTATACTACCTATTTTACAGGATAATACGGAATTTTTAAAAAATGAGGGGGAAAAACATATCAATTCTGGTATGACATTAATGTGGATTGGAGTAGAAAGAAAAATCTCTGCCCTGTGGATGAAGACATCTCCATACATCTACTAATCATAATTCTTTGTTCAGATAGACCAGTTGTCTAGATCTGGGAGATACTCCTGCAGTACTGTTGGGAATGCTATCTATTTCTGGATTCATAATACAATTAAAGTTTCCCCCTATAATTGTATGACGGACACCAAAAGCCATCAATTTTGAAAAGGCTTCCGTTATAAATTTAAAGGGATATGCCGGGGGGCAGTACAAATGTAAAATCCCATATTCCTCTCCATTTATAAGGGCTTTAATCAAAATATATCGTCCAAATTCATCTTTTATCTGATTTAGAATTTTGAAAGGGAAATTCTTCCAAACTAGAATAACAACTCCCCTGCTTTTTGAGCTAAAAGAAGAAAAGAAAGGTTTGATCAAATCCACCCTGTCGTAATTTCAAGTGTTCTTTATCCGACAGGGTATGTCTCCTGTAGGAGAGCTATATCATTTCTCTCCTTCTTAAGATTTGATAATATTTCTTCCTTTTGGCTGGCGAATTACTCGCCTTGACATTCCAGGGGCACCACTTAACCGACTGATCAGCCATAATCATCCGGGCAAATCCGAGACCCCTCGGGAGGGGAATACCTATCCAGAACATCCCGAGCATAGAGCATATAAAATTTACAAAAATAAAGGCTCTCTAATACACTAACAACAGTATAATAAAAAAACTATTTCTAAATAATAAAAAAAATATAAATCATATTTAAGTGGAGATTTTCTCCCTTGTTCCCAGGGGGTGTCACTTCCTTTCCAAAGGTCCATCGTATCCTCTCCCAACCAATGCCCCACCCTTGACCCAGGCACTCCTCAATAAAATGAGGAGAAAAAAGAAAAAAAGTGGGTGGGAGTATATAAACCAAAGCGGGGGGAAAGGCAAACCAACATCCATTATCTCTTACAATTTATCAAGAGAGTCCAAGAATTCCTTAGCCTTTTCTGGCGATCCGAAGTTATACACGAATCCTTCATGGTTAAAGCATAGCGTCGCTGTGAAGCGTAAGGAGTATTGATTATTTAAGTCCCTTAAACGCTTCTTCGCCTCGTCGAATGCCTTCCTCTTTCGGACCAGAGCTGGGGAAAAGTCCTGAAATTACATGACCTTGGATCCTTTATAGGTCATACCTTGGGGGTCTTTTCCAAGATTTCTAGAAGCTTCTACGAGTATCTGCCTCTCCCTATAGCTCTGCAGCCAGAACATGACCAAGCTTGGGCGCTGGTTCGAGCCGGGCCCACGTATTGCGACCCGGTAGGCCCATTCTACCCTTACCTGGCCTGATCCAGCTTCCATATTTAAAAGCTGGGGCAGCCACTGCTCGAGGAATGCTGCAAGCTGGTCTTCCTCTTCCCGTTCGGGAAGGCCCAGCAAATGAATATTTTTTCGACGACCTCGATTATCAAGGTCGTCAATGTAATTCTGTAATGTCTGGACGCGCTTTTCGAGAGTCTGGACCTGATCCACGGCCGATTGCGCTGTAGTTTCGGAGGTCGCGGCCTTTAGCTCTGCCCCTCCTTTCGACTCGGCGCTCGATTTCCACAATGTCTTGGTCGTGCTTCTGCAGCGCAGCCGAGAGTGAGTCCCATCGGTTTCGGGACTCCTCGATAAAAGCGTCGATCTTCGCATCCAGCTTGGAGATCATCTCCGCAAGGCTTGTCATTGTAGGTAAGTCCCCCAGGGCGGCTGCAGCTGGGGAGGTTAGGGGAGGGGTTCCTGCTTGCTGAGAGCTGCGGGTCCCTTCCCTTTGGTCATTTTTAATAAATATTAGTCTGTTTAAATGTAATACTAAGCAACTAATTAAATTAAACAGCTATTATGAATGATTTGGTGAGTGTGGTGGGGGTGGGTGACCCACTTTACCCAAGTCTTGGGAAGAGCACTATAGCCTCAGACTTGCTGGGTCGCCGCCATCTTGGTTCCACCATTTGGGGCATCTCTAATGGCAAACAATATAATGAGACACCTTTATTCCAATCATTCAGGTAATTCTGACAGTACGCCGTTAATATTGTTTTCAGTATCTGATGCCAACTTTCCAAGACTCCCTGGGATTCGGGATGCGATGCACTTGATATAAACTGCTGTGTGCCGAAGCCATCCAAGATGTCCTTAAACAGCTGATCGGTAAAATGAGACCTTTGGTCTGACCGAATCACACTGCGTAGCCCACAGTGAGTAAAGAAAGCTACCAACTCCTCCACCTCCCCTTTTGCCTTAACACTCCGTAATGGAAATGGCTCTGGAAATCTGGAGGACACATCCATTATGATCAGCAGATATTGGTTTCCACTTTAATTTGGAAAGGGGAGCTACACAACTAATCATAACCCACGTGAAAGGTTCTTCGAATACAGGAATTGGCAACAACGGTGCTGTTTTTATTACTGCCTGTGACGTACCTACCATTTGGCATGTATGACATGTTCAACAAAAATTAACCACTTCCTTGTGCATTCCAGCCACTATAAATGCTTTAGTCTGAATCTTCCGTGCATCAACTCCTTTGGCTTTTTCTTTCAGTTTTCCTTCCTGTTGTAACTTATGACAGTGGGATCTTGTTACTACACTATCTGAAAAAATCCCTGGGTATTTTTCTTTTAATTCCCCTGTTCCCTGGTCTTACTTTAGCTTCACCACTCCAAGGGATGCCTCTCCTACCTTGGATCCTGCTAAATCATTCCCAAGAACAAACTGCATTCCTGGAACTGACACCCTGTCACTCAATCTCACTGTTACTTCCCCAACCTTGACTTGGTACTCCAACCTAATGTTAAACAGTAAATGCTTTATTTCTGTCCCCATTCCACAAATTATCACGCTGTTGAGTAACATGTCAGAAAGAGTGAAAATATTTCCATCTCTTATTATTGGAGGCCGAGAGAAAGTGAGGCTTGCAGATGCTGGAGATCAGAGTTGAAAAGTGTAGGGTTGGAAAAGCACAGCAGGTCGGCAGCATCCGAGGGGCTGGAGAATTGATGTTTCAGGCATAAGTCCTTCATCAGGAAAGTGGGGGGTAAGGGAGGGGGAAGGGGGTTGAGAAATAAATAGAAAGGGTGGGGATGGAGCTCGGTGGGAGGTAGCTTGAAAGACAATAGGTAGATGCAGGTAGGGGGTGTTGGTGACAGGTCAGAGACGAGGGTGAAGTGGATAGGTGGTAGGACATTTAGACCACTCAAACTATACAGCATCAACGTTGACTTCACCAATTTCCAAATCTCCCCTCCCCAACCTCATCCCAGATCCAACCGTTCAACTTAGCACTGCCCTTTTGAACTGTTCTAACTGACCATCTTCCTTCCCATCTATTCACTCCACCTTCCCCTCCGACATATCACTATCAGTCCCACCTACGTTTTCCTATCACCCTCCCAGTGACCCTCCAGCTCGCCCAGCTCCTACCCTCGTATTTATCTTTAAGCCCACTTGTCCCCCGGCACATTCCTGACGATGGTTTTATGCCTGATATGTCGATTGTCCTGCTCTTCGGCTGCTGCCTGATCGGTTGTGCCTTTCCGGCTCCTTGCTTCTCAACTATTCGATACTGAACAATCCCCTATCTTGCAAAATTATAACTTCTTGTCCTCCCCCAACACCCCATTTTTTCTTAGTAAGGTTTATCTACGGAGGCAAATTCTTTGTCGGGATCAGGCACTCACTCCATACACAGCCCCTGCCAAGGCTGTGCACTCTCCTGCAGCTCCTCGGCTCTACTTGGGGTCTCCTTTACCAGGTTCACAAATACCACTGGCTTAAACTCTTTTACCATGTCTTTTCCCAAAGTGCCTTCCTTCAACCCCCAGCACTGTGTGTCCCAGCTTACTGCAGTGAAAACACCTTTTCCCAGTGCCCTTCTTGAACCATCGGTACTGTATTTTTATGTGTTCCACTCCATTATAGTGAGAAAACCTGAGGCCTTTCACCACCTTTCAACCCCCTTGGGTTTCTTTTTCACCGGTGCTAAACTATTGCCAGTGTGCCTTTCTCGATGTTTTGTAGTGTAGGACATCCCCTTCTCCCAATTTCTATCCCTCAACAGGATGAAAATCCTCCCAGAAGCTAAATTTCATCTCATGCACCAATGCATACTTAACTGTCATTTCTGTTGCACTTCTCACTTCTTGAACTTTCTGTTCATTCACACGAATTCTTACCGTCTCTGGAAGTAAGTCGTTAAACTCGTCCAGCAGAATAATCTCCCATCGGGCCTCACAGGTCTAATCCATTTTTAAGGCCTGCACACATTTATCAAAATGACTGTGGTTATTTCTTTGAAACCCAACATAACACTGACCTGGTTCCGTCTCGATCATTCTGAACTGCTGTCTATATTCATTGAGTACCAATTCATAAGCACTCAAAGTAGCCTGTTTGACATCTGCATAATCTCTTGCTCCCTCATGTGACAGCACTGCACATACCTCCCAAACTGTGCCAACCTTCTTAGTCTGAACGAGCATTACCCACATGTTCACTGGACACGCCATCTGCCGAGCCAATTTTGCAAATGAAATAAAAAGGTTTTTGGCATTTTTCTCATCGAAATGTTGCAGTGTATTAACACACTTGTATACATCCCTACGTTCTCCCTTCATCTTCATTCCGCTAATTTAACTTTCTTATCTAATTCCAAACTTCTGAATTTCAAATTCTCCCCTAATTCTTTTTTCCTCACTTTCTCTTTCGCTATCTTCTCTCTCTCTTTCTGTCTCTCTCTTTATCTTCTGACTCCAATTGCTCCACTTGCAATTTTTTTTTTCGAAATCGAATGCAGTTGCCTGCTTCTCTGATCCACCAAAGTGCTTGACCAACTCCATTATGGTGACAGCTTTCCTTTTGTCCCTGGTGAAACCCAATTCTAATCTACATGTTAATTCAAAAAGTATGCCCTACCTTTGTATTTCTAAACTTTGTCGGCAAATTTGTGAATCATCTTCAAACCTCAGAACCTCTTTTCTAATGTTAAAAGCCAATTTTAAAAATTTAACCAACCACAAGGAAATAAAATTAAATGAATTTTGTCACCTGTTTTATTTGAAGATCTAGGTCTCTAACTGGCAAGTGATGGAATCTGCTGGGACCTTTTGTACCCCAAATCTGTTCAAATCTGTCCAAATCCTGTATGACAAGCCCTCAAACCGTTACGATGACGATATCGAACTCCCCTGTCAATTAAACCACACACCCAGAAAAGCTCACCTCGCCTCTTACTCTGTTAAAACATGAGTGACAGAGAAGTCCCAAATTCAACTATTAAGAGAAAAATAACCGTTTATAAGTATGCAAGTTAGCTCGCTGAGCTTTAAGGTTTCATTTCAGATGTTTGGTCATTATGACTAGGTAACATCATCAGTGAGAGTCTCTGGTGACGCACTGGTGGTATGTATCGTCTTTCTATTTATACGTCTTGGTTTCGTAAGTTGCGTGATGTCATTTCCAGTTTTTTTTTGTTCAAGGGAAGGTATATAGGATCTAAATTGATGTGTTTATTGATGTACTTCTGGCTAGAATGTAATTCTTCTAAGAACTTTCGTGCGTGGCTTTGTCCTAGGAAGTGTGTGTTGTCACAGTCAACGTGGTGTCCTTCTATGTCTGTATGTATGGAAACTAGTGATCATGGGTCATGTCTTTTGGTGGCCAGTTGGTGTTCATATATCCTGCTAGCACGACAACAAAACAGTTCAGCAGAACGAGAGTATGAAAATGGAAGTATTTACACATCAGATACCAGGTTAGGTCACTGAGTGCAGGGCTGATGGGTGAATGGGTCTCAGTGAGAATTGGGGAACAGACAGCAGAATTGCATTGCAGGTATTGCAGCTCAAAACTGCATATTCACATAGTGTTGTAGACCATAGCATCAGGAGAAGCAGGCCTGCATTCAACCACAACCTGTATTTTTTGCCAGGATGACACCTCAGTCTACCATTACCATCAATACCATTTATGGCTCAATGACGGGTGTGGGTGAACATATCAGAGTCAGAATCAATTGGACCGTAACCTGATTCTAACTCATGTAAGCTAGCTGACTTGACCAACAGATCTGAACGAAGTCCTGCAGTTCTGCCACAGTCAGTCATAAATTGTAATGGACGATTACACAATGACAAAGGAAAGGGCTCCACAAACATCCCCATCCTAAATAATGGAACAGACCTGCACGCCAGTGTAAAAGAGAAGGGTGTTTTATCTGCACCATCCTCTGCCAGAAGTATTGAGTTGATGATACACCTCACCCTCATCATGATGCCCACAACATCACAGAGGCCAGTCTTCAACAGATTCGATTCACTGCCCGTGACTTGAAGAAACAGCTGAACACAGTAGATACGTCAAAGGCAATGGGCCCTGGCCCCATTCCTGAAATAGGACTGAAGACTTGTGCTGCACAACAAGCCGTGTCCCTGGGGAAGCTGTGTCATTCCAGGTACAACTCTGACATCTCCCTGGCAATGTGGAAAATTACTCAGTTATGTCCCATTCCCTAAGAGGGGAATAATTACAATCTGACCAATTACTATCCCCTCAGTCCCATCCCGACAGTCAAATTGGTGGGAGTTATTTTTGACAGAGCTGTCAAGCAACACAGAAATAACCTGCTCAGTGTGGTTTCAGATATGTCCACATGTGGAGATGATGCTGTTGTGGAAATGTCACTGGATTACTAATCCAGACAAGACTAATGCTCTGGCAGTGGGTGGAAGTTAAAAACAATTAATAAAATTTCGAGATGTAAAGTCTGGTGCCAGTAATAATGACCTTGAAGCCAATATCGATTGTAAACAGAATTTCCTTCTCCAATGTACTTTTAGGAAGGGAATCTCCCGTGCTTTCCTGGGCTGGCCGAAAACTAACTCCAAAGACCCTGACATGTGATAAACATTTCAATGATCTCTGAAACGGCCAATCAAGGCAATCATTTGTATCAAACTACTCCGAGGTCTTTTAGGATGAAACCGAACAGAACATCCGGCCTCAGCATCAGTGTCGGAAAAGGAAATGGGTATACAGTCCTGTCGACCCTGCAAAGACCCCTTTCCTAACATCTGAGAGCTTGTGACAACATGTACAGAGCTTTCCCACAGACTGCACAGAAACAGCGGGAAAGGAGTAGATCATACAACATTTTGAGCCTACCCATTCTAGTTCATAGAAAAAATCTCCTCAATGCACTTACCCCACACGTTATATATATATCCGTTAATGTGAGTAACCTTGGGAAGCTATAAAATAGGAAGTGTAGCAGTACGTTTGATCCATCGAGTTTGCTCCCCAACTCAATGTAATGATGGATGGCCCTTCATTTCCACACCGTACTCTTGCTCTCCCACCATCCCTTTACTGTCTCTAAATCTTTATTTATAATCAGTGTCTTGGTTTCCAGGTGCGAGAGAATTTCCCATGTTCACCAGTCAGTGAGTGCAGACATTTATTCTCATCTCAATGCAGAGTGGCCTGCCTGTACCGAATACTGTGGCTCCTTGTTTTAGACGTCTCAGCCTGGGGAATTATCATCCCTGCTTCCAAACTGTCTCACCCTGTCAGAATTTTAAATACTTCACTGAGATCACCACTCATTTTCCTAAACCCCATGGAATACTGGCCCAGTCACCCTAAACTCTGCTCCCACAACAAGCCCGTCATCCGAGAGATCAGTCTGGTCATCCTTCGCTGCTCTCTCTCAATGTCAGGTTTGTCCTTTATTAGGTACGGAGATCAAAACTGCCCACAATACTGCACAATATTTGCGATGATGTCTCACCAAGTGCCTGTACAGCTACAGTAAGACATCCTTTCTCCTGGACCTGAAATGAAGGTCAGCACACCATTTATCTTCTTAACTGCTTTCTTTCCTGCAATATTGCTTTCAGTGACTGGTGTACAAGGAGATCCAGATCCTTTTCAATGTTATAGCTCCCCACTTGCTGGTTCTATATACACTGGTCAACATGGCAATGTCAATCCTAGTATTGACTTCTGGTTACAGAACTCACTGCGCTGCAGGGACCTCAGAGGTTTATGCAGAAGGAAACAACAAACAGGAGCATACGTCCCTTTGTAGATCAACATGTTTCAATCAATCCCTTTCAAATGGTAGGCTGCCAATTTATCGTTTCCACCAAAGGGCACACCGTCACCTCTATACACATTGTTCTCCATCTGTCACGTATTTACCCATTCACTCCACTTGTCTTAGTCTTCTCGGTGCTTTTTTACATCCTCCTCACCCACTCACAATCCCACATCCGTTAGTGCTGTCAGCAGGCTGGGATATATTGTAGCTGATTCCAGTAACCAAATGTTTAAAGGGCATTGTGGACAGCTGGGCCCCAAGCATCGATCCCTGTGACATCTCAGCAACCGTCCTCTGTTGATTTCTATTTATTTATTTCGTGAATCTAGGAATCACTAGCTGGGCCCGCATTTATTGCCTGTCCCTAACTGCCCTTGAGAAGGTGGTGGTGAGCTGCCTTGTTGAACGCTGCAGTCCACCTGCTGCTGTTGACCTCCAATGCCATTAGGGAGGGAATCCCAGGATTCTGACCCAGTGACTGCGAAGGATCAGTGATATATTTCCAAGTCAGAATGGTGAATGGCTTGGAAAGAACCTGAGGATGATGGTATTTCCATCCATCTGCAGCCCTTGTCCTTCTAATTCGAAGTGGTCATGATTTGGAAAGGTGGTCTCTGAGGATCTTTGGTGAATCATTTCATTGCAGCATGTAGATAGTAAAATATTGCTGCTGCTGCTGAGCGTTGATGGTGGAGCACTGTGGATGAATGGACGGTCAAACTGGTTGCTTTGCTCTGGATGGTATAAAGCTTCTTGAGTGTTGTTGGCGCTGCACTCAAGCAGGCAAATTAGGAGACTCCTATTACACTTCTGACTAATGCATTGTAGAAGATGGACAGCATTTTGGAAGTCAGGATGTGAGTTACTCGCCGCAGTATTCCTAGCTTCTGACCTACTCTTATAGTGACTGTGTTGATGTGGCGAGACCATTGTGTTTCTGAGCAAGGATTACGCACCAGGAATTTGATACTGGGGGATTCAGTGATAGTAACACCATTGAATACCAAGAGGCAGGTTTGATTGTATTTTATTGGTGATGGTCACGGTCTGGCATTCCTGTGGGCTGAATATTACTTGACACTTGTCAGCCTGGATACTCTCCAGATCTTGTCGAGTTTGAACATGGACTGTTTCAGTATCTAAGGATCCACAAATGTTGCAGAACATTGTACAATCATCGGCGAACATCCCCACTGCTGACCTTAAAATGGAGGGAAGGTAATTGATGAAGCAGCCTGAAGACGTTTTCGGTCACTTCTCGAGGGACTCCTACAGATTTGGAGCTGAGTTTACTGACCTTCATCAACCATGACCACCTTCCTACGTATCAGGTATGAATCTAACCAGCAGGTAGTTTGCCCCTGATTCCCATTGATTCCAGTGTTGCTAAGGCCCCTTGATACCACACAAGGTCGAATGCAGCCTTGACGTAAAGGGCTGTCACTCTCACCCTACCTCTGGAATTCAGCTCTTTTGTCCATGTTTGAACCACTGTAATGAGGTCAGGAGCTGAGTGACCCTGGTGGAGCCCACACTGGGCGTCATTGACCAGGGTATTGCTGAGCAGGTGCTGCTTAAAAGCACTGAGACCTTCCACCACTTTCCTGATGATCGAGAGTCGACTGATGCGGTGGTATTTGGCCGGATTGGATTTGTTCTGCTTTTTATATCCAGGAGATACTTGGGGTAATTTTCCACATAATGAGGAAAAGCCATTGTTGTAACTGTATTGAAACAGTTTGGCTAAGGGAGTGGCAAGATATGGAGCACAATTTTTCAGTACTATTGCCAGAATGTTGTCAGATTATGGACCCTATGGAGTATCCAGTATCTCCAATCGTTTCTGGATATCGCGTGGACTGAATCAAATTGGTTGATGACTGGTAACTGAATTGCTGAGGACCACTGGAGGAGGCTGAAATGGATCATCCACTCAGCATTTCTCACTGAAGATTGTTGCGAATGCATCAGCCTTATCTTATACACTGAAGGGCTGGGCTCTTCCATCATGGAGGAAGGGGTTATTTGTGGAATCTCTTCCTCCAGTGAATTGTTTCATTGTCCCCAACGTTTCTCGACAAGATGTGGAAGGACTGCAGAGCTTAGATCTGAACCGTTGCTTGTGGGATCACTTAGCTCTGTCTGTCACTTACTGCTTATGCTGTTTGGTGCACAAGTTGTCCTGTTTGGTGGCATCACCAGGCTGACACCTCATTGTCAGGTATGCCTGGTGCTGCTCCTGCCATCCTGCACACTCCATTGAACCAATGATGATCCTCTGGATTGATGGCAATTGTTGCGAGGGGGATATGCCAGGCCATGAGGTTATGTGGGAGTACAATTCCACTGCTATTGATGACCCACAACACCTTATGGACATCCAGATTTGAGCTGCTAGATCTGTTCGAAGTCTGCCCTATTAAGCACCGTGATAGTACCACCCAAAATGGTGGAGGTTATTCTCAATATGCAGGTGTGACTTTGTCTCCACAATGACGATGCGGTGGTCACTCTTACCGATACTGTCATGGACAGATACTTCTGCAACTGGCAGATTAGTAAGGCTGTGGTCAGGTATGCATTTTCCACTTGTTGGTTCCTTCACCACCTGTCGCCAGTTATATCCTTTAGGACCCGGCCAGCTCGATCAGTAATGCTGTAGCTGAGATACTGTTGGTGGTGAACATTGAAATCCCCCACCCAGAGTACATCTTGTGTACGTGCTACCCTCAGTGCTTCCTCCAAGTGTTGGTCAGCATGGAGGAGTACTAATTCATCAGTTGAGAGAGGCTGGTACATGGTAATCAGCAGGAGGTTTCCTTTCCCATGTGCAAACTAATGGCATGAGACTTCATGGGATATGGAGTCACTCTTGAGGACTCTAAGAGCAATTCCCTTCCAACTGTCTCCCACTTTACCGCCACTTCTGCTGTGTCCGTCCTGCTGATGAGACAGGAGATATCAGGGGAAGGTAATGGGGAATCTGGGACATAGTCATACTCACAGAATCATACCTTTCAGAAAATGGCAGGCTATTACTTGATGAGTCTGTTTATTTCTATTCACTGTTTCCTGCCAGCTGTCCCATATATTAGCCCCAATCCACTAAGATTTGATTTTGCAAACTGGGCTTGGAGCTTTACCAACATTTTTCTAAAAATCAAAATGCTTTACATCCATTGCTTCTCTTTCATTTGTCTCCCAGTCTGTTTCTCATACATAATTCCCATTTCATAAATCTATGTTAGTGTTGTCTATGACCATTACTTTCAGCCCCAATAATTTCTGCTAAACCATTTCCTTACTATGTTTATTGTTCCATGTACTCTATCATTTTCCCACATCAAACTCGGTTTTCCTTGTATTGTTGGAACGTTCTGTGAAGACAGAACTGAAGTAGTGGCTTCATAGTTCTGCCATTTCCCTGTTCCCCATTCTCCATTCTCTGGTTTCAAGCCGTAAGGAAACTGCACTTGTTTTCTCATATTTCTCACATTGACATGATTTAACAAGCTAATACAGTTCACTCTTATAACCCTTACGAATATAACTCTTCAGAAATCCATCAATTCCTGCCTTAAACTGCTCAATAATTGACCTTCCACACTATACACTTATAGGGGCACAGACTCTGTGCATACTGAAATACAGCACGATCTATATTAGTCCCACTTTCCTACACCAGGCCCATAGCCTGAAATGTTATGACACTTCCAATTGCTCATCGAAGTACTTATTAAAGATTGTGAGGTGATCATTCCCCTCTCAGGAAGTAATCCCAGAACCCCACACCTTGAGGTGAAAAAATGTTTAAATCATCTCTGAACCTCAAGCTCTTCACTTTAAAAGTGTGCTCCTTTGTTTTTGACCCTCTGACTAAAAGGAACAGCTGCTGTCTATCCACCCTGTCCATGTCCCTCATAAACCTATCCTTCTGAATCACTGACTCCTCAGCTTTCTCTGCTCCAAAGTAAACAACCCGAGCTTATCCAGCATCTCTCCATAGCTGATATGCTCCATCCCAGGGAACATCCTGGTGAATCACCTCTGCACCCTCTCCAGTACAATCCTTCCTGGAATGTGGTTCTCGGAGCTACATACAGTCCTCCATTTTGGCCGAACCAAAGCCCTGTATTGCTCTTATAATCTACACCCTGATTAGGAAACGCTACACCCAAGATCCAATTCTTAACTAGTCCATTAACCTGTCCAGGAGAACGTGAGGAATGCAGATGCTGGAGATCAGAGCTTTAAAAACGTGTTGCTGGAAAAGCGCATCAGGTCAGGCATCATCAAAGGAGCAGCAGAATCAACGTTTCGGGAATAAGCCTTCTTCAGGAATCTGCCTGAAACATCGATTGTCCTGCTCCTTTGATGCTTCGTGACCTGCTGCGCTTTTCCAGTAACACATTTTTAAGCATGAACGTGTCCAGTCACATTCAGGGTTGTGTGGAGAAGCACAATCTGAGCTTCCCAGTGTGCTGCCATTCATTGAGTCCTCCCCTGGCTGGTTCCATCTCCCCAAGTGCATCACCTCATATTTATCAGGATTGCATTCTATAAGCCATTGATCTGCCCATCTGACCATTAAATCTGCATCTTCCTGTAACTTAAGGCTTTCCTCCTCACTGCTAACCACCCAATCTTTATGTCAAACTTACACTTTCTTATCACACCTCCACTACTCTCCATCTAGCCCCCTCCACATTCACATCTATATTTTGATATGAATAACACAAATAATAAGGGACAGAGCACTGATCTCTGTGGTACACCAGGAGACGCTGGTCTCCAGTCACACAAACAGCCTTCTCCCACCACTCTCTTCCTCCTGCCACGAAGACAATTTTCGTTGTAACTTGTCAAGTTATCCATCATATTGTGAGCTTTTACTTTATTTTTCAGTTTCCCAGGTGGAAATTTGTCAAAGGCCTTCCTACAAAAGTAAATGATCGACCTCCTCAAACTAATTCAATCAAATCCATTGGAAAAGACTTCCTCCTGATAAAGTCATGATAATTATCCCTGATCAAACCTTGCAACTCTGATTGGAGTTCGATTTTCTCCTTCCCTATTTTATCCTGTAGTTTCCTTAACAGTGATCTAATACTCGGTCGTCCATAGTTCCCTGGTCTATCTCTCCCAACCTTACTGTGAAGTGGAATCTTATTAGCTGTTCTCCAGTCCTCTGGCACCCCCCCCACCCTATGGTCAGATTCTAATTAAAATATTCAGTCAGGGTCTTTCTTCCTTTGACTCCAACAGCCGCCTGTGATACAACTCATTTAGACATGGAGTTTGATCCAAATTTGTACAGAACAAAACCTCAAATCCAGTATCGTATTTTACATCAATCTGTTCAAGAGCTTCCTAGTCCATCTTCTTGATTCTGTACTTGCATCCCCCTTCTCCCAAGTAAAATAGATGTGAAGGTCTCGTGTTATAATCCATCAATGTCTCCAGCTTGACACACAGATTGCCCCTTTAGTTTCTAATGGACACTAGTTGTTTGCTAATTATTCTGTTCTACTTCTCCGTGTAGAATATCGTGGGATTCTCCCTTATCTCGGTTTCTTGTACTTCTCCATGTCCCTCTGTTATTCAGTCCTTTCAATGTTTCTAAGATTCACTACAATCAACTCTCATGTTTTGAAACTCGAGATTACAGGCTGAGGTTCCCCATCAGACAATCTTGGCATTTTACGGATTAATCTGGATAATACCTTTTGCAGTTCCTCTGTAGTCACTATATTCTTTCTTAGATTGGGACTCCGAACGATACACAATAGTCTACGTTTAGTCTCACCAACGCTCGATACAACTGGTGCACGACATCCTCTATCTTCCAATTACATTCACAAGAATGTAAACCTAATTTTTACTTTCCCATTTGCATATGTTCTTCCCAATACCTCTCGTTTTAATTTTTCTTATGAACTTGCTGTGTGAGTTCTTTCAAAAAAGCTCATGAATATCCAACTATACGTTATCCAAAGGTACATCATTGCCCATGTCCACAAGAATCATCTTGAAACCATTCCAAAAATATGTTTGACACTTCTGGTTTTCCTTTCATCGGTACATTCTCACACTCCCCAGTTAAGTTATTACCTTCTAAATATCTAGTAGCATGTTCTTTGTAATCGAGTCCAACAGATACATGACTGCGGATGACAAGATAACTGGTCTGTAGTTCACCACTCCCCAAATTCATACTTTCTTAAACTGTTGGATCATATTTATAACCTTTGCCTTATCCTGATTGGCTAAATGCCTTTCGGGAATGTGTCAGAAAATAAAGTGAAAATCCGCGATGCAATCAACATGTCTATTGCTACTTCCTCTGAAATTCTTGTATGAAGTACATCTAGTCTGTCAGATTTATAAATACTCAATCCGGCTTTCTTTACAAAGATGACCTCAACATTGATAAGAATGACCTTAGACTTTACTTACACAAGTACCATGGTCACTTGGTATTTCTGGAAGAATTTCTGGACGTTCTTCCATGAAGATAGACACAAAGAAACTGTTTCTTTTCCCTGTAATTTCGCTGTTCTCTGCAATAAATTATCCTGAACGTACACGAACTGTTCCACTTTGGACCTTGTTTTTTTTCCCATACATTGATAGACGCTATTTCGCAGACTTTATGTTTTTCTTTCGTTTGCACGCTTTTTCTCTTTTTGATTTTCTTCTCAGTTTCTTGGTCATCCTTTGCTGGGTCCTACATTTCTCTGAATCCACTGGCTTACTGGAACACTTGGCATTTTTCTAAGCTGCGTCCTTTCAACTAATAGGAATATGAAGGTGGGGTTAAAAGTGATAGTCGGAGAGGAGGGTGTACCAGATTGATAGGAAGGAAGGTGGACACATAGGAACATTCAAAAGAGCGGTGCTGACTTGGAAGTTTGGAGTGGGATAAGATCGGATTAGGGGAAATGGTGAAATCCACTATGATCCCCTGTGGTAGGAGGGTCCCAAGGCTTTCTTCCTCCAGGCTTCTGGTGACTCCGGTTTGGCAATGGAGCAGGTCTAGGACCCTCATGTCCTTGGCAGAGTGGGAAGGCGAGTTAAAGTGCTCAGCCACAAGGCAATGACGTTGTTCAATGTGGCTGTCCCAGAAATGTTCTCTGAAATGATCCACAAGTTGACCTCCTGCCTCGCCAATGTAGAGAAGACTACACTGGGTTTAATCGATGCAGTAGATGAGGCGTTCTGTCTCCCTTTATCACCTATCACTTTCAACCCCACCTTCATCTACCTATCACAATCCTAGATACCTCACCCTGCCGCACCCCTTCCCACTTATCTCCCAGCCTCCTTGGTCCATAAGCTTCATTCCTGATGAAGGGCTTTTGCCCGAAACATCGATTTATCTGCTCTTAATATGCTGCCTGACTGTGCTTTTCCAACACCACACTCTTCGACTCTGATCTCCAGCATTTGTAGTCCCCACTTTCTCCTCACACTTTCATGGTTTGCATGACTCAGATTTATAACGGTTATTTCAAATAAAGCAAAAACTGTCGTGTACTCAAACAGCATAAAAGAAAACCAATACATTGTGGTCACTGTTTCCAAAAGGCCCTTTCCAGCAAAAGTTTCAATTAGCTCTTCTGATCACTCAACACCAATTCCTAAATAATCTGATCGCGAGCTCCATGCTCGATATAATGTTCATGTAAACCATCTCACACGTGGTCATGAAATCCATTTTTCTCTGCATTAGCATTCATTTGGGTTAACACAGTTTAGATATAATTTAAACAGTACATTATTACTGCAGTACATACAAATGTGAATATCTCATTTCCTGTTTTATAACATGCCCAGCATTTGTATTGCAGCTTTCACTTTGATATATAACGCCCATCAATGTTTGCTCCTCCTTGCTGTTTTTGCGCTCCACCTTACTAGATTCTGTGGAATCTGAGCTACGTGGGCTCTGGGGAGATTAATGGTAGAGATCATCTCACCACATCATTTATGATCTTCTCCAACTTTAATTTCTCCAGATCTCCCGTTATGTTGATGGGATAGAGAAGGATAATGATCTTCCACAAATGCTCTGTATTTCCCCAGATAGCTGAGACAGCTCTAACCTTGGTGAGAACTTACAGCTGGCTGGTAAAGTGTTGCTGCAGCTGTATAGGATCTTAGTGATTAGGTTAGATTAGATTATTTACTTTGTGGACACAAGCCCTTCAGCCCAACAAGTCCACACCAAACCGCCGAAGCGCAACCCACCCATACCCACTCCCCTACATTTACCCCTTCAACTAATACTACGGGCAATTTAGCATGGCCAACTCACCTAACCTGCACATCTTTGGACTGTGGGAGGAAACCCACGCAGACACAGGGAGAATGTGCAAATTCCACACTGTCAGTCGCCTGAGGTGGGAGTTGAGTCCAGGTCTCTGGCACTGTGAAGCAGCAATGCTAACCACTGTGCCACCGTGTCGCCCACTAAGCATTGCTGAAAGATCGTTGTCCTTCTCTTCTCCATCAGCATAACGGGAGATCTTTAGAAATTAAAGTTTGAGATCACATCTGGAGTAGTGTGTACAGATTTAATCTCTTCAATGAAGAAAGGATGTTGTTATATTGGAAGCAGCTCAGAGATGGTTCCCACAACTGATTCCGCAATGAAGGTGCTAACTTATAACGAAAGTATCATCACGTTGACCCAGTAGCCATTGGAGTTTACAAAAATTAAAGATGATCTTATTTGAACATAGATGACGGAAGGAGTCAACAAGTGAAGTGAATTACACAGATAGTGGGGGAATCCATTCCGTTCTCCAGCCTGTTACACAGGAACAACAGGACGATATTCAGGCCTTCGAACCTGTTACACCAAAACAGGATGAGGCTATTCAGCCCCTGGAGCTGACATACATTTACAGAAGGAGGACAACCAGCCACTCGATCCTGTAACAGTAGGCCATGCTGCACCAGTATCCTGTTAAACAGCAACAGGATCAGTCCATTCAGCCTCGTCAAGTCTGCAACATAGGAACTGGAAGAGGTCACACAGTGACTGGAGATTGTACACTGGGGTATCAGGAGGCCATTCAGACCCACCGAGCCTATTGCAAGGGAATTGGATAGGATAAAAACTATCTGACACTTCTTTCATGAGAAAGGAAGAAGTAATTTAGACACATGTCTGTTATATGGGAACAAGAGAAGACCAATCATTCCCTCGGTCCCATCTCCGGGATACATGAAGAGACCGTTCAGTATATCCACCTGTTATGGAGAAGTATGAGAAGACCCATCAGCCCCTCAAGGTTAGACAGCAACAGGAAGATTCTATAATCTCCCAATCCTCTAAAACATCGACAGGAGGAGGTCATTCTGGCCTTCGAGATGGAAACATGGGAACACTAGAAAGACATCAGCCCATCGATTTTGCACATCAGCAGAATGATGAGTGCATTGAGTCACACATGGCTCTTACTCAGCAATTGGAGCAGACGTCTTAAAGCCTTGTGTCCATTAAACAGGAATTCAAAGAAAACGTCAAGGTTTTCGAAAGGGAAGAATTTATAAAATTGGTATACATTAGGGACTAAAGTGTAACAATAAACTATTGTAATTTAAGGTAAATTGCTAGAGTCCATTGTTTAGGACATTTGTAAAATTAAACCACAATCCGTCAGAGTCAACATGGTTTTAAGAAGGCTAAATC
The DNA here is from genome assembly GCF_047496795.1 of Chiloscyllium punctatum. Lineage (NCBI taxonomy): Eukaryota > Metazoa > Chordata > Chondrichthyes > Orectolobiformes > Hemiscylliidae > Chiloscyllium > Chiloscyllium punctatum. The sequence continues at coordinate 113,394,111 of NC_092742.1, forward strand.
ATGTTTGAATTGTTTGCTTGAGTTATTTGAAGGCGCCACAAACAAGGTGGATTGTGGGAATCCTCGAGATAGAACATATCTGGTCTTCCTGAAGGCATCGGATATGTTGCTTCTCCAAAGAGTAAATGCTAAGATCAGATAAAATGGGTTTAGGAGCAATTTATTAACTTGGATGGAGGATTGGCTAACCAACCAAAATGTAGTCAGATGGAAGAAATGTGTAATTTTCTTTTGGCACATGCAATTTGTGGGGTGGCATTGATTTCAGTTCTCAAACCTCAACTATTTGCGATCGATGGCATTACTGTACTCGGTTGACGGCATAGAAAATACCATGCCACATTTTCAGATGACACTAACATCGGTGGGAAATTACTTTGGAATGGTGATGCAAGAGGTTTTAAAACTATATGGATAGGTTGGGTGAATGGGCCAACATTTGGCAAGGAAAATTACAGTGAATAAATATGGGGCTATTCAAGTTGACCAGTGTAATAGAAAGACAAATTATTATCTAAATGGAGAAAAAGTTCAAAGTGTTCAGGTGCAGAGGGATCTGGGTGTCTGCTTGCATATCACAGAAAACCTGCATGGGGGTACTGCAAGTAATGAGAAATACAAGCATAATTTCAGTGTTTATTCATAAAAGGAGAGAGTAGAAAGGTAGGGAGTGTTGGTGTAGCTATGCAAGGCATTAGTGAGGCTGCAACTGGAGTACAGTTTGGGTGTCCTGCAGAATTAGGTATTTCCATTGTAGGCAATTCAGAAGAGCTTCATTAGATTGATTCCATATTTGAAGTGTTTGTCTTATGAAGAGAAATTGAGCAGTTTAGGCCTATATTCTCCAGTTTATAAGAATGAAAGGAGAGGTCATTGAGGTCTGTAAAATGCTAAAAGTAATTGAAAGTGTAGATGTGGAGTGGATATTTTTTCATGTGGCGCAATCTACAATAAGAGACTAGAGTTTTAGGATGGAGAGATGGCAGGAAAGTGGAACAGAGGACGCGTTGACATTAGCCTCATCAAGGGGTTGGGTTCCTCACAGATGCTCCTTGTTCTTATTCAACACTTCGACGGTGTTGCCCAGGAATGGGGGAGGACTGGGTAAGGACTGGGTATCATACAGGAAGCAGGCACTCAGGATAAATAAATTAGAGAGAAAGTAACCAGTAGGGTCACACAGTGACCAGCGCTGGGTTCTCAAATATTTACATTCTATATTAATGATCAGGAGGATGGAAAAGATGTACAGATGCTGATTTTGGTGATGTCGCTGTGATAAGCAAGAGATTAAATTATCAAGAGAGGGTGGAGAGTCTGCAAATAGATTCAGAGAGGTAAAGGCAGAAGATAATAGTTTGGCAGGTGGAACTTAAAATGATATAACCTGTCATTTCATCTACAGGAATAATGGAAGTCAGAATGTTATTGAAATGGAGAGGGATTACAGGGCTTAATGATATTGTGTACTGGAGGGTTCACTCAGCCCCGTTCAGACATGGGAGGTTTTGCTCCATCCATGATTGTCAGCTACCAGACGCTCCAAGTGACCCTATTGCTCTCCGAACACATGGAATACTTCGATGTGGTTGATTGGCGGTGGGGATGGTGTTTTGAAACGTGCATCAAGGGGAGGGCTTTATCCAAGATATCTTCATTTTTTTTTAAGTGGAGACCCGATGACGATGGGAATGGCTGAGTTCTTCTGAACAAAGAGACTGTGACTGCTGCCAGGACAGTGGGTATTCACCAACATGATGTAGTGTGCATGGGCACGCTGTAACATTAATAGAGAGAGAGCTCCTTCAGTTCCTCTACCTATTCCCATTGACATGGGTACTCTGCAGATGCCAAGTACACCAACGGAAATCCCACTATACTGGATACACCCGGCAGCTCCCTGCTGTGGGAGGAAGAATGTATTGACCACATCCACCGTTTACATCCTCCATCACCGAATGCTGACAATGATGTTGAGATACTGGGAGATGATGGATATGTCACCTAGTCCTGCCTGGGAAACTCTGGATCATAGAAGCTGAACAAAACAGTGACCCTAACAGCCACTGGCAGCACCATCCTCCCCCTGGTGTGAACCTGCAGGTCGTGTTGAAGGAGGTGACACCGCTCTGTGACCAGCTCCTTGTTCAGTCAGGGTCCCCTCACACTCTGCTACTGGGTTAAGTGTAGCTTGGGAAGCTTTTCCGTGAATACTCGTGTTGGATGCAGCAGATCCCTTTCCCCACACACACTCACTCTGTAGTTTCAGAACTTCCCGTCTCTGCAACCTCTGCTCCATTTTTTCATGTTACAGATCCAGATGCTGTAACTGCAGTCCCCATGCTCCATCCAGAGTTGGGTCACCAAATCCTCAGGTCTCCCTGAATATTTGAGGCAGCTCACAGCACAACCTCCAGCAAACCATCCCCAGACCCTGCACTTAATTTCCAATTACAGGAGTAAGTCACAAACCCCTCAGCTACAAGTGTTGTGGAACAGACAAGATCCCCGAAAAAATGTTTTAAGAAGGCCGTTTAGAACCGAACCTTTCCTTATTTTGAATATAGATGGGAAATCTGCGTTCCAGATATGTTGTGACTGGTCAAACCACTCGACATTAAGCAAAATATAACCTATTAAAAACGCTTTAGTTAAAATACAATCAAAGAAAAGAACATTTTGGGTTAGCTTATAAGTTGGAACACTTACACAAACATTAGATACCGTACATTCTGGGTTTACACCGCTTGGCACAAAGATATATTCAAATACATAGTGGTCTACAACTGTTGTGTCTCCGACCCGCCCTCCTCCTCTAACCTACTTAATAAGGTAAGTTCATTCTAAACTTCCTCTATTGAATATAAGTTTGTTAATAATTTTATAGCAACTTGAACTAAGCTTTCTAGTTTTGTACTGAGTGAGTGTTCAGATAAGTCGGGTATGGATGCTCGGGCAGTTGCTCGCTCCTCCTGCAGAATGTGGCACACGTCTCCGTTGGCTACAACTGCGGGGAAGTGCACCCAAGTCCAGCTACTTAAAAACCGTGTTAGGGAATTGGAATTGGAGCTGGATGAACTACGGATCATTCGGGAGGCTGAGGGAGTAATTGAGAGGAGTTACCCGGAGTTAGTTACTCCTAAGACTCAGGACAAGGATAGATGGGTTACAGGTAGGGGGAGGAAAGGGGACAGACAGACAGTGCAGAGATCCCCTGTGGACATTGCCCTCAGCAATAAGTATACTGTTTTGGATACTGCTGGGGGGGATGACCTACCAGAGGAAAGCCATAGCAGTCAGTTCTCTGGCACTGAGACTGACACGGTGGAAAAGAAGGGAAGGGGGCAGAACAGAAAAGTACTCGTGGTAGGCGACTTGATAGTTAGGGGAATCGACAGGAGATTTTGTGGTCAGGATCGGGATTCCCGAAAGGTATGTTGCCTCCCAGGTGCCAAGTTCTGGGACGTCTCCGATTGGGTGTATAGGCTTCTAAAAGGGGAGGGCGAACAGCCACAAATCTTGTTGCATATTGGCAGGAAAAGGATCGAGGATATAAATAGTGATTTCAGGGAGTTAGGATGGAAGCTACAAAGCAGGACAAACAGAGTAGTGTTCTCTAGTTTACTACCGGTGCCACGAGATAGCGAGGTGAGGAACAGGGAGCAGGCGCAGCTTAACACATGGCTGCGCAGCTGGTGTCGGAGGGAGGGATTCAGATATGTTGGTAATTGGGATGCCTTCTGGGGAATGTGGGACCTGTACATCTTAACTAGAAATGGACCATTGTCCTGGGTCGAAGGTTTGCTCAAATTGTCCTATTTGATTTGTGTTTATAATTTGTAAATTTGTGAGACATTCTGGCACATCAATTTTGATACTTGCAGCATAATGAAGATTTCCAACCTTAGGATGCGTCTGAAAGACATTATAGCATTGTGAGTAATGGGGAGGTTAAGTGAGAAATAGTATTTATTCCCTTAGCACAGAGCATGGGAAACAAATATTTGAGCGTAAATGATGGCAGTCATTTAGATAATAGGGACTCAGACAATCAGAAATCTATTTTATGAATGAATTTCAAAGGTCAGATTTCTATGATTGTCGAGTGAAGACATATTACATATTCAAATATTGAAATTGTGCTGAATGGTTTGTCTTCTGATGTCTAAACTTATTTCTGGAATAATTAAGATTAATATCTGTTTAAAGGCTGTTCCATTGTAATGAAAGAGTTGTTGGTTTGAATTATATTTGATCTTCAAGTATTTACCTGGTTGGGATGTCATGATCATTTTATGTGTTTCCCATGTTGTCAATTGGAGTCGACAGAAATACACAGAGGATGATATGCAGTTCTCATCAATCGTTTCCTGACAGCTGCTTTCTTTAGAATATCGGTTGAGTTATAGTTTGCAGTTCACCCAGACGGACCGACTAGCCGTAATCTGGACCAGTTAATCTATTGTCTACAATTCCCCCTATGCAGTTCGAGAGGGTTTAAACTAGTATGGCAGGGGAGTGGGAACCTGAGCTGTGTACCGGAGGTGGGAGTTGATCCAGACGAGGCAATAGCAAGAGGTAGACCAGCTAGTGGGAAGGATTTTCCTGGGAAGGAACCAAGGGATTAGTTAAAGTGCGTTTGCTTTAATGCGAGGAGTATCGGGAATAAAAGTGATGAACTTAGAGCATGAATCAGGACCTGGAGCTATGATGTTGTGGCCATTACAGAGACATGCGTTTCTCAGGGGCAGGAATGTTTGCTGGATGTTCCAGGGTTCGAGTATTTAAAAAAGAATGGGGGGGGGGGGAGAGGAGGGTGTGTAGCACAACTAATCAGAGAGGGTATCACAATTTCAGAAGCTTCCATTGTCGAGGAAGATCTGCCTACCGAGTCAGTATGGGTGGAAATAGGGAACAGCAAGGGAGCAGTCACCTTGTTAGGGGTTTACTACAGGCTCCCCAATAGCAGCAGGGAGATGGAAGAAAGCATATGTCAGCAGATTTTGGAAAAGTGTGGGCGTAGTAGGGTTGTTGTAATGGGTGACATTAACTTTCCCAATATTGATTGGAATCTCCTTTGAGCAGATGGTTTGGAAGGAGATGTTCTTGTAAGGTGCATTCAGGAGGGTTTCGTAACTCCGTACGTTGGCAGGGGAGAGACCATTCTAGATTTGGTGCTTGGAAACAAGCTAGGGCAGGTATCAGATCTTGTGGTGGGAGAGCATTTTGGTGATAGTGACCACAACTGCCTCACATTTTACATAGCTATGTAGAAGGAGAGGATAAGGCAAAATGGGAGGATATTTAATTGGGGAAGAGGAAACTATGATGCGATGAGACATGAGTTAGGAAGCATGGATTGGGAGCAATTGTTCCATGGTAAAGGCACTAGAGACATGTGGAGACTGTTTAAGGAACAGTTGTTGCTAGTGATGAATAAATATGTCCCTCTGAGACAGACAAGAAGTGGTAAGATAAAAGAACCTTAGATGACGAGAGCGGTGGAGCTTCTCGTCAAAAGGAAGAAGGTAGCATAATAAGGTGGAGATAGTTAGGGTCAAGCTCAGCTCTAGAGGATTACAGGCAGGCGAGGAAGGAACTCAAAAATCGTCTGAGGAGAGCCAGGAGGGGCATGAGAAAGGCTTGGCAGAACGGATTAGGGAGAACACAAAGGCATTTTACACTTATGTGAGGAATAAGAGAATGGTCAAAGAAAGAATCAGGCCGATCAGGGATTGCATAGGGAATTTGCGTGTGGAGTCTGAGGAGGTAGGGGAAGCGCTAAATGAATTTTTTTCTTCTGTCTTTACGAAAGAAAGGAACTTTGTAGTGAATGAAACCTTTGAAGAGTAGGCTTGCATGCGGGAATGGATAGAGATAGAGGAAGCTGATGTGCTGAAAATTTTGTCAAACATTAAGATTGACAAGTCACCAGGCCCGGACCAGATTTGTCCTCGGCTGGTTTGGGAAACGAGAAATGCAATTGCTTCGCCACTTGCGAAGATCTTTTCATCCTCGCTCTCCACTGGAGTCGCACATGAGGACTGGAGAGAGGCAAATGTAATTCCTCTCTTCAAGAAAGGAAATAGGGAAATCCCCAGCAATTACAGACTAGTAAGTCTCACGTCTGTCGTCTGCAAGGTGTTAGAAAGGATTCTGAGGGATAGGAATTTTGAACACCTGGAAGAGCATGGCTTGACTAAATGCAGTCAACATGGCTTTGTGAAGGGCAGGTCTTGCCTCACAAACCTTATCGAGTTCTTTGAGGATGTAACTCGAAAGGTTGATGAGGGTCGAGCTGTGGATGTGGTGTATATGGACTTTAGCAAGGCATTTGATAAGGTTCCCCATGGTTGGCTCATTCAGAAGTTCAGGGGATACAGGGGAACTTAGCTGTCTGGATACAGAATTGGCTGGCCAACAGAAGATAGCGAGTGATAGTAGAAGGAAAATATTCTGCCTGCAAGTCTATGGCGAGTGGTGTTCCACAGGGCTCTGTCCTTGGGCCTCTACTGTTTGTAATTTTTATTAATGACTTGGATGAGTCGATTGAAGGATGGGTCAGCCAGTTTGCAGATGAAACAAAGATTGGAGGTGTTGTTGACAGTATAGACGGCTGTTGTAGGCTGCAGTGTGACATTGACAGCTAGTGTTAGGCGGAGAGGTGGCAGGTGGAGTTCAACCTGGATAAATGCGAAGAGATGCATTTTGGAAGGTCGACTTGAAAGCTGAGTACAGGATTAAGGACAGGATTCTTGGCAGTGTGGCGGTGCAGAGGGATCTTGGTGTGCAGGTACATAGATCTCTTAAAATGGCCACCCAAGTGGACAGGGTTGTTAAGAAAGCATATGGTGTTTTGGCTTTCATTAACAGGGGGATTGAGTTTAAGAGTCGTGAGATCTTGTTGCAGCTCTATAAAACTTTGTTTAGACCGCACTTGGAATACTGCATCCAGTTCTGGTCACCCTATTATAGGAAAGATGTGGATGCTTTGGAGAGGGTTCAGAGGAGATTTACCAGGATGCTGCCTGAACTGGAGTGCATATATTATGAATATAGCTTGACTGAGCTCGGACTTTTTTCTTTGGAGAAAAGGAGGACGAGGGGGGACCTAATTGAGGTATACAAGATAAGGAGAGGCATAGATAGATTCGATAGCCAGAGACTATTTCCCAGGGCAGAAATGACAAACACGAGGGGTCATAGTTTTAAGCTGGTTGGAGGAAGGTATAGAGGGGATGTCAGGGGATGTGTTCTTTACACAGAGAGTTGTGAGAGCATGGAATGCGTTGACAGCAGCAGTTGTGGAAGCAGGGTCATTGGGGACATTTCAGAAACTGCTGGCATGCATATGGTCACAGAAATGTAAGGGTACATACATGAGGATCAGTGGTCGGCACAACATTGTGGGCTAAAGGGCCTGTTCTGCGCTGTACTGTTTTATGTTCTATGTTCTATGTTCTATGTTCTATATCCTTACAGCAGTTTTCCAATCCAGGAGGAAACAACATCAACAGACATCTCAGAGAAAAGCAGCTGGAAATCATGTATTGAAACTTCCAACCCTTTTGAGATGCCCAGCAGCTTTTGAATGCTGCAGCTAAAAACAAAGCGAGGAAACCTGGTCTGGGAGAGCTGGCCACTGCCCTTTCATTGTTACCACCGTTTTAATGAAACCTAAAAGCTTTCTCAGTTATTAACTTAAACTGTTTTTAGTCAGCAGGTCTGCACGTCTGCCTTTAAAACTTCTCTTAAAAAAGCAGGAGAAAATAATCTTTTTACAGTGATAGTATCCTCACAACTCCATCTTTAATAGAATCATCCATCAATATACAAAGGTGGAATAATTTTATACAACCTAATCTCCCACTATTAGCAGACTGAAATGTATATGCTTCACATTGACTGTCAGCATACAAATATTGACAACTAGTTTCGATTTCAGTCATTTTACTCCTCCCATAGAATGCCATTGTCTTTCTTCACCCAAGTCTCCACAACGTGTCAAACTTAAGTTTCTCACCCTGTCACCTGTATAATTTCAAATTGAATGGCAGCGATAATAAGCTCAATCGAAACAGACAGGTATTGTTCTCCCTAAACTTCTCGAAAAACTTTACGGGGTCACAATCAGTTATAAATATTTGTCTCATGTATGTTATTCACAATTTAAATTCTGAAATGTTGTGACGCCAACATCAAACTCAAGGCCTCCTTCCTCATTGTGGAATAAATCTGTTGATGTTTTCCCTGGACACTCCAACCACACGTTACATAATGGAGCACTTCTCATCTCTCCAATAGTCCTTCTGAATGACATAGCTCCTCATGTCTCAGAATAAAAGAATTACATGCTTCTGTACATCTTAATGCTGTAACCTCTTTACCTGCTACTCCTGGCGTTTGCCAATAAACCTCACTCTCACAGGTAAATGTTTCAAGAAATCTCGCACATTCTTCTCAATCTCTCACAGAAATCAAACCTTGATTTCTGAAATCAATTATCATCATCAGCCATTTCAGCTTCTCGTCTTGCCGTTTTAACTCTCTGCTCTTCCACACGAGTTCTCCCGACTGCAGGAAGTGAAGTGTTGAACTTCTCCAAAATAAGAATCTCTCTAAGAGTGTCATAGGTTTGCTCTGTTTTTAATCCCCTTACTCATATTTCAAGATTACTTAGTTTGATCCTTTCAAACTGAATGTGCGTTTAACCAGGACATTTTCTTAGATTCCTAAAACGCTGTCTGTCAGCTTCTGGCACTTCAGACGGCTTTATTCGCTACCCCATACTGGCCAGATACCTCCTCCGATAGGGATGCAAATACCTATCAGCTTTGTTTGGATCAACTAAATCCACATTGTCACTGGTTTCGCCACTTTCTCAAATGAAAATCAAAAGGCTTCCCCATCCTTCTCATCAAATTTAGATAATGCCTGGATGCATTTAAACATAACCCCATTAGGGAATTGGTTACAATAGGGTTGCTCAACCTCACGAACCTCCTCATCCCGCCGACCATCTACCTTCATCTCCGCCTTCTATGTCAATTTTCCTCTCTAATTACTAACTGTTTCAGTTGAAACTCTCTGCTTTTCTTCTATCCTTTTCTCTCTTTCTTCTTCATTTCAGGAATATGTGGGTTAGGTGCCTTAGTCGGGGTAAATGTGTAATAATAGGGGAGAGGAATGGGTCTGGGTAGGTTACTCCTCGGAGGGTCGGTGCAGACTTGTTGAGTCGAATGGCCTGTTCGGAAATTCTAAACCGAATTTGGTATTATCGATTTAGAACCGGACAAGAATTCCCAGTTTACTACAGACCAACCAGACTGCCTCAAACTGTTTTAAGAAGGTAGCTTGGATGCCAACCTTTTCTTATTTTAAAGGTAGATGCGAGTTGGTTGTTTCAGATGTGATGTTACTAGTCAAACCACTCACCATTAAGCAAGACACAATATATTTAAACACGGTAATGAAAATCCATACAAATTGAAGAGGAACTTAGAATACTTTAACTATTGGAAACCTTAACAGAATAATGGAAACAGTACCTTCTACAAATGACCTGTTCGAATATACTAACATCACCGAAACAAACCCCTTGGCAAAATGGAAATTTCAGACATACATTCTTGCATACAGTTCTCCAATCCAGGAGGAAGCAGCATCAAGACAGGTTTCAGAGAGAGTAGCAGCTGGAGATAACGATTTATTAAAAGCCCTGAAAGTATCGTAAGTTATTTACTTGAGCCTTTTTCAGCCGGCAGTGTGGCCTTTAAGATCTCTTATTTTAAAAAAAGGAGAAAATAATATTTTTTAAAAAGTGACAGCATTGTCACACAATTTAGATGTCTGGTCCTTTACTTAAGGGGCTTCCTCGTGTTACTGATCGCAAGGTAACCTGAGAGGTACAAATACAGGTACAGACCAAGTTACAAGGATGTGTCTTATAACTTCTGAAACACCCCTGTCCATGGACCATCACATGGGACATACAGAGAAGTGAACAATAGCCTGATGCACACCCTTTCATTACTTCTGAGCTGCACAATGCCAGCACTCCAGAGACAAAGAGCCAAAACCCAAGACTAGGGAACGATACAGAGAGACAGACAGATTCACATAAAAGACAGAAACAGACAGTAAATTAACTGAAAAGATGTTGTGGAATTATGGGGAAAAAGAAAGGGCAGTGGAGAAACTGGAGAAGTGAGATCTTCGAGATTAAAATGACAAGAATGAGAACATTGAATAAAGGCATTGTCAGATCAGCTGGAATGGTTTGTTCTGAATCATTCTGAATCTTCTTCACAGAACACCACAAACAACATAAACTGGGACAAGATGACAGCCCAGCATGGAGTGCTGTGCAGACCATGCTAGTGTGTTGCTCAGTAAACTGCACTATCTGCCCAGCATGGAGAGTATTGCAAACTTTACTATCATATGCTAACTATACTCGCATCGGATTACTGCCCACAATGGGAAGGTTTGCTCTCTCTGCGTGTGTGTGTGCTCATCAGAAATAGAGAGAGTGCGTGTGTGTGTGCGATTGGAGTGCTGGAATAGGAAACTCATTGTTTGAGAAGGAACACACATGGAGGAAACTATTTTAATTACGAACAACTGGCAGGTTTTTGGATAATCAACAGAGGGAACGTGAGAGGTTTCATTGACTGATGAGATAAAGTGTTTGAGAATGTTAAAGTAAAGGCATTGCCATACACAATAGCAATATATATCCGCGTGCGCATGAGTGACAGATGGATGGGAGTTTGGTGTGAGTGCGAATCAGAATTGCTTCGGCAGGTTTGAAGCCGAGAGTTTCAGTAGCAGAGTTTTGTCTTCCTTACAAATGTACTTCATAGCTCAAAGTTCAAACAGCAGATGGAATAAACCAGTGGGATATATTCTGGAGTGATGAGTATTTCAAGTTAAAAATGTTCAGGGCATGGTGTCAGGAATCAGCTCATTGTCAATGGGATCACCCACAGTTGAGACTTGTCTGCTTCAGCTGCAGATATTGGCCAGGGATACGATGGAAACAGTGGAAGGAAGCACCAGACCAGTAGACAGTGACCTCCATGCACTTAATAGCAATGGCAATGATGCAATGCATTGTGGGTCTCCACCGAAACTGAGTCAGTCAACATAGAGACCCATGAGTAACACTGCCAGAGCAGAGGGAGACAGTAATTGAACACGTTCATTGATGTAGTTAGTAGTGGTCTGTAGAGTGAATATCTGGATTGCGAGATTCAACAGGAACAATAATAGTGACAAGATGTGTAGACTATGAAATAACAGAAATATAGTCATAACTGGTTTATAGAAATAAAACATCTAGACAGTGACACTCACCAGGAACCCCAATGATAGCAAGGAAGGGATAACAAAAATACTTAATAATGAGAAGAGCAAAATAGATCCGAAATGATAATGACAACCCATCATAATATGTCGAATGAAACGAAATATGATAGAGAAAACCCCTCTCCATTGTAGGAATTTTCCAGTCTATTGTTCTCAGATTCTGATCCATTGTTGGAACATTCTAGTCTAATGCTCTCAGATTCTGATCTCTCCTTCCACTTTCTCTGGATCTACTGATCCTTGTCAGTGCTGTCGGTGATGCTTCCGCTCATGTTATGGGATAAAACATTGAACGGCGCCCATTTATCATTGAAAGATGGAAACCCTCCACTGGGATAATTACAATCCATGGAGACTGGCATTAGTAAATTCCCTGAACAAACTGGCTTAGTTAACCAGTTCGAAACATCGCTTTACATATCACGATAAAAGGGGAATATTTACTGGGTTTGGATTGAATGGATGAGGGTTGCTGAGTGCTGGACCAGAAATCTTTCAATCTTTTTAAATCTTTATTTCCTTGTACATGAGAGTATTAATAGAACACTGCAGGGGTCTGTATATATTCCATTTTGTTTATTCAAGGAGGGAGTTGTAAAATAACAGATCGGTTGCATAAAAATGTCAGGTGGTCAAGTTTCTGGATACCTTATCAAAACGTACGGTACATATTGACCAATATGAGGCTACGCTTGGTTGTAAGTGCCCTGTTATCAAATCCTTTCATAACCTTGAGACAGAGCATTGAGACTGCTGCTCAGCAACTGGGCGAAGAAATTCTGTCCCTATGGGTCTTTTACAGAGGGATAGCAGAACGCTATTCACACCATAGTAGACTTGAAAAGATGGAATGTTGGCACATTTTGCCAACAGAATCATTCAAAACAAAGAGATGTGTCGCTGCACTGTACGAGGTGTTACTGAGAGAGCACCTGGAGTACATTGTGTTTTTTGTGTTTCCGTAACTCAGAAGGGATGGACCTCCATCAGTTTACAGGCTGATCATAATCCACAGGTAGCTGTGTTATTTAATGTCCCCGGGCTGTTACACAGGCACAGGAGGATGTCATTCAGCCCCTCGAGCCCATTACAGAGAAACAGAAAAGGTCATTCAGCCTTTTGAGTCTATTACAGAGGGAAAGGAGGAGGCTATTCAGCTTCTCGAGACTGTTACGGAGTGGCAGGAAGTTTTTATTTAACATTTCAAGTCTGTTATGTGTAAATATTAGTTTTAAATCAGTTATGGAATAGGAAAGATACGATGTAAACATTACAGTTCTAACCTTGAATAAGGCCAGTTTTTTGAAAGTGTTAGGCGAGTCCTGTGAAATGCTAATTGGGACACCCTGTTCACAGGTAAGGGGATGATTGGAAAATGCAAGGCAATCAAAACTTGGATTCAGCGAATCCAGAGCCAACGAGTTCCTATTAGTGAGATGGGCAAGGCTGGTGAGTTCAGGGAGTGCTGGATGACTCGATAGGTTGATGGACTGATCAAGGAAAGGAAGGAGGCATGTGTCAGGTAAACAGAGCTGAGATCAAGTGAATCTCGAGAGGAGTATAAGGGCAGTAAGTGTATAGTCAATGGGGAAATCGGGCCAGAAAAATGTGGACAAGAGATGGATTTGGAAATAGGGATACTGAGGCTTTAAAGAAATTCTAAAAATCCTTTAATGCCAAAAAACAAATAACTCGGGAGAGAATATGGCACCTTAAAGATCAGTAAGGCTACCTATGTGTGGAACCACAGGAGATGGGAGGGACACTAAACAAGTATTTCTCCTCAGTATTTAATGTGGAAGAGGTTACAAGAACGAGAGAACAAGAAATATATAGTGATATCTTGAAAAGTGTCTATATTACAAGGAAGTGCTTGACATTTTAAAACGCATAAAGGTGAACAAATCCCTGGGACCTGATCAGTTGTATCCCAGAAGTTTGTGGGAAGCTAGGAAAGAGATTGCTCAGCCTTTTGCTAATATATTTGTATCATTGACTTCCACAGGTGATGTGACAAAAGACTGGAGGGCTGCTAACATAGTGTCATTATTTAAGAAATTGAGGAAAACCCAGGTACCAATACATCAGTGAGCCTGACGTCAATGGTGACTGAATTGTTGGAGGGGATTTTGAGGGAAAGGATGTGTACGCATTTGGAAAGACAAGGACTGAAGAGGTCTTTGTACCTTGGAGAGCACGTCTCACTGAATCGGTGGAAGCTTTTGAGGAAGTGATGTAAGTGGTTCATTAATGCATGGCAGTGGATGTTGCCTTTATGGAATGCAGCAAGAAACCCAAAATGTTCCACATGGTAGACTGGTTAGCAAGGTTAGACTGCCTACAATCCTGGGAAAGCTCGCCAGTTAGATCCAAAATGTTCTTGAATATTGGAGACAGGCCGTGACAGTGGACATTTGTTCATTGAACTTGGAGACATGTGACCAGTGGCGTGCCACAAAGATCAATAGTGGGTCCACTGCCTTTTGTCACTTATACAAATCATTTGCATTTGAATATATGAAGTATGGTCAGTAAGTTTGTACATAATTCCAAATTTGGTGGTGCATAAGTGAAGCATTATAACTCAGAATATAATGGGACCTAGGTTAGGTGAGCCAAGGAGTGGCAGATGGAGTTTATTTTAGATACATGTGAAGTGTTTCATTTTGGCAAGACAAATCAAGGCAAGACATGTAGGGAGCGTCCTGTCGAAAGTTGCCAAGCAAGGAGAACTCCACAGAAATTATACAATCTCTACAGTGAGGAAACAGGCTATTCGGTCCATCGAGTCCACACCGACCCTCTAAACAATATCTCACGAGACAAACCCCTACCATATCCCTCTGAGCCTGCATTTCCCATGGCTAATCCACCTACCCTACACATCCTTGGGTGATATGGGCAACTCAGCATTGCCAATGTACCCTTATCTATATATTTTAGTACTATAGGAGGAAAACGTAGCACCCAGAGGAAACTCACGCTGACACGGGGAGAATGTGCAAACTCCACACAGGCAGTCATTCAAGGATGGAATTAAACCCAGAGCGCTGCGCTCTGAAGCAGCAATGCTAGTCACTGAGGTACTGTGTCACCTTGTGGTGCAGGTTCTCCGTTCCTTGAAAGTGCCGTCACAGGTAGACAGCGCAGTGAAGAAGGCATTTGATGATCTTCCCTTTTTTGTACGTGCTTTGAGCCTAAGCGTTTGCCTGCTATGTTACATCTGCACAGGACATTGGTTTGGTCACTTTTGTAATACTGCCTTTAATTCTGGTCTCCCTGCTGTCGGAAAGATGTTGTCAAACTTGAAAGGGTACATAAGAGATTTAAAAGAATGTTACAGGTGTTGGAGGGTTAGAGTTACAGGGTGAGTTTGAATAGGCTGGGGCAATTTTCAAGTCTTGAGGCTGAGGGTTGACCTTAAAGAGGTTTATAAAATCACGAGGGGCATAGATAAGTTAAACAGTCAATGTCTTTTCTCCAGGATAGGCGAGTCCAAAATTAGAAGTCAAAGGTTTAAGGCGAGAGGGGAAAGATTTAAAAAGGGACATGAGGGACAACATTTTCACACAGAGACTGCTGTGTGTATGGATTGAACAGCCAAAAGAGGTGGTGGAGGCAGGTCCAGTTACACCATTTAAAAGGCATTTGGATGGATACATGCATGGGAAGGCTTTAGAGGGAGATGGGCCAAGTGCTGGCAAAGGGGATCGAGATTAATTTAGGATATTTGGTGGGGATGGACAACCGGACTGAATGGTCTTTTTCTGTGTTGTCCATCTCTGAGACTCTATAGCCTCTTGAGTGTATAATACAGGAACTGGAGGAGGCTATTCAGCTTCTGAATTCTGCCAGTCAATTTGTTTGCTCAATTACTGATAGTCAACTACAAAAGTACATCATACAGATTTTGATGGTGTTTTACAGAACAGGAGAAAGGCTTTTAGTCTAGAGAAGCTGTAAGGAATATGAAGAGGCCATTCAGTCGTCAATTCCATTTCACAGGAGCAGCAGGTGAGCACAGAGCTTTTGGAGCCTATTACTCTGGAGGAGGAGGAGGACATCTATTTTCACAAACCGGGGATCAGGAGGCAGTCACTCAAGGCAGCTGCTGAAGACTGGGTCACAGGAACAGGAGGCAGTCAGTCAACTACTTGAGACTGGGAAACAGGAACAGGAGGCAGTAATACAACTGCTCGAGACTGGGACACAGGAACAGGAGGCAGTCATACAACTGCTCAAGTCTGGAGCACAAGGAAATGTTGAGGTTAGTGAGGTCCCAGGATCCTGTTACGCAGGAACAGGAGGTGGTGACTCACTCCCCACCAGTATGGTACACTGGGAGAGAAGGGGAGTTTGTTTGTTACAAACAGAAATATATGAATAAGTTGCATTAGTTGTCCATTCAATCCTGCCCCACCATTCACTAAGACCACGGCTGATCTGATTGTGATTCCCTGATTCCATTTTACGGAGAACCCCTCTCTGCAGCCTCTGCTCCATTTGTTGGTCATGTTACAGACCCAGATGCTGTAACAACAGTCACCATCACTCATCCAGAGGGATGGGTCTAACCGAATGAGTCATGATTTGAAGGGTCCAATCGCAAGAATGAAAACACAAAATAAAGTTATTGCCACATGTTTAGTTCTCTCACATTCGCAATCCAACTCACATAACCAGCCCATCCATTATACGTTCAGGATGGAGCACTGTGTAGATCAAACTAGCATACAGCTGCATGCAATCCGGTAATGTCTAGAGTGGAACTCTGTGCAGCCCACACCAATACTTGATGCATAATTCTGGGCTACGTGTCCAGCGCGGATTGCTGCCCAGACCGCACTGGTTCACTCATTCAAAGGCTGTTGCGTTGCTCGATAACACTGTGTTAGATCACTGCCAAGTGTGGGGAAACTTGCAGCCAAATGCTGGAAGTGAGACGATGTGCAGCTCCCAGCCATTTAAAGTTCCATGTCTCCACTGTGCCTTGACATGGGCTGCTGCCGATGTGAATATCACTGCGAGCATGAGATGTAAATGGAAACAATTTAAATACCAATTATTCTGTTTCAGGCGATTATCACTCCAGGATTTAAAGATGAAATAACTGAGACAATATCCGATGAGGTTTTGTGGATGGTGCAAACAAGTAAGAGGAGGATGGTGATGTTATAATGGTTGCACTATAAGCCTTCAAATCATCAATGGGAATTGGAGGAACAAATATGCAGGGAGATGGGGGGTGGGGTGGGGGGACTTGCAGGAGTAATAGGGTTGTCATAATGGGTGATTTTAATTTTCCTAACATAGACTGGGCTCTCCAGAGGATCAAGGACTTAGAAGGGATGAAATTTATCAAGTGTGTTCAGGAACGTTTCCACAAACAGCATGTAGAGGGTCTTACTCAGGAAGGGACAAACTCGACCTATGGTTTGCAAATGGGGCAGGATAGGTGAAGGAGGTAAAGTAGAGAAGCATTTTGGGAAAAATGACTAAAGTTATATTAATTTTAAAATTGGGACATTATTGGTCGACAGATTCAAGTTCTAAATTGGGGCAAGGCGAATTTTATTCGAATTAGACAGGGACTTGCAGGTAAAAGGATCTCGGGCAAGTGGGAGGCATTTATAAGTGAGATAACCCGAGTTCAAGGTTTATATGTTGCTGTGAAGGTGTAGGCAAGTTGAGGCTGGTTGAGAGAACCCTGAATGACAAGAGATAGTGAGGCTTTGACCAGAAAAAAAGGAGGTAGCTCAGGTTCAGGCGGCTGGAATAAAGGGAATCCCTGGGCGTACACAGGGGATATATGCGTTTACTGAAGAAGGAAATCAGGAAAGCGACAAAGGGGGTATGAGATAGCCTTGGCTGAGAAGATTATGTTGAATCCAAAGATGTTCTTTCAGTATAGTAAAAAAAACAAGTAGAGAGAGAATAGGATGCCTTAAAATCCAAAATGGGCATGCGTATGTAAAACTGCAAGAGATGGGCGAAGTCCTAATTTAACCTTTTCTTTCCATGAAGAAAGCCTTGAAGAACTGTGACTTTGGGGGGGGGGGGGGGGGGCGGGGGGGGGTGCGGGGGGAGGGGTTGGTTGTCATATCTTGGTACAGTCCATATCACAGTAGAATGCATAAAGTCAGATAAATCTCTTGGTTTTGACCAGATATATCCAGGAAGGAAGTGAAGAAAGTTCAGGGGCCGAATTACAGGAAGACTGGGCAGTAGAAAATGTTGTGCCCTTATTTAAGAAGGTCTGCAAAGAAAGGCCTGGGAAATATAACCTGAGAAGTTTCTGAGAGATAAGATTGCATGTATTTGGAAAACAGAGTTTGACTTGGAGCAGTCAACATAGCTTTGTGCATGACAGATCATGCCTTGCAAATTTTGTTAAAGTTTTTGGAGGAAGTGACCAAGAAGGTTGACGAGGGAAGGGGTGGTGGACATAGTCTAAAATGGATTTCAGTAAGGCCTTTGATAAGGTTCCACAAGGTAGGCTGCTCTAAAAGCTTAGATCGCATGTAATACCAGTTAACTGGCAAATTGGCGACAATTGGCTTTATGTTCGCAAGCAAATGATAATGGTGGAGGTATGCTTGTCGGACTGGAGGCTTGCGACTAGTGGACTGCTTCAGGGGTCGGTGCTGGGACCATTCCTATTTGTTAGCTCTATCAACGATTTGGACGAGAGTACACAACACAAGGGTAGTAAGTTTGCAGATGACACTAAAATAGGAGACATCGTTTACAGTGAGGAACATTATCAGAAATTGCAGCAGTCCCTTGACCAGCTGGGAAAGTGGGCTGAGAAATAGCAAATGGATTTTAATATCGATGAGTGTGACGTCTTGCATTTTGGAAAGTCAAATTTAGGTGGGAGTTTAATGATGAATGAGAGGGCATTAAGGAGTGTAATGGGGAAAAAAAAGGACGTTGGAGATCAGGCGCACGGTTTTCTGAAATTTGAGTCAGAGATACACAGGCCAGTGAAGAAGGCTGTTGACACACTGGCCTTCATCAGGGCATTGAGTATAGTGGGTGGGACGTTATGTTGCAGTTGTACAGGATGTTGGTAAGGCTGCGGTTGGAGTATTGTGCTCAGTTTTGTTCACCTTGCTCTAGAAAGGATATTATTGAACTGGAAAGGTTGGAGAAGAAATTTACAAACATGCTTCCTGGGCTAAAGGGTCTAATTTATAGGGAGAGGTTGGATAGGTTAGAACCTATTTCTTTACAGCGTTGGAAAGGGGTGGGGGCGTCTTACAGAAGTGGAGATCTTATCAAATCATGAGAGGCGTGCATAGGGGTGAATATTTCAAATTCGTTCCTAGGATTGGGGAATCGAGGACTACAGAGCATCCGATAATGTTTGGAGAGCAGACAAATAAAAAAGAACCTGAGAGTCAACGTTTTTTACACAGACTGTGGAACGCATATGGACTGATCTGCCAGTGGACGTGATTGAGGTGCATACAATAACAACATTGAAAGAGCATTTGGACCATACATTCAAAGGCAAGGATTAGAGGGATACAGAATAAGGACAGAGAAATGGGGTGAGTGTTGATGGACATTTTGGTTGGCATGGACCAGCTTCGCCGAATGGCCTGTTACCGTTCAGCATGGCTGTAAATGTGTGTGTTTTGGAGTTGAGACAGAGAGGGGGAAACTGAGAAAAACAACCGTCATGGAAGGGTATGTTCACAGGTTTCAGAATGCTGAAATGAAGCCATTTCGATAGTATCATGCAACACGGGTCAGTACTAGGAGAATTATGAGTGAATGTGATATTGCTGTGAGTTCAGACGATGGCCAGTTTTGGATGAGCATTTGTTCTGCAGCTTTGTAACCCGGAGTGAGGATAGCCTCATTGGGCTGAATCTAACAAATATTAATCTCAGTGTTATTTTCATTGAGTGTGACAGAGGAAATGTCTGCACGAGGCTGAGCTAGTTTCCTGGTGCTACCTTATCAAATTCACTTCATAGACTATCCATCCCACTCTATGGTGTCCCTCTCATGCAATTCTAGCGTGATTCTCCCACCCATCATGGCTTGAGGCACTCATCGTCTTCCGGATGCACCTTGATGGTGCCATCTTTAAAAGGCCAATGGGCACACGGTTGAGCTTTCTCAGTTTGGAGCTGCCCTGCACAGATTAACCCGAGCATGGCAGATAAGGGTCAATCACACCACGGTTTATTGACAGGGGCACGGATGTCCTGGTTGATGGGCAAGTAGAGGAGGGGACCATTCTCTTCCCAGAGGGATCACACCACCAGACCCACTGAGCCTGGTTCTGAGCTCACTACCCACCTCAGTGCGGTCTGAAGAAATGTCCAGCAATACAGAACAATCATCAATAACCTTCCTCGCTCTGTCAGGATAAGGGTCACCGTATTGTCTCTGAACCCTCTCACTCACTGTATATCTGTTATAGCACCGACCACCGAACCAGGCTCCTGCTCCACCACTCTCACTGCTGCATGCAGCACCTTTCCTCTCTCTCTCTCTCCAAGTGAACTCCAAGCTTTCAATATTTAAATAGCAAGGGCAGTGACACCTGATTCATACCTGAAACTGAGTCGGTCAATCCACAAGACACAGCGTCAGAACGAAAGAGGCAGAGGAAGAATGAACAAGTTCTCTGTTGTTCGTAGTGGTTTGGAGAGTGAATGTTTACAGAGTAGAGTAAATGAAAAGAACAGTATGCCGTCGCACATGGTTAATGCAAATAGTAAGTGGACAGTCAAACCTACCAGGGACACCAACAGTAGCCAGGATAGGATAATACAAATATTGAATGAGGCGAAGTACATATTGAATCCGCGTTGGTAATGACAACCCATCAAAATATGTAGAAATAATCCAAACATAATAGGATAAATCCCTGTTCATTGTTGGAACATTCCAGTCTATTATTCTCAGATTCTGATCCATTGTTGGAACATTCCAGTCTAATGTTCTTCGATTTTGATCTCTCCGCCCCCCTCTCTCTGCTGCTGCTGATCTCTGTTAGTGCCGTCGGTGATGCTCCCACCCATGCTATGGGATAACACATTGAACAGAGCTCATTTATCATTAGAATATGGACCTTCTCCACTGGGATAATTAGAATCCACACAGACTGACATTAATCACAGTCAGCAAACTAACAGATTCAGTTAACTAGTTCCGTACATCAGTTTACATACCACAACAAAGGGGAACATTTGCTTAGTTTGAATGGAATGGATGGGGGTTGGTGAAGGATAAATTATAAATCTTACATTTTTTTTATCTTTGTTCCCTGTATGTGGGAGTACAGCTGTAACACTGCTGGGTTGTATAGGCTTCACCGTATTTCTATAGGGTCAGGGATAAAATAACAGACCGCCTGCATAAAATGTCGTGTGGGAAAGTGTTTAGATACCTTTATGAAATGCTGCTCCTAGTTTGAAATGCCCTGCTATCGAGTCCTTTCACAATTTTAAGACAGTATTCACAGCACTGAAATTGCTGCTCAGGAACAGGGAGAAACAGGAGGCAGTCACAGAGACTGGCACACAGGAACAGGAGGCAGTAATTCAATTGCTCGAAATTGGGACAACAGGACAGGAGGGAGTCATTCAAATGTTCGACACTGGGCGAAAAGAAAAGGAGGGACTTATTCTACTACTTGAGACTGGGACACAGGGATAGGAGGCCGTCATTCACTGCTCGAGACTGGGACACAAGAACAGGAGGCAGCCATTCAACTGCTCGAGACTGGGACACAGGAAAACGAGACATTCATTCAACTGCATGAAACTGGGACACAAGAACAGGAGGCAGTCCATTCAACTATTCAAGACTGGGACACCGGGACAGGAGGGTGTCATTCAACTACTCGAGATTGTGACACAGGAACAGGAGGCAATCCCTCAACTGCTCGATATTGGGGTACAGGAAAAGGAGGCAGTCATTCAACTGCTTGAGACTGGGACACAGGGAAACGAGATAGTCATTCAACTGCTCGCGACTGAAACACCGGGACAGGAGGGAGTCATTCAACTGTTGAGACTGGGGCACAGGAACAGGAGGCAGTCACTCAACTGCTCCAGACTGGGACACGGGATATCTGGGGGCAAGTGAGGCCGCAGATTTCTACTTCCCAGGTGACTCACTCCCCATCACTGTGAGACGGTGGGAGAGAAGAGGAATTGGCTCGTTATTAACAGAAATATTTGAATAAGTTGCAAGAGCGAGTCATTCAATCCTGCTCCAACATTTTCTATAACCATGGCTGATCTGATTTTGATTCCCTCATTCCATTCAGAGATTCCCCTCTCTGCAGTCGCTGCTCTATTTGTTGGTCATATTGTAGACCCATATGCTGTAAACACAGTCACCGTGACTCATCCAGAGTGGGTCACCAAAACATCTGGTCTTCCTGAATTTCCACAGCAGCTTAAAACACAGCCTCCAGGAAACCATCCCCAACATTTCCACGAACGTTCCAAAACAAGAATTAAGTCAAATGTCAGTCAAATTCAAGTGATAAGTCTGGTCTTAATCAGTAACAGTGGAGGGGATTCATCATGTTACTGAGCACATGATCAGCAGAGGTTGATTAACACAGGCGATCAATGGATTGGCACAGAACAAGTTACAAAGCAGTGCCTCAAAACTGACACCCACCTTCCAACATGAAGCCCAGCGCAGGACACTGGGAAGTCAAAGAAACGCAAGCTATGCTTTCAGACTATTATTTCTAGGCTTTTTAATTTTGGAAGCTGATGCTCTCGGGTAAGCAACATTCAAGGCCAGAGAAAGATATAGGTTAGTTATTCACATTAAAATTGGACAATTAAAACTGGATTTCAGGGTTTAAATACCAACAGTTTAAATACCAACAAATAGGACGGAGTTCAGAAATAGACAGTGAACAGAGACTCAGAGTCAGTATTATGGAAGAATGTTTTTGCAAGTTTCAGAATGCAGAAGTGAAGACATATCGATGGCATCTAGTAACATTGGTTGGTATTTCCGCGAATGATTAATTAATGTGATATTGGTATGAGGTCAGACAGAATAATCGATTCTCCGAGATGCACAGCACGAAACAGATCCTTCAGTTCAACTCCTCCATGCTGATGAGATATCCCAATATAAGCTTGTACCATTTGCCAGCATTTGGCCCACATCAATGTACCCATCCAAATGCCTTTTAAATGTTGTAATCATAGCTGCCTCCACCACCACCTCTGACAGCTCATTCCACACATGCACCATTCTCTGTGGAAATAGTTGTTCCTTTGGTCATTTTTAAATCGTTCACCTCTCACCTGAAGTCCATGCCCTCTAGTTTTGGGGAAGATATCTTGACTATTCACCCTCTACATGCCCTTCTCGCTCCAGGAAAAAAAATAACACCCCAACCTACTCACACTTTCCCTACAGCTAAAATCCTGGCAACATCCTTGTAAATATGTTCTGACTCCATTCAAGTTTCACAATATCATTCCAGTAGGAGGGAAACGACAATTAAATCCAGTACTCCAAAAATGGCTAAAATAATGTGCTGGGCAGCAGCAACGTGATCTCCCAATTCATATAGTCAAACCACTGACCAATAAAGGCAAACATACCAAATACCGTTTTCACTATCTTATATATCTACGACTCTCCTTTCAAGGAATAATGAACCTGCATTCCAAGGTGTCTTTGCTCATCAACACCCTCCAGGACCATGCAATTAAGTGTATTCGTCCTGACTGGATTTAAATTTCCAAAATGCAGCATCTCACATTTATCTAGATTAAAAATCATCGGCCAATCCTCAGCCCATCAGCCCATCAGCCCATCTGATCAAGTTCCCATTGTACTCTGAGGTAAACCTTCTTTTCTGGCCATTCCACCATCAATTTTGCTGTCATCTGCAAACGTACCAACAATCTCTGCTATGTTCACATCCAAATGATTTCTATGAATAATGAAAAGCAGTGGACCCAGCAGCGATCTTTGTAGCACACCACTGAATACAGCCCTTCTGTTCGAAAAGTAATCCACCGCCACCACCCTCTGTCTCCTACCTTGGAACTAATTCTGTATCCACATGGCTAGTTCTCCCTGCATTACATGTGAATGAACCTTGTTAACCGGTCTACCATGTGGAAAGTTGTCAACATGAAGTCCATGTCAACAATGTAACCTGTCTGCCTCAATGAATCCTCTGAGTTACTTTTTAAAAAAACTCAGTCAATTTAGTGAGACACAATTTTCCACGCCTCGAGCCATATTATCTATCCCTTATCAGTCCTTGCCTTTCAAAATACATGCAAACTTGTGCCTCAGAATCCTATCCAACAACATGCCCACGACTGACTTCAGGCTCCCCAACATTTCCTTACCATCCTTATTAAATGTTGTGAGTAATTGAACAAAGTTAGTAAGCCTCCTATCTTCCAGCATCTGCCATGTGACAATTGAGATACAAATATCTCAGCAAGGGGCCCAGTAATCATTTCCCTAGCTTCCCACAGACTTCTCGGGTACGCCTGATCAGGTGACGTGGATTTTTCTCCCTTTACAGGCTTTACGAACTCCAGAATCTCCTGCTCTGTGATTCAAACACTTTTCAAGATGTCATGATTTATTTCCCAAGTTTTTTAACTTGCATATCCTTCTGCACAGTCAATACTGTTGCAAAATGCTTGCTTACTATCGCCTCGATCTCTTGCTGTTCTGCACATCGGCAGCCTTGCTGAACTTTAAGTAGCCCAACACTCTCCCGAGATACTTTTTTGTTCTTCATGTTTGTGTAGAGCCCCTTTAGATTCTCATTAACCCTATTTGTCAAAACTATCTCATCTCCCCTTCATGGCCTCCGGATTTCCCTCTTAAGTGTACTCCGACTGGCTTTAGATTCTTCTGGACAACCACTTTAAATCTGGAATGTCGAGGCTGATGCCGAGGATGAAACCATTTCGGATGTTGGAAAAACCCATCCGATTCACTGATGTCCTTGAAGGAAGCAAACATCCATCCTTACCTGGTCTGGGTTACATGTGACTCCAGACTGAGAACAATGTGATTGATTCTTAACTACCCTCTCGGCAATTAGTGATTGGGGATAAATGCAGGCCCAACCAGTGGTATCCTAATCCCGTGAATGAATACAGAAAAAACCCCTTCATTCCTGATGTCTCTACCTGACATATGCTTTCCTCTTATCCGTGACCAGACTCTCAATGTATTCAATCCTCCAGCATTCTTTACACATCTCAGCTTTACCCTTCACCTGAACAGTGACATACTGCCTCTGTGCTCTTGACATCTCATTTTTGAAGGCTTTCCTTTTCTCAAATAATCCTTTACCTGCGAATATCTGTCAAAATCCACTTTGGAAGGCCTTGACTAATATCATCAAAATTGGCCTTCCTCCGATTTAGAAAATATTAACTTTTAGATCGTAATTCCTTTTCCATTTCTATTTCAAAACTAAGAGAATTCTGATTACTGTCCCAAAGGGCTTTCGCCACCGATACCTCGGTCTCCTGCCCTGCCTTATTTCCCAAGAGGATGTCACATTTAGCTCCTTCTCTGTGATGGGGAGCTTTGTACAAGACTGAGGGAAATCCAACAGTCTTGATCGAATGGTGGAGCAGGGTCGATGGACCGGATGGCTTCATTTCTGCACGTATAGTTTTGTGGCCTTGTAATATCTCGGCCCTGGGCGGTACGTTTGCTCAGTGGTTAACACTGCTGCCTCACAATAACAGGGACCTGGGTTCGATTACAGCTGGTGGTGTTGCCTGCTTGGAGTTTGCATATTATTGCCGTGTCTGCGTGGATTTCCTGTGGGTGTTCCGGTTTTCTCCCACAGCTCAAAGTTGTGCAGGTTCGGTGAATTGGCCATGCTAAGTTGCCCTTGGTGTTCAGGGATTGCAGGTTAGGTGCAATAGTCAAGGGTCAATGTACCATAGGGTAGAGAATGAGTTTGGTTTTCATACATTTTAGAGGGTCAGTATGGGCCTGTTTCCATACTTTAGGGATTCTAAGAAAATGCAGGCTGCTGCAATGTTCCGATGAAGCACAACCCAAGCTCAAGTAACGCCGCACTTTACACTTTGGTATGTTGCAGCCTGTAGTAGTTAATATTTAATTCCATAACTTCACAGCCTGACCCCATTATGGCTGTTCTCCATTTTCATTCAGACTCCTTCCTGGCCTCCCTACGACTTTGTTTTGTTTATCATGCCGTCAAGAGAGAAAATCAATTTCTAATATTTAGACATTAATTTACAAACATTTTACATCTGTGACTCTTTCACCACAATTTCAAGCCTATTTGGCTTTCGCACTGGGCCGCAAAACACTCTTTCCCACCTCTGCCAAGATACTATAAGGCTCGCTTTCCAATCCTTTACACTTCTGAAGAAGTTTTACAATGTACTTGAAACATTAACATTGTTTCTCTGTCTCTACAGATGTGGCCAGATCCACTGAGTTTCTTCAAAAATGAAATGTCACAGAACACATTTTCAATATATCAAAGATCATTGGATACAGGAAATCTGAAACAAAAACAAAAATTGTTGCAGATACTGGCAGCTTTGAAGAACAGTCACAGGCCCTGAAAATTAACTCAGCTTTCACTCCACAGATGCCGCCAGACCTGTTCAGTATTTCAAATATGTTTCTCAAAGCTGCTCACACGCTCTTTCCAACATGGAGCGCCACACATCGGGAAGTGAACAATAACGCACTAATTCATTTGTTATGAAACTACAGAAGGCTGGCATCTCTGACACGAAAGAGCTCTTAATCATGATAAGGGAGAGAAACAGAGGGAAACGCAATCACTTTAAACAGAAGCTGACATTACTGGAGGGTAAAAGATTCAGATGAAAACGTTACATGGTTTTGAGAAATGTGATAAATTGCATCATGACATCATTAAGAGACCCTAACAGGATGAAAATAGTAATAAAAAAATAAGTGTTCCTACATCAGAAACCAGGGTAGGTCACTGTGTATAGGGGTGATGGGTGAATGGGTCCCGGTATGAAATGGGGACATGTAGCAGAATTGCATTGCAGATATTGCAGCTCAAACTGGGCATTCATTTGATGCTGAAATCATAACAGCAGCAGCAGCAGTAGACTTATATTCAACCACAATCTGTAACATTTTCCCCAAAATAACCCTGCAATCTACCATTACCATGAGGCTGAGCTATGGTTCAGTCACGAGCGCGGGTGAACATGCCAGGGTCAGAACCATGTATAACCAAACCTGTTGACAATCCATTAAAGCTACTGCACTTACTGCTTACTTAAACAAACAGCAGAACTAACATCTGATAAAGGGGGAGCAATGATCCCAAGACTGTGGCCACTTCTTTTAAAATCAACTCAGAATTGCTGCTGACCTGTCTACACTTACTCTCATCTGCTTTTTCGAAACCTTGTTCCTTTCGTTCGGCATGGTCCAAGAACTTCCTTCCTATTACCATTTTGCCTATATCATTGATGTAGTTACAGTGCCTTCCCCATGCGGAATGATGTAAAATACCGGTGTAAATTATCTGCCTATTCCCTTGAGCCAATTTCCCAGTCACAGCCTCCAAATGTTCTCAATATACTTTCCTGACTTCATTTCTACCAAAGGTCACGCAGCCATCTTGAACTGTTTTTATATACACAGGAAAGTTTATGATGCTTGTTTTTATGTTTCCTGCCAATTTGCTTGCATCAAATATTTTCTTTCCTTTTCATCGCTTTCTGCATTCATACAGTCATATCAAATATGAACAGACCCTTTGCTCCAACCTGCCCATGCTGACCAGGTTTTTCAATCTACAACAGTCCCATCTGATTGCATTTGGTCCACATACCTCTAAAAGTTTCCCATTCATATGTTTGTCCAAATGTTTTAGAAATGTTGGAGCTGTTCTTACTTCTATCAGTCTTCCTCTGGCAGCTCATTTCATAAACATATCACCATCTGTGTGAAAACGTTGCCCCTTCGTCCATTTTAAATCTTCCCCATTTCACCTTAAAGCTATGTCCTTTATGTGTGAAGTCTCCTATCCTATCGAAAAGACCTTGGCTATTCACCCTATTCATACCTCTCATGATTTGATAAACTTCCATAATGTCACTCCTCAACCTCGCGCACTCCATCTGCTACCACTTTCAAGAACAAGCATTTAAAGATAAGCACTGCAAATTTGATACAATGTTCAAAATGATAGATGAACAACACTCAGCCCAAACTTCATACTGTGATTTGTTTTTCTCCATGTTACAAACACTGACTCAGCGTGGAACTCTTTCTAGTGCCAATATGAAGACAAACACCTGAATTCCTTTGTCTAAAGGGGCTGATGATCTCTACGGTGAAAACGCAGCTCTGCCCAGATCTCTGTCAGAAAGGGAATTCGTATACCACACGGGCAGCCAACAGATGCCTTTGGCACACTGTGATGAAGGCTGAGTATACTTTTTGAAAGTTGGAACAGTGTAAATTCAGTGCATAAGTGGAGAGGTGTTTCCACTAGCGGGTGAAACGTGGACAAGAGGGCGTAGCCTCAAGATTAGAGAGAGAAGATTCAGCACTGAATGGAGAAGGAACTTCTTCACCCAGAGGATTGTTAATCTTTGGAATTCTTTGCCCAGTGAAGTCGTTAACACTACTTCAGGAAACGTTTTTAAAGCTAAGATTTTCTTTAACAATAAAGGAAGGGAGGGATACAGTGAGAGAACGGTTAAGTGGATCTGAGTCCATGGAAAGATCAGCCATGAGCTTATCGAATAGTGGAGAAGGCTCGAAGGGCCGGATGGCCTACCCCTGCTCCTCGTTCTTATCTGCTGTGTATGTGTGCATGGGTCACCTCGTCAGAGATTACAGGGTAAGATTCCATGGGCTGTGGGGGGAGGTTTTGGGAGTGAAGGCAGAATGCACCAGTGTGTCCCAGAGGGAATGTTCCCTGCAGAAGGTGGACAAAGGATGGAAGTGGAATATGTGTATGGTGATGGCATTTTGCTGGAGCTAGTGGAATTAAAAATATGTTTCAATGATCACTTGAAGCACCACCGTGCATAAGGCTCTAAACCAAGTTCTGGAATATGGGGTGAGAGTGGATAGCTGCTTGATACTTGACATTGGTGTGATAGGTCAAAAAGCCTGTTTCAGTGCTGTGAAAGTCACAGTCTCTATGAGAAACTAACTGCGCCACCCATATGAACACGGTGGCTACAAGAGCAGGTCAGAGGCTGGATTTCTACAGCGAATAACACACTTCTTTATTCCCTGAAGCCTATCTGTCAGATAACCTGCTATTAGAGTCCCCCTATGTTTAGTGACCAGCAGTCTCCATTAACAGCTATTCACTCTCTGAACCTGATTGTTATCCGCTCCATTGTCAACTGTTCTTTTTCTTTGGGTTGTTTTCCCAGAAATCGTTTATTGCTTTAGAAGGCACAAGTAAGAAACACGATGGGATACTCCCTGCTTGCCTGGATGAGTGCAGTATTGAGAAAGCATTGCGCAGGTGAAGCACAGCAGATAAGGCAGCATCGAAGTAGCAAGAGAAATTTCAATCATGACCTTCTTGAGGACTCCTGAGTGCAATTCCAACAATACGGCAATGCTCAACAACATCCAGAAGAGAGCAGCCGAATTGATCAGAACCACGTTACTGACACAGCATCGATAAAGATCCACTTACTTCACCTCCAAACACTCAGACAGGCCGTCAGCATTATCCACAATATACACTGCAGAAATTCACCAAAGCTTCTTAAACAGTACATTTCAAACTCACAACCACTTGGATCTAAAAGGAAAAGTTAGCAGATAGATAGGAAACCCTACAAACCACTTACTATTCTGACCTGGAAATATTTTGCCATTTCTCCAGTGTCACTGTGTTATAATTTTTAAATTGCATTCTTTATGTTTTGGGTTTACCAACAGTAAATGGACAGCAGTTGTTCAAGAAGGTCGCCCATCGTCACCTTGTCCAGTAAAATTAGCAACGGGCAATAAATGCTGCCCTTATCTGGAATATCCACATCCAATGCGGAATGAAATTTTCTGCTTTGGTGTTTTTAAAAGTTCTCTCTTAGTGGACTATTTCTGTTTTAATTTTAGAAATATTAAAGATGAGGATTTGCAGTTGGGAAACTGAAATGAAGCATCACATCAGAATCTGATGGAGTTGCTCTGTTTGATGTCGCCTGAATCTCATCGACCTTTGAGAATGAAAGGAGTAAACACAATTCACAGGTGAGTGAACCTATTCCTGTGGTCTGTCTGTGAGCGGCGCTTCAGCCAATCTTCTATCTTTTTAATATGTAACTGGAGGGATACTGGAGAGAAATTGAAGTGTGTTAACAGTGGAAAGGATTCAATTAACCGTCTGCTCTGCAAATTCATCAGTGCAGCCACACTGGGAGAAAAAACGTTTCACCTGTTCAGAGTGTGGGAAAGGATTTGCTCAGTTATCTAACCTACTGTTACACCAGTGGGTTCACACTGAGGAGAGATCATTTAATTGTCCAGAGTGCGCCAAATGTTTTAAAAGTTCTCAGGAATTGATGCATCATCAATATATTCAGACTGATGAGAAACAATTCAAGTGTTTTCAAAGTGGGAGTGGGATCAGGCCAACATCTGATCTCATTTTACATCTGCGATCTCACTGGAGAGAGGCCGTTCACCTGTTGTAAGTGTGGGAAAGGATACAGTCAGTCATTCAGTCTGCTGAGACAGCAGCAGAGAGATCACACAGAGGAGAGACCACTCATCTGCTGTGTGTGGGAGTAAATTAATTGATTCCAGAAACCTGCTGAAATCCAAATGTTTTCACACTGGAGAGAAGCCATTCACCTGCTCTGAATGTGGGGAAGGACCTCTCAGTAATCAAATTCACTGAGGCACCAGAGAATTCACATTGGCATTCTGAATTTGGGAAAAGATGCACTTAATTCATCTATCCTGCAGATACACCAACGGGTTCACAGTGACAAGAAACTGTTTAAATGCCAGAGTGTGGGAAGTGCTTTATAAGTTCCCAGCAACTGAAATCCCATCAATGTCTTCACACTGATGAGAAATCATTCACGTGCTCTCACTGTGGGACTGGGTTCCCACTGCACATCGGCACAACCTATCCGCTGTATCTTCCACAACAGTGACTACACTTCACAATGACTTCAGTTGCTATGAAGCACATTCAGAAATTCTGAATGTATGAAAATACAGTTATAAATGCAAACCAAGCATTAACAATGAATAAAGTATGTAAACACCTCCAGACACTTTTCAAGCCACATCAGCAGTCTACATCTCTGCTTGTTCCTCCACTCCCTGCAGCCCTACCAGCACCTCAAACACTCTCTCTTGTGTAATTCTGCAATTCGGGGCAGCACGGTGGCTCAGTGGTGAGCAATGGTGCGTCACAGCGCCAGGGACCCAGGTTCAATTCCAGCGTTGGGTGGCTGTGTGGAGCTTGCACTTTCTCGCTGTGTCTGCGTGGGTTTCCTCTGGGTACTCCGCTTTCCTCCCACAGTCCATACATGTGCAGGACAGGTGGATTGGCCATTCTAAGTTGTCCATATTGTTAGGTGCATTGTCAGAGAGAAGTTGGTCTGGGTGGGTTACTGTTTGGAGGGTCAGTGTGGACTTATTGGGCAGAAGTACCTGTTCCCACGCTGTAGGGAGTCTAATCTAATCTCTCCCTCTGCGTTCATATTACTGTCCCTACATATATGCCGCTATCCATAAACAGCCCCAAACCCTTCAAACCTCTGAGTCTCTGTGAACTCCCAGAGCTCCAACATTCCTCCTTAACTGTGTAACCTTTTCCAGTCCTGAACATGTGAACATCCTACAATCCTCCCGATCTGCCTAATCCTCACAGGTTCATGCAACGCCCCGATCTGTGGAACCAACTCCAATGCTTGTGACTCTCCTGATCAGTTTCTACAAGACTTACTATCTATATAACATCCTCCCGTTGCTATCACCTGTCCTGTCAATGTAAGCTCCTCCAGTCTCCCCATCAATTTAATCATCTCCATAACCTTCTCCAGCTCTTACACCTCTATCTGTGTAAGCGTTACACTCCCCTACAACCATCCCTAAAGCAGAAACCTCTTCCAGTGTCTGCAATGTTCCCTATCTGTGTTTTTGTCTCCAGGCTCGATTGTTGTTCCTGTCTCTGTAAGCTCTGACAGATTGTCCAGCTTATCGGTCCATTTAATTTCCAGAACTTCAGCATCCGACATCAACAAAGGTCTTCATGAACGTGCATACCTCTGTTCATTCCTCAAATCTATACAAATCTCTTAATCTCTGTAAATCGCAACATTCCATAAAATACTCCCTGTCTGCGTAAACTGCCCCAGTCCTACACTGAAAATCCTCACTGTCCTTTTGTAGTCCCTTCAGATCACACTGTATCTTCCATTACTCCATTGCCTACTGATCATCCCTGTTATAACTCCTCTAACTCATGTGTTACTCCCCATCTCTGTGATATTCTTCAGTCACTGCAATTCTTTATCTCCAGAGTTTCAAATCCCCCTGATCGATGTAAGGCTATTGAACCTTTGCAGCATGTTTAAAACCTTTAGCTGCCTCCAACTCCTCAATGAATCCTGTCGCTGTAACCTCCTCAAATACGACAGTTCACCGTCTTTGCAATATCTTGCAGTATCTGCAACCCTGTTGATTTCTGTAACCTCCTCCAGAACAGCACTCCACATCTCTGTGTAACTGATGGGAATGCTGCAAACCTGCCTTCACTGTCCTCAGCAACTCTCTGAACTCTTGCAGCCCTACAACCCTCTGTATCTCTGGCTCCTCCAACCCTTACACTTCTCCCTGGTTGTGGTCACTGATCCAGTCCCTTCAACCCTGCCTAACTCACTCACTCCTGCAGCTCCAACTATTTTCCATGTCAGTGTAATTGCCAGCACCAACAATCTTCCCTTTCTCTATTCACTCCTGCAACTCTATTACCACCCCAATCTGTGTAGTCGCCAGTTCCTCCAAGGCTCCCTTTGTCTATAGGTTCCTGGAGCTCCAAATACCACCCCATCTGTGTAATCTCCAGGGCCAAAACTCTCCCTTTCTCTAAAACCTTCTGTAGCTCCAACTCCCACCAATTTCTGTGTAATCTCCAGTCCCGACAAGCCTCCCCCTCTCTGTATCTCCTGGAGCGCCAACAACCACCCCTATCTGTTTAAGCTCTAGTCCCTATATTCCTCCCGATCTCTGTAACTCCTTCAGGACTGATGACCCTGTATCTCTCCTTGACATCTGTCAGTCCGACAACCCATCTGATCTCCAACCACCAACAGTGATCTCAAACCACCCGAACTCTGTAACATCCTCCAGTCTCTACAACACAGCTTTTCTATGTTCGTCTGTCTGTTGTCTGTATTCCCCTTTATCTCCCGTTACAGATCCTTGCTCAGGGAAACAATGTCTCAGTACCGAATCTGTAAGAACACAAAATTCTTTGTTGTATCAATAAATTTGCCTCATTTTCTAAAATTTAACGACTGCAAGTTCAACCTTCTCCACCTCTTCTCATCAATATCGCTCCATTTTGAAGATCAGCCTGCTGAACTTCCTCTCTGCTGCCTCAAATGCAAGGACATTTTCCCTCCAGATAGAGCACCAAACCTGTTCTCAATATTCTGTGTGACTTTATATAGAGTCCTCTATATTTATGACAAGCCTTCCCTATTTTTATTCTGCATTCCCTTTGGAATCAATGCCAGCTTTCCATTTGCCTTCACTATGTCCTGCTAACCCTGTATTCCACTGTTCTGAGCTTTATACACAACGATTCCAACGTTACTCTGTGATGTAGCTTTCTGCAGTTGATCTGAAACCAAGAGGTGACAACAGTAATCAGGAAGGTGCTGGAATGTATGGTAAACAATATGCCAGAAATTATAACTGAACAGTTAGAGACCTATGAAAAAAGCGCAGTCCATAAGACCATCATGTACAGGAGCAGAATTAGGCCATTCGGTCCATCGGGTCTATTCCACTATTCGATTATGGCTGAATTGTTTCTAAAGCTTATTCTCTCAATTACTCCCTATAATCCTTGATCTCCTTACTTATCAAGAACCTAGCTATCTCGGAGTCTGATACACTGAGTCACTTATCACCCACAGCCCCATGAGGCAGTGAGTTCCACTGATCCATCACCCTCTGGCTGAATACATTCCTCCACTTCTCTATTCCAATGGGTGGTCCCTTCCCTCTGAAGCTGTGCCCTTGACCCTAGTCTCTCCTCTCGTGGAAACATCTTCTCCCCGTCCACTCCATCCAGACCCCTGAGTATTCTGTCAGTCTGAATGAGATACTGCGCGCGGCTCGAATCTTCATCAAGTGCAGACCCAGAGACTTCACATGCTCCTTATATGGCATGAATTTCATCCATGGGATCTTTCTTGGAAACCCATTCCTCATACCCATTCACATCCTTTGTCCAGACTCTGAATGAATAACGTCTAGAGTGTAGTCCCAACACTGACCCCTGCGGCGCTCCCCTAATCATCAGTTCCTATCGTGAAAAAGACGCCTTTGTTCACTCTCTCTGCCTTGTGGCAATCATACAAATCCTCTATCCATGCTCAGCATGTTGTTGTGACAGGGAAATTTCATTTCACACCCACTGCTGGATTTATTTTTCTGTCTGGCTGTAAACAGCAGAGTATCACCATTACCTTCCCATCTGTAATTCCCTGGAGTATGTGGTGGGGAGCTGCCTTCCTGAGCCCCTTCACCAGCCGTTGGAACTGTTCTTATCTGTGTACACTCCAGCAAGTGCTACAGCACAATCTCACGTCTATAACTGCACACAGAAAATTCAGCTCTCCCTTTTATATCTGTCATTCTCCCCTACTTATAGTTCCTCACAATATCTTACCTCCTGCATACCCATCTGTGCTCGGGATCTCTAAAATTTCTTTATTCTTGTTTAGACTTCTGATCATCTGAAATCTCTCCCTTTAAAAATTTGTAACCCCTTCAGCTTCTGTAACTCTCCATCTAACTGCAATCAATGACAGCAGAGATTTCTTTCCTAAATCTCTATAAATGCAATGTTTGTATGTGTTAAATTGGCACTTTTCATCCTCCGTAACCATCTCAGGACTTCCAGACCCTACAATCCGACCATTTGGAATGCTCCCATTCTCTGCACCTCCTCATGTCCTGGGGTTCCCTGAACACACCAGTGTTCCAAAAGTTTATATTCCCCCCAGTTACTGCAAGTCTTCTAACTCTGTAACATCCCAGTCTCCAGTACCATACAACACTTGTTGGCTATCAATTTGCATTTGTTGAAGTCTACACATCTCTGTAAGCAGCTCAGAAAAATCCCTTTAGACTCTACAAATCTCCGTCATGAACATGCCACAATCTCTCTATTTCCTTTGCTTTCTTCAGTGTCTGCAACTCTCACTGTATCTTCCAGTAAACGTCTTTATTTGCTGCAGGTCTTCCCAGCTCCCCAGATAACCAGTTCCATTCCATACATTTCGCTCAATCACTGTAACACCATCTGCTGTGTCTAATCCTCCTCTTTTCCACAATCTTCCAGGCACAACGACGATCCTATAAGAGAGCAGTGCGGAATGTGATGTCATAAATCTCCGCTGAGGCTTGAGGCCGACAATTACCTGGGAGTCATAAAGGGAGAGAACCTGAGAAAGAGAGGCACAGATCGGGAGAATATAAATCAGCAGCGAGGACCGAGGCCAGCTGGGACTTGAAATTGGAGAAACAGTGGAGCAGGAGGCTGAAAATCAGCATGGAGTCACAGAGGGAGTGACCATTTGAGGGAGCAACTTGGAGCTGGTGTTTGAGGCTCACTCACACCGGGGAGTGACAGAGGCAGCAAAGTGAGAGGGTATAAATCAGCACCGAGGTTCAAGGCCTAGTTATACCTGGGTGACACAGAGATAGTGACCCTGTGAGGGAGCAGGGTGGTGTGGGAGCTGGAGGATTACATGTACCTGTGAGTCATAGAGACGGTGACCCTGTGAGGGAGCAGAGTGGAGTGGGAGCTGGAGGATTGCATGTACCTGGGAGTCATAGAGACGGTGACCCTGTGAGGGATCAGAGAGGAGTGGGAGCTGGAGGGTTACACGTACCTGGGAGTCACACAGACGGTGACCCTGTGAGGGAGCAGAGTGGAGTGGGAGCTGGAGGATTGCATGTCCGTGTGAGTCACAGAGACGGTGACCCTGTGAGGGAGCAGAGTTGAGTGGGAGCTGGAGTATTACACATACCTAGGAGTTACAGAGACAGTGACCATGTGAGGGAGCAGAGTGGAGTGGGAGCTGGAGGATTACACATACCTGGGAGTCACAGAGATGGTGACCCTGTGAGGGAGCAGAGTGGAGTGGGAGCTGGAGTATTACACATACCTAGGAGTTACAGAGACAGTGACCATGTGAGGGAGCAGAGTGGAGTGGGAGCTGGAGGATTACACATGCCTGGGAGTCACAGAGACGGTGACCCTGTAAGGGGGCAGAGTGGAGTGGGAGCTGGAGGATTACACGTCCCTGGGAGTCACAGAGACGGTGACCCTGTGAGGGAGCAGAGTGGAGTGGGAGCTGGAGGATTACATGTACCTGGGAGTCACAGAGATAACTTTCTGCTGCTGGGACCTGCCTGCACTGAGTTTGAAAGAAGTGGCACAGCCATCACAGAAAAGGCTGTAAGTTCATGGCTGATAAATACACTGTTATTAGTAACTGTCATTTAATTGTTGTAAGTCAGCAAATTTATTTTTTCAACTTCTGAAATGAGGCTTGACAACAGAAATAAGAGGGTCAAGTGAAATTGTGAACCAATTAAATAAATTTCCCTCAGTAAGTCACAGTTGAAAAAGGGACTTAACCATATTGTTATTTCCCGGATGTTAACTTCATTCTATAATTAATTAAGTTACTCTAAACATGTTGCATTTTAAGACACGGCAAGACATGTTTGTCAGATGGAAAATGCGTTCTGTTACATTGGGAAGTCATAGCCCCTGTTCGTGCCCTAGATGAACACGGTTTTTGGAGCTCAGACAATGACTCGAGACTCTATGGGGCATCTGTGATGCTGAGAGTTAGGGGGATAGCACACACACACAGCAGATCACCCTGCAGACATGACGGCATGGAAGAAGTAAGGGAATGGGGGATTAGGCAATCGAAGAGAAACAGTCAGGGAATACAAGAATATCCTGGTGTCTCCCTCCCAATTCAGTTTCCCAGTTTCGAAGCTGATGAAGAAGCTGTCTGCTCAGGGGAGTGCAGTCAGAGCCAAATTCGTGGCACCACATGCAGCCTGACTGTACAGGAGGGGAGGGAGAAGGAAGGAGGAGCAATATTCATAGGGGGGACAGGAAATTGAAGAAGATGTCAGCATGTCTATAATTCCAGGATAGTGGGGTTAAGAATGTCACTGTGCCTGCATGACATTCCTCTGGGGGCCAGTGAGCAGTCAAAGGTCATGTCCATGTTGGTAGGAATGACATGGGTAGGAAGGCTGAAGTGGTCTGGGAATCAGAATTTAGGGAGCTCGGTCGATGGTTAGCAAGCGTGACCTTAAATGTAACAATCCCTGGAATACTCCCAGTGTCGTGTCCAAGTGTGAACACAACTCGGAATTTTAGATAGATGAGAGTGTGACTGGAACGATGGTGCTGCAGGAAGGGCATCAGATTCCTGGGACATCGGGACTGGTTCTGAGGAAGGCAGCAACTATACAAGCTGGATGGGCCAACAAGTGATAGAGCTGGGACTGAATTTCTTACGGGGTGTTTGGGAGGGATTGAAAATAACTTGGTGTGTGCTTAGGATCCAAAAAGGCATAGTAGAGGAGACTACTAGGATTCTCAACATCATGGGAGATACATTTGGTACTAATTTAGAACAACAAGTTTACCAGTGGAAGATGGAATAAGAAAGAAAGCCTTAATCTGAGGTACTTTGCAAGGACATAAATACTCAGAGTTTGGGGAGTTCCAGATGCAGATTGGTGTGTGGAAATCTGATGGACTGATCACCGAGAGCTGGCTCAAGGAATGGTAGGACTGGGTGTTAAATATTGCTGGGTATAAAGGATTCTGAAATAATAGAAGGGAAGGGAAAGGATGAAGGTAGAAGTATTGGTTTTGATTAGCGTTAGTTAAGGAGTCCGAGAGAAACAGGATCCGTCCAAGGACAGGATGAATTTGGCTGCAGCTACAGAACAAAAAATATGCAATTACACTGTGAGGTACAGTCTGTCAGCAAGCAACCAAAGAAATGATGGAGAATAAATATGCAGGGTCATTTCAGAACGATGACAATACTAAAGATTAGTTGTACTGAGAAACTTAATTTATCCAGATATTGACTGAGTTACTGGTGGTGCAGGGTCATGAGGGGCAAGTGTTCCTGGATTACATGGAGGAGAGCTCACTGCAGGAATATGTGTCCAGCCGAAGAGAGCATGTACTGTTCGACCTGGTACCACGGAAAGACGTGGGGAAAATCGATACAGTGCCATTAGGGGAGCGTTTTGGCGTGTAGCGATCATTTATTGTAAAGTTCAGGATGATGGTAGAGAATCATATACAAAATTGAGAGTGAGAAACATTAGTTGACTAAGACCAGACTTCAATAGGGCAAGAATAAAGCTGGGAACCTGTCAAAAAGGCAAATGAAATTGTAGCTTTCAATAGTGTGAACCAGGTCAGATGTAGCTCTCATTATGGAGATGGGGCTGTAGTGTGACCACGACTGAGAACTGGATAAACAAAGTTTTTTTTTTCTAATTTCTACTGGAAGGATACATAGGATAACACAGTGAAGTAGCATTGTGTATAAAGGATGGGATCACTATTATTGTGATGCTAATCAATTTACACACTGGTCCTCCCTGCCCTCTTCCCTCAGCCCTGCGTATTGATCCTGTCAAACATTGGTAACCTTTGAAAACTTCAGAAAATAGCACAGTATAGATGAGATCACTCTGTCCACTGTCTGCATTGGACAAGATGTAACATTGTTTTTTAAAGCCCTAGTTCTGTCTCCCCGGATAGTGTAGGCCTTCAGGTGCAGAACCCGGCAGCTTTTTAAAATGGTTTGAGAATTTCTGCCTCTAGTCCGCTTCTATGTGTGCCTCCCAGATCCCGACATACTCTGGGTAAAATAACAGCTTTCCTCACCACTTCTCTAATATTTCATCCAATTACATTAAATATTCACCGCTGGTAACTGAGCTCTCCAACAGGAACAAAGTGTTCTTTCCCTTTCTACCCAGGTCCCTGACAATATGTGCACCACAATCAAATCTCCTCTCAGCATCCTCCGTTCCTATCTTTTCTCATAACTGCACTTCCACTGTCACAGGGTGAAGAATCTCCTCTGTACTCTCTCCAGTCCAATTCCATCCTTCCATGTGATAGGGTGACCAGAACTGCACACAGTGCCCAAGCTGTGACTGAATTCATCATTTATGCAGTTCCTGCATAAGCTTCCTGCTCTGAAGACTATTTTGTCTGATAGAGGAAATAATGCCATTTGCTATATTAAGATTATTGACGTTTTCAGCTATCTTCATTTATCTGCCCACACTGACCATACTCTCATTTATTGTACATTCCTCTCTATTGTTGATGTCCCTAAATGCCTTGCCTTGCACTTCTCTGGGTCGTTTGCTCTATTCAACTGGATCCGACAGTTTCTGTTTTGAAACAGTCTGCCATCGGATCTCTCGTTTAATCCAAGGAATCACATGCAGTTACAGGTCAGTGCCTGAAACCGACACAGTCAGATCAATTACACACGATCTTCCTTGAACAAATCCAGACCGACTGTCCTGGAGTCCCAGGTACTTACTCAGTGCTCGTTTATCCACTGTCTCAGAATTCCAGCCGCGACCTATTCAGTCAGTCCCTTTCTCCACGTTAAACAAAGCTGCGGTGTCAGCCGTTCTCCAGTCCTCTGGCACCATCCCTGCATCCAGCGAGGATTGGATAGTATAGGTAACAATAAGGCAGGGGATTTTACCCGGATCCTTTTAACAGTCTGGAACATTGTGTTGCCCCTTTTTAAGGATTTGAATCTCCTGTAAAATTCTCCGCTCCAAGTTTGTTGCTCCCAATACTTCATCTCTATTTGATTCAGACAGTGAGAAACCTAACCCATCTTATGATTTGGTCAAGTCCCATTTTAGTCGTGTTTCATGGAGGGTTAGTCTCTACAAGATGAAGTGCATTTTCTCATGATACCATCCCCAATCTGCCTCATTAACTACCCTCCCTGCCCACGTGGTCTTCCTGTCATCTGATACTAACCCGATGTCTTTCCCCTTCGTCATAACAACTGCCCACTGCCTGGATATCCCAGAATGCACCGGCCTCCCTGTTACAGTGGCCGTCTTTACAAAGTCATTAAACTCTTGGATTGTCAGTCCGAAAATGCCTAAACATGGCAGATGTGGTAAAAGTGTGGCCCCACTTTGTGGACAAGCCCCTGAAATTCTGGTAGATGACATGGTGCAGGAGAGGGACATTATCTTCCTCTAAGACTGGCAGGGAAGGCCATGGCACCAGACCCTGCCAGCTTCGCCCGAGATTGATCCCTGTGTCAATGAGGTGCCAGCCTTCTGGGTGAATGCCCAGCAGTGTATGAAGAAGGTCAGTGACCTTCTCCACTCCACCAGGGTAAGTGCCATCATCTGCAATTTCTAAACGTTCCCTCACTCTCTCCCTGTTACTGCACCCACCTCCTACCAAGGCTCATGTTCTCCCACCCTCACACCTGTAACTCTATGTGACTTACCCACCCTAACTGAATGCAGCACCTTCTCTCAGTCTCTCCAAACTCATCTCTTCCCCTATAGCCAACTCTGCCTGGTGTCTGTACTGCCTACTCACTCACTCAGGCCACCTCGCCATCTTTCCCTCAGCTATCCCAGCACTAACAGCTGTAACAACCACTTCCATCTCCTTTAATACCTGTTGCTAATTTTCACACCCTTGAAGGAACCATCCACAATAGGAGAGAAAGAACTAAGAGAGATAGGGGGGTCCCCAACATTCAGCTCCTCACCCCATCACAGGGGAAGGATCTTGACCCTAACAACCACGAGAGACTGACTGAGAGTGTCCAAGCTTCCGGACTGGGATCTGAGAGACCCCTTGTCTCACTGTGCTGGGCACCGTGACTGACTGTGGAAAATGATATCAGGCTTCCTGGTTTTGTGGTTGTGATAAATACCAAGACAATACAGCAGGCGTGTGAGCCTGGTAGCTCTGGCTGAGGAGAGACACTGCTGAGGGCAGGATAAGGCAAGGTAATAATTCTGTGAGCATTGAAGTCAATTCAAAGTTAGTGCGTACAAGCACGGAGTGAGCAGCCCAAAGGGACAGCCCGTGAGCTGGTTTTGTGTTTGATCACAGTGTCCTTACAGCAGCATTGACTGTGTACAAACACGAAATGAGCAGCCCAGAGAGACAGTCATGAGCTGGGTGTGTGTTCCTGAGCACAGTGTCCTTGCAGCAGCATTGAGTGCGTACAAAGACGGAGTGAGCAGCCCAGAGGGACAGTCCATGAGCTGAGTGGGTGTGTCCCTGTGCACAGTGTCCTTGCAGCAGCATTGACTGTACAGACACGGAGTGAGCAGCCCAGATGGCTAGTCCATGAGGTAGGTGTGTGTCCCTGAGCACAGTGTCCTTGCAGAAGCATTTCAATGAGAGTTATCAGTGCACCCTGAGCTGCAGCATTGAAGTACAGAAGCGTACTGTCATTGGGTCGGCGATCTGCTGGGATGGCATGGTGAGCTTAGCATGTGACAGATGCCAGCTTTGGTTGGTGTGGAGTAAATGCAGCTTCTGTCTGTGCAGTGTCCCCCGAGACGCTGCTGTACAAAATAGAAGGCTGCAGTAATCATTCAGTCAACATCTTGCCACGCCCGGGCTCAAACCTTGTTTTAAAGAACAGTCCAGTACAGGAACAGGCCCTTCAGCCCAGAAAGCCCGCACTGACACATGATGCCGTTCTCAAGTTAAAACGAAAGATTTTGCTCCGACACCCACTATGTCATTCTGTTCCCTACTTACTCATATTTGTACAAATATCCCTCTTAAACCTTGCTATATTAGCTCATTCTCCTCTATCAATGCATTCCAGGCACTCTCACATCCTGTCTGGAAAAGCAAAAATTAACCTTGCTGATCATATCGCCTAAACGTTCTCCCTTTTACCAAAAATCTACGATCCTGAGTAATTGATATTTCTACTCTGGGAAAAATCTCCTAACTGTCCTTCTATCTATGCCTCTGATAATTTGGTAAATGTCTATTAGGTAGCCCCATAACCAATGATGCCTCGATGCACACAAACCATGTGTGTTCAACTTCTCCTTCTGGCTAACACACTCCAAAACAGACAACATCCTGGTAAACCTTTTCCATACCCTCTCCAACACTTCCACATCATTCTGCTGGTGTGGCAACCAGTACTGTACACAATATTCTAAATGTGCCCGAGCTAAATTTCTCTGCAGCTGCAATATGATCTGTTAACTTTCATACTGCATGCTCCAATGCCTGTCTGCAAGTTTGCCGTCAGATTCTTGATCACCCTGTTGCCACTTCTCGGGAATTGTGGAGCTGTACACCTAGATCCCTTCGGATGTTGATGCAATCAGTAGTTTTTCCATCCACTTTAAACTTCTCTCCTGCATTAGACCTTCTAAAATGCATCACGTTGCAGCAGTCCAGATAAGGTAATTCTGCGTATTCTCTGTCCAAGTCTGCAACTGAACTACATCCTGCTGTATTCTCTGGCAATCGTCCTCACAATCTGCAACTCCACAAAAATATTTACAGATCTCCAGTCACAAAAACACTGTTCCATCACTACTCTGTTTTCTATGACCAAGCAGTTCTCTATCCATCTCACTAACTGACTGCTGATCCCATTTCACTTCACCTTCTGTATGAGCCTGCCATAAGGAACCATTTCAAAGGCCTTGCTAAGGTCCAATTGGCCAACATCTAGCCCCGTGCCCTCATCAATCAATTTTGTCAGTTCTTCAAAATAATCAATCAAGTTTGTGAGACAGGATCTTCCCCACACAATTGTGTTGCCTGTTGCTATTAAGACCAGACTAGAGTACTGTTGGAGCTGCACTCATTCAGACAAGTGATTATTCCATCATATTCCTGACTTGAACCTTGGAGGTTAGATTAGATTCCCTACAGTGTGGAAACAGGTCCTTCGGCCCAACCAGTCCACACCAACTCTCAGAAGAGTAAACCACCCAGACCCATTTCCCTGCCCTATATTTACCCTTGACAAATGCACCTAACACTATGGGCTATTTAGTATGGCCAATTCATCTCACCTGCACATCTTTGGACTGTGGGGGGAAACCGGAGCGCCCAGAGGAAACCCACGCAGACACGGGGGGAATGTGCAACCTCCACACAGAGAGTCACCCAATGCCAGAATTGAACCTACGACTTTTGTGCTGTGGGGCAGTAGTGTTAAGCACAGAGCTATTGACAGTTACTGTCCAGTGGGAGATATGTCAGGCCGCGACTGTTACTGTTCAGTGGGATGTATGTCGGGCTGGGAGGTTGCAGACTGAGTTGTCCAGAGTATGATTCGGCTGCTGCTTTTGGCCAATTGCCCCTCATAGATGCATCATCATTTGTTGCTCAATCTGTTTAACGTCTGTCCCATTCGGAACCAATATCATGGTGAGATGGGTCTGCAAAATGTGAAGTTAGCCCTTGCTCCCCATAAGGGCTGTGCAGTGACCATTCTTACCAATATATGAAATGGAGAGGTGTATCTGCAGTAGGCAGATCGATGATGATGTGGTCAATTATATGTTTCCCTTTTACTGATTCCCTCATAAACTGCCACAGAGCAGTATTGCAGCCGTAGGATCCAGCACCAATGCTGAGCACTGTATTGAATACATACCAAGGAGCTGCCCCCTCAGCCTGGCTATGTCCTGTCAGTGGGACATAACCTACCAGAGAGGGTGGTGAATTTACCAGGGACGTAGTCCTGTTCACAGAATACTGCTTTACAGTCAATATCTGACTTTTTTTTATTAGTCTATGGGAAATATACATCAGGTCAACTTTTACATTTTGTATAATGAAGTGTTCATATCACTTTATTTCTTACATAATTTAAAATAAACCAAACATCATTGTTTTTCAGTTGAAAACAATTGGAGTGAACAATAATTGAAACACGAGAGCGCACACCTAACTAGTATACAATTCAGTGACTATAGTAAACAGCCGATTCATGTTCAGATCAGTGAACACACCGTCTTGCAGGCAGCAAAGCTGTTGGAAATGACTTTGAGGAAAAGCCTGAATTCAGACACAGTGTTACTGGCCCTCACCATGACCCCCAAAGTATTGGCCATCTCCAAAATCTGTCAGGAGAGCTTCCAAACTGGATCTGGGCAGTTACTCACACAATCCCTCACAATAGGCTGATTGGAGACATAACTGAACAACGGAGAGATTTGAGTGGGGAAAACTGGTCAATGGACTAGCACATGGCGCTAATCCAGACGCAGTTCAACATTTGTAACAATGACCTGTAAACAACCATGTCTTGCATGTATATCCCTTCTGGTATGCCACCTAAACTCTGTAATTCTGTATCTTGGACCCAATCCTGAATGAAGGTGTTATAAAGGTGATGGGCTCCTGCAGCACATGGCCTCTTACAGTGAATCCATCATAAACCACATCCAGTGTATGTTAGCTCCACAATGTCAGTATCCAAACAGATTTGTGCAGCCCCATTGATGGCCAGCATCATCCCAGCCCAATGTCCTTGTGTGTGATTTGAGCTGGAAATCTCTGTGTAAATTTTTGCAGCACTGTTCTAACCGTTAACAGCAAAGTCTCTTTCCTGAGGGTCTGACATCCTTTCATAATACCAACTTTTAGATTGTGCAATAAGCACAAAATCCACCCATTTATTCCGTTGACTTTTATAACAACAATATGATGTGAGTGGCCAACTCACAGTAAGGAGCATTGAAATGATGAATTCCATTACCACACCCAAGACCACATTACTGTTAAGTACAAGGACTTTGAAAATATTCATTTATTTTCCCTTGTA
This sequence comes from Chiloscyllium punctatum, assembly GCF_047496795.1. Taxonomy (NCBI): domain Eukaryota; kingdom Metazoa; phylum Chordata; class Chondrichthyes; order Orectolobiformes; family Hemiscylliidae; genus Chiloscyllium; species Chiloscyllium punctatum. The sequence goes on from NC_092742.1 coordinate 113,438,636, forward strand.
TTAATATTGTTAAGTCATAGTCGACTCTCCTGCTCCTCAGATGCTGCCTGAACGGCTGTGGCTTTTTTAAAAATCAGAACCACACTTTTGGACTCTGATCTCCAGCATCTGCTGTCCTCACTTTCTTCCTGCTAATATTCATAATCACTTTCATGGCAACAATATCACTGTGTTTTTAAACATGTTACAGTCAGATATGAGTACATTTTGAATTGCTTCTGTCTATCTCAGATCTCAGTAATGTGAATGTGAATGTCAAAGTCTGTGTGATGCTCGGCACGTAGGCCATGCCTCTGAGAGGCTGACAGATTGTTTAAAACAGCATATCCCTTCAGCTGTTCACAACAAACAGGTTATTGCCTGGACCCTAACAGACTGAGCTCACAAAGCCCAAAGCACAGTGTCCGGCATTGAGCACGTCTGGACATTATTTTCATTTTTATTTATACATGGAATATGATTAGAACATAGAACATAGAACAATACAGCACAGAACAGGCCCTTCGGCCCACGATGTTGTGCCGAACTTCTAACCTAGATTAAGCACTCATCCATGTACCTATCCAAATGCCGCTTAGAGGTCGCCAATGATTCTGACTCTACCACTCCCATGGGCAGCTTATTCCATGCCCCTATCACTCTCTGGGTAAAGAACCCACCCCTGACATCTCCCCTGTACCTTCCACCCTTCACCTTAAATTTATGTCCCCTTGTAACACTCTGGTGTACCCGGGGAAAAAGTTTCTGACTGTCTACTCTATCTATTCCTCTGATCACCTTATAAATATTGGGACAGTATTTATTGCCCAGCTCTTGTTGCCATTGAGAAGGTGAGGGTGAGCTGCCACATTGAACCACTGCAGTCAATGTGCTGTAATTAGACTTACGATACCATTAGGAAGGAACTTGAAATAGTGGCACTGAAGGAAAGGCAATATACTTCCCAGTCAGGATGGTGGAAGGGAAAGCGAACATGGTGATGATCCTTTGTATCTGTTTGCCTTGTCGTTCTTCACGGTCATGCTTTCAGAGGTACGTTGTCAGGAGCCTTGGTAAATTTCTGCAGGGCACCTTGTAGATGGCAGGTATTGCTGCTCTTGAGTGTCAGTGGATGAGGGGTGAAGCTGCATTCAAAGGCAAATGGGGAGGGGGCGGGTATTTCATCACACACACATTCAATGTGTGTCTTATAGATGGTGTACACGTTTTGGAAATCATGAGGTATGTTATTTCTGCAGGATACCTAGCCCTTGAGATATTCTTGCCGCCAATTAATTTATATGCGTCAAAGTGTGACGCTGGAAAGGCACAACAGGTCAGGCAGCATCTGAGGTACAGGAGAGTCGACGTTTTAGCATAAGCCCTTTACAGGAATGGGTGATGAAATTATGTGGTCAGTCCAGTTCTGGTTAATGGTAATCCCCGGGATATTGGTTGTTGGGAGTTCAGTGATGGTGGTGTCTTTGAACGTTAGAGGACATGGTTCCATTTTCAGTTGTTAGAGGTAATCGTTGTCTGGCATGTGTGCAATGGAAATTGTACTTGTCACTGTTAACCACACACATTCATATTCCCAGGTCCTTGTTGCATTTGGATAAGGATTGCTTCAGTATCTGAGTAAATCACAAATGGTTTTTAACATTGTCCAATCATTGACAAACATCCCCAGTAGTGACTTCACTTGAGTAGGGATGGTGATTTATGAAACAACTAAAAATTATTGCGCCTAGTGCAGAGAGCTCACTTACAGCTCAGTGATACTGTCCCTCTCTCTAAGCTAGGAAGCTTGCTTCTAGTTTCACCTGCTCCAGAGGTGTCTAACAACATATCTGAATGGAATAATATTACAGTATCTTCCCCAAGGAGTTGAGTGAGGACTTGGTTAACTCAATCATTTGGGCGACTGGTTTGTACTGCACATTAATACTAAGAGTGTGGGTTCAATTCCTGCACTGACTGAGGTGTCTGAAAAGGGCTGTGCTACTCAACCTCTCCGTCATTTGAGGCATGGTGACTGTCCAGTTTAACTAGCGCCAGTTGTCACTGTCGAACGAGAGAGCATCCCTATAATCCTGTTGGGATATGGTTCCCTACCTTTCCATTTCTGATCTACAGGTTTACCCAGAAACTCCTACTCTGGGGAACTGCAGCAGAGCTGAGATGGCTGCTTCCACCAACCCCAGCCACATTCCTTGTACCAGGTGTAACTTCTGCCAATGCAGACGATTCCTATTTGCTCCAGTTTTGCCGTTAATCCTGGATACGACATTTGGTCAAATGCAGTAATGAACATGTTAAAAGTGCAGTCACTGTCACCTTAGCTCTAGAATTCAGCTGTGTGTTCTACTTTTTCAGCTTGTTGTACATCGTTAAACCAATGCTTCAATGAGCCCAAGGGATGAGAGCCCAAACTGAGCTTCAGTGAGCAGGTTAGTGCTGAGGAAGTGCTGCTTGATCGCACTGTAGGTGACATCTGCCATCCATCTATTAATGACTGTGATTAGAGCATCCATTGATTGCCTGATGTTTTGTCTGTGTATGTACAGGAAACACCCGGATAGATTCCCACATTGTCAGGTAGATGTCAGCGCTGTATCCCAGCAGGAACAGCCTGAATGGAATGTTATCAGGGCCCATAGACTTTGCATTCTCAAATCCCTCCAGCTGTTTATAAATAACAAATGAAGTGAATCGGATTAGCTGAAAACTGCCATCTGGAGGAGACTAAAATAGATCAGCCCATCGATATTTCTGTCTGAACGTTGTTCTTCAAGTTTCAGCCTTAGCTTTTCTATTATTGTGCTGGGCTCTTCAATCTTTGAGGAAGGTGGTATTTGTGGATCCACCTCCTCCGGTGAATTGTGTGATTGTCCACCACCACTCACCCAGACTGTATATGAGAGGATTGCAGAGATGAGTCCTGATTCACTGGATAGATCTGTGTATCATTTGCTATTTATACCATGTGGTGAGTAAGTGGCCCAATTTAGTAACTTCATCTCATTCTGAGGTGTATTTGGTGCTACTATAGGCAGGCCCTCCTGTATTCTCCATTTAGCAAGGGTGTATCACTGGCTTGATGGTCAAGATAAAGTGGAGCATACACCAGGCAGTGATAGTGAAAATTATACTGGAGTAAAATTCTGCTGCTGTTGATAATGACCCGAACCACCTAACACAGGCCAGTTCAAAGTTCCAAAATCTATTTGAAATCTGCCCTGTTTAGGACAGTGATGGTATCACACATACACAGGGGGTCTTCACGATGTAAAAGTGGAACTTTGTCTCCAGAAACACTGTGTGCAGTACTCACCATTCCCAATACGGTCTAACTGCAGCAGGTAGGTTAGTGAGGATGAGGTCAATTAGGAGAAAGTGAAGACTGCAGATGTTGGAGATCAGAGCTTAAAAATGTGTTGTTGGAAAAGCGCAGCAGGTCAGGCAGCATGAAAGGAGCCCGAAACGTCGATTCTCCTGTTCCTTTGATGCTGCCTGACCTGATGCACTTTTCCAGCAACACATTTTTAAGTTTAAGAGGTTGATGTCAAGGATGTTTCTCCCTGTCAGTCATTTCCCACGATTTGGTGCAGACGCTGTGAAGCAGTTATGTCGTTTTGGACCCGACCACCTCGATCAGTATGGCTGCTGCTGAGCCCCTCTTAGTGTTGGGTTTGAAATGGCCCACCCAGTATAGATTCTCCAGCTCTGTCACTCTTTCAGTGCTTCCAACAAGTGTTGTTCAATGTGGAGGAACACTGATCCATTTGCTCAGGTAGGGGAGTCAGCAGGAGGTTTCCGTGTCAGTGTTTGATCTTAAACCGTGAGGCTGAGGGAGGGGAGTCAGCAGGAGGTTTCCGTGTCAGTGTTTGATCTGACACCGTGAGGCTGAGGGCGGGGAGTCAGCAGGAGGTTTCCATGTCAGTGTTTGATCTGACACCGTGAGGCTGAGGCAGGGGAGTCAGCAGGAGGTTTCCGTGTCAGTGTTTTATCTGACACCGTGAGGCTGAGGGAGGGGAGTCAGCAAGAGGGTTCCATATCAGTGTTTGATCTGACACCGTGAGGCTGAGGGAAGGGAGTCATCAGGAGGTTTCTGTGTCAGTGTTTATCTGACACCGTGAGGCTGAGGGAGGGGGGCCAGCAGGAGGTTTCTGTGTCAGTGTTTGATCTGACACCGTGAGGCTGGGGGAAGGGAGTCAGCAGGAGGTTTCCGTATCAGTGTTTGATCTTACACCTTGAGGCTGAGGGAGGGGAGTCAGCAGGAGGTTTCTGTGTCAGTGTTTGATCTGACACCGTGAGGCTGAGGGAGGGGATTCAGCAGCTGGTTTCCGTATCAGTGTTTGATCTTACACCGTGAGGCTGAGGGAGGGAGTCAGCAGGAGGATTCCGTGTCAGGCTTTGATATGACCCCATGAGGTTTTGTTATGTCACATTGTTGCTTGACAGTCTGGAGGACATCTCTCTCAATTCTGGCATAAGCTACAACGCATTAGGAAGGAGCAGTTTGAAAGGTCTTCAGGGCCTTTTATTTTTATTACAGTCAGCAGAAGGGCCTCTCCTGGGTGGATGACACTGACTCTTTGGCTCCTGTGATTGGACACTCCAAGGTCTCACTCCTTCAATTACTCTCTGTCCCTTGTTTGTCCATTCATCAACCAACCTATCCCTGTAAATATCTGCAAACCCTTCCCCCTCCCAATCTCTCTAGCTTACTCCAGCATTATACCCTCTCCTATCTCTGTAACTTCCTCCAAACCTTACATCCCTCCCTACCTCTCTGTACACCTCCAAACCCTACACCCTCCCTATCTCTCTCACCTACTCCTGCCCCATAACACTCCCTATCTCTGCAAACTCCTCCAAACCCAGATCCCTCCCTATCTCTCTAACCTCCTCCAATCACTGCATCCCTCCGTATATCTCTAACCGCCTCCAAACCCTGCATCCCTCCCTATTTCTCTAACCTCCTCTAAACCCTGCATCCCTCCCTATCTCTCTGACATCCTCCAAATCCTACAACCATCCTTGTCTCTCTAACCTCCTCCAAATCCGACATCCCTCCTTACCTCTCTAACCGACTCCAAACCCTACACCCCTCTGTACCTCTCTAAACTCTTCCAAATGCTAAGCACTCCCTATCTCTCTGACCTACTCCAAACACTATACACCTTCCTATCTCTCCAATACTCTCCACCTCCTTCTCACCTACTTATCTCTGCGACCTCCTCTAAACCTAAATCCTTCCATAACTCTCTAATCCCCTCCAAAACCTACACCTCTCCCTATCTCTCTAACCATTTTCAAAACCTACACCATTCCCTACCTCTCTAACCTCCTTCAAATCCAACACCACTCTCTATCTATCTAATACTTTCCAACTCTTTCACCTCTCCATAACTCTGCAACATTCTCCAAACTCAGATGCATGTCTGCAAGTTTGCCATCAGTTTTCTTGATCACTCTATCCACCCGTGTTGCCACTTTCCGGAAACTGTGGAGCTGTAAACCTAGATCCCTACGGATGTTGATGAGGCCAGTAGGTTTTCCACCCACTGTATACTTCTCTCCTGCATTGGACCTTCTAAAACGCATCACGTCACAACTGTCCATATAAAGTTACATCTGTGTTTTCTCTGTCCAAGTCTGCAGCTGACATATGTCCTGCTGTATTCTCTGACAATCATCCTCATAATCTGCAACTCCACAAAAATATTTACAGATCTCCAGTCACAAAAACACTGTTCCATCACTACTCTGTCTTCTATGACCAAGCAGTTCTCTATCCATCTTACTAACTGACCGCTGATCCCATTTCACTTCACCTTCTGTATGAACCTGCCATAAGGAATCATATCAAAGGCCTTGCTAAGGTCCAAATGGCCAACATCCAGCCCCATGCCCTCATCAATCAACTTTGTCACTTCTTCAAAATAATCAAACAAGTTTGTGAGACATGATCTTCCACACAAAACTGTGTTGCCTCTTGCTACTAAGTCCAAATCCTTCCATAACTCTAATCTCCTCCAAAACCTACACCACTCCCTACCTCTCTAACTTCCTTCAAATCCAACACCACTCTCTGTCTCTCTCATACTTTCCAACTCCTTCACCTCTCCCTAACTCTGCAATCTTCTCCAAACTCAGATCTCTCCTTATCTCTCTAACCGCCTCCAAACCCGACATCCCTCCCTCTGTCTCTTACCTCCTCCATCATATCTCCCTTTATCTGTGACTTACTCCAGCCCCTACAAACCCTACATATCTCTCTAAACTGCTCTCCCATATACCCTCGCGCTGTAACCTCGTCCAGACACTCCCCGCTCCCGACCTTGGTAAACCTCATCCAACCACTAGCTTCTCCTGATCTCTGGAACCTCCTCCAGCCTCTCCAGACGGCCCCATTATTCTGGCATTCTCTATTACCTCTACCTTTTCTTACGTATATAAACTGCATGGACACATTTAGTGTAGTGATTGAAAGGGATAGGTATATGGATTAGGGCAAGAATCATCAATGATAGAAGGGCGATTGTAATCCGATTAGGCAGGATTTAGGATGCATAGAATGGGATAGCAAAATGTCGGGGATGGGGATAATCAAAATATGGAGCTGGTTTAGAGAACATACATCGCGTGTCCTTGAATAGCATGCCCCTATCAAGCGGGGAGGAAGTGATAATGTAAGGGAACCATGGTTTACTACAGAAATTATATTTCTTGTTAAGCCGAAGAAAGAGGTTTATGTGACGATGAGAAGATGGAGAGTTACAGATTAGATAGGAAGGATTTAAAGAGAGAGTTAAGAAGAGTAAAGAGAGGACATGAGGAGTCTTCAGCGGGTCGAATACATGAGAATCCTAAAACTTTCTATAGGTACTTTAGGAATAAAAGGATGGCGATGGTAGGAATAGAGCCAGTCAAAGACAGAAGTAGGAAGTTGAGTGTGGATTCTGTGGAGATTGGAGAGGTACAAAAGGAACATTTCTCATTGGTTTTCACTCAGGAATAGGAAAATGTTATACAGAAGATCAATGAGATACGAGATATTTAACTAGAAAGGATCGAGCTTGGTAAGGAAAAGGTGTTTTCAATTCTAGAAGGATTGAAAGTTAAAACATCCCCCGAGCTGGATAGGATTTATTCGAGCATTCTCTGGTGCACTGGGGAGGAGTTGTTGGAGCTTTTGGCTTTGATATTTGAGTCTTCGTTGTCTACAGGTTTAGTACAGAGGACTGGAGGATTGCAAATGTTATGCCCTTGTTCAAGAAGGGCAGAAAAGATGACCCAAGCAATTATAGAACAGTGAGTCTTATGACTGCGTAGGCAAGGTTTTGGAAAGGATTATAAGAGATAGGATTTATAATCATCGAGCAAGCAACCATTTGATTGCAGATAGTCAACATGGTTTCGTCAATGGTAGGACGTGTCACTCAAACCTCGTTGAGGTTTTTGTGAAGGTAACTAAGCATGTACATGAGGGTAGGACAATTGACGTGGTGTACATAGACTTCAGTAAAGCCTTTGATAAGGTTCCACATGTTAGGCTGTTTGAGAAAATGCAGAGGGATGGAATTGCGGGTGATTTGGCAGTTTGGATTAAAAACTGTCTTTCTGTGAGAAGGCAGCGCGTGGTGGTTGATGGAAAATATTCAGCATATATTCCGGTTACTAGTGGCCTGCCACAAGGATCTGTTTGAGCTACTGCTGTTTGTCATTTTTATAAATGACTTAGATGCAGGCATAAGTGGATGGGTTACTAAGTCTGCAGATGATACTAAAGTCGGACGAGTAGTGGACAGTATGGAAATATTTTTCGGGTTGCAGGGGGACTTGGATAAACTGCAGAATTGAGCTGAGAGGTGGAAAATGGTTTTCAATGCAGCTAAATGTGAGGTGATGCATTTTGGGGAAGAATAACAGAAAGGCAGACACTGGGTCAATGGAAAGATTCGTGGTGGTGTGGATGTGCAGAGGGATCTTGGATTCCATGTACATCGATCCCTGAAAGTTGCCACCCAGGTTATAATGCTGTTAAGAAGGCATATGGTGTGTTAGGTTTTATTGGTAGAGGGATTGAGTTCTGGACCCGTAATGTCATGCTGCAAATACACAAAATGCTAGTGCGGCCTTACTTGGAAGATTATGTTCAGCTCTGGTCGCCCCATTACAGGAAAGATGCGGAAGCATTGGAAAATGTGGAGAGGAGGTTTACCAGGATGTTGCCTGGTGTGGAGGGAAGGTCTTATGTGGAAAGACTGAGAGACTTGGGTCTGTTCCGATTGGAGAGAAGAAGGCTAAGAGGGGATTTTATAGAGGCATACAATGTGAACAGAAGATTAGATAGGATAGAGAGTTAAAGCCTTTTTCCTCAGATGATGACATCAGCTTGTACGAAGGGCCATAGCTGCAAATTGAGGGGTGACAGGTTTAAGACTGATGTCAGAGGCAGGTTTGTTACTCAGAGAGTGGTAACAGCATGGAATTCCTTGCCTGCCAATGTACTTAACTCAGCCACGTTAGGGGGATTTATACAATCCTTGGATAAGCTCATGGATGATGATGGGACAGTGTAGGGAGTTTGTCTGAGATTAGTTCACAGGTCGGTGCAACATCGAGCACCAAAGGGCCTGTTCTGGGTTGTATTGTACTATGTTCTATAAACACTTAGATCTTTCCTCATTTCAGTAACCACACCCAGACACGACAGCCCTCTTCATCTCTGTAACCTCCTCTACCCACTTCATCCTTCTCTATCTACGTAAACACCTCCAGCCGCTCTACCCATCCCGAACTATGTGAACTGCATCCATCATCGACGGTCTTCCTGACCTCTGACACCACCTCCAGCCTCTCCACACCTCCCTATATCGCTGACAGACTCCAACATCTAAATCTATCCTGATATGCATAACTTACACCAACACATACATAAACAGCCTTCCGCCCCTACTGATCTCTCCAATCTCCTGCAGTATCTTCAGTCCTTCTTATCACCGTAGGTTCCTTCATTACGTATATCCTTCCATATTTCTGTAACCCACTCGAGCAATTACATACAGGCCTCTCGCTATAAACTCCACAAGCTCCTCCACTCCTCCCTGCCTTTGGAAACACTTACAGCCCCTACAGCCTTCGCTAAGTTTGTAAAGTCTTCCAGCATATACAACCGTCCGTACCTTGGTAATCTCGCTGTCCGATTGCAGCTTCCAACATCTGTAACACCCTCCTGAACCTATACCTCCATATCACTGTAACCACATCTAACCTGAAGCTCCTCCAATTCTCTGTGAAGTTTTGACTGTATTCATTGACAGTGCATCTACACTGTTTGGAATGGCGAATACTGAATACGCTCAGATCCTTTGAGGGATGTGTTTTCACATCATCTTAGTCTCAGATAATTTGCCCCTTATCCTGAGATCTTGTCATCATGTTTTGGATTCTCAGACCAACAGAAATAATTTCTCAGCATCTGCCCTATCAAGCTCTTTCCACTCAGAAGCTTTTGCACCTCAATCAAATCACTTCTCTATTTTCTAAGACTCAAGAACATCGACTAAATCTATTCACAAACGCAGAAAGGGACACTCAGATGCCAAACAGTGAAACATTATTGTATTATTCATTGATAGGTATCAGCCATTGCTGGCTGGGCGATCACTAATTGCCCATACACCGTTGTTCTGGACATGGTGGCCGTGCACTGCCCATTTGAACTGTTGCAGTCACTTTGGTGCAGGGTCACCCACAATAATGTGAGGGAATGAAAGGCAGGATATTAATCAAGTGACACCTGCGAGACTGAGATATATTTCCCAGTCAGAATGGTAACTTGCAGGGTGAGTGTTGCCCTTGCTACTTCAGATGATCAAGGCTTGGAAGGTGCTGTCGAATGGACTATAGTAAATGTCTGCAATGTATCTTATAGCTGGAACACACTGCCTCCATTGAGGGTTGATAGTGGAAGTAGTGAATGTTGTGGATGTTGTGGCAATCAAGCTGGAATACACATGTACCCTTCCTTATACATAGGCAGAATAGTTGTCCGAGATATGGTCTTAGCTACTTTTTGGCAATACGATTTCATTTTGTTACAGTTATTGACTCAATGTAATTTAAATGAACAATTATCTGCTGAAACGAGTTTGTAATTGGCTGCATGGTCGCCGTGCCATTGCCACGTGGAACATAAGACCGTCTGCACTGGACGAGGTTGTTGAACCTCTTGCGCCTGTTCCACAATTTAAGGAGGTTATAACTGATTTGTTACATAACTCCTTTTACCTGCCTGTGGCCAAAATCTGTCACGATCTTTCCTTCGCAAAAGGGTTTCTATCTCAGGTATTCAAGTGTAAACAAAGAACGAAACAATACCAACCAAAACAGGCAACAAGATGGATGATGAGTGGATAACCTGAAACGTGTCAACTCAGTGTTGACTACAGAAGGCTGTTGAGGGAGAATTTGAATGATGGGATAATGTCCTTCACTCATTGCCTTTGCTTCTGTTGAGAATATTTTCTTCAACAAAGACAATTATGCAGCTTTTCAAAGTAAGAAATAAAAGATGTAAACTGTGTTTGGCATGTGTCAAGGAGGTTGCAAAGGAAAAGTGGGAAATTGGGTGGATGTAATAATGCTCAGTTCAAGAGCCAGTGAGAACACTATGGACCTTCTTCACTCTAACAAGACTATAATTATGAATGGACTCGTACGGATTAATTATTCATGAAAATACAGGAAAAAGAGTGAGAAAGATGTAAATACTTATGAAAATTGAATGGGCCTCCACATGGGCAAGGTCATTGCAAATGACATATGGTGCAGACACGTGAAGTTATCCACTTTATTGAAGAAATTAATGGACATTACATTTAATAAATTGTGAAACGTTGAAAAGTACTGATGCAAATAATACTCAAGGTGTCCTTGTTTATACGCTGCTGACGTCTAACGTACAGTTGCAGCAGGCTATTTGGAAAGACAGTGGAATGAGAACCTTTATTGTCAGAGGATGTAAGCACAAGTGGAGAGACGTCTTGCTTCAGTTGGAGAGGAACGTGGCCAGACTGCACCTGGAGGTCTCTGTGCAGTTTTGGTTCTTTCTCTCAGTAAATATTTCATTGCCATAGAGAGAGGAAAGGGAAGGTTCAATCGGCTTCTACCAAGGACAATGCTATCAAAGAAGTCCATTAAAAACTTGGCCTGTGTTCCCCGGTGTTTCAAGGAACGAAAATTATTTTCATTGCAAGTTACAGAATACTGATTAGATTCCTATTTCTAACTAATTTCTGGCTATTCGTGTGACATTTATGAATTCAGTTGTATTCCGAACTGTGTCTCACTGCAATGGGAGATAGGTTGTTGTTCTCACAAAAACAGGAACAGTAGCAGACTGGATAGAATAAGGCATAGGAACAAAGTATGCCCAGCAGCTCAGCGAGTATATTCTGCCTTTCAGTTCGATTATGTTTGTTCTGATAATCCCCAACTCCACTTTCCTGCATTTTCCCCGTCACCTATGATTCACTGACTGAATGAAAATATGTCTCTCCGCCTTGAAGGTATTTTCAAAGTCTTCTTCAATTGTTTCCCTCACTAATATGAGACTTGGTCGTCTTTATTTCCCTCATTCATTTCGAGCGCACTTTGTTGAACTGAAATTAGATGTCGGCCTCTCTTATCGCACCTCCACGCTGTTCAAAAGCACAATAAATAAATAAAGCTCAGAGCCTGTTATTATCTCCCTCTTCTTTCATATCAGTTTCAGTTACAGCTCATACAGATCTGGGGATTTGTCTACTCTTTTCTCTGCCAAAACTTCAAGTTATATCTCCCGGTCGCTATCAATCTGTTAAAGGCTCACATGGTCAGTCTCCCTGAATCCAGGAACTCCTTCGCCCAAGTGAAGACGGATATGAAATACGTGTTTCACGTATTTCCTGGCTGTGTGCACAGGCTACCTCCTTGATCCCTAATAATCCCCATTCTTTCCCTTGTTATCTTTTTCCCCTGATATGTGGATAGAGTATCTTGGGCTTCTTACTAATGTTACTCCCTAATGTTTTATCACGCCTCCTTTACTCACTTCTGCTGACTTCCTTAACATCAGCGCTGCACTTTTTACATTCTTATAGGGATTCCATTGATCTGCTCACTTTATAGCTGTTTTAAGTTACTCTTTACTTTGTTATTCAGTTCTGAATATTCGTAGACGTCGGAGTGTCTCTGGGCTTGTTTTCCTAAACTTGATCTTAGATGTAACATATTGGGCCCATACTCTCACCAATTCCATTTTGAGCATGGACACTCCTCCCTAATCCACGCTATTCGACGACAGCTTTACCCAGAAGTAAATGTCCCAAGACTTCTTTGGCCAATTCTTGTCTTCTCATAAACTCTGTCTCCCCAATCCAAAAACATTATATTTTGAAGACTTTTTATGCCTTTTCCTTAAGGAATGTAAAATATATGACGTTATGGTCATTGGTCCTACCCTTCTCTCCCAATCCAGCCTCGAACATATGCTTGGCTTCATTCTCCACAATAAGGCTCAGCCATTAAGTATCCCTTGTTGTATCTTCTACATGTTGATAGGAGAAGCTCTCAGCCATAAATTTCAACTTATTTGTCCCCTCCTAAAAGCACGTGACTACCCCAATAAATGTTGGATAATGAAAAGCACAAATAGAATTACCCTCTTATTGTTTTATACACGACAGTGAGTGGTTACACAATAGCTCCTGTACTTTCTTCCATCTGGACGTCTTAATGTGACCATAGCAATGTATCTGTCATCTTTTTATTCCAATCTCTATCCATAAAGCCTCCACTTGAAGGCCCTTTCACAATATCATCCGTCTTTACTGCAGTAATTGACTCCATAATTAATAAAACCAAATCATGTCCAGCATATAGTTCCTGTACTACAGAATATTAATCCTGATCAATCCTGATCTCCTTCAACCATATCTCTGATGGTAAAAATGTCACTCCATCAAAAACACACCTATCTATCGCCGTACGCTCCGACGGACCCTACACACTTCACAATTTCTGTATCCTAGTCAAGACCCTACACATCTCCCAATCTCTGTAACATCCTCCAGCCCCCTACAACCATCCCTATCTCTGGAATATCGTCCAGCCCCAACAACGTTCCCTATCACTGTTATCTCCTCTAGTCACTACACACGTCCCTATCTCTGTAACATTTCTACCACTCCACCCCAACTGATCTCCAGCATCTTCACCTCTTCCTGTAACTGAGTGTTCCGCCAACACGTACGTCGCTCCACAGGGCTGGAAACCACTCCCGAAATTACATACCTCTCTATCACTATAAACACCTCAAGCTCCTCCAGCCCTCCCTATTGTTGTAAACTCTTCCAGCACCTACAGCCTTCTCGAACATCCAGCCTATAAACCTATCACTATCCAGGCAATATTTGTGTCCTGTTACAGCTTCCCTGTATCTGTAACATTCTCCTGCACCTTTACCTCCCTATTTCTGTAACCTCCTCTAACCCTGAGCTCCTCCATATCTCTGTGAATTTTTCACTGTTTTCACTCACAGTGCATCCGCAATTCTTAAGCTAGTGAATACTAAAAGCTCTTATACCCTTTGATAGAAACAATTTCACATCTTCTCAGACCCAAATAAATTGCCCGTTAGCCTGAGACTCTGTTATCTTGTTTTGGACTCCCTGACCCACAGAAGTAATTTTTCAGCATCTGCCCAATCAATTCAAAATCTTTTATATTTCAATCATTTCTCGTATCCATTTCCTGAAACTCAAGAATATCGACCAAGTTAATTCCGAAAGTGAGACCCAGATTGCAAGCTGCTAAACATTAGTATATTATTCAGTGATAGGTATTAGCCATCGCTGGCTGGGCCTTCATTTATTACACATAGACTGTTGTTCTGGACAAGGTGGCGGTGCACTCCCTACTTGAGCATTTGCAGTCGGTTTGGTGCAGGACACCCATAATAATGTGAAGGAAAGAAAGCCAGGGTATTCATCAAGTGAAACCCTTGAATGGAGATGTATTTCCATGTCAGGACAGTCATGGACTTTATGTGTAACTTGCAGGGGGTGGTGTTTCCATGGATTTGTTGCCCTTGATATTGCAGATGGTCATGGCTTGGAAGGTGCTGTCGATTGAACTGTGGTAAATATCTACGATGTATCATGTTGGATACACTGCCTCCATTGAAAGTTGATGGTGGAGGCAGTGAATGTTGTGGATGTGATGGCAACCAAGGTGGACAACAAATGCACCCTTCCTTATACATGGACAGCATAACATTTGCAGGTATGTTCCTAAATTTTTTTAGCAATACGAATTCATTATGTTACAATCAGTGACTCCATATAATTTAATTAAACATTTATCTGTTGAATTTGCATTTGGCTGCATGGTCACCATGCCATTGCAACATGGAACACACGACCATAGGAATAGGATGAGGTTGTTGAACCCTTTGCGCCTTTGTTACGTAAATCCGTTTAACTGCCTTTGGCCCAAATCTGTCACAACCTTTCCTTTGCAAAAAGGGTTACTTTCTCAGGTATTAAGGTGTAAACAAAGAATTAAACAATACCAACCAAAACAGGGAACAAGACGGATGTCGAATGGATAACATGAAACGTGTCAACTCAGTCTTGACGAGAGAAGGCTGCTGAGGGTCAATTTGAATGCCAAGGTGATGCACTTCATTCAAAGCCTTTTCTTCGGTTGAGAATATTTACTCAGAGGATATTGTTCTCCAACAAAGTCAGTTAGATTGCTTTTCACAGAAAGAAATAAAATAAGTAGATTGTGTTCAGGATGAGTCAGGGAGGATACAGAGGAAAGGCTGGTTAATGTTTGGAGGTAATGATGAGCCTTTGAAGAGTCTGTGAATGCACACTGGGCCTCCTGCTCCCTAAAAATTCCAGCATTTCACATCCACTCAATGGATTAATTATTTTTGAAAAGACTGTAAACAGAATGTAGGACTAAAATGTAATTCTTGTGTGGGGATGCGTGCAGTGAGGAAGATGGAAAAATTTATAAAGATTGAATCGGCGTCCACATGGATAAGATCAGTGCAAATATCATCATGTGGAAACAGAAAGGTATCTACTTTTTTGGCGAAATTGATGTGCAGGATAATTCTTAAATCTTAAAATGCTGGAAAGTACAGATTTAAATAAAACCTAAGTGTCCTTGTCTATAAGCTGCCGATGTCTAACATTCATGTCCAGCAAACTACTTGGGATGTCAGTGGAATGGGAACCTTTATTTTCCGAGGATTTCAGCACAGGAGGAGTGACGTCTTGCTTCAGTTGAGTAGGAACTTGGCCAGATTGTACGTGAAGGACTATTTGCAATGTTGATTCTTTATCTGAGGAAATATATTACTGCCACAGAAAGATGGCAAGCAAGGTTCAATTGACTTCTTCCAAGGAACATTCTATCAAAGAGGGCCATGACAAACTAGATCTGTGTTGCCTAGTGTTTCAAAGAATGAGACTGCATTTCATTGAAAGTTATAAAATAAAGATTGGATTCCTGCTTTAAACATATTTCTGGCTATCGGTGTAGTATTTATAAACTCCTTGAATTAGTCAGCTGCATTCTGAACTGTGTCTCAGAGAGAGGTTGTTGTTCCTGCGAACACAGGGATAGTAGCAGACCGAATACCATAAGGCATAGCAACAACAGTAGGCCCAGCAGCTCACCGAGTATGCTCTGCCTTTCAGTTCAATGATGTTTGTTCTGATAATCGTCAACTCCACTTTCCTCGTAACCTTTGATTCATTGACTGATTAAAAATATGTCTCCGACCCTGGAAGAGACTTAATGATCCAGGCTCAATAGCTTTCAGAACCTTCTACAATTGTTCCCCTCTCACTGATATGAGACTTGGTGGTTTTAATTCTCTCGTTTGTCTCTAGCACACCTTGTTGAATCTACATTTGATTGCACCCTGTTCTATCACATATCTTCTGTGGCAAAAGCACAGTAAGAAAAGAGGGTCAGAACCTGGAATTTCCTCCTTCTGCTCCCATATCAGTTAAGATGCAGCTCATCCAGATCTGCTACTCTCCCCGATTCCAATAAGTCACTCTCTAAACTGAACACTGATATGAAGGACGTATTTAACATATTCTCTGGATCCAAGCACAGGCTGCCTCCTTGATCTCTAATACACCCATTCTTTCCCAAGTTATCCTCTTCCCCTTGCATAGCGATAGAACACCCGCTGATGTTTTATCACACCCCATTTTTGCTTTTCTACTGATTTCCTTAAGTTCAGTGTTACACTTTCTACATTCTGATAGAGGTTCCATTGATCTGCTCACTTTATAGATGCTTTAAGCTTCTCTTTACTTTGGTATTCAGCTCTGAATATTTGCAGATGTTGAAGGTTCTGTGGGCTCATTTTCCTTCATTGGATCTTAGATTGTAAAATATTGGACCCATACTCTCATCAAATCCATTTTGAGCATGAACACCACTCCCCACTCCACGCTGTTCGATTACAGCTTTACCCAGAATTAGAATTCCATCATTTAAAAGGCAAATAGATGTATATCTGATTAGGAAGGGCTTGGAGGGATATGGGCCAAGTGCTGGCTAGTGGGACGAGATTAGGTTGGGTCCAGAACTAAACCATCCCTCCTTGTATCTTCCACATGCTGATACAAGAAGCACTCAGCAATAAATTTCAACACATTTGTCCCCTCTTAAAAGCACGTGAATGCCCATAAATGTTGCATATTGAAAAAACATAAATATAATTACCCTCTTATTGATTTTATACAATACAACGATTGGCTACACTTTGGCTCATGTATTTTCTTCTAATTGGCGATCTGTATATGACAGGAGAATCGACGTTTTGGGCATCAGCCCTCCTGAGAAGGGCTGATGCCCGAAACGTCGATTCTCCTGTTCCTTGGATGCTGCCTGACCTGTTGCGCTTTTCCAGCAACATATTTTCAGCTCTGATCTCCAGCATCTGCAGTCCCCACTTTTTCCTTGAAGATCTTTATGTGACCCCAGCAATTATCTGTCATCTTTTTATTCCAATCGCTATTCTCGAAGCGTCAGTTGAAAGCTCGTCCAAGATATTGTCCCTCTTAACAGCAGTAATTGATTGCTTAATTAATAAACTACAGCATCTCCTGCCTATGCTACAGAATATAGAATTGCCAATCCTGACCTCCTTTAACCGCATGTCTGATGGCAAAAAAAGTCACAATTTCACGTGCCAATCTATTCCCTTATCACATCTGTCTGACATATAATAATCCTAGCACCAAGGTAAAGGACATCCAACCTGCAATATAACACCAGGAACAGTCTGTACATCGTCTGTACTTCGGAGTTCTATAACCATTCACTGTTTGTTATCAGGCTTCCCAATCTACGAAACAAAACTGTAAATCTAAGACTGTAAGAAGCAATATTTGTTGAATCATCATTTTTTTAAAAAATTGATGCATAGAATGCCACTTTAATGAACTGAGCGATCACCTCCACATACCATGAGTTTTTTGGTGATTAATTCCCCACTCAGTGTGCAGGGGTACAGCCCTCAGTAATCGGCAGCGTGCAGGGTACAGGCTTGTGCTGACCCTTTGTGAACCATAATTACTCTCCTTCTGGTAGTTCAAACCTATCTATCATCATGTGCAGTTTCTCACAGAAAATGTTTAGAGCCTTCCTATGTTTTTCATTCCATGATCCCCAGCATATTGGGATTCATACTGGCTCAGGAAGTCAGCACTTCATGTCGCCCTGAAATGGAAAACAGTCCGTAAGTGGTTTGAACATCCCATTATGTAGTGGACCATCTGAGATGGAGCACAGACTGTTTCTCCCAGGTAGTGGATTCTCATCAATTGGTGAATGAGGGAGGGAGTGAGGTGAGGAAGCTGGGGAGGGGCGTTAGGTCGAGACTTGCACTTATGGTGGCCATTGTTGCATTCAACTGAGTGTCAGTATAATGTGTGTGTGGTGACATACATCAGACAAAATCCACACAGTACAGTTATTAAAGTGGTTCTCTGGCATTTGCTGCTGTTTCCCTCAGATGCACTCTGCAGGACTGATCTCGATCGAAGCCCACTCAAAAGCAGGTTGGGTGACCCCTGTATTAATGTCTGGCCATCGACACAGAAGTTCAATTTTATTTTGACACTGATGAGTGTGAAGGTGACATATACTGCTTATGGGTTTAGAATGTTCACTGTGAGACACAGTGTGCTACAGGAGACAGCCACATTGTGAATTTCTTCATCCTGGATCGGGTGCAGGGTGCAAATATCTGGAATCTAGGAGGCAGGCCAGATGCTGTCAAGTCGCTTTTGCGGTGTGTTCTGGCAAGACATGCTTATCCATCTGCTCCCTGGAGCAGGCTGAGACAGAAGATGAATTTGTAAGACCTGTCTGCTGGTCAGTCATTGGCACCTAATTTGGACAGCATGTATGTCTACACGAAGAGCAGCGATAGGCTATTGGTTAGTTGTCACTTGTCCAGGGTGGGCTGCGAATGAGTTCTTGTGAAAGTATTTTTGAATAACTGCCCTGACCCAGATTGTAAGGTCTCTGGACAGTTTAAGGTGCAGGCTAGTGTGTCACTCAGTATTACAGACAGCTGTGAGTTCCAGTAGCACTATGCCTGAATCTATTTATTATGTAGGTCGTGATTCCAAGCGATGAGTTTCCCGGTATGGACAATAATAAAATATCTCCTGTGTTTTGTAAATTGGGGGCAGCAATACCTGTGAACGCTGACTATTTCCCATAACAATGCGTGCATTTTCTCTGAGAAAAACTACATTCTTACTATATGTTTGGAGCCAAAATATAAACTCATTCCAACACTTTATGATACAAAATAAAAGAAAACTACATGTTATTTTATATTGAACAGAGAATATTTGCCTCATTTTTGTCCGATCACAATTAAATATTCAACGTCAGTATTCAAATGAATACATTCTCACTCGAACATTTCGAAAGTTGTTTGCCTCTAAACCATTACATATTCACAGTGAGCAAACAATTCAACAATCAAATAGATTTAGCGTTCTTATGAATTAAAATATAATTAACAAATTTTATTTCTCACTGAAATGTATGAACTTTAGCGAATTGCAAATAACTTAAGAATGAAAATAATTCAATCTGCACTTCGAATATTAATCTTCGTTAATGATTTGTGTTATTAAATGGTATTTGTTACGAAGCCAAAACACGTATATCCAATTTAAAATGAACATTGTTTTCTGAATATTGAAGTAAACTCAAATTGCAGGTCATTGACAGGGAACGATGTTGGATGTATAAAAAAGAGTGGGTATTTTGAAAATTGGTTAGAGCAACGGCCACCGAACAACAGAGCAACTGCGGTAGAGTCGAAGAGCTAACTGCCTATATAAATTCTTGCTCTCAAAGAAATCAGAAAGCAGTCTATCAAAAAGATACCTTTTGCTGTAAAACATATTCAGAGTAAAAATAAGTCGAGAGTGTGGTGCTGGAAAAGCACAGCATGTCAGGTAGCATCCGAGAAGCAGGAGAATCAACATGCCGGGCAAAAGCCCATCATCAGCACAACGCTCTTGACTCTAATCTCCAGCATCTGCAGTTCTCACGTTCGCTTCGTAAGAAGGAATAAGACGACCCAGTGAAACCAATGAGTAGGAGACTGACTACAGCAGAGAAGGTAGAGAGGGTGTGGACATGTGATTAGGTTAATGTAATATTTATTGTCTGTTTTTGGAACAGCATGTCAATAGGGTTGTGCTCACTTAAGGGAAGCAATGTTCCGTTTGGTAACAGTTTTGTTCGGAAAGAAAATTGTTACTTTTCTTTAAATAATGGAAACTGGGTGTTCCCTTTCAGTCCCTCACACTTCGAACAGATGACAAGGTGAGGCGACGTTTCTGTGTGTTCAGGTTTATTTAGTAGTGGTTCGACATCTGCATTTTAACAGATTGGGGGCTCATCTGGGATTTGGACAGGTTTGAACCGAATTGGGGTACCAAAGATACCAGCAGATTTAAACACTTGGTGATTAGTGTCATAAATCTTTAAATAAAACGAAGGTGAAATCATTTGTTTCATTTTGATTACATGTGGTCGGTTAAATTGAAAGAGAGGGAAATGGCTCTTAACTTTGCTAAAGAGGTTCTGAGGTTTGAAGATGCTTCCCAACTTTGCCAGGGAAGATTAGAAAGACAGAGGAAGGATATTCATTTCGAATTAGCAAACAGATTAGAATTGGTTTTAACCAGGGACATAAGGAAATTGAAATGGATTTGGTCAAACACTGAGGTATATCAGAGAAACAGAAGTGCAGCAGAGTTAGAAAAACGTAAACTCTGTATGAGCCAAACGGAATGAGAAGAAAAAGAAAGAGAGAGAAGAATATTAGCTGAGCAAAAAGATGATAGAATAATGAAGAGAGAGAGAAAGGAGACTGAGAAGAGAGGGAGTAAAAGAGTGAAAAGTGAGAGAGAATAAAGGAGAGAAGTCTCTTAGCTGAGCAAAGAGAGAGAAGAAGGAGAAAGAGAAATGGAGAGGTAATGTACACTTCAGTAGTTGCAAATTAGTCAGAAAATCATTTACATGGATGGAAATGAAGAGAGTTTATTCTGCTGGAGGGGTTCATAAATTCATTTCCAGAGAACTTATGTGATGAACAGAAAGTTCAAGAAGTGAGAAGAGCAGCAGAGATGCCCAAGAAATGTGCATTGATGCATGAAGTGAAATTTAGTTTCTGACACGAATTTCATCTCTGTGAGGTATAGAAATTGGACGCAGAGGGAGATCCTTCACAATGAAACAAAGAGTCGAGCACACTGGGAATAGTTCTCCTTTGGTGATGAAAAGAATTCCAAGAAAATGAAAGGCCTCAGGTGTTTCCACTGTGGTAAGATGGGACTCGTAAAGTCATAGTGGTGGTCGTGGAAGAATGACATTGTGGGAAAAGATGTAGTAAAAGAGGCTTATCCAATGTAATGAGGGAAAGTAGTAAAGGAGACCCAAAGAAAAGCCGAGGAGCTGCATGAGAGTGCACAGCCTTGGCAGGGGTGGGATATTGAGTTAGTTGCTGATCTCTGAAAAGACTTTATCTATGTGGGAATAGCTTACTCAGGAAGATCAGGAAGAGACTGGAAATAAGTTATTATTTCATGAGGTATGGGATCTGGTCAGTCTCTGATGGTAAGAGATGAAAGCATTTTCACGCTTTCCGACATATTACCCGAGAAGGTAATTATCTGTTGAATAGATAGGTAGAAAGTTAGCGTTACCCTGTGTAAGATCAGGTTGGAGAGCCAGATAAAGACTGGGGAAATAACTGTAGGAGTGATTGACACAATGTCAGTTTCAGGAATACAATTTGTTCTTGGGGATTATTTAGCAGGATCCAAGGAGGGAATGACACCCCTTGCAGTGGCGAAGCCAACAGAAGATCAGCGAACTAAGGAGTTACAAGAAGAATGCCATGGATGGTTTCCAGACTGTGTCGCAGTAAGAAGCCACTGTCATAAGTTACAGCAAGAAGGAAAAACTAAACAGAAAGACGAACAAGTTGAGATGCAGTTAGCTGACACCCTGTTTGATATAATTAAGGGAAAACCCTTAACAGGCAGTGGGTCAGACAGAAGTGTTTAGTCCAGAAAGGCTAACAGACTTGCAACAGAAAGATGAGAAGATATATATTATGATGCAAACTCAGAAAAGGAATCGGAATCTATTCCTGAGTGTTATTATCTTAAGGATAGAAGCCTAAAACAAAAGTGGAAAACCCAGAGGGGAAATGGGCAGAGGTGCACCAGATTGTGTTGCCTGTAGCATACAGACAGGAAGTGTTGGGGTAGAACATGAATCACCAGACGGAGGTCACCAAGGTGTGAGGGGGACTCAGGCTAATGTACAAAAGCACTTCCATTCGCCTGGCATGTACAAGGCTGTGGTTAAATATTGCCACACATGCCTAATGGTAGGTATGCTACAGGCAGTAATAAAATGAGTAGATTTGTGGCCAATTCAAACATTTGAAGGAAATTTCACACGGTTTATGATTGATTGTGGAGGTCCCCTCCCTAAAACTAAAAGTGGGAATCAGCACTTGCTAACCATAATGCATATGTCTACTAGATTCCGGAGGCAATTCCATTATGGAGTATAAAGACAAAAAGGATGGTGGAGGAGTTAGTAGCTTTCTTTCCCTGTTATGTGTTACCCAGAGAGATTCTACTGGTGAGATGTTTAAGGAAGTTATGGATAGCATACAGCACTTTAAATCAAGTCCATACCCATTCAAAATCCCAGGGAGCCTTGGAAAAGTGGCATTGACGCTGAAGACAATATACAGTCAGGATACACTGACTGATTGGGATAAAGGTATGTCACTTGTATGGATTGCCATGAGAGATGCCCCAAAATAATCTCGTCAGTTTACTCCCTTTGAGTTAATATTTGGACAGCAAAATAGAGGGCCTTTGAAACTAAAAATTTGACGGGATCGAAGCCGGAGATTTCACACTTGGATTATATAGCGGTGGTGATGGAACAATTAAATTGGGAATGCGAGTTAACCAAACAACACCTGAATAGCACACCACCTAGAATGAAGCAGTTGGCAGATAGAAACTATAAAATGAAGTCGTTTTCACATGGAGATGATGAATTAGTACTGTTACCAGTAGTAGGAGATACGTTCAAAGGCAGGTTTAATGGTCCCTATCAAATTGAGAAGAATTTGAGTCATGTATCTGATAAAGATGCGGGACAGAAAAGAGGCTGTATCGGTTGTGCTGTCTGGATATGTTGAAACCTTACTATAATAGAGACAGCGAACTGGAGAAACAGGTTTTATTTCTTGCTCTGCCGAGTGAGGAATCAAATCCAAATGTAATGGATGTGCTCAAAGTACGTTGAATAATGAGGAAGTCCTTGAAGAATGAGGTGGGAGAATTAACTATCTGCCTCAGGAGCAAATGACACAGTCAAAAGGTTAGTTGCAGCAGTATGAGGACATATGCAGGAATAAAATGGGAGGACTAATACTAGGGTGCATGAGGTGGAAATAGGGAATGCTGTTCCAATAAAACAATACCTTTACTTGCTTAATCCTTTCAAAGCCCAGCAGGTCCAGAAGGAAGTGAATCTAATGCTCAATGAAGACATCATCGAACAGAGGCCGACTGGAGTGCAGTTCGCTGATTTTGTTAGTTCCCATTGCTGATAGAACTCAACAAATTTCTTTGGGCTATTGGAAGCTCAACGCTGTAACAAAATCGTTCTCATAGCTAATACTAAGGTTGGAAGACTGTACAGAGAAAGTTGGAAAATCCAGTTACGTCACAAAGTTGACTAACTGCATTGTTACAAATTGGTATCTTTAATAGAGAAAGCAAGATAGGTTTCTGCATTTGTAAACCCAAATGGACTGCATCAATTCAAAGTAGTACCATTTGGAATGAAGAGCAAACCAGCCACATTCCAAAGACTCATGAACAGACTTGTGGCCCAATTATGAAATAGTGTAGTTTATCCTGATAATGTGGTGATCTTTAGCCATTCATGGAAAGATCAAATGGGACTGTTGGCAAAACTCAATGATTGTGTAAAACAAAATTGGAAATGAACTTAAAGAAAACATAATTTGATACAGAGCTGGTTCAAAAGTAGAAGACAGTGGATGGTGGTGGAGGTTTGTTTTTCAGACTGGAGGTCTGTGACCAGTGGAGTGCCACAAGTGCTGGGTCCTCCACGTTTTGTCATTTACATAAATTATTTGGATACGAGCATGAGAGGTACAGTAAGTAGGTTTGCAGATGACACCAAAATTGGAGGTACAGTGAACAGCGAAGAGGTCACCTCAGATTACAACAGGATCTGGACCAGATGAGCCAATGGGGTGAGAAGTGACAGATGGAGTTTAATTTAGATAAATGTGAGGTGCTGCATTTTGGCAAAGCAAATCTTTGCAGGACTTATACACTTAATGATAAGGTCGTAGGGGGTGCCGCTGAACAAAGAGGCCTTGGAATGCAGCTTGATAGCTCCCTGAAAGTTGAGTCGCAGGTAGACAGGACAGTGAAGAAGGTATGATTTCCTTTATTCGTCAGAGTATTGAGTACAGGAGTTAGGAGGTCATGTTGTGGCTGTACAGGACATTGGTTCGGCCACTGCTGGAATATTACATGCAATTCCGGTCTCCTCCTTTCGGAAAGATGTTGTGAAACTTGAAATGGTTCAGAAAAGATTTACAAGGATGTTGCTAGGTTTGGAGGATTTGAGCTACAGGGAGAGGCTGAATAGGCTGGGGCTGTTTTCCCTTGAGCGTCTGAGGCTGAGGGGTGACCTTATAGGGGTTTACATAATTATGAGGGGCATGGATAGGATAAATAGACAAAGTCTTTTCCCTGGGGTCGGGGAGTCCAGAAATAGGTTTAGGGTGAGAGGGGAAAGATAAAAAAGAGACCTAAGGGGCAACTTTTTCATGCAGGTGGTGGTACATGTATGGAATGTGCTCCCAGAGGAAGTGGTGGATGCTGCTCCAATTGCAACATTTAAGAGGCATTTGGATGGATATATGAATAGGAAGGGTTTGGAGGGATATGGGCCAGGTGCTGCCAGATGAGACTAGATTGGGATATTATACCTGGTCAGCATAGACGGGTTGGATCGAAGATGCTGTACATCTCTATGACTCTATGACTCTATAACATCAAACATGGAAGGATAATCCCCAGGAATGCATCGACAAAAGCAATGGGGGAATTTCCTTGAGCATGGAGAAATAGATCCTTCAACTATTGGGACTGAGCAGATTCGACAGGGAGTTTGTTTCAATTTCAGCTGCATGGAGGCACTACTAACAGACTTACTAAAGAAAAACATGGAATTTCGTTGGACAGAATAGTGCCAGGAGACGTTGGAAAATTAACAAGCTATATTAACCACCACATGAGTTTATTATCATTATATTTGCAGACCCGTATTTGCAGATACATTCAGTGTTGCTCAAAAATACACACACTGCAGGAAGTTAAAGCAGGCAGTCATTGCCTGAAATATTTTGTTACTTCCAATTTGGAAATAGAACCAGTCTAACTCGAGAATGGGACACAGACAGACTCTGACTTTCCATCTTTAATCCATTGTCTGAGCTGAGATGTCACCTTTTGTTGGAAAATCCTGAGAAGATGGCTAAAATGAAGTTCTGGGATTTACATATTAATGAACCGAAAACTGCAACCTATTCTAAAAGATGAAAGACTTAAAAACCCAGGTTTGTTCAATATACTATTTCAGTTGCATGACACTCTAATATTTTACAATAAATTTTGTATCTTACGATCTTACACTCCACAAACACCTGATGAAGGAGCAGCGCATTGAAAGCTAATGCTTCCAAATAAACCTGTTGGAATATAACCTGGTGTTGTATGATGTTTACCTTAGTAACTTCACATAATGATCTTTCCAAGTAGAATAAGACAATTTCTCTCATCCTTCCTATATCCTAAATTCCACTTAACATTCTAACTATTGATAATGTTATTGATATTCTTCGACAAATTAATGCATTGCGTGCGTATGTGAGTGTGTGTATGGGGCTATGTGGTTATGTTTGTAAGCATCTGTACCTGTGTCTCTGTCTTTGCGTGTGTACCTGTGTACGTATGTGTTGTGTACGATTCTTTGCAATTGGAGTGAAATGAAAGAATGAGATGCAATTACATTCCCATATGATGAGAAAATGTACAAAGTTTCCAAGTTGTCTGATATCAAAGAACAAACAAAATTACAGCACAAGAACAGGCCCTCCGGCCCTCCAAGCCTGCACTGATCCAGATCCTCTACCTAAACCTGGGGCATACCTTCTAAGTGTCTGTATCCCTTTGCTTCATGCCCATTCATGTATTTGTCTAGATACATCTTAAATGATGCTATCATGATCACCTCTACCATCTCTGCTGGCAACGTGTTCCAGACACACATCACACTCTGCATGAAGAACTTTCCACGCATATCTCCACTAGACTTTTCCCCTCTTACTTTGAACTCGTGATCCTAGAAATTGTGTCCCCCACTCTGGGGGAAAACGATCTTGCGCTTCATCATGTCTATATCTCTCATGATTTCGTAGAGCTCAATCAGGTTCCCCACTCGACCTCCATGAAAATAACGCCGATCTATTCAAAATCACTTCATTGCGAGCACCCACCATACCTGGTGAACTTCTTCTGTACCCTCTCCAAAGCATTCACATCATTTTTGTAATGTGGTGACCAGGTCTGTAGGCAGTATTCCAAATGTGGAGAACCAAAGTCTTATACAACTGTAACATAACTTGCCAAGATATGTTACATTGAAAGAAGGAATACCCCATTGAATGAAGGACAGCATGTGATATGCCCTCTTGACCACACTCTTGAGCTGGGTTTCCATCTTCGGGGAACAATGGACCTGAACACCCAGAAATCTCTGCGCATCAATTTATCCCAGCACTTTTCAACTTTCTATATATTTCGCTCTTGAATTAGATCTTCCAAATGGCATCACCTCGCATTTGTACTGATTGAATTCCATCTGCCATTTCTCAGCACAACTCTACAATACATTTATATTGTTCATTATTCTCTGACAGTCCCCTTCACTATCTGCTACTCCATCAATCTTCGTGTCATCTGCAAACTTGCTAATCAGGCCATCGTCCAGATCACTTCTGTATATCGAAAACAACAGTGGTCCCAGCAGGGATCACTGCTGAACACCACTGGTCACAGGTCTCCTTTTTCAGAAACTCTCTTCCACTACTAATCTCTGTGAGCTTTTGCCCATTCACTTCTCTATCCATCTAGTTAGCACAGCCTAGACCCTATGAGACTTCACTTTCTCAATCAGCCTACCATAGGAAATTCTATCAAACGCCTTTCTGAAGTCCATGTATATGACATCTACAGACCTTCCCCCAACAAGCAACTTTGTCACTTCGTCAAAGAATTCAGTTAAGTTGGCAAGACATGACTTTCCACGCACAAAACTATGTTGCCTATCACTGATAAGCACAGTTTCTTCCAACTGGGAGTACATCCTATCCCTCAGTATCTTCACCAGCAGCTTCCCTGCCGCTAACGTCAGGGTCACCATTCTTAAACAAGGGAACACCATTAGCAATTTTCCAGTCCTCCGGGATTTCACCCGTGTTCAAAGATGTTGCAAAGATATCTGTTATGGTCCAACCTGTTTCCTCTCTCCTTTCTCTCAGTAACCCGGGATAGATCCCAGCTGGTCCTGGGAACTTGGCCACCTTAATGCCTTTTAGAATAACAAACACTTCCTCTCTCCTTATTTCGATTTGACCTAGAGTAATCAAGCATCCATAGCTAATCTCAACATTTCTCCTTGGTAAATACTGATACGAAGTACTCATTAAGAATCTCACCCATTTTCTCTGACTCCACGCATAATTTTCCTCCTTTGTCCTTGAGTGGTCCAACCCTTCCTCTAGTTACCCTCTTACTCCTTATATATGAATAAAAGTCTTTGGGACTTTCCATAACATTTTTTGCTGGATATATCTCATGACCCCTTTTAGCCATCTTAATTCCTTGTTTCAAATTGGTCCTATATTCCCGATATTCTTCCCAAGCTTTGTCTGTCTTCAGTCGTCTAGACCTTATGTACACTTCCTTTTCTCCACTCAGCTAGTCTCACAGTTTCACCTGTCATCCATGGTTCCCTAATCTTGCCATTCCTACCCCTCATTTCCACAGAAACATACCTGACCTGAACTCTAATCCACCTTTCTTTGAAAGTTTCCCACGTATCAAATGTGAATTTACCTTCAAACAACTGCTCCCAATCTATATTCCTCAACTTCTGCTGAATTTTGGTATAGTTGGCCTTCCCCCAATTTAGCTTCTTCCTTGAGGGCAACTCTTGTCTTTGTCTTTACGTATTCTAAAACAGATGGAATTGGGATCAGTAGTCCCAAAGTAATCCCCAACTGAAACTTCAACCACCTGGCCAGGCTCATTCCTCTGCACCAGGACCAAAATGGACACTTCCTGATTTGGACTATTTACATACTGCACATAAAGCCCTCCTGGCTGCTCCTTAAAAATTCTGCTCCATTCAGTCCTGTAATATTAAGTGAATCCTAGTCAATGTTGCGAAAATAAAATCGCATATCACCACCACCATGTTGCTCCCACATCTTTCCATGATCCATTTAAACATTTGCACTTCCATCTCACGCTCACTGTTGGGAGGCCTGTAGAACAACCCCAACATTGTTACTGCACCCTTCGTATTTCTGAGCTCTGCTCATATTGCCTCACTGTTCGAGTCCTCCATAGTGCCCTCCTTCAGCACAGCTGTGGTATCCTCTTTATTCAGTGATGCAACTCCTGTACCCTTTTTACCCACCTCTTTATCCAGCCTGAAGCATTGATATCCAGGGATATTTACTTGCCAATCATGCCCTTCCCCCAACCAAGTATCAGTAATAGCAATAAGATCAACTCCCAGGTACTTATCCAAGCCCTGAGTTTATCTGCACATACTACACTTCTTGCATTAAAACAAATGCACCTCAGGCAACCTGTCCTTCTGTGTTCATCATCTACTCCTTGCCTACTCTTCCCCTTACTCACTCTGACTTCACTACCCATTTCCGTGCAGGCTGTAGTTGCTATTTCCTTAATATCGACTAACCTCCTCATTTGGTTCCAATCCCTCTACCACATTAATTTAAACCCTCCAAAGCAGCATTAGCAAAAGTACCCCGAAGGACATTGGTTCCAATCCAGCCCAGGTGTAGACTGTCCAATTTGTAATAGTCCCACTCCCAGATAACCGGTCGCAATGTCCCAAAAATCAGAACTCCTCCCTCCTGCACCATCTCTCAAGCAAAGCAGTCACCTTGGCTATTCTTTCATTTCTACTCTGACTAGAACGTGGCATTCTTAATAATCCCGAGATTAAACCTCTGAGGTGGTCCTACACCTTAACTTGGCTACTAACCCCTTAAATTCTGTTTGTAGGACCTCATCCTGATTTTCTTTTTTAACCTATGTCATAGGTGCCCACATGCACCGTGAAAATTAGATTAGATTACGTACAGTGTGGAAACAGGCCCTTCGGCCCAGCAAGTCCTCAACGACCCACCAAATGATTCCTGAAGAAGGGCTGATGCCCGAAACGTTGATTCTCCTATTCCTTGGATGCTGCCTGACCTGCTGCGCTTTTCCAGCAACACATTTTCAGCTCTGATCTCCAGCATCTGCAGTACTCACCTTCTCCAGGCAATTTATCATGGCCAATTCACCTAACCTGCACATTTTCGGACTGTGGGAGGAAACTGGAGGAAACCTACACAGACACGGGGAGAATGTCCAAATTCCACACAGTCAGACGGCTGAGGTGGGAAATGAACCCTGGTCTCTGGCGCTGTGAGGCAGCAGTGCGTGCTGCTGTGCCACCCATCTGGTTGCGCACCCTCCCCCTTCAGAATATTCTGCAGTCTATCCAAACATTCCTGACCCTTGCACCTGAAAGGAAACATACCATTTGGGAGTTTCGGCTTCGAACAAAGAAATGCCTATCTACTGCTTTTACAATTGAATCCCCTATGACTTAGCCCTTCCAGTTTTTTTCCCGCCCTTCTGAACAGCAGCGCCAACCACGGTGCTTTTAACTTGGCTACTGCTGCCTTCTCCTTGTGAGCCATCTCTCCCAACAGTATCCAAAACATATACCTGCTAAGGAGGGATTTAACCGCAGGGGACACCTGCAGTGCCTTCCTGCTCTTTCTCTGCTTTTGGTCATCAATTCCCTTTCTCCTTCAGCAATCCTAATCTGTGATGTGATCAGTTCCCTGAATGTGCTGTCTACAACCTCCTCCGCATTGTGTGTTCCAAGGTAAGTCCATCTGCAGCTCCAGAGCTACCATCCCGTCTATGCGTTCTTCATAAAAAGTGTCTTTGGTGCGAGGATCAGGGATGTCTCCGAGCATGCTCAGGGCATACTGAAGGGGAGGGTGAATAGCCAGCGGCTGTTGTACACATTTGTACCAATGACATTGGCAGGAAACGTGACAAGATCTTGCAAGGAGAGTGCAGGGAGATGGACACACATCATGCACGTGAAGGAGTCAGGGATATCAGCTAGATCCCTGAGATCCCATACTGAGCAAGTGGAGCATAACATGTCTCTGAGATTTCCTGCCACTTATACTCTAAAGCTTAACTTGGACTTAATTTAGATAAACGGAAGAGGAAAGGTTGTTCTTTAACCAATCACAGGATTAACAAAAGAGAAGCACTTATCAACACAGTAGAGTGTTCTTTTGTTTTGGTTAGATGAGGAGTTCAGGGTTGGAGACGTTACACTTGTAGTGTCTCTGCTTCAATCGCTGCCAAAATATATCAGTTCACATACCTTCCCAGAGCACAATTCGTCCTCTCCCACTCAACTCCTCGCTCTCACCGCTGCTGCCAATGGAGGCCTGATGCTCAAGGTAAGTCCGTTTTTAGTGGGAAGTTAACCTTCCTGGCAAACCACTGGTCCCTCCTCCCACCTCCTCCCAAAAGATAATGTACAAAACATGCAAAAATATCTTTTATTCATGGATTGGCAAAGTGAACAAACAAAAATAATTTAATGGATACATTGCTGTGATTCTTCAACGATCAAATATTTGCTTTTCTTTTGAGAAAATAAATTCAGTTTTTTTTTCAAATCTGAGTTGGATAAGTTTTGATCAGTATGTGATCATCATTGGTGACAAAACCAGAAGTTGCTGGGAATGCTCAGAAATAATGGCAGTATCTGTGGTTCGAAAGCAGAATCAACATATTGTAGGGGACTGGCTCTGGCCAGGTTAATACGCTCATAGTGTTCAGGGATGCGTAGGTTAAGTGCATTAGTCAGGGGTAAATGTAGAGTATGAGAGCAGGCTAATGGGTCTGGATGGATTACTGTTTGGAGGGACAGTGTGGGCATGTTGGGCCAAATGGCCTGTTTCCACAATGTAGGGATTCGACGATTCTGTGTGTTCTTCATAAGAAGCCTTTTTGGTGCAAGGATTAGGGATGACTCCGAAAATGCTCAGGGGTACTGAAGGGGAGGGTGAACAGCCAGAGGCTGTGGTACACATTGGAAACGTGACAATTCCCTGCAAGGAGAGTGCAAGGAGATTGGCCTGAGTGGAAAAGCAAGATATCCAGGGTTGTAATCTTGGGATTACTCCTTGTGGGATAAGGAAGTGGGATAAGGAAGATGAAGATAGAAAATTTTAATATGTGTTTGAAGACCTGATTCAGGAAGAGGGTATCAGATTTATGGATCATTAGGATTTCGTCCAGGGCAGGTGGGACCTATAAAAAAGGACAGGATCCATTATAACTGGAGGGACACCAACATCCTGGCAGGGAGGTTTGATGATGCATCACGGGTGGATTTAAATGAACTAATGCAGGAGACTGAAAACCAGAGCAGCAGGACAGCAAGGGAGCAGATGGTAGAGTTTAATAGAATAAACAGGCAGGGCCAGTCTAATGAACATGCTGAGGAAAATAATCATAGTAATTTTACAAAAGTGAATGGAAATGATAGGTTCAGTATTATCGGAGATCAAAAAATAAGAATGCAGTGTGTGTGGAAAGTGTAGAGCGCCAGAGGTATTAACGGCGATAAACAAATCCAATAGAACTTACATAAATACATTGTACCTAAAAGCATGGAATATTTGAAAAAAATGAATGAACTGTCAGCGCTAAAAAGATACGGCCTAGTGGGGATTACAGGAAGGTGGTTACAGGAAGGTCAATGTTGGGAAGTGAGGTGTCCAAGGATACTCATTACTCAGACAAGAAGGCACAGCAGTTTGAATTACTGCATTAATTAAGAATGATATCAAGGCTGCATTAAGGCATGACATTAGCACGAGGGACCAAGATGACAAATCAGTTTGTATCCAAATAAAGCACATGGAAAGAAACCTGCTTCTCGAAGTAATTTCATGCCACAGTACCCCCATCCTCCAAACATACTTTCAAAAGCTAGGGAATAACAATGGCTTGTGAGAAGGGCACAAGAGTGAGAAATCTGTGCATGCATATTGGCTTAATTAATCAATTTGGCAAAGGTAGCCTCAAATAACGATTCCAGAATGTATGAGGGATTCTTTCTTAGAACAACAAGTCATAGAAACCAACCAGAGAACTGGCTTTTAGATTTGGTGTGGATAATGAGGAAGGAGTGATAAATCATCTTGGAGTAGAGGATCCTCCAGAAAGAGTGACCATAACATGCTGGATTTTCACATTCAGATTGAAAGTTAAGAGAATTTTAGTGTCGGGCAGTGATAATTATACAGGCCAGAGGAAGGATTGGCCTGAGTGGACTCGAAAACAAAATATTGAAGGACAGAACATTTGAAGAACAATGACAAATATTTAGGAAGATAGTAAAAACACATCAATTAAAGTTAATTCCTGAGTGGAAGAGAAATTGTAAAAAGATAAAACGCCATTGATACCTTAACAAAGAAGCCTATAATAAAATGAAAGCAATGTCCTGGTGGTATTATCACCGACTGCTGATTCAACGATCAAGATAATGTTCTGGGAACTCGGGTTCAAATGCCGCTACTGCAGATGCTGGAATCTAAATTCAACATAATTCTTCATTTACAATTTACAGATTAATGGCAAAATCACTTTCACGTCAAAATTGTGTCTCCTTCTTATTGAGCACTCGAGTTCAAATTGTTCAAATTGTCCATAAACCTCATGCTCTTAAACACCACAATCAGGAACGTCTCTCAATCTCCTCTGCTTCAAAAACATCGATACCCTCATCATAGTTTGAGGAATCTCTCTTGTCTTTTTACCTATGAAATGGATCATCTCACATTTATCAATCAAATCTCACCAGTAATTGATCTAGCCACCTGAACAAACCATTTATATCGTCCTCTAAACTAACATGTTCCTACTCACTGCGAACCACCCACCTCATCTTTGTGTCATCCATAACATCATTTATCATTCCCCACAAAATCCATTCCTCGCATTCTCATCATAATCACTTATGAAGTTCACAGATACGACTTGTTTTATTTCTCCCGTTCTTTAGGTGTTGTTCAAAGAAGAATAATTAAGAATTCCATTCTCGTGTTCGTCCTATCTTGGTGAATTTACAACGTGATGCAGTTGACGTCTTTTTATGAGAGACCCACAGATTTTTTTTTGACATGGAACTGCATTTGCCTTTTATAGTATTCGTCTCTGTAGGGTTTATTCATAAGGCTTACATGTGTTTAATATTGGGCTCTGTTGGACTTACTTCATCTGCAACATTTGTATTTTACGTGGACCTGGATAATGTTCTTTGCAACATTCCCTCCAATAGTCAGAGCTGAAGGAATTTTTCATCTGCAGGATGGACGCAGACTCATATCATTGCTCGGAAGAGCTGGAGAGATGAGGATAAAGATTCAATTAAATGCTGCACCTATGCACACAATAGGAGATGAAATCATACCGCCAAGTCTATCGTGAATTGGAAGCAAATTATTAGAACATATGCCCACTCTTCTTCAAATTGTAAAAAAAAATGTTCGATAAAATATTCTTAGAGCAGTATGGATGTTACAGCTGCTCCTGGGATTGCAGGCATAGTAAACATTTTTTTTGCATTTAATGTAGTTCATATAGTTACGCATATAAGAATGTTTTTCCATT
The DNA here is from genome assembly GCF_047496795.1 of Chiloscyllium punctatum. Taxonomy (NCBI): domain Eukaryota; kingdom Metazoa; phylum Chordata; class Chondrichthyes; order Orectolobiformes; family Hemiscylliidae; genus Chiloscyllium; species Chiloscyllium punctatum. The sequence continues at coordinate 113,472,409 of NC_092742.1, forward strand.
TAGTTTTATTAACATTCAAAAACAAACCAAAACAAAAGCAAAAGAAAATCTTTTCTTTCCAACGAACATTGTTTTAACGAGATTTTTTTGGGGGGGTGGTTTACAAAAACACATTATAAAAGTCTATATATGTTTCAAAAAGCTTCTTTTTTTTAATGCAAAATTACTTTTTTGGTTTAAAAACTGAAGTATATTTTTAAATAGGAAGATGTGCATTACTTCCGGAGAGTCCTACACGCGTTCAGCTCTGGAGAAGACATTTTTCTTCGAGGGATTTATTGAAGAGGAGTCTTTTTGTTGAGTTAAATTTCCAAATTTTATTTTTAAAAAATATATGTTTGATATGTATACGGCGATAGTTTTCTATTTTAATGTCATGAATAATCCTGTGATAGGCATAATTTTATTAAGACCATATGTAAGGGAGACAGGGAGACGGCTGGAAGTTATTATCCAGCAAAATCAGTCAGATAGGTGGGTGACTATCATGAAAGGTAAGAACGTAGTTCAAACATCTCTGGTGGCTATTCCTCGATCAAAGAGATATTTAATTTTTCGTACTGTTGAAGGGGTAGTCTCTCTGAGGAAAATGGAAGAGCCATCGGTTATTGGACTGTTGGAACAATTTTTATATTAGGCAGCGTTTGAGAAGATTTTGTATAATATTGCGGCAGGGGACTCTCCTGTCAGGGGCATATCAGGAGATTCTTTGGCAGTGAGCGAAAATTTAGCATGGTTTGTTGGTTTCCCAATAATAGACTTAAGAATGTCTCTGAAAGTTTCAAGCACATTGTGAAAAGTGTAATTGAGAAGCCAGAAGTAATTGTATATATTGGTATGAATGACAGTTTTAGGGAAAAGATTAAAACAGATTAGAGTGAATTTAAGAAGTGATGTAAACGATTAAAAATAAAACTTTAAAAGTAATAATTTCTGGTTTGCTCCCAATGCCAGATTCAAGCGGGGAAGGGAGAAAAAGTTTAAAGGAGAACAATCAATGGAATGAAGAGCTGCTGAGCTGTTGACGGATTCAGATTTTGTGAGGTTGGAATGTCTTTTGGAATAGAAAAGAACCGTTCCAAAATGATTGGTCTAATTTAAACGGGAAAGCCACCGATATCTTAGCTGGGACATTTGCTCACCTCATAAGGACAGACTTTACATTGACAGGCAAGGCAAATGGAGGTAGTCTAAGTAGCATGTAAATGGTAGGATGGATGGAGAAAGATGTGAATGTGATGAGAACATACCAATTAGTAAAGAAAGATGAAAAAAATCAAAGTATATAGTAATTCTGAAGATCTAAAATGCACTTAATTCAGTGCAAGAGGTTTTACAGGGAAGGTTGATCTACGGAACGCAGGTTTCAGAACATGGGGTTGAGACATCATAGCTATTATCGGAACTTGGGTGAGAGATGCACAAGATCTTTCATTAAGAACACGCAAGGCGGTAAAAGAAGAGGAGGATTGGCCTTTTGGTCAAGTATTGTACAATGGCGACTCTAAGAACTTTTGATGAGGACTCGTCTACTGAGGTAGTGTGGGCTGTTAGAAACAGAACAGGAGAGGTCACACTGCTTGGAGTTTTTTATTGTCCTCAGCAGAGTTCCAGGGAGGTGCAAGAGAGGATTAGCAAAATTATTCTGGGTAGGAACGAAAGGAACAGGGTGGTCATTATGGGGGACTTTAACTTCCCCGACATTGACTGGAGATTTAATAGCTCTAGTACGTCGGATGGATCCGTTTTTTGTCCAATGCGTACAGGAGGGTTTCCTGACACAGTATGTCGAAGGGCTGACAAGAGGGGAGGCCACACTGGATCTGGTGCTTGGTAATGAGCCAGGGAGGTGTTTGATTTAGTTGTAGGTGAGCACTTTGGAAAGAGTGGCCGTAATTCAGTTATATTGAATTTAGCGATGGAAAGGCATAGGTGCATGCCACAGGTCAAGAGTTATCGATGTGGTAAGGGCAATTATAACGCGATTGGGCAAGAGTTAGGATGCATAGAATGGGGTAGCAAAATGCAGGGGAGGGAGACAATGGAAATGTGGAGCCAGTTACAGCAACAGATATTGTGTGTCCTTGATAGATATGTCCCTGTCAGACAGGGAAGAAGTGATAAGGTAAGGGACCCGTGGTTTACTTCGGAAATTGTATCTCTTGTTAAGCAGAAGAAGGAGGCTTATGTGTTAATGAGGCAAAATGGTTCAGCTGAGGAAATGGAGAGTTATAGATCAGCTAGGAAGGATTTAAAGAGAGAGTTAAGAAGAGCAAAGTGAGGATACGAACAATCTTTAGTAAATAGAATAAAAGAGAACTCTAAAGCTTTCTATAGGTATGTAAGAAATAAAAGGATGATTAGAGTAGGAATAGGGCCAGTCAAAGAGAGAAGTGGGAAATTGAGTGTGGGCTCTGTGGAGATTGGAGAGGTGCTAAACGAACATTTCTCATTAGTTTTCACTCAGGAAAAGGAGAATGTTGAAGAGGAGAAGAATGAGATGCAAGGTATTAGACTAGAAAGGATCGGGGTTAGTTATGAACAGGTGTTATCAATTCTGGAAGGAGAGAAAGTAGACAAGTCCCCTGGGCCGGATGGGATTTATCCAAGGATTCTCTGGGACGCTAGGGAGGAGATAGCAGAGGTTTAGTACCAGGCAACTGGAGGATTGCCAATGTTGTGCCGTTGTTCAAGAAGGGCAGTAGAGAAGATACAGGTAATTATAGACAGTGAGACTTACTTCTGTTATAGGAACGGTTTTGGAAAGCATTACAAGAGGTAAGATTTATAATCATCTAGCAAGCAACAATTTGATTCAGATAGTCAACATGGTTTCGTCAAGGGCAGTTGACGTGGTCTACATGGTCTTCACTAAAGCCTTTAATAAGGTTCCACATGGTATGCTGTTGGAGAAAATGCAGAGACGTGGAATTGAGGATGATGTTGCAGTTTGGATTAGAAACTGGCTTTCTGAAAAAAAGCAGCGAGTGGTGGTTGATGGAAAATATTCAGCCTGGAGTCCCGTTACTAGTGGTGTGCCACAAGGATCTGTTTTAGGACCACTGCTGTTTATCATTTTTATAAATGACTTGGACGCAGGCATAGGTGTGTGGATTAGTAAATCTGCAGATGACACTAAATTCGGTGGAGTAGTGGACAGTTTGGAAGAATGTTACAGATTGAAGGGGGGGGCGCTTGGATAAACTACAGAATTAGGTTCAGAGGTGGCAAATGGAGTTCAATGCAGCTAAATGTGAGGTGATGCTTTTTGGGAAGAATAACAGGAAGGCAGAGTACTGGGTCAATGGTAGTGTGGATGTGCAGAGGGATCTTGGCGTCCATGTACATAGATCCCTGAAAGTTGTCACCCAGGTGGATAGTACTGTTAAGAAGGCATAAGGTGTGTGAGGTTTCCTTCGTAGAGCAATTGAATTCTGGAGCTGCAACTGTACAAAACGCTAGTGCAGCCACACTTGGAATATTGTGCACATTTCTGGTGCCCATATTTCGGGAAGGATGTGGAAGCACTGGGAAAGGTGCAGAGGAGATTTATCACAATGTTGCCTGGTCTGGAGGGAAGGTCTTATGAGAAAATGCTGAGAGACTTGAGTCTTTTCTCATTGGAAATAAGGCTATGAGGGGATTTGTTTGAGACATGCATGATGATCAGTGGATTAGATAGAGTAGACAGTGAAAGTCTTTTTCCTAGGATGATGACATCAGTGTGTACGACGGGGTATAGCTACAAATTGAGGGGTGATAAAATAAGACAGATATCGGAGGCGCTGAGAGTAGTAACGACGTGGAATGCCCTATCTGCTAATGTAGTCAACTAAGCCAAATTACGGGGATTTAAATAATCCTTCGATCAGCACATGAATGAATTTCGGATAGTGTAGGGGAATGAGCTGAGAATAGTTCACAGGTCGGTGCAACATTGAGGGCTTAATGGCCTGTTCTGCACTGTATTGCTCTATGTTCTATGTTTTGCGGTTCTGTTCACCGAGCTGGGAATTTGTGTTGCAGACGTTTCGTCCCCTGTCTCGGTGACATCCTCAGTGCTTGGGAGCCTCCTGTGAAGCGCTTCTGTGAAGTTTACTCCGGCATTTATAGTGGTTTGTACCTGCCGCTTCCAGTTGTCAGTTCCAGCTGTCCACTGCAGTGGGCGGTATATTGGATACAGGTCGATGTGTTTGTTGATAGAATCTGTGGATGAGTGCCATGCCTCTCAGAATTGCCTGGCTGTTCTCTGTTTGGCTTGTCCTATAATAGTAGTGTTGTCCCAGTCGAACTCATGTTGCTTGTCTTCTTCGTGTGTGGCTACTAAGGATAGCTGGTCGTGTCGTTTCGTGGCTAGTTGGTGTTCATGGATGCAGATCGTTAGCTGTCTTCCTGTTTGCCCTATGTAGTGTTTAGTGCAGTCCTTGCATGGGATTTTGTACATTACATTGGTTTTGCTCATGCTGGGTATCGGGTCCTTCGTCCTGATGAGTTGTTGTCTGAGAGTGGCAGTTGGTTTGTGTGCTGTTATGAGTCCTAGTGGTCGCAGTATTCTGGCTGTCAGTTCGGAAATGTTTTTGATGCATGATAGTGTGGCTAGTTCTTTGGGTCGTGGCATGTCCTCATTCCGTTGTCTTTCCCTTAGGCATCTATTTATGAAATTGCGGGGGTATCCGTTTTTGGCGAATACATTGTATAGGTGTTCTTCTTCCTCTTTTTGCAGTTCTGGTGTACTGCAGTGTGTTGTGGCTCTTTTGAACAGTGCCTTGATGCAACTTCTTTTGTGTGTATTGGGGTGGTTGCTTTCGTAGTTTAGGACTTGGTCTGTGTGTGTGTGTGGGGCTTTCCTGTATACCTTTGTTGTGAATGCTCTGTTCGGTGTTCTCTGTACCGTCACGTCTACCGGCGTTGTTTGTCTTTTTCTTCCTCTCCAGTGAATTGGATTCCTGTGAGTGTGGCGTTGATGATCCGGTGCGTGTTTTTTTATTTCTGTGTTTTTAATTATTACAAAGGTGACATCTACATATCTGACCAAGAGTTTGGTTTGAATTTGCGGTAAGACTGTTTGTTCTAATCTTTGAGGTGAGTTCGATAAGATAGCACCAGGAAACTAGTTTGGCTTCGTGCATACAATTCCTCTGTCACACTCAGTGAAAAAAGCACTGAGACAAATTATTGTTAAATTCAGTCCAATGAGTCGAAGACTCTGCTGAGCCAACTCCCAGTTGCAAAGCTGCAGAACAAATGCTTATCCAAAACTCCATCATCTGAATTCGCAGCAATATCCCGTTCACACATCATTCCCGGGAATACTGGCTAACGTTGCGAGATGCTATCGAAATATCTTCACTTCAACATTCTGAAACCTATGATCATCCATGAAATTGTCTCTCCATCTCCCTTTCTCGTTTTCCCAAAGTCCTTTTGTTTTTTTTTTGTTATTTAAACTGATTTCCCTACCATCTCTCTCTGGCAGGGATTTTTACACCCAGATCACCGCTTTGTCATGGCTCGGTAGAGATATGGAGCTGTAAATGGATGGGAGCTGCACATCCTGTGACTTCCAGAATGAGCTGCAAGTTTCCCCACACTGGGCAGGTATCTAATACAGTGTTACTGAACAATGTACTGGGGTACACAGCTCTCCATGCTGGGGTGGGGGGGGGGGGTGGTGGGGGGGGGGGGTAACTGTTTCTGGTTTACAGGTTGATTGACTGCTATTCACCGTACAGCTGTCCATACTGAACAGATACCTTATCCACGTTTATAGAACAAGCCCACTTTTTTATGCTGCACATTACCCCATGCTGGACGAACCGTTTTGTCCAGATTTCTGAATCAATGCGCCAGTGTGGTCTGTACTGCTCCATATGTTGGACCGATAGCTAATGGATTAGTCAGAGCTGCACAGTATTCCAACATGGGCAGATTGCTGGGTTGTACTGAGACTGGTCTGCACAGTGCTCCGTGCTGAGCAAATATCTCATCTGACCTTCTAGAAGCTGGGCTGGATCTGTGAGGTGGATTGTGTATCTGACATAATTACTGATAGAACTGACACTCCTCCAGCTCGACGCATTCCGCTGCCAAACCCCGTGTTTCTGCAGCTTATTGTCCATTAGTAATTATCCAATTAAAACATGAGTATCTTCCCTTTTTGTCATGGCTCCAATAGGAGCCTACCACAATACATGAAGAAGGTAGTCGACCCGAACATTTTCTTATTTTAAAGGTAATTGTGAGGTGCTGTGTTTTAGATGCAATTTGTTTGGTCAAGATATTCAACATCAAGCAAAACACATTTTATTCAAACACTGTAGACAAAATACAACAAAACCAAGAGGAACTTGGAAAAACTTTATATATTGGAAAACTAAAGAAATTAATATGTTATTTAATTACTAAACAGTAACTGCTACAATATTGTAAAATCCTGGAAACACACACTTACCAAAAAAACAAATTCAGGAATCATATTGTCTCACATGCAGTTCTCAAATCCAGAAGGAACGAATATCAAGAGACAATTCTGTGGGAAATCTCAGGGAGAGAGCGTAGCAGCCAGGAGAGATTTATTGCCTTCCAACCCTGCTGAGACCCCAGTAATAAATCACGAAATGTAAAACTAAGAATCCTGGCTCTGTGAGAGTTTGACCATCATTCTACACGACCAGCCCGCGGCTTCGAGGACCACAAAGAATGTGCTGATTCTACGCTATCTATGCCACAGTAGAGACATCTCTAAAATGACCCCACCTAATCCCCACCATGCTCGTAAGATACATTTTCAAAGTTAAATATTAATAATTAAAGCCAAAAGATGCAGCAGGCCTGGTGATCAGACACAGATGGCCTCGGGAGCCCATCAATTCCTACCCTGCCAAAACACAGGAGAAACATTGAGCTTGTGAAGAGAAAGCATAATCTTTCTCCCTCACATCTAACTTTAAAAATGGAGATGTTCCATTCACCCACTAGTCAGCGATGTCAACATCCCACCCACACCAAGTTATGTCAGGGTTGTTGCGAAGGGGGTTAACTGAAGCTGTTTGTTCGGTGACTGTACTTGCTGTCAGTCTCCATGGATCCTAACTGTGTCACTGGAGGGTTTCCTCTTCTATTAATAAGGGGCTTCCTTCAACCTGTTACCTCATAGTATCAGAGGTAGCGTCATCCTCAAGATAATTGGGATTAGCAGCTAGAGAGAAAGGGAGAGCAAGACAATTTTCAAACAAGAGACGGGAATGTTCCAACAATGAATCAGAGTCTGAGAACATTAGACTGGAATGTTCCAACAATGGAGAGGAGTTTATCCGATGGTCTTCACTGGCTTTCTCAGGATTGGGCATGGTTACAGTTGCGGATAGAAGCCGTACTGATGATTATTCAAGCTGGGTATTATCCCATCCTCGCTATTATTGGTGTGCCTGGTAAGGCTATGTCTGTGAATTCTATAAACGATGATGAATTTTATTGCTATTTCAGTTATTTATATTTAGCATATGCATAAACTGTTATCTTTAGTTTCAGTCACAAACTCCACTTCATTTCCATCAATTTTAGACTCCTCACTCATAAATATCTAAGAAGGAAGAAAATTGTTCAGATTGTTGAGTCTTCCTTTTACCCTGAACTGTTTCTCCATATTTCTCTGCCATCAACCCTGCCCACACCCAACTCCGCAATATCCCCAATCTCCAGCTCTGCCTCAGTGCTGTTGTTGATTTAGCCATCATCTGCCCCCTTGTTAACTTCAGCTTTTACGGCTACAGTTCTCTTCTGACCTCTCCTTCAATTGCAAATATTTTGAACATGTACTTGTTCTTGCCTCTCCGGCTGTTTCATAATATGGACCCCATATCAGAGTAATAATCACAGTGAGGGGCACAGGTTATAACCTTAAAGACATTGTTTCAAATCCTGTCACAGCTAATGACAGAACTTAAATTTGAATGACAAAAATTGGAATTAAATCTCATTTTACTAACGGCAACCATAAACGATCAGGATTTCTTTCGTTATTTCACTTATAGACTTTGGTAAAGAAACTAAGTGTGACTTCAGTCCCACGACAACATGGTTGGCTCCATACTGTCTTAACAAATGGCCTCACGGTCAAGGGCGGCTAGTGATGGTCATCAAATGCTGCCTTTGCCAGTGATGCTGTCATCCCGTGAAACAGCAGCATTAAAGTTGAAATAAACCAATGAACTGTGGATGTTCGAGATTTGAAATAACATTCTCCAGTGTATGAAGATGTTGGAGAATATCAGCAAGTATGGCAGCCTCTGTCATGAGAAGAACAGAAGAAGTTTCAAGTCTAGAGACCCTACATCAACACTGAAAGCAACCGACAAATAATATTATTTATATCAGGCTGGATGAGTGAGGGGGAGATTAGTTAAATGGATGGAGAAATGCCCAGCAAGAGAGAGAGAAATGAAAAGCAAACAAAGGGACTGCTGATAATGAAGTAGAAGGAAAATAAAATGGGAATTTCTTCTAACATAACCCCTTTCCCCATATTCCTGAATATTACGTCAATCTAGGTATGCCCCTGTTTAAAGTGAGTGAAATTCCCACTCTCACTCTTCTCTGAGTGTGGTGGTCAACTACATCGGTAATCCTGATGCTGCTGTTAAAGTTGCTGAGACAGAGAAACGTAATGTTACATTGTCAACTGCTTCTTTGGACAAAGGAAATTTTACTGTGTGTCTGCCAGAGATGTAACAGATTTCTCAGCCAGGAAGAGAAGCATTTTCAACACGGAATGGATACACTGTGTGTGTGAGGATTTGACTTGCACCTGTCAGTAGACAGTAAAGGCAGGTTCTGTGGATACTTTTCTCGGGTGTGTATTATCAGCTGCTGCATCTACGCAGAGAGACCAAGCGTCTGGTGATCCCACTCTTGACACTGCATTTATAGAGTGTTTCAGTCCATGGGAAAAAAATGGAGCTGAGACTACATAGATGGAAATCCCTGTACACGGTGAGGGGCTGGGCATTGTATTATCCTCCCTGGGATTTCCAAGAATATTTTTCTATGCTGAACCAATTCCAAACATAAAATGTTAACCTTACAAAAATGAGGTGATCACTGAGCTGTGTCCCCTCCATCAATATAACCTGAGCCTCACACCCGGGACAGAACTGTGCTGACACTGACCTTGAAGTGAACTGGATTAATTCTGAAACTTTCCAGGCAGGAGTTGTTAACATATTAATCATCTATAAAGTGCAGACCCCGAAATATTCACTGGCTTTCAGAAGTCATCTGCCAGCTGAGAGGAATACATTGAGTCTATGTCCCTGAGGAAGGTTCAGAAGCAAACTCCCAGATATACTCGGGAACAGTGGGACTGGCGAAAATGAGGAACTGCACGAAACTAAAATGAATGAGAAGCACATTTTTCAAAATCTAATCGTTGAAGGTTGGTAAGATGCTGCTTCTGCTGAGCTACATTCCAGAATATCGAGGAGGTGGCAATAGAGCTAACGAAAGAATTACTGATTATTCTTCAAATCTGGTTCCATACGAGAAAAGATCCTGCAGACTGGAAAGCAGCTATTGTAAAACTAAACGTTTAAAACAGGACGGAGGGGGCAAACAGAAAACTAAATAACTTGATCTCAGCTGTGAGAAATACGTTGTGACCTTTTATAAGAATGTGGCAACTGGACACTTGGAAAATAATGTTATGATTTGATAGATATGGCCTAGATTCAGTGAAGGGAAATGAGCTTTGCTAAACCTGCTGGAGTTTGTGGACACTGTCCGTGTGTCTTTGACAATTGAGAACCAGCAGGAGTGGAGTAATTGAATTTTCAGACGAAGTTTGACATTATTGAATGCAGGTGGGTGGAGAATGTTAGAGTCATGGGTAGGTAAGGGTGGCATATACGCCATATGTATTAAAAATTGGATAATGGACAAAACGAACAGAATACTATTTTTTTTCTCTGGATGGAAGGCTTGTGGGGTCTCAGAAGGATGAGTTCCTGTGCAATAGCTGTGCACAAGGTATAAAAATGATTCAGAGGGAAACAAGAAATACCATGGTTGACATTTAACTGTATTAAATGGTGAGAGGTTGGGCAGGGCTGTTGTTGAAAATTACCTGGATGTCTTTGGTCATTGGTCACTAACAGAATTCTTCCGAGATAGGAAGTAAGTATAACCATAAAGGATATGTGGTCTGCCATGGAAAATTATTAAAGCACCAGAATAAATGTATCTTACTTAACTGTAGTGTTTTATTAAGCCAATATTTGGGTAATGTGTACAGGCTGAGTCTGCTTTATAAATAATGATATCCATGTCACCGAGACAGCGCAAAGGAGTTTCACCAGACTGAACCCTGGCATGGTGTTACCATAAGGAGAGAATGTAGTAATTATGTGTTTAATCTGCAGCGGTGTGAGGTAATAAGAACTTGAAACCTGATGATTATGGACGGACCCTGATTATGCCTCAAGCAGCCGTTGAGAAGGTAAGAAATTCCATACTTTCTGTAGGATGGTCGATTCTTGATAGTTTCCGTATCTGTGCAAAAACCTCATTTTGATTGACAGTAAGATACAGGCTCTGAATAAACTCTGAACACTTTCATGCACAGTTACTGTGTGACTCTCAATCAATGTTACCTTGTACACAGTCCTGTCAAAAGCTGTAATTCCTTCACTGTACAACAGTTAGCCATGCCACACCAGCTTCTGACTTCTAGAGAGAACATGGGTCTGCTTTCTCAGCGATAGAAGATGACTTTGAACCTGGTTTAAAAAAAGTCGTCATTCCTACTCCCAGGAAACCATGGTTAAGTAACACATATGTACTATGAGTAATAAAGCCACGAGGAACAAAGTGGAGCAGGCTATCTGTTCAGTCCCTGTTCCATTTGTTTGTGATCTTGGACCATCTCTGACACCTTCATGTTCCTGGGTTAGTGACTTGAGAAGCTTAATGACCTCTTCCTGTTCCTTTGTAAATGACTCCGAGTGTGAATTTGTCTCTTTCTGATCCTGTGTAAGTGGCGTGCGGTGTTGGACAGAGAGCTTGTCTTCGTGTGTAACAGGCAGTAGGGACGGAATGGGCTGTCTCTCTTTTTGCAAATTGTTTTGATGGGCAGAATGACTTTCCCATATTCTTATGAAGCCAAATTGAGATGCAGAGTGAACTCCTTCGTTTACTGTCGAAAGGTGCAGTGTCTGGCAGCGCTGTTACATAAATGTTAACGGCAGTTAAACAGCACAGGCTTGAATGCTGTCCAGGTCTTGTTGCGCATGGACACAGACTGATTTAGGACCTGAGGGATGGTGAAGTTTTCTGAATATTGTGCAACCTACAGTGAATATCCCCACTTCTGATCGGTGTGAACTCAGTGGGCTGAATGGCTTGCTTCCACACTGTAGGGAACTGGAGATGCCTGGGCTGAGGGAGCTACACTGAGGATCTCCTGCAGTGATGTCGCACAGCTGAGATGATTGATGTCCAATGATGATAAACAACTTCACTTGAGCTATAAATGACTCCAAACAGCGCAGAGTTTGCAACGGATTCTGATGAAGTACAATTTTGCTAAGGGTCCTTCATGTTATCCTGAGTTAAATACTGCCCTGATACCAGGGCCAGTCGCACTTAGCTAAGCACTTGTATTCACCTCTCTCACTTATATCAAGAGGTCATGGTGTATAAGCAGAGAAATGGTTTCTTCAAACAGAGGGTAGTGAATGTCAGGAATTTTCTTTTCGAGAGAGTCAGGGGATCTAGATCACTGAAAGACCTCTGAATGGTCTTCCTTGTTTCTGTGCACCAGGTGATACAGTATATAGCCTCCAATTGCTACTGTCTAGCAGATTGGAGGGGCTGAATGGAACAATGGAGCATCCCATTCAGGAGCAGGATTAGGTCGTTCGACACTAGGAAACTGTTCCATAAGGCACTAAGGTTGTGGAATAACAGGTTGTGGTCTCAGCCCTACTTTCCTGTGTGTATTCCATTATTCATAACTCAATCTCTGTCAAATATTAATGAACTCAGTTTGAATAAATGTGAACAAAGAGAAACCACATACCTTCTGGGGAAGAGAATTCCCACTCAAATGGCCCTTTTAGCATTTCTCTTCATCTCCCTTACAGTGTCGTACAGCAGGAAAACCTGTCCACTAACGCAGACATCTCAACCTGATCTCAACCCATTTGTCAGCATTAGTCCCATATCCCTGTCAATCCTTCCTATTAATATGCATAGCTAGATGCCTTTTAAATTGGCGATGAAACTTTGGATGAAATAAATTAAAATGAAATCCACAACCTGGATGAAAATAGTGTCCCTTTGCTACCTTTCTCGCCTCACCTTAATCCTTTGTCCTATAGGTTCAGATTCCCCGATCCTGTGAAAAATACTTGGCTATTCAGACTCTCCATGCCTCTCATAATTTTACAAACGTGCACGATGTCACGCCTCGGCCTCCGATGTTCCAGAGTAAACAAGCTCCAGTTAGTTCAGCCTCCCCCATACCTCAAACCCTCCACTCCCGGCAATATCCTTGTAAATCTTTTCGGCACCCTTTGAAGTTTAACAACATCCTTTCTGTAGCTGAGCGAACTGAATTAAACACAGTATTCTACATCTGGCCTCACCAACACCCTGCCCAATCACAACATGATCTCCCAACTCGCATACTCAATGCACTGACCAATAAAGGCAAGCATACCAAACTCCTTCTTCACTATCCTGTCTACTCGCAAGAGCACGTAAAGAGAAACATCTTCGAAAAGTTTCAAAAGCAATTTGCTTTTTAACTTCAATGGAATTACAGCCTTGCACAGTACATCAGATATGGTCTAAGCAACGGCCTGTACAATGCAATGAAACATCGTTTCGATCAGTCCCAATACTCATAGCACGAAAAAATATCATTTCAGTTAATTTTCAAATCACGCGCTGCATGTACAGACTAACTTGGTATGATTTGTGTACCAGGATACACGAGTCCCTTTGTACTATGGAGTTCTGCACTCTGCCTCCAGTTATATTATTTACAGTTGTTTTCTTCGTCACCTAAAACACAGACTTCCCCTCACCTACATTTAACAGTTTTATTTTGGCGAAGCTTTACTCACTGCCCTGCCCTGTCTGTATCCCATTACAGAAGCTCTGCCGTCCCCTATCTATATCGCATTGCAGACGATCTTCCTCCACTTGAAACCTTGTTGAATGACTATCCTGGTGTATGAGCAAATTGAGCTCCAGTCCATTCAACTCCTTCTTCCAAATCATTAATCTGGATTGTAAACTGTTGATGACCTCACACTGATTTTTGAGGAATTCCACTAGTTACAGCTTTCCAACCTGATAATAAGTAATTATCTCGACTCTGTATTTCCTGGTAGCAGACCAGGGCTCTCCTGTTCCTGTTTAACAGCCTAGAAAGGTTGCATGGCCTCCTGCTATACTGTGTAGCTGATCGTCGATTTGTTTCTGATATGTGGTCAGCATGGGTGAGTTGAAACAAAAGGTCTGTTTTCTCTGCACATCTCTAGGACTCTATGACTGTATGGCACAATCTTCACTGTTCCCTGGGGATGAGAATACCACAAACAGCACAACCCTAAGAAGATAGGAACATCGTTATCTCAATCATAAATGGGGAAATTGTATGAACCTCACAGCAAGTCAGCTTCCCATTTCAAATATGATGGCACAACCAATAGGAAAGATAGAGACCATATCTCAATCCAATCTAGTCCCAACTGCCATATCCCTCCTAAACCTCTCCTATTCATATACCTATGCAGATGCCTTTTAAATATTGCAATTATACCAGTCTACACCACTTACACTAGCAGCTCATTCCATACACGTACCATCCTCTGCATGAAAAAGTTGCCTATTAGGTCACTTTTATATCTTTCTACACTCACCCTAAACTTATGCCGTCTAGTTCTGGACTCCCTTACCCCAGGGAAAACACCTTGCCTATTCACCCTATCCATGCCCCTCATGATTTTATAAACCTCAATAAGGTCATCTCTCAAAGACAATCACTTATTTCCAAACCTATCGCACATTCCCATTGAATCTCTTCAGTAAAGTATTTATCAAATTCAGCCTCCATTGTTCTCTTGGTTAGACATTTCAGAAAGCGTAACCATAGAGCGTATGGAATTCGTGCAGAACGAGACTGTTTGGTTAATCAAATCTGATCTGTTGTTTAATCATGGCTGACATTTTTCTCAACAAAATTCTCCTGCCTTCTCACTGCAACCTTAATCACCTTATGAACCAAAATGTATCTATTGCTGTTGGAAAGACAGATTGTGTCTTTGTCTCTATGTCTGTATGCGTATTTGCGTTTCAGCTTATTGGCAGGAGGCAGAGGGCGGTGGAGGAAAGTTGTCTTTTGGACTGGAGACCTATTACCAGTGGCGTTCCACAGGGATTTGTGCTGAATCCACTTTTGTTTGTTACTGCTACCAGTGACTTAGATGAGAATTATGCAATGTATGGTGAGCAAGTTTACAGATGACACCGCGTTTAGTTATATAGACGAAGGTGAAGAATGTTACATAAGATTACAAAGAAATCATTTTTAATTGGATCAACGAATCATAGAAATGTGCAGCACAGAAACAGACACTTTGGTCAAACTCATTTTTGCCAAGTAAATGTCATAAATTAACTTAGTTTCATTTTCCAGCATTTGTACCGTAACCCTCTGAAACATTCCAATTCATGTACCCATCCAGATGCTTTTTAAATGTTGTAATTTGTACCATCCTTCACCACTTCGTCTGGCAGCTCATTGCATACACATACCACCTCTGTTTTAAAATGGTCCCTTTCGGTCCTCTTCATATATTGTCTATCTCACCTTAATTCTATGTCCACTAGTTTTGGGCTTCCCCATCCTGGTAAAGATCCTGACTAATCACCCTATCCATGGTCTTCATCATTTTATAAACCTCTAGAACGTGCAAATGTGACTCCAATCAACATGAATGGCTGTGTTTTCAGTAACCCTGGGCCTAAATTCTGAAATTTAATGCTGACTCCTCTTGCTTCTCCATCAAGTCACAATTCTAAAATCATTTTAACAACTTGTTCAGCGAAATTATTAAACACTCCGTGGGATTTTTATCTAGACTTTTGTGCTGAGATACTACCACCACTTGGCAATAATCTCAAAAGCTGCAACATTATTCTCCTATGCGTTTGTTCATCAGTCTGTTTTGGATTACTGTGACATACCTCCGTGACAGGCAGGACTTGAATCCAGACCTTCTGGTCCAGAGTGACAGACGCGACCACGCAAGTATTGGTATTGGAATCTAACCCAGAGCTATGGCTCAGAGGTATCGGCGTTACCCACTACACAAGACTTAAGTCATGCTCAGAACTTGGGTCACATTTTAAATGTCAGCTTTCAGCTTTGTGTGGATTCATTAAAATTTGGTTAACTTTACTGAATTACTCAGTTGAAAGAATTACGTTGTTAAAAAGATGAAAGGTACTCAACTCAACTAAAGGATGTTCAATTTATGTGTTTTGCCTTCGAGAAAAACTAAGAAGAGCTTTAATTGTTTGGCTATGATTTCCAACTTAAGTGGCTATTTTCTGGCATCTACAATATGAGGAAAAGACATACTGCAGACATACTCTGCACGAGGAAGTACCTGGAATAGAGAGTTATGACTGAACACCAGAGACGAAGGAAGAACATACTACCTGGATCAAAAACACCAATCACACTTTCCCGCCTCTAACGTGTGGCTGTCCTCTTCTTAAAACCACGAAAAAATCCAAGGCAAATGATTACTGTCGTACCTTTCTTCCCCAGTACTATCACTCACTGGGCTGAGGAGTGGCAGATGGAGTTTAATTTCAATAAATACAATGTATCGCAATTTGGTGAAACAAACAAGGAGAGGACATACACAATTAAACGTCGAGCCATTGGTAGCGTTGTAGAACAGAGGGATCTAGGATTTCTGGTATATTTCTTTGAAGTTTACATCATGTGTAGGCAGGGTGGTTATGAAGGCGTTTGGCTTGCTGGCCTTCATTGTTCAGACCTTTGAGTACAGGAGCTGAAACATTATCTTCAGGCTATGCTGGACATTCGTGAGGTCTGTCCTGGAGTACTGTGCAGTTCCGGTCACCTAGTTACATTGAGAATATTATTAAACAGGAGAAAGTTCAGAATAGAATTACCAGGCTGTTGCTGGGAATGGAGTGTTTAAGTTATAAGGACTGGCTCGATGGACTGGGACCTGTTCCACTGCAGCGTAGAAGTGTGAGACTTTATCAACCTTACAGAGGTTTAGAAAACAATGGGGGGTGTAGATAATGTTGAATGGCACGTGTCATTTCCTTCCAGTGGTGGATTTAAAGATAAGGGGGTAATTTTAAGATGACAGGAGAAAGTTTTACAGAACATGTAGTTTCATAGAGCTGTCCAGCATGGAAACATACACTTCAATTCAACTCGACCCTGCCACATAGACGTCCTATATTCATGTAGTTCCATTTGCCAGCATTTGACCGACATCCCCCTAAACAATTCTTATTCATGTGTCCATCCAGATGCCTTTTAAATGTTGTAATTTTCCCAGCCTCCACAACTTCCTCGGGCATGTCGTTACATATAAAGCATCCTGTCTTTGAAAACGTTGCCCCTTAGATCCCTTTTAAGACTTTCCCCTCTGACATTCAAATTATGTCCACTAGCTTTGGAAAGTGCTATCCTAGGGAAACGACCATGCATATTGACACTATCCATTTCACTTGTGAGTATATAAGCCTTCATGATTAACTCTCAAACGCTCATGCTCCAGGGAAAATAGCCCTAGCATATTCAGCCTCTCCATAAATCTCAAAGCATCCAAATCTGGCAATGTCTATGCAAATCTTTTTCGAATGGTTTCAGATTTCACAAATCCTTCCTCGAAAAGCGAGACCGTGATTGAACGAAGTATTCAATAATGGCCTATCCAAAGTCCTGCACAGCCGCAAAATGACATTCCACTACCTACATGCAATGCTCTGTTCAACAACGAGAAGCATATCAAACACCATCTTCACTATCCTATATACCTGCGACTCGACTTTCAAAGTACTAAGAACCTGCACTCCAAGGTCTCTTTGTTTAGCAACACTCCCCAGGTACTTAACATTTAATGTATAAGCCAAGACTTAATTTTCCTTTCCAAAATGCAGCACTTCACATTTATCTAAATTAAACTCCATCTGCAACTCTTCGGCCCATTGGTCCATCTGATCAAGATCCCGTTTTACTCTGAGGTAATCATTTTTTCTGTCCACTGCACCTTCAATTTCGGTGTCAAATATGAACTTGCTAACCATACCTCCTGTGCACACATCCAAATCATGTATTTAAATGATCAACAGCAGTGGAACCAGCACCAATCATTTTGGCACACCACTGGTCACGGGCCTCCAGTGTGAAAAAACCCTCCACCACGACCCTCTGTCCTCTACCTTTGAACCAGTTCTGTATCAAAATGGTTAGTCCTACTTGTATTCCATGAGATCTAGCCATGTTAACCAATCTTTTCATGGGTAACCTTGTTGAATGCCTTACTGAGCTGAAAATGTGTTGCTGGAAAATCGAAGCAGGTCAGGCAGCATCCAAGGAGCAGGAGAATCGACGTTTCGGGCAGGAGCCTTTCTTCAGGCCCATGCCCGAAACGTCGATTCTCCTGCTCCTTGGATGCTGCCTGACCTGCTGCGCTTTTCCAGCAACACATTTTCAGCTCTGATCTCCAGCATCTCCAGTCCTCACTGTCTCCTCGAATGCCTTACTGAAGTCAGTACAGCTCACATCTGTTGCTCTGCGCTCATCAATACTTGTTGTTATTTCTTCAAGAAAACGTAATCCAGTTCGTGAGGAATGATCGCCCATGCACAAAGCCATGTTGACTTTCCCTTATCGGTCCTTGTCTTTCCAAACACATCTAAATCCTGTCGTTAGGATTCTCTCCAGCAACTTGCCCACCACCGATGTCAGCCTCACTGGTCTTTTGTTCCCTAGCTTTTCCTTGCCAGTTTGTTTAATAATTGCAACACGTTAGTCAGTCTCATGTATTCCAGCACCTCACCTGGGGGTATTGATGATAAGAACATCTCATCAAGATTTCAGCAATCACTTCTCGAGCTTCTCACAGCGTTCTTGTGTGGACCTGATCAGGATCTATGAAGTGCATTGTGATGACACATCATTTGGTTAGTGTGTGGCATGAACGTCCTCGGAAGTGATAGATGTGAGTAAAGTTACAATGGTTAAAATACGTTTTATTAAGTACAAGAATAAGTAAAGGTTTGGAAAAATATGGTCCAAGCACAGGAACATGGGACTAGTTTAGTTTGAGATCATCGTTAGAATTGGCTGAATGGGCCAATATGTCTGTTTTAAAACCCACGTATAAACTCTATATGTTTGCATGTCCAAGTATGTTTCTGCATATTTCTGTCCGTGCTTGTCGATTTTCGTGTGTCTATATGTGTATCTATGTGTATCTATCTCTCTGTGTGTTCTGCATTCGTGTGTGTATGTATGTTTGCATCTCTATCTCTGCTGCTGTGTGCAATGGGAAATGTTTTGTTTTGGGGTGGGTCATTGAATGGGTTCAAAGCTTCCCTTCCTCCCTCCCCCTCCACCTTTGTCTCTCCCTCTTTTGCTGAAGGTGATACACTGCCATGGTCTACGGGTGCATTTTAGGACTTCAAGCTTTTCATATATGTAAGATTATTTGTATGGTTAGGTCACTAAATATTGCATTTTACAGGATGTGTGCATGCATGTGTGTGCGTCAATGTGTGCGTGCCTCTGTGTGTGTGCATGTCTTTGTGTGTCTCTGAGTGTCTGTGTGTGTCTGTGTGCGTTTTTGTGTGTCCTTGTTCTGTTTGTGTGCGTGCCTGTGTGTTTGTCTACATCTGAGTGTGTGCATGCATGTACATGAGTGTGTCGAATGTAGGTGTCTTTGTATCGGTAGTTGTGGATATCTGTTTGCGTGTGCGAGAGTCTGGGTGTATGTGTGCCTGTGTGTTTGTTTGTATGGGTGTGTTTTCTGTATGGTGTATGTCAATGCGTGTACGACTGTATTCGTGTGCCTGAGTGTACATCTGTCTGTGTGTGAGTGTGTGTATGTGTGTCTGTGTGTATGTATGTATGTTTTTTGCGTGTGTCTGCATCTGTGTTAGTGTGTGTCTGTTTGAGTGTATATATCTGTTTGTGCGTGTCTGTGTTAGCGTATGTATGCATGAGTGGGGAGTGTGGGTGTGTATGTGACTGTTTGCATACGTCGGTTTGTGTATGTGTATGGGTCTGTGTGTGCCTGTGTGTGAGCCTATGTGTGCGTATGTGGGTGGCATGTTGGTGTCTGTGTGTGTGGTGGGGCCTTCCTGCGTGGTAAGTGTGGCTGTCTGTGTGTTTCTGCGTGTGTGTTGGTATGTGTGTGCGGCCATCTGTCTGTCTGCGTATGTGTCTGTGTGTGTGTGTTTCTCTGTCCGTGTGCATGCATGTGCTGTGTTGAAAGAGTGTGGTGCTGAAAAAGCACGACCGTTCAATCAGCATCCAAGGAGTAGGAGAGTCGAAATATCGAGCCTAATCCCTTCATTATGAATAAGGCTTGTGGGTTAAGGGGCCTGAGGGATAAATGGGAGGGGGTGTTCCTGGGGGAGAAGGTAGCTGGGAAGGCGATTGTGAAATGAAGGTGGGGTGAAGGTAATAGGTTAGAGTGGAAGGTGGAGTGGATAGGTGGGAAGGAAGATGAACAGGTAGTGCAGTTTAAGATGGAGGTGCCGAGTTAAAGGGTTGGATCTGGAATCAGGTGGGGGGAGGGGAAATGTCGAAACTGTTGAAATCTGTGGCTGTGTGTGCTTTTTTGTGTGTGTGTGTGCATGCGCGCGCGCATGTGTGTGTGTCAGTTGACGTGCGTATGTCTCTGTGTGTCTGTGCGTCTGTGTGTGTCTCTCAGGTATGTTTGTGTGTGGGATGGCTGTGAGTATGTGTGCGTGTATGCGTGTCTGTGTTGAAAGATTGTAGTGCTGAAAAACACCAACCGTTCAGGCAGCATCCAAGGGACACTGAATGTATTTACAGTCGGGGTGGAGCGGCTTTTGACACATCAGCGAGTTGAGGGATGCAAGGGGTTAGCAGGAAATTTGAGTTGAGCCCTGGATTAGATCAGCCATGCTCTTATTGAATGACAGTGCAGGCTTGAGGGGCCGAATGGCCTACGCCTGTGCCCATTTCTTACGTTCTCGTGTTATGCTTTTGGAAAGTAACTGGTTATTTTCCTGGAAGTCATGTTGTACAATGTTGTATTCAAGGAGAGCAGAGGATTTGTTTGAGTTAACCCTGGGTGGGGTATGGGAGCTGAATTCTCAGCGAATCTGGGTCTGTAACATGACACATATGTGAAGCAATTGTTACAGAGAGGGGAAACCAGAAAAGAGGGATTGGGGTGGGGGTGGGGTCACTTCCTGACATAGCCTGGACTTTCCAAGTACATTTCCGAAACTACACCCAACCACCGGAGTGGCCTCGATCTGCCCCTGTGTAGCAGGTCCGAAGGGCTGAATGGAACATCAGAACATAGGGCTGGGAGACACGAGCGTTCGCAAGTCTCTGTATATTTGTTTGAGCGTCTGTGTGTCTCTCTGCATCTGGATGTCTGTGTGTGTGTGTGTTTGTGTGGTTGTGTCTGTGTGGGTGTGGGGTTTCTGTGAGTATGTGCATGTGTCTGTGTCCAGCCGTGTGAGTGTCTGCATGGGTGTCTGTTTCTGTGAGTATGTCTGCATCTGTGTATGTATCTGTGTTTGACTGTTTGTGTGTGTGTCTGCATCTGTGTGTGTTTCTTCCTGTGAGTGTGTGTTTGTCTGTGTATGTGTCTGAATCGATGTGGGTGTGTGCGTTTGCGTCTTTGTGTGCCTATTTCTGTAAGTGCGCGTGTATGTCAGTGTGTGTCTGTGAGTGTGCTTCTGTGTGTGTCTGTGTGTCTGTGTCTATGTATGTGTATGTGTGTTTGTGTGTCTCTGTCTATCTGTGTTTGGATGGTACTGTGACCTGCTGCCGTCCCTCTTTCCCTCCCAAACTTAATCCCTGATGATTTCCACCCTCCACTCCCACCTGTACAGTGGTGTGGGGAGGCCAGCAGAGACTGACAGCAACGGAAAGCTCTGCAGGTCTCGCAGCATCTGTGGACAGAAATGAAAAGACCCTTACTCAGATCTCCTGTCAGAAGGATATTACATCACTTTCAGCACCATAGAGACTGCAGACTCGCCTTACACTGATACACACAGATATACACACACTAATACAGAGACATAGAGACACTCACTAATACACAGAAACAAGTATAGACATGTAGTGTCTGTCAGTATTTGTCTTGCTCCACAATGACCTTGTCAATATTTCACCTGCTCTGTCTGGTGTGCGTCAGTATTTAAGTCTGTCCTCAGGGAGTGTGTTAGTGATGCACTTGCTCACAATAGTGAGTGACTCAGTATTTCTGCGTGGAGTGTGACTGTCGGACAATTTCAATGTTTGCAGATACCAAACATGGGAGAATTATAAAGTGTGTGGAGGACAGTGTGGAACTCCAGCAGAACAGTGAGACATTGGTGTAGTTTTCAGCTTTATGGCAGATCAGGATCAATACAGAGCAGTGTGCGGTGATGCACCTTGGTAGGAATAACTCTGAAAGTCAATAGAAAGTATTCTGTACCATTATAAAGCGGGTGTAGGAACAGAGGGCACTGGGTGGTGGTGGAAACGATGTGTTGTGAGCCCCCCTCCTGACCATTTAACGCGTTGGAATTTCATTTGTACCAGCTCGACACAAAAGGGAAATGGCAACAGAGCCACGGA
Source organism: Chiloscyllium punctatum (assembly GCF_047496795.1). Taxonomy (NCBI): domain Eukaryota; kingdom Metazoa; phylum Chordata; class Chondrichthyes; order Orectolobiformes; family Hemiscylliidae; genus Chiloscyllium; species Chiloscyllium punctatum. Next base: position 113,494,307 of record NC_092742.1, read on the forward strand.
TTCTAAGTTGTGCCAGGGGGATACGGAGCTGACAGTGGGTTTAATGTGAGAATAGTCCTTCACTGAGCGTTGCTTCTTACTCGGTTGGTGGGACGTGGATATTCCAGATTTTCCACACGAGGCATCCTGGTTCTCTCTGGCTCCTACCAGAGTCCTCCCCACATGTGGTATTGTGTTGAAGGAACGGATATCAGGCACTCCACCACCCGGCTTGGCAATTTCTGACCTATTCAATGATGTATCTCCTGGAATGAGAGAAAGGGAGGGTGGCTGTGTGTGGCCCCTTTGTTAGTGCTGGTGTAGGTGGGGAACATGGAGAGGTATCCGGAGGGAGTCAGTACACCATGTTACATCTATGCCGTGTTATTGTTGTGGAGGGTAAAGTGGAGGGGGAGAGAGAGAGAGGAAAGAGACAGAGAAAGAGAGACTGCATGCAGTAGTGAGAGTGGTGGAGCATGAGCCTTGTTCGGAGGTATCTGCTACAACAGATATACAGTGAGTGTGAGGGAGGAGGGAGAATACGGTGACCCTTATACTGACAGAACGGGGAATGTTATTGATGCTTGTCCTGTATTGCTGGACATTTCGTCAGACCTGAGATACTGCACTGAGCTGTTTGGTGCGCTCAGACCGTGCTCGGTGGGTCTGGTGGTGTGGCTCCCTCTGGGAAGGGAATGATCCTCCTCTGTACTAGCTCATTCACCAGGACCTCCGTGTCTCTGTTTACAAACCGTAGTCTATTTGCCCGTTATCTGCCATGCTCGGGGTAAACTGTGCAGGGTAGCTCCAAAAGGAGAAAGCTTAACCATGTGCCCATTTGCCTTTTGAAGATGGCAGGAGTGCCAGGGATCACGGAATATTTAGGGTCACGCGGGCGTTGGAAAGTACCTCCAACCATGAAGGAAACTGAGCTGGCCATGAATGCGAGGGACGTCATGTGGTGGGGTAGGTTGTTAATGTGCTGAGTTCGATGGGATATCACCAGGAAACTAACTCAGTCTCATACAGACAATTCTTCTGTCACACTCAGTGAAAATAACACTGAGACAAATTATTGTTAGGTTCAGAGCTGAAAATGTGTTACTGGAAAGCACAGCAGGTGCGGCAGCATCCAAGGAGCAGGAGAATCGAAGTTTCGGGCATAAGCCCTTCTTCAGGAATGAGGAGAGTGTGTCCTGCCAGCTAAGATAAAAGGTAGGGAGGAGGGACTTGGGGAGGGGCGTTGGAAATAAGATAGGTGGAAGGAGGTCAAGGTGAGTGTGATAGGCCGGAGTGGGGTGGGGGAGGAGAGGTCAGGAAGAAGATTGCAGGTTAGGAAGGCGCTGCTGAGTTCGAGAGATTTGACTGAGACAAGGTGGGGAAGGGGAAATGAGGAAACTGGAGAAATCTGAGTTCATCCCTTGTGGCTGGAGGGTTCGTAGGCGGAAGATGAGGCGGTCTTCCTCCATCCGTCGTGTTGCTATGGTCTGGCGATTGATGAGTCCAAGGACCTGCGTGTCATTGGTGCAGTGGGAGGGGGAGTTGAAATGTTGAGCCACGGGGTGGTTGGGTTGGTTGGTCCGGGTGTCCAAGAGGTGTTCTCTGAAACTTTCCACAAGTAGGTGGCCAGTCTCCCCAATATAGAGGAGGCCACATCGGGTGCAGCAGCTGCAATAAATGATGTGTGTGGAGGTGCAGGTGAATTCGTGGTGGATATGCAAGTATCCCTTGGGGCCTTTGAGGGAAGTAAGGGGGGAGGTGTGGGCACAAGTTTTGCATTTCTTGCGGTTGCAGGGGAAGGTGCCGGGAGTGGAGGTTGGGTTGGTGGGGGGTGTGGAACTGACGAGGGACTCACGGAGGGAGTGATCGTTTCGCAACGCTGATAGTGGAGGGGAGGGAAATATATCCCTGGTGGTGGGGTCCGTTTGGAGTTTGCGAAATGACGGCGGATGATACGCTGTATATGGAGGTTGGTGGTGTGGTAGGTGATGACCAGTGGGGTTCTGTCCTGGTGGCGGTTGGGGGGCGGGGCTCAAGGGCGGAGGAGCGGGAAGTGGAGGAGATGCGGTGGAGGGAATCGTCGACCACGTCTGGGGGGAAATTGCGGTCTTTGAAAAAGAAGCCATCTGGGTTGTACAGTATTCAAACTGGTCCTCCTGGGAGCAGATGTGGCGTAGACGAAGGAATTGGGAATATGGATGGCGTTTTTACAGGTGGCAGGGTGCGAGGAAATGTAGTCTAAGTAGCTGTAGGAGTCGGTCGGTTTATAGTAGATGTCCATGTTGATTCGGTCGCCCGAGATAAAAATGGAAAGGTCTAGGAAGGGGAGGGAGGAGTCTGAGACGGTCCAGGTGAATTTGAGGTCGGGGTGGAAGGTGTTGGTAAAGTGGATGAACTGTTCAACCTCTTCATGGGAGCACGAGGCAGCGCCGATACAGTCATCGATGTTGTGGAGGAAAAGGTGGGGGGTGGTGCCAGTACAGTTGCGGAAGATGGACTGTTCCACATATCCTACGAAGAGGCAGGCACAGCTGGGGCCCATGCGGGAGGCGCGGTAGGAGTTTGGCGCACTGACCTTTACACCACTGAGGCTAAACGCCAGCTCGTGGACACCTCCTCCTACTGCCCCCTTGACTATGACCCCACGTCCCACCACCAAACCATCATCTCCCAGAACATCCATGACCTCATCACCTCAGGGGATCTCCCATCCACCACCTCCAACCTCATTGTCCTACAACCCCGCAACTACCGTTTCTACCTCCTGCCCAAAATCCTCAAACCTGACTACCTCGGCCGACCCATTGTCTCAGCCTGCTCCTGCCCCACCAAACTCATCTCCGCATACCTCGACACGGTCCTGTCCCCGTTAGTCCAAGAACTCCACCACTACGTTCGAGACACCACCCACGCCCCCCACCTCCGTCATGATTTTCGCTTCCCCGGTCCCCAACGCCTTATCTTCACCATGGACAGCCAGTCCCTATACACCTCCATCCCCCATCACGAATGACTCAAAGCCCTCCGCTTCTTCCTTTCCCACCGTTCCAAACAGTACCCCTCCACTGACACCCTCCTTCGACTGACTGAACTGGTCCTCACCATGAACAACTTCTCTTTCCAATCCTCCCACTTCCTCCAAACCAAAGGAGTAGCCATGGGCATCCGCATGGGCCCCAGCTATGCCTGCCTCTTCATAGGATATGTGGAAGAGTCCATCTTCCGCAGCTACACTTGCACCACCCCCCACCTTTTCCTCCGCTACATCGATGACTGTTTCGGCGCTGCCTCGTGCTCCCACGAGGAGGTTGAACAGTTCATCCACTTTACCAACACCTTCCACCCCGTTGTCAAATTCACCTGGACCGTCTCAGACTCCTCCCTCCCCTTCCTAGACCTTTCCATTTCTATCTCGGGCGACCAAATCCACACGGGCATCGACTATAAACGACCGACTCCCACAGCTACTTAGACTACACCTCCTCCCATCCTGCCCGCTGTAAAAACGCCATCCCATATTCCCAATTCCTTCATCTCCGCCGCATCTGCTCCCTGGAGGACCAGTTCCAATACCGTACAACCCAGATGGCCTCCTTCTTCAAATACCGCAATTTCCCCCAGACGTGGTCGACGATGTCCTCCACCGCATCTCCTCCACTTCCAGCTCCTTCACCCTTGAGCCCCACCCCTCCAACCACCACCAGGACAGAACCCCACTAGTCCTCACTTACCATCCCACCAACCTCCATATACAGCGTATCATCCGTCTTCATTTCCGTCACCTCCAAACGGACCCCACCACCAGGGATATATTTCCCTCCCCTCCACTATCAGCGTTCTGAATAGAACACTCCCTTTGTGACTCCCTCGTCAGGTCCACACCCCTCACCAACCCAACCTCCACTCCTGGCACCTTCCCCTGCAACTGCAAGAAATGTGAAACATGTGCCCACACCTCCCCCCCTTACTTCTCTCCAAGGCCCCAAGGGATACTTCCATATCCACCACAAATTCATCTGCGCCTCCACACACATCATTTATTTCATCCGCTGCACCCGATGTGGTCTCCTCTGTATTGGGGAGACAGGCCGCCTACTTGCGGAACGTTTCAGAGAAAACCTCTGGGACACCCGGACCAACCAACCCAACCACCCCATGGCTCAACATTACAACTCCCGCTCCCACTCTACCAATGACACGCAGGTCCTTGGACTCATCCATCGCCAGACCATAGCAACACGACGGTTGGAGGAAGAGCGCCTCATCTTCCGCCTAGTAACCCTCCAACCACAAGGGATGAACTCAGATTTCTCCAGTTTCCTCATTTCCCCTTCCCCACCTTGTCTCAGTCAAATCCCTCGAACTCAACACCGCCTTCAGAACAAGCAATCTTCTTCCTGACCTCTCCTCCCCCACCCCACTCCGGCCTATCACCCTCACCTGACCTCCTTCCACCTATCGCATTTCCAACGCCCCTCCCCCAAGTCCCTCCTCCCTACCTTTTATCTTAGCCTGCTGGACACACTTTCCTCATTCCTGAATAAGAGCTTATGCCCGAAACGTCGATTCTCCTGCTCCTGAGTTGCTGCCTGACCTGCTGCACTTTCCAGCAACACATTTTCAGCACTGATCTCCAGCATCTGCAGTCCTTACTTTCTCCTCCTATTTTTCGGTTCAGCCAAATGTGTCGAAGTCTCTGCTCACCCTACTCACAGTTGCAAAGCTGCAGAACAAATGCTCATCCAATACTCTCCATCATCTGAACTCACACCAATATCCCGTTCACCCAGAATTCCTGAAAACACTGACTCATGTTGCAGGATACTGTTGAAATGTCTTCATTTCAGCATTCTAGGTTCTGTGAACACATCCTTCCATGACATTTTCTCTCAATCTCGTTCTCTCCGTCTATTCCCAAAGCCCTCCCATTTGTTGATACTTAAAATGATTCCTCCGCCTTCTCTCCCCGGCAGTGAATTTCACACCGACAGAACCCCTGTGTCATAGCACCATGGGCATATGGAGCTGTAAAGGGATGGGAGATGCACATCCTGTCACTTCCAGCATGGGCTGCAAGTTTCCCTATGCTGGGCAGTGATCTAACAAAATGTTACTGAACCATGCGCTGGGATGATGGACACAGTTCCACACCCTGGTCACATATTTAATCTGGGTTTATGGATCAATGCACTACTGCGGTCTGCGTACCTTTACACTCTGGGTAGATTGTCGATGTATTGCACAGTGCACCAGTCCAGTTTGCACAGTGCTCCCTGCTTAACACATATCTCATCTGGGTTTATAGATCAATAGAACAATAGAACAATAGAACAATAGAACAATAGAACAATAGAACAATACAGCACAGAACAGGCCCTTCGGCCCACGATGTTGTGCCGAACTTCTATCCTAGATTAAGCACCCATCCATGTACCTATCCAAATGCCGCTTAAAGGTCGCCAATGAATCTGACTCTACCACTCCCACGGGCAGCGCATTCCATGCCCCCACCACTCTCTGGGTGAAGAACCCACCCCTGACATCTCCCCTATACCTTCCACCCTTCACCTTAAATTTATGTCCCCTTGTAACACTCTGTTGTACCCGGGGAAAAAGTTTCTGACTGTCTACTCTATCTATTCCTCTGATCATCTTATAAACCTCTATCAAGTCACCCCTCATCCTTCGCCGTTCCAACGAGAAAAGGCCGAGAACTCTCAACCTATCCTCGTACGACCTACACTCCATTCCAGGCAACATTCTGGTAAATCTTCTCTGCACCCTCTCCAAAGCTTCCACATCTTTCCTAAAGTGAGGCGACCAGAACTGCACACAGTACTCCAAATGTGGCCTAACCAAAGTCCTGTACAGCTGCAACATCACCTCACGACTCTTGAATTCAATCCCTCTGCTAATGAACGATAATACTCCATAGGCCTTCTTACAAACTCTATCCACCTGAGTGGCAACCTTCAAAGATCTATGTACATAGACCCCAAGATCCCTCTGTTCCTCCACCTGACCAAGAACCCTACCATTAACCCTGTATTCCGCATTCTTATTTGTTCTTCCAAAATGGACAACTTCACACTTGGCAGGGTTGAACTCCATCTGCCACTCCTCAGCCCAGCTCTGCATCATATCTAAGTCCCTCTGCAGCCGACAACAGCCCTCCTCACTGTCCACAACTCCACCTATCTTCGTATCATCTGCAAATTTACTGACCCACCCTTCGACTCCCTCATCTAAGTCATTAATAAAAATTACAAACAGCAGAGGACCCAGAACTGATCCCTGCGGAACTCCACTTGTAACTGGACTCCATGCTGAATATTTACCATCTACTACCACTCTCTGACTTCGACCGGTTAGCCAGTTTTCTATCCAATTGGCCAAATTTCCCTCTATCCCATGCCTCCTGACTTTCCGCATAAGCCTACCATGGGGAACCTTATCAAATGCCTTACTAAAATCCATGTACACTACATCCACTGCTCTACCCTCATCCACATGCTTGGTCACCTCCTCGAAGAATTCAATAAGACTTGTAAGGCAAGACCTACCCTTCACAAATCCGTGCTGGCTGTCCCTAATCAAGCAGTGCCGTTCCAGATACTCGTAAATCCTATCCCTCAGTACCCTTTCCATTACTTTGCCTACCACAGAAGTAAGACTAACTGGCCTGTAATTCCCGGGGTTATCCCTATTCCCTTTTTTGAACAGGGGCACAACATTCGCTACTCTCCAGTCCCCTGGTACCACCCCCGTTGCCAGTGAAGACGAGAAGATCATTGCCAACGGTACTGCAATTTCCTCTCTTGCTTCCCACATAATCCTAGGATATATCCCGTCAGGCCCGGGGGACTTGTCTATCCTCAAGTTGTTCAAAATGTCCAACACATCTTCCTTCCTAACAGATATCTCTTCTAGCTTATCAGTCCGTTTCACACTCTCCTCTTCAACAATACAGTCCCTCTCGTTCGTAAATACTGAAGAGAAGTACTTGTTCAAGACCTCTCCTATCTCTTCCGACTCAATACACAGTCTCCCACCACTGTCCTTGATCGGACCTACCCTCGTTCTCGTCATTCTCAGGTTTCTCACATACGCATAGAATGCCTTGGGGTTATCCTTGATCCTATCCGCCAGGGATTTTTCATGCCCTCTCTTAGCTCTCCTAATCCCTTTCTTCAGGTCCCTTCTGGCTATCCTGTATCCCTCCACTGCTCTGTCTGAACCTTGTTTCCTCAACCTTATGTAAGCCTCCTTCTTCCTCTTTACTAGACATTCAACCTCCCTCGTCAACCAAGGCTCCCTCACACGACCATTTCTTTCCTGCCTGATCGGTACATACATATCAATGCACTGCTATAGTGTGCACAGTGTTCCACTCTGGACTAATTGCAGGGTGGTGTTCAGCAGTACACTAGCCTGGTCTGCGCAGTGCTCCATGCCGAACAGGTTTCTCCTCTGGGTTTATGTGTCTGGTCTGGTTCGGTGAGGTGGATTGAGAATAAACCTTTATCTTTGTTCACAATCATGTGTTTGGACCCTCCGATTCTGACTCCTCCAGCCAGTCCCATTCTTCAGTCTACCTCCATCGTTCGCCAACATGTTGCCAATGAGTAATTGTCCCGTTTTAATGTGAATAATTGCCCTGTCTATTTCTCTGGCCTTTGGCCTTGCTCACCCTGGAGCATCGGGATTCACCGCCATAAACCTCAGTAAGGTCACTCCTCAGAACCAGGGAACATAGCCCCAGCCCATTCATACTCTCCGTGTAGCTCAACATCACTCGCCACCACCACCCTACCCAATATTGTCAATATAATTGGAAATCTTTTATGCGCGCTTTCAAGATAAACAACTTCTTGCCTACAGCAGTGAGAACAGAATTAATAACAGTCTTACAGAAGTGGCTGAACCTAGTGTATAGTCGAAAGTAAGTCTTGCAGATGCGGGAGATTAGAGTCCGGAGTGTGGTGCTGGAAAAGCACAGCAGGTCAGGCAGCATACAAGAAGCAGGATAACCGATGTTTTGGGCAAAAACCCGATTCCTGATTAAGAACATTTGCCCAAAAGATCGAAATTTCCTGCTCCTCGGATGCTGCCTGACCCGCTGTGCTTTTCGAGCACCACTCTCCGAACCCAGTGTATATCCCAAATGCCTCATTTTTCAAAGACAGCAATTTCCACTCCCACGTGGTCGACGATGCTATCCAGAGCATCTCATCCACTTCCCATACCTCTGCCTTCAAACGTTAGCACTCCAAAATCAACAGGGAAAGAACACTCTGTTCTCACCTTCCATCCCATCAAACCTCAAGTTACAATGCATTATCCTCCCCTATTTGCGCCATCTACAAACAGACCCCACCATCAGGAATATATTTCCCTCCCCACCCTGATCTGCGTTCAATGAAGAACATTCCTGGCGCAAATCACTTGTCAACTCCAAGCCAACCAACAACCCACCCTCCACTCCTGGCACATTCGCATGCAACCAAAAGATTTGGAAAACCTGCACCCTCACCTCCACCTCACTTCCATCCGAGACTACAAAGGATCCTTCCGCATTATTCGGAGTTTTACCTGCATTTCCACACAGGTCACCTACAGTATCCGTTGCTCCTGATGTCTCCTCGACATTAGGGAGACAGGACGCCAACGTGTGGAACACTTCAGAGAACATCTCCGGGACACCCGCACCATAAAACCCCATTACCCCGTAGCTGAAAACTTTGACTCCCGCTTCCACTCCATCATGGACATGCAGGTCCTCGGCCTCTTCCACCGCCAAACCTTAACCACCCGACTCTTGGAGCAAGAAAGACTCGTCTTCTGCCTTTGTACCTTGGAACCACATGGGATCAATATGGATTTCACTAGTTTTGTCATTTACCTTCCCTCCAACTTATCCCAGTTCGAACCTTCCAACTCAGTACCGCCAGATGACCTGCCCTACCTGTCCGTCTTCCTTTCTGTCTATCCGCTCCACCCTTCTCTCTCACGTATAACCTGCAACCCCAACTTCATAAACTTTTCACATTCTCAGCTATCTTCCCCCAACCCCACCTATTTTCCATTTATCTCCCAGCACCCTTGGGCCACAAGCCTCATTCCGATGAAGGGCTTACACAAGAAATGTCAATGCTCCTCTAATGCTGCCTGAACTGCTGTGCTTTTTCAGCACCACCTTCTCGACTCTGATCTCCAGCGTCTGCAATCCTCACTTTCTCTCTTGAGTTAATGTATTCAGAAATTTCCCTACCAGACATTTCTTGCAGCCAGTCTGTTATTTTTTCCCTTTAGCTTTATAAACAGAGTAGGACATATACAGCCCTGCAGTGCTCTGGCAAAACTCCCACAATCAAGGAAAAAGTAAGAAAAAATTGGAAGATTTATAGTCCGGCCATCAGTAACCCTCATCCATTCCATCGTGATTGAGTAAGTAGTCCCTTTTATTATGATATGGATTGTAATGTAAGGAAGGGTTTAACTTTCCCTGTTTGTTTGGTGACTGTGATTAATGTCAGTCGCCATATATTGTAATTATTCCAGTGGAAAGTTCCCATCTCTTAATGATATATGGGCTTCGTTCAATGTGTTATCCCATAGTATGAGTGGGAGAATCACCGACAGCACTAACAGGGATCAGCAGCTCCAGATGGAGAAGGGCAGGAAAGATCATAATCTGAGAACGTTAGACTTGAAGGTTACAACAATGGATAAGAATCTGAGAACATTAAACTGGAATATTCCAACAATGGATCATAATCTGTGAACAGGAGTTTGGAATCTTCCAACAATGGATCAGAATCTGAGAATATTAGACTTGAATATTCCAACAATGCATCAGAATGTGAGGACATGAGACCGCAATGTTCCAACAATGGATCAAAATCTGAGAACGTTGGACTGGAATGTTACAACAATGGACAGGGATTTATCCGATTACGCTGGTTTCTTTCTACATATTATGATTGGTTGTCATTTAATTTGCACACCTATTGTGCTCTTCTCATTATTCAATGTTTTTATTATCCTCTCCTGACTACCTGGTAAGTCTCACCATCCAGATATTTTTCTATAAACTAGTTATGACTGCATTACTTTTATTTCATGTAGTCTTCACTCCTTGCCACTATTATTGTTCATGTTGAGACCCTGAATCCACACATTCACTCTGCAGATCACGACTAACGGCACCAGTGAACTTGTTCAATTACTGTCTCCCTTCTTGATTCAGACTGTTACTCATGGGTCTCTATGTTGACCTACTCACTTTCAGATGTGAACCATTGTCTCACTGCCCTTGTTATTTAGGTATTGGGAACGTGGAGGTCATTGTCCTCTATTATGCTTACAAACTCTGTTTCCTTCCTGCAACTCCGTCCCATCCATGGCGAATAGAAATATTTCATTAATTTGTGGGAACTGGGCATTGCTGGCTAGTCAGCATTAATAGCCCATTCCTATTTGCCCATGAGAATGTGATGGTGACCTGGCCTCTTGAATCGCTGCAGTCCCCTTGCAGCGTTAGGGAGGGAATTCCAGGATTCTGACCCAAAGACTGTGAAGGAACAGCGGTATATTTCCAAGCAAGGATAGTGAGCGGCTTGGAGGGGAACATGCAGGTCGTCATTAAAACAGACGAATCTCAAGTTTGGTGACCCCTTTGGCCATAAGCTGATTTCTGACATCATGCCCTGATCATTATTAACTTTAACTATTCGCTGCTCCAGATTGTACTTCACTGGCTTAACCCATCTGCTGTTTGAACCTTGAGCTGTGAAGTACAGACTTAATGATGACAATAATCTGCTGCTGACACTGTCGGGTTGTAACCTACAGAAACAAAACTAATTCGAACTCACACAAAACTTTCATCCACCTAATATTCCTGTGCACGCTGAGCTATATTACTATGGTGTCTGGCAATGTATTTACTTTAATATTCTCAAACTCTTTAACTCATATGTCCATGAAACTATCCTCGGTCTCTCTGTGTCGATTATCCCAATCCCTGCCAGTGGTTCATAGTTAACCTGGTTTCCATTAAGTGTATTTTCTCTCACGCAATGATTTTCTCATGCAACCACCCCAACACCATACACACAAACACACACACACACCTTATACTGGTCATATGGACCTGTTGTCAGCATTCCCCTGCTGTGTGTGTTTGGTGTGTGTATCGTTCCTATATGATAGTAAAAGTTTCCAATACTCCTCATGCTGGGCAGATAATCCAGTTTACTGAATAGTACATGAGCATGGCCTGCACAGCTCTCCGTGTTAGTCTGTCATCTTCTCCCAGTTTGAAGTGTTCTGTGAAGGAGGTTTAGAATTTGTTGAAACAAACCATTTCAACTGTGCGGGAAATACCTTTACTCAATGTTCTCATTATTGTAATTTTGCTCTCTAATTAGTCAATCCTACATTTAGTCACAATACCCAGTCGTTTTTTCAATATTTCTACAACATCTTCTCAATTAATTAACTGCCTGTTTCTGTCTTTAATGTGAATTTTTCTGTCCCTCTGTAATTTTCCCTGGCCTTCGTTTTTGCCTCTCTAGTGTATCGCGTGCTGGCATTGTGAAGCTCAGAAACAGTGAAATGGTGTCTCTTGGGCTGTTGTTCACTTCTGAAAACGTATTGCTGGAAAAGCGCAGCAGGTCAGGCAGCATCCAAGGAGCAACAGAATCGACGTTTCGGGCATGAGCCATTCTTCTTCCTGAAGAGGGGGTCATGCCCGAAACGTCGATTCTCCTGCTCCTTGGATGCTGCCAGACCTGCTGCGCTTTTCCAGAAACACATTTTCAGCTCTGATCTCCAGCATCTGCAGTCCTCACTTTCTCCTGTTGTTCACTTCCCACTGTGGTGCTCCATGTCGCGGGGTGTGTATCGGGCAGATGTTCATTTCCCGGTGTGCCCCTTGTTCTGCTCTATGTTACTTAGGGGATTCAGCAGCTTTGGAAGATGGTCTGTGCCTGTCCACTGAACGTCTGACGTATGTGTTTGTCCCTCTGAGTTCATTGTGTGGTCAGTAACACGAGGAAGCACCTAGAGTATCATTGTAAAGGACCAGGTATCTAATATCTCTGACAATGCTCGCACTTAATAAAAGGCTATTGTCTCGTTTTCTTTAAAGAGATATTTTAAAAGCTAAACTGTGTACTGCAAACGGCTGAAGTAAATAATTTTGAAGGCTTTTTCAGTTTTTTAAAAAAAATACATATTGATAACAATGGCCAGCTCTCACGGAACGGGCTTTCCAGTTTTTCTGAGCTATAACAGTCACCAGGTGCTTACAGTGGGAGATAGGTTGGATTCTTTCAGTAAATGATCCGTCACTGCAATTCTCTCTGAAATCTGTCTTGATGCTGTTTCCTCCTGGATTGGAGAACTGCGTGCAAGAATGATTAGCCTTGGATGTGTCTTTTTGCCAACGGATGGGTTTATGGGGTGTTAGTACATTGGAGCAATTCATTAGTAGATTGTACTGTATCGAATAATCTGTTAAGGTTTCAAGTAGTGAAGTTATTCTAAACTCCTCTTCTATGTATTTTTATTAGTGTGTTTAAATAAAAATGTGTTTTGCTTAAAGTTGAGTGGTTTGACTAACCGCATCACATCTGGAACACCCATTTCACATCTGCCTTTACTATAAAGTAGTGGGGCGGCACGGTGGCTCAATGGTTAGCACTACTGACTCACAGAACCAGGGAGCCAGTATCAATTCCTGCTTACGACTGTGTGGAGTTTAAACATTCTCCCTGTGTCTGCATGCGTTTCCTTTGCGTGCTCTGGTGTCCTCCCACAATCCAAGGATGTGCAGGTCAGGTGAATTGGCCATGCTAAATTGCCTATAGTGCTAGGTGCATTAGTTAGGGTTAAATGTGTGGTAGAGGAGTGGGGTTGGGCGGTTTGGTCTTTGGTGTGGGCTTGTTGGGCCGTAGGGCCTTTTTCCATAATGTTAATAACCTAACCGAAGACAAGGTTGGCGACCAGGCATTCTGCTCTGGTCCATCGCAACCTGGGGACACTTGCCCGGTTCGAAATCGATAATTCCAAATCGGCTTCAGGATTAGAATCCTGACAGAGTGGAAGCAGGTCATTTGGCCAAACAAGTCCACACCAACCGTCGGTGAGAAAACTATCCAGATGCATTCCCCTCCCCTATTATACTGTATTTACACCTGACCTGCACATCGCTGAACAGTACGGGAAATGTAACATGGCCATTTCGCCTAACCTGCACATGTTTGGGCTGTGCCAGGAAAATGGAGCACCTGGAGAACACCCACGCAGGGAAGGCGAGAATGTGCACAGGAAGATTGTTGGGATCAAAAGCAGCGTCTTGTAATTGTTAGTTTCTTTTGGTCTGGGTATTGAATTCGGTTGGTTTGTACAGTGCTTTGTGTATGGAATGTTGCAATCAGGGAGACCCGTGCATTTTTTGAGCCATCACCGGGTGAGATTTGGGGGCAGTATTCACAGTGCATCTGGCTCTACAACATGATCAACAAATGAAGCACAAGATACAGAGAGGGGAAGCCGTGTAAAGAGAAATGAGCAACCTCTTCCATATCCAGCCTGGGTCTTCCAATTATATTTTCCATAAATCCCAAACCGAGTGGGACAGTCTTGAGGGACCGAATTGTTTCCTCTATTTCTGTGCACCATGCTATAACAATAAGTGGACTATAACTGCTTCTCTCTAGCAGGTTAGAGGGGTTGAATGGAACACAGAAACATGGGACTGAGGATCAGGAGTGGGTCATTAGAGAACTTGAGCCTTCTCCACCAGGCATTAAGATTGTGGCTGATCAAATTGTGGTCTCAGCCTCATCTTCCTGTCTGTGTCCCATTATCCGTGACTCACTTCTCTGTCAAATCTTTAACTAACTCACCTGTGAATACTTGTAATCAGAGAAGAACCACAAACTTCTGGGGAAGAGAATTCCCATTCGAATGGCCCTTTTGGAATTCTTCCTCATCCCGCCGTGAGAATAAGAGAATCATACAGCGTGGAAACAAATCCTTTTGTCCAATTTGTCCATGCCAATCAGGCATCTTAATCAGATCTCGTCCCATTTGCCAGCATTTGGCCCACATCACATGATCCATTCCTATTTATGTACCTATCCAGTTACGTTTTAAACGTGTAATTGTACCCGCTTTCACCACTTCCTGTGGCAGTACACCCACCAGCCTCTGTATGAAAAGGTTTCCCCTCAGGCCCCTTCTAAGTATTTGCCCTGTCACCTCCACCCTATGCTGTCTAGTTCTGGATGCCCCTACACTGGGAAAAAGATCTTGCCCATTCAGACTATCCATGTGCCTCAGGACTTTTTAAAACATCTGTCATATCACCATTCAGTCTCTGACAGTCCAGGGGGAAAAAGCCTCATCCTGTTCATCATCTCCCTGTAGCTCAAACCCTCAGGTTCCAGAAAATCCTTGTAAATCTTTTCTGAACCCTTTCAAGCTTAACAACATCCATCCTTTAACAGAGTCAACTGATATGTACGCAGTTTTCTTAAAGTGGCCTCACCTACGTCCTGTACAAGCACAACACGTTACTCCAACTCCTATTATCAATGTTCTGACCGATTAAGGCAAGCATGTCAAACAAGTTCCTCACTACTCTACCGACGTAAACTCCACTTACAAGGAACTATGAATCTTCACCCATAGTTCTCTTTGTTAAGCAACATTCACCAGGGCACTACCCCGCTTTAACTTACCAAAATGTAAAACCTCACAAATATCTAAACTAAACTCCATCTGCCAGTCCTTGGCTCATTGATGGTCAAGGATCCCGTTATATTCTGAGATAATCTTCTTCACTGTCCACCCCACCGCTTGGTGATGTTATCTGTAAACTTACTGACCATGCCTCCGATAATCATATCAAAGTTGTTTATGTTCGTGATGAAAAGCAGTGAGCGCAGCACTGATTCTTTCAGAACACCGCTGGCCATAGGTCTTCAGTCTGCAAAACAATCCATTACCTTCAATCCAATTTTGTATCCAATTGGATAGCTTTTCCTCGATTACATATAACCTAATTTTAGTAATCTGTCTACGATGGGGAACCTTATTAAATGCCTTGCTGAAGTTTGTGTAAAAGTTGTACAGCACAGTGTCTTCTGCAATCTTCTTTGTCACCTCTTCATAATACTCAATCACATTAATT
This sequence comes from Chiloscyllium punctatum, assembly GCF_047496795.1. Classification (NCBI taxonomy): domain Eukaryota; kingdom Metazoa; phylum Chordata; class Chondrichthyes; order Orectolobiformes; family Hemiscylliidae; genus Chiloscyllium; species Chiloscyllium punctatum. The sequence continues at coordinate 113,509,491 of NC_092742.1, forward strand.
AGACATGATTTCCATCACACAAATCGATATTGACTATCCCTAATCATTCCTTGTCCTTCTAAATAAGTGCAAATTCCATCCCTCAGAATCCCCTCCAAGGAACTCCTCCTCTCTGACATTGGCTGATTGCGTCGATAATTCCCTGTGTTGTTTTGGCTCCCTTCTACCTTTTCTAGCCTCACTCCTCCACTGCCCACAAAAAATAATTATAACTATGTTGGTGATATGGCCAATGAGATAGTTCTCAGAGTGTGTCAGGGTCAGTGTTAGGAACAAGTCAGGGAGATTTCTTTAATCTACTAAAACAACATGTCTATGACCAAAACAAACTAAGATGGAAAGAGGAATGACGAGAGGATATTGCAAATATGTACAGTGATATTTCCCTTTGAAAAATACTGAGAAACGCACACACACGCACACACACACACAGGCACACACACATACACACACACAGACACACTCACACACTCATGCACACACACACATATTGTCGATAACAAACTGAAAAGCAAAATATCTGCAAAGTTAACTTGAAAAAGCATTGTCCAAATATGATTCGAACTCATGACCAAAGGAAAAATGAGAGTTTGACCCAAATGCTGTTCTATTTGTAGTCATCAAGCCCTACAGCATGGAGAGAAGCAGAGAGGCCCTTTGGCCCAAACTCGTCCATGCTGACCCAAATATCCATCCACACTAACCTCATTTCCCAGCATTTGACCTATAACATTCTCGTCCTTTCCTGTCCATGTACTTGCCCAAATGCCATTTAAATATCGTTAATATAAATGCTTCAATCACTTCCGATGGCACCTCATTTTATTTGTGTACCACTCACTGTGTAAAACAGTTTCCATCAGTTTCCCTTTTATTTTTTCCCCTCTGACCTTAAACTGATGCTCTCCCCTCCTTGATTCCCCAACTCTCGGCAAACAAAGGTTGGGTCCATTCACCCTATCCATGTAAACTTCTATAAGACCCTTCCGCTGTGCTCTAAAGAAAAAGGTCCTCGCTTGTCCAACCTCTCCAACAATTCATACTGTTGGGTCCTGGCAACATTTTTGTAAATTCCGTCTGCACACATTCCAAATTAAAAACATCGTTCACATCGCAATGTGACTAAAACTGAACACAGCACTACCAAGGCAGCGTCACCAACATCCTGTATAACTGGAACATAACTTCCCAACTACTCTCCTCCAAGTCCTGACCGATGCTTGCTAGTGTGGCAAAAGCCTTCTTCATTGCCATGTCTATGACCCCACTTTCAGAGAACGGTGGACCTAAATTCCATGGTCCCTCTGCTCAACTACACTCCATAAGGTCCTACCAATCACAATCAAACTCCTACCTTGATCTAACGTTGCTAAAATATTCCTTGGTCCACTTCTCCAGATTGATCAAGGCCCTGCTGCAATTTTTGATATACTTCCTCACTGTCCACGATACCACCTATTTTAGTGTAATCGTCAAGTTTCCTAATCATGCCTTGTACAATCGCAAGAATATCATTGATACAGATAACAAACAGCAACGGGCCGAGCAGCGACCCCTGAGGCACTTCATGTGTCACAGGCCTCCAGTCCGAGAGCATCCTTCCACTATTAACCTCTGCTTAGTACCATGAAGCCAATTGTGTGTCCAATTTGCCAGCACCCGCTGGATTCCATGCGATTCTAACCTTCCAGACCAGCATATCAATGGCAAACTTGTCAAAGTCCTTACTGAAAACCACACAGTCTACCGCCCTACCCTCATCAACATTCCTGGTCACTTCATCAATGAACTCAAACAAATTTGAGAGGCATGATCTCCCACTCACAAAGCCATGCAATCTTTCCAGTCTAAAAACAACTATTAATGATAATTATTAAAATTAATATTATAAAACTAATAAATAATAATAAGATGACACTTTCAGTGGAGAATAAATTATCCATGGTATGTGATATTGGAACGTGCATCATGGGTGAATTGCAGAACAGATTTTGTCCCTGTGTCATTGAACTGTGTTGAAAAAAAGCAAGGGTGGCATGGTTTTTCAGTGGCTAGTACTACTGCATCATAGTGCCATGGATCCGGGTTTGGTTCCAGCTTCAGGTGACTCTCTGTGTGGAGTTTGCACATTCTCACTGTGTTTGTGTATGTTTCCTCTGGGTGCTCCATTTTCCTTCCACAATCCAAAGATGTATAGTTCAGGTGAATTGGCCATGCTAAGTTACCCATAGTGTTATGTGCATTCGTCGGGGGTAAATATAGTGTCGGGAAATGGGACTGGGAGGGTTACTGTTTGGAGGGTCGGTGTGGCCTTGTTGAGACAAATGGCCTGTTCCCATACAGCAGGGAATCTGTCAAAAAAAAACTATTTGTAAACAAACTTTATCTTTCCAAATGCATGTATATCTTATCCCTCAGAGTCTTCTCAAGTAACCTACGTACCACAGATGTTAGACTTCCTGGACTATCGATCCCAGATTTTTCTTTGCTTCCCTTCTTGAATAATGGCACAACATTTGTTAATCTCCATTATTCTGGAACCTAAACTGTAGCTAACGTTGATGCAAAAATATCAACCAGGGTCCCCGTAGTTTCTTCTGTAGCCTCTTGCAGTATTCTGGGATGCATCTGTTTAGGACCAGGAGATTTATCCACCTTCATACATTCTAATGCATACAACACGTCTTCTCCTGCGATATTGACTCATCCCAAGATAACACTACGACTTTTCATGTATTTCTCCACGGTAAAGGCAGAGGAGAAATATTCATTGAGAATCTCGCAAATGTCCTACGGTTCGAGACATGCATGTTCATTTTGGACTTTGAGGGGTCATATTCTCATTTAGCTATTCTTTTTACTTTAATATTCTTAATGAACCTCTTTGGATTCACCCTAAACTTCTCAGCCAAAGCTATTTTGTGCCCCCTTTTCACCCTCCTGATTTCCTTCTTCAGTAAACTACTGTATCCCCTGTACACCTCCAGGTATTCCCTCGATCCCAGCTGCCTGGACCTGAGCCACGCCTCCTTTATGCTGGTCAAAGCCTCAATATCTCCTGACATCCAAGGTTCCCTCTTCCTATCAACCTTGCAGTTCTCCCTCACAGTAACATATAGACCTTGAACTGTAGACATTTCAGTTTTAAAGTCCTCCCACTTGCAGGAGGTCCCTTCGCCTGCAAACAAACTCCTCCAACCAACCCCTACAAGCTGCTGTCTCATTCCATCAAAATTCGCCTTGCCCCAAGTTTGAACTTGAACATGTGGAGCAGTTTTCTCCTTCTCTGTAACTATTTAAAAATTAATAGAACTATGGTCACGGGTCCCAGAGTGCTCCCCCATTGTCAACTCAGTCACCTGTCCTGCCCTAGATATTAGAGTAGGTCAAGTTTCGTCGCTTCTCGAGTTGGACCCTCTACTTCCTGCCTGAGGAAACTATTCTGAACACACTTAATAAATACATTCCATCTCAGTCCTTAATTCTATGTCATTCCCAGTCTATGTTAGGAAAATTAAAATCTCCTACTAATGCAATCCTATTGGCCCTGCAAGTCTCCCCAGTCTGTCTACATATTTTTGTTCCCCTAATTCCTCGTTTATTATTTTTTGGGGGCCTATAGTACAATCCAAATCCTATCACCATTCCCTTCTTGTTTATGAGCTCCCCAGACAAATCCTCACAGGATGATCCATCAGTTATTTTATCTCTGATTACTGCTGTGATACTCGCATTAATCAAAATGAAACCCCCCGTCCCCTCTTTCCACCATCTCTTTCCCGCATAAAACACCTGTACCCTGGTACTTTAAGCTGCCGGTGCTGTCCCTCCTTTAGCCAAATTTCAGTAATCGCTATAATATCCCAGTCCCACGCACCGATCCATGCCCTGAGTTCATCGGCCTTACCTGTCAGCCATCTTGCATTGAAACAGTTGCAATTTAATCAAACAGGCATTCCTTGCTCCCTGTCGTTGTCTAGCCTGACCAGTCTCTTCATTTTACTGTTTCTGATTACTGTATCTCCTTCCAGTCTCGCACTTCCCTCCCTGCTGTTGAGGATCCCACACGCACCCCTCCCCAACCCCAGCCAATCTAGTTGAAACCCTCCCTTGCAGCAGTTGCAAACTTGCCTGCCAGCATATTGGTCCCCTTCCAGCTCAGGTACAACCCGTTCTTCCTGGACACGTCATCTTGCCCCACAAAAGATCCCAGCAATCCAAAAATCTCTGTCCCCTGCCCCAATTCTTTAGCCACTCCTTCATCTGCCATATCCTCCTATTCTTACCCTGACTAGCACGGAGAACTGGACGTAAACTGGATATTACCACTGTCTTTTATCCTTTTCCCTAGCTCTCTACAATCACTCTGCAGGATGTCATCACTACTTCTACCTGTGTCACTCTGTCCTTTGCACCAATGTGCACAATGACTCGTGGCTGCTTCCTGCCCACTCCCCCCCAACCCGCAGTAAGAACGTTCTGCAGCCGCTCTGAGACATCCTGGTCCCTGGGCATGTGGGAGGGTACACACCATTCCGGATTCCCATTTGCAGCCACAGAACCTCCTGTCTGTTCCCCTCACTATCGAGTCGGATAAGTACTTCTGTTGTTATTCTGCTTGCACAGCCTTCTGACAATGGGATTTCTTCATGAAACAGTTGAATTTGGCTGAATTGTTTTGCTTCAGGCAATGGGGAGATTCCAATGAATCCTCATCAGGAATCGCCCATTAGTGGGAAAGACGACTGGGCTTTTTTTCACTCCCACACATTCCTGTGATGAGCGATAGGGAAACAGAAAGGGAGCAATAGAATGTTTCTCTTCAGATAGGCTACAGTTTCCATCTGTAAGTTAAATCAGTAACGTTATCAGTCCCACACTGAACCCAGTGAGCTCTTCTTGAACATTGTCCGAACGATATGACTCCATCACATTCTCGACTCCAGGTCAGTGTGTTATTGCAGAATCAATTCATTAGCAATAAATGGTCCTACTTGTTTTGAAGATTTTTTTTAATATGTGCTTGCATAATGTAAAAATAAGCGTTTCATGTCTTCACAAGATCTGTGTTAAAATGAATATTCTTAAACATATGCAGTAATTGCTGGAAAAGCTAAGCTTGTCTGTCAGCATGTAGGAACAGAATTCAGAGTTCATTTTTTTTGGTCCAATGACCTTTCCTTTCAACCTGACTTATTCTTAAATTATTTCCCAAGTTTTATTCTCCCACACAAGAAGAAATATCCATCCAGTATTCACCAACTACACTCATCTCAACATCTTATATGGTCAATAAAACATCCCTCATTCTCAGGCCGAACTGTTAATTCTTCATAACGTAATGCCTTCATCCCAAAATGCGAAAAGAGAAACATCTTTGAGACGTTTCAAAAGCAATCTTGTTTTTTTTTTCAGTTTAGGCAGTTATAACTACAAATAATACAACAGGTGTAATCTCAGCAATGTCCTGTACTGATGCACAAAACATCGCTAAGATCATACCCAACACCCCTTGCGCGAAACAGGATCACAACATTTACCTTCCAAATCACTTGCTACATCTTCAGTTTAATTTGATGTGATTCATGTACTAAGACCCACAAATCCCTCTGTAACACTGAGTTCTGCAATCTCCTTGCATTTAAATAAATTTCTGCTGTTTCATCTTTCCAACAAAACAGAAAATTTCCATCACATGTATATTGTACTTTTTTTTCTGCTGAAGCTTTGCTCACAGCCGTCCTCTGTCTGTAAGCCATTGCTTGTTGCTGTTCCCTCCCCCAGTCTGTGTCCCATTGCAGATGTTCTGGACTCCCACTGTCTGTATCCCATTGTAGAAGCACTGCCCTCCTCCGTCTGTATGCCATTGCTGATTCTCTGCCTCCCTGTCTGGATCCAATAGCAGACTCTCTGCCCTCCCCTGTCTGTATCCCACTGCAGACGCTCTGCCCGCCTCCCGTCTGTATCTCATTGCAGGCGCTCTGCCCTCCCCCTGTCTGTATCCCATTGCAGACGATCTAAACTTCCCCGTCTGTATCCCATTATAGATGCACTGCCTTCAGATGTTTGTATCGCATTGTAGACGCTCTCCCCTCCCCTGTCTGTATCCCATTGCAGACGCTTTGCCTTCCCCTAGCTGTATCCCATTTCAGACACTCTTCCATTCCCCTGTCTGGATCCCACTGCAGATGCTCTGCCCTCCCCGTCTGTATCCCACTGCAGACACTATGCCTCCCCGTCTGTATCCCACTGCAGACGCTATGCCTCCCCGTCTGTATCCCACTGCAAATGGTATGCCTTCCCGCACTGTATCCCACAGCAGACGCTCTACCTCCCCCTGTCTGTATTCCATTGCAGATGCTCTTCCCTCCCCCTGTCTGTATCCCATTTTAGGCGCTCTGCCCTCCCCGGTCTGTATCCCATTGCAGACGGTCAGACCTCCGCTGTCTGTGTCCCATTGCAGACGCTCTGCCTACCCTGTCTGTATCCCATTGCAGACGGTCAGACCTCCCCTGTCTGTGTCCCATTGCAGACGCTCTGCCTCCCCTGTCTGTACCCTGTTGCAGACACTCTGCCCTTCCCCTGTCTGTATCCCATTGCAGAGGTGCATCCCTCCCCAGTCTGTCTCCCATCGCAGACTCTCTTCCCTTCCCCTGTCTGTATCCCATTGCAGAGGTACAGCCCTCCCCCAGTCTGTCTCCCATTGCAGATACACTGCCCTTCCCCTGTCTGTATCCCATTGTAGACGCACTGCCCTCGCTCTGCCCTCCGCTGTCTGTATCTCATTGCAGGCGCTTTTCCCTCCCCCGTCTGTCTCCTATTGCCGATGCTCTGACCTCACTTGTCTGTATCCCATTGCAGACACTCTGCCCTCCCCCGTCTGTATCCAATTACAGGTGATCTGTCGTTCCCCTATCTGTATTCCATTGCAGACGCTCTGCTCTCCCCTGTCTGTATCCAATTGCAGGTGATCTGTCCTTCCCCTGTCTGTATCCCATTGCAGACGCTCTGTCTCCATTTGACATCTTACTGAATGACTATCCTGTTCCATGATCAAACTGAGCCCCATCTCCTTCATCCGGTTCATTAGAATAGATTGTAATTTGTTGATGACTTCATACAGATCCCTGAAGAATTCGACTCGTTGCTACTTTCCAAACACAAAATGAGTAATAATCACTACTCTGCATTTCCTGACAGCTACCCAGGGTGTCCCTGCTTCTGCATAACAGCCTGTGATGGTTATATGGCGTCCCCCGTGCTGTGTAATTTACTGAATACTTCATTCTGTTTGGTGGGGTCTGTTTGGTGCAGCACATTTTGCCGCAGACCCATTGAGGCGCAGAACTTTTCAGCTCAGCTCATATTTATTCGTTTTCAGGCTTCGATAAAAGCATTAATCAAAACAATAATAATAAAAATAATGTTTATTCCCTTTAGTAAAAATGTTAAAAAGACACTTGAGTAAGTGTAACATTGACTCAGAGTTTTATTTCAGAGCAAAAATGATAATTGGTCTTGCATTTATTCACATTGAAAACATTCATGAAGCTATTGAACATTTCACTGATGCGCTTCCAGATGGATTGCAACCGCTGCTGGACTGGTTCGAGGATAACGATGGAGGTAGAAGATTACACAGAGGAAATGGTCGGCGTCCACCACTTTTTCCAGTTGGTATGTGGAATGTATATGAAAGAACTTTAAACAATGAGGACAAAACAGACAATAATGCAGAAGCTGCCCACAGGAGATGACAATGCGAACTTGATGCGGAACATCCAGTTATTTGAAAATATATTGACAGTTTACGAAAAGTTCAGAGAGGAAGGGACATTTACTGTGAGCATCTGATAGCTGGGCACGATAGTCCGTTGAAATTAAAGAAACAGATGCAAGAATACAAACACTCGTAAGAAGATTTAATGAGAGAAATGATGTCGAGTATTTACGAGGATTGTCCATAATTTTGAATGAACATCATGTTTTAGATTTTTCGTAATGAACTTATGTCGTTTATTTATTCATTTTAACATTGTTACTGAAGAGCATAAACATTATTTTTATTTTTAGTCTTTCATTAATGCTTTTAACTCAGCCTGAAATGTGAGAGAGATGAAATTGGAATTGCCAGCAAGTTTAAATTGAGAATTGCTCTTTCCTGAACATTGCTGTTTACTTGGTTGATGGGACGTCGATGTTTCAGAATCTCCACACAAGGTGTCCTGGTCCTCTCTGGCTCTTTCCAGGATCCTCCCCACATGTCGAGGTAGAGGGCGAGGGAACGGATATCGGGCAGTCTAACACACTGCTTGACCCTTTATGTCATATTCCAGGATGTTTCTCCTGTATTGGAAGTAGAGGAGGGACGGAGTGAGGGTGGGAGTGGGTGTCCCTGCTGTTATTGCTCTTATAGGGGAAGGGGGAAGGGTGAGATGTCCGGAAGGAGTCTGACCACAGTGTTGTATCCATGCAGTGGTATTAGTGTGCGGGGCTATTGCGTCAGGGACAGAAAAAGTGGGGAAAGTAAGGTGCTGAATTCAATATTGAGTGTGGTTGTGCTGGAGCCTTATTTGCAGATAGCGTGTGAGCCTTTTTCGGGGGGAGGTGCGATAACAGATATACAGTGCGTGCGATGGAGCAGAAGAATATGGTGATACTTATCCTGGCAAAGTTGGGGGGGGGGAGAATATTGCTGATTGTCCTGTATTGCTGACCAATTCTTCAGATCATCTCAGCGTTGAGGTGAGTCTCCCTGAACGCCTTGTCCAAGTCTACCGCTAATAACGCCACACTTTCCCACACTTCCCACAGAATCAATTTGGGTGGATGTTACAAATAGCAAGGTGAAGCAAACATTCGTGTGTTATATATCATAACCAAATCTGTCACGTAAATACTTTACAACATATGCTCTGGAAATTAGGTATGCAAGTACCTGCAAGGGGGAGCAATGACACAGTGATATTATCGCCGGGGTCTTAACCGATAGACCCAGGTAATATTCTGGGGACATGAATTCAAATCCTGCCATGGCAGATGGTGGAATTTGAATTCAATATGTACCTGCAATCAAGGCTTTATGATGACCAGGAATCCATTGGCGATTGTTGGAAAAACTCATCTGGTTCACTGATGTCCTTGAGGGAAGGATACTGCTGTCCTTACCTGGTGTGGCCTGCATGTGACTGCAGACTGAAGACAACGATGTTGACTCTTAACTGCCCTCTGGCATGTGCAATAAATACTGGTTATCCAGCGACGCCCTCATCCTGTGAATGAGTAACAAATATTGTGCTGCAGTAATACTGCAGCACAGAATTACTGTGCTGCAGTAATAATGGATGCTCTCAAGTTGCACCGAAACTGCAGTGACGACTAATACTGTGAAGAATAAGTTCCATAAGTGTGTATTAGGTAGGTTGAACAGTATGTTGTGAACCAAACTAGAGAGCAGGTTATTTCAGATTTAGTGTTGTGTGGTCAGGAAGACTAATTAATAACCTTGCATTGAAGCAGCTTTGGAGGAATAGTGACATCAATATGTTGCATTTTTACACGGCGTCTGAGTACAATATCGAATGTTTGAACATTCTGGTTAAGCATCATGCAAGCTCGGAGGATAGAGGGTCAAGTACGCTCCAATGAATTGGGCAAGTATAATATAACATTCATAGGGAGAAGACAATTGTGAGGGTCATAGAGTCCGACAGCACGGAAAAAGGCCCTTCAGCCCAAATTGGTCCATTCCGAACACAATGTCCATTCACATTAAACCCATTTCCCTGCCCTTGCCCCATATCCTTCTTATTCTTTCCTATCCGTGTATTTGTCCAAATGCATTTTAAATTTTGTGTATCTACCCGCCTCAACCACTTCTGCTGGCATCTCATTCCATGTGCACACCACCCTGTGTGTAAAAGAAATTGCCCCTCAGGTTCCCTTTTACTCTTTCCCCTCGGATCTTAAATTGATGCTCTCTAGTCCGTGGTTGTTCAATCCTGGGGGAAAAAAGACTGATTGCATTCACTCTATCCATGCTTCCCATGATCGTATACACTTCTATCAGATCCCCCTCTGTCTCATTCACTCTAAAGTAAAAACTCCTAGCTTGCCCAACCTCTCACTATAACTCAGACCATTGAGTCCGGGCAACATCCTTGTAAATTTCTTCTGTACTATTTCCAGTATAATAACATCCTTCCCGTAGGAAAGTGAACAATACTTCACATAACACTACCAGTATTGCCTCACCACCATCCTGTATAACTGCAACATAACTCCCTAACTTCGATACTCATTTCTCTGACTGATGAAGGTCAGTTTGCCAAATGCCTTTTTCATACCTGTGACTCCACTTTCAGAGAACCTTGAACCTGAATTCCAAGGTCCCTTTGTCTCAATACACTCCTTAAGGCCTTGCCATTCACCATGAAACTCCTACCTTGATTTGACTTTCTAAAATGCAAGAACTTACACTTATCTGTATTAAACTCCATTTGCCATTTCTCGGCCCACTTTCTCACCTGATCAAGGCACTGCTGTAATTTCTGAAATTTCTGATAATCTTCCTCACTGTCCACGATACCGCCTAATTTAGTGTCATCTTGAAACTTATAATTCATGCCTGTACATTCTCATCTAAATCATAGATGTGTGTAATATGTAAAGATATATACAGTATACATGCATAAAACAAGCAGTAATAGTCCCAGAACCGACCCCTGTGGCATTCCACTCATCACAGACCTTCAGCCCGACAAGCATACTTCCACTATTACCCTCCGTTTTCCTACAATGAAGCAAATCTATTATCTGATTTGCCAGCTCCCCCTCAATTCCATATGATCTAAACTTCCAGAGCAGCCTACTATGTGGAACCTTACTGAAGGCCTTACTGAAATCCATATACACCACATATACCACCATGCCCTTGTCAAAGTTACTGGTCATTTCACCAAAGCACTGTAACAAATTATTGAGCCATGATCCCTCACGCACAAAGACGTGCTGACTGCTCATAATCACACCCTGCCTTTCCAAATGCATTTATATCGTCTCTCTCAGAATCTTCTCAAGAAACTTGTCTACTAGAGATATCAGGTTTGCTGGTCGATAGGTCCCAGGTTTTTCTTTGTAGCTCTTCTTGAATAAGGGAACAGCTTCGCTATGCTCCAGTCCTCCGGAACCTCACCCTTTGGCTACCAACCAGGGCCCCCACTATTACTTCTCTGTCCTCCTGCAGTGTTCCTGAATATATCAGGACCAGGAGATTTTTTAGAAATACTGCATGGTCTGAAAGATATGTCTACTTAATTCAATTGAAAACACCAAAGAGTGAGTAAGTGACTTAACGATTATTAACATAACAAATTAAAGAATATATTAATCACAGGAAGTGACTTCAGAAGAATTCCAGACATTGTGGAATCCAATGAATTCTCAGAAAATCGCAATCCAGAAAAGGAGGGCCATGAAACTGATCAGGAAATCAAAAAGCGAACATGTATGCAAACAAACAGGAACACAAAGACTGCAAAAATCTATGATCTATATTTCAAAAAAAAATTGTCAAATGTGGAAATTTGCAGGCGGGAGAGACGAGTTTATGGTGGATAACAGGGAAATGGCAAAGCAAATTACCAGTTACTATACATCTGTCTTAATGGAGTAAAATCCAGAAAATCACCCAGAAATACGAAGTGATCGTATAGGACTTGTGGAAGTAAAGACATAAAGTCAATTCATATCAGTAACAAGGCAATATTGAACATGCAGCTGGATTGAGCATTGCTAAGCTTGACAGTCCAGATGTACTTCATACCAAAATCTTCAGAAATAAACCACCAATAGAAGTATTGATTGCATTGTCGATGACTGCGTTCTATTTTCCTGTACATTCTGCAGAGTCCAGAAGCTGATGTAGATAAATGTACATTAGTAAGCGTGATCCAAGCACTATAGATGAATGGTAGGGTTCCAAGCATCTGCAAAGGGAAGAAGAGACAGTGTGGAGAACTGCTGACAAATTAACTTGACATTTGTCGGGAAACTGTTGGAATCTATTATATAGGATGTGATATTGGATATTTAGACATTAACAGCAACATTGGAGAGACTCAGTGTGCATTTCTGAAAGGGAAATCATGCTTGACAAACTTTGGAATTGTTTGAAGTTGATTCTTATAGCATAGATAATGGGGATCCAGTAGAATTGGCATATTTTAGATTATCAGAAGGTTTTCTATAAGAACCCACACTGTGAGTTCGAAAATGCAATGATGTGAAGGATATTTGGAGGAATATATGTCAGTGTAAACTTAAAGTTTGGTTTGCCTTCCTTTAAGGGAGTCAGAATATAGATGTAAAGACATGTTGAAGCAGTTTCACAGAGTGTTGGTGAGACTGTACCTGGCGTATTGAGAACAGTTTTGGTGACCACATCTAAGAATGAATATAATGACCACAAAGGAAGTGTAATGGGCATTATCCAGATAAATCCCGCAGATGGCGAGATTGCGTGATGAGGAAACTCGGCCTGTGTTCTCTAGAGTTTCAACGAATCGGCGGTGGGTCACTGTGAACTTATAGAACTCACAAAACATACACCAAGTTGGAAAATAACAGGAAATTTATCAGGCTGTCTAATCCACATTCAAGGCAATAATGACAGGATAAGGGACAAACCATTGAAGACTGCAATAAGGAGGAAAGTCTGCGCGTGGAGGGGGCTGACTAACACAGGGGCAAGGCAGGACAAAAGATAAAAAGAAAAAAGAATACAAGCATGGACTACTTTCTAAACGGTGAGAAAATTCATATAGCCAAAGTACAAAGAGATCTGGGAGTGCTAGTTGAGGATTCTATAAATGTAAACATGCAGTTTGAGTCCGTGATTAAGAAAGCGAATGTAATGTTGTCAATTATCTCAAGAGGATTGGAATATAAAAGCACCGTTGTACTACTGAGACTTTATAGAGCTCTGGCTAGGCCCCATTTGGAGTACTGTGTCCAGGTTTGGTCCCCACACCTCAGAAAAGAAATACTGGCATTGGAGCGTGTCCAGCAGAGATTCACACGGATGATCCCTGGAATGGTATGTCTAACATATGAGGAACGGCTGAGGATCCTGGGATTGTATTCATTGGAGTCTAGAAGATTAAGGGGAGATCTAATAGAAACTTACAAGATAATACATGGCTTGGAAAGGGCGGACGCTAGGAAATTGTTTCCGTTAGACGAGGAGACTAGGACCCGTGGACACAGCCTTAGAAGGAGAAGGGGTAAATTCAGAACAGTAATGCGGAGACATTTCTTCAGCCAGAGAGTGTTGGGCCTGTGGAATTCATTGCCACAGAGTGCAGTGGAGGCTGGGACAATAAATGCCTTCAAGGCAGAGATTGATAAATTCTTGATGTCACAAGGAATTAAGGGCGACGGGGAGAATGCGGGTAAGTGGAGTTGAAATGCCCATCAGCCATGATTGAATGGTGGAGTGGACTCGATGGGCCAAATGGCCTTCCTTCCGCTCGTAAGTCTTATGGTCTTATGGTCTTATGGGCAAGATTACAGAGAATCCCCAGATAACCTACTAGTGTGTCAAGCGGGACAGAATAAACACTGAACACGTAGGACTCATTAGTGACTTGCCAAGTTAAATCTAAATCAACTTTAGTAGTCGGAGAAAGAGGGGAGTGGTAGAAGGCTGTTTGTGTGAGTGGAGGCTAGTGTCTAATGTTGTACCACGGACATCAGTGCTGGGTCCCTTATTATTTGTGATTCGGAGGTGCTCGTGTTGGGCTGCGGTGGACAAATCTAAAAATAACAAAACACCAGACCACAGTCTAACAGGTTTATTCGGCAGCACTAGCTTTCGAAACGCTGCTTCTTCATCAAAGTGCACAACCACGTGATGTAACTGATGTTGAGAGATTTTTATCCTTATTATTTGTGGTATTCATAAATGATGTAGCTGTGAATATGGACGAGGGGTGGGGTGTGTAATAAATAAGTTTGTATTTGATACAAAGATTGGCCGGGTGGTTGGCAGTGAGGAGGAAGGCCTTATGTTACAGGTAGATACTGATGGAATGGTCAGATGGGTGGATCAATGGCAGATGGAATGCAACCCTGATAAATATGAAGTGATGCACTTTGGAAGAAGGAACCAATCAGGGGAGTACTCAATGTATGGCAGCACACTAGAAAACTCAGAGGGTGCTTCTCCAGACATCGCTGAATGCGACTGCACAGGTTCATACACAATCTGGGAAAGGCTAGGGGAATGTAAACATAGCCTTTCTTAATCGAGGCATAGATTATAACAAGTATGCGGAACTTTGGTGAGGTAAAGATGGAATACTGTGTGCAGTTCTGGGAACGACATTACAGGAAGGATGTGATTGTAGTGGAGGCGGTGCAGAGATGTTCCCTTGGATGGAGCAGATCAGCTATGGAGAGAGGCTGGATAACCTCAGGTTGTTTAGTTTGGAGGAGAGAAGGCTGAGAGGTATGTGATTCAGAAGGATAGGATTACGAGGTACATGGGCAGGGTGGATAGACAGCAGCTGTTGCTGTTACTCAAAGGGCCAGACTTTAAAAGTGAAGGATTTACGGTTTAGTGAAGATTTGAGAATTGCTTTTCAACCAGAGCGTGTTGGGGTCTGGAATGCACTTCTTGAGCGTGGAGTTTTCATGCTAACCTCAAACCATTAGAAAGGACACTGTTGTGCACTTCAAATGCTTTAAGATTCACGGCTAAGGTCTTGTGTCGGAAAGTGGGCCGAATGTAGACTGTGCTGTATTTCTGGTAGTACAGAGACTGTGCTTATGTGATTGTATGGCTGTGGAAGGTCAATCATTGAGTAGCTTAAGGTAGGAATTGATGGGTTTCTGAAGATTATCTTAACAAAGTTGATAAGAGAGAACTTGTAATATTTTCTGGAAATACGTCAATGACAAAATTAAGAGAAAAAAGTTGCAGATTTCTTACAGTCTGATACCAGATAATTGAGGACCGGAAAATTGCAGAACTATGGACCAAATACTTTAGTTATGGCTTCACAGAAGAAAACAAAACAAAAAAGCAAACTTCCTAGCAATACTAGGGAATTTCAGTCTTGTGAGAAAAGGGGAATAGAATGTAAATAGCAACTAAACAGTTTAGAGAAAGTATTGGACTGAAAGTAATGCGCATAGACAAAGTCAACAGAGATTTATGAAATGGGAATCATATTTGAGAAAGTGGCTTTTAGTAAAATTATGTAGGAGCTATCAATGCCATGCGAGTGGAATCTCAGAAAGATTTTTGATAAAGCCCCAAGCCTATTGCGCAAATTCGAATCCTATACGACTCGGGCTAATATATGGTCATAGATTTAGAATGGGAGAGCTGGCAGGAAACAGTAAGTAGGAATAAAACCATGTTTTATTTTTAAATGGAAGGCTTGGAGGATATTGTACTGATCGTGTCTTGGGCTCCAGCTATTCCCAATACACATCATATCTTTGGATGAGGGGCGCAAATGCAATATTCCCAAGTCTGCTGACAGCACTAAACAATGTCAGCCTGTGAGTGGATGAGGAGGATATAAAAAATCTCCAAGGTGACTGAGACAAGTGGAGTGACTGGGCAAATACGTGGCAGATGGAGAGCAATGGGAGAGATGAGACGTTGTGTACATTGATGGGAACAATGGACTGGCAGCCTCTAATTTGAAAAAGGAGTGCTTGAAAAATGTTGCACTATAAATGAACTTAAGCTGCATTTTTGTTTATTTCTGCGTAGCCCTCAGAGTCCATGTAGGGCAGTGAGTTCTGAGGCCAGAAGTCAATACTGGGAATGGCGTTGGCACGTTGACCATTGTATGTAGACCCAGCATGTGGGGAACTGTAACTTTGAAAGGCATCTGGATCTCCATGTACACCAACCACTTAAAGCAATATTGCAGGAGTAGAAAGCAGGAAGGAAGAAAAATGCTGTATTCACCTTCATTTCAGGGGGATTTGAGTACAGGAGTAAATGTATCTTACTGCAGCTGTACAGGGTCTTGGTGAGATCCCATCTCGAACATTGTGCAAAATTATATGCAGTTTTGGTTTCTTTTCCTAACAGATAACAAACCTGACATTGAGGGAGAGCAGCAAAGGTTGACCAGACTGATCTCTGGGATGGCAGACTTGTTGTGGGAGCAGAGTTTGGAGCGACTGGACCTGTATTTAATGGGGTTTAGGAAAATGAGTGGAAATCTCAGTGAAATATATAACACTCTGACAGGGCGAGACAGATTAGAAGCAGGGATGGTAATTCCCCTGGCTGGGACGTCTAAAACAAGGGGCCACAATATTAGGTACAGATAGGCCACTTTGCATTGAGATGAGAATAAATGCCTGCACTCAGAGAGTGGCGAACCAGGGGTACTCTCTCCCAGATCAGGCTGTGGAAATCAAGGGGCTGAATATAAATAAGGATTTCTGGAAACTAAAGGGATAGGGAGAGAGCAGGAGTATGGTGTGAAGATCGAAAATCAGCTATCATTCCAAGTTGTTCTCCAATAACGCAATAAATGTGTTCCTGTACAACACTGTGTTGTACAAAATCGTACAATATTAATAATGGGGGCTATGGAAAAAAGGAGGTAAGTTGCGAACCCCCAAAAATATCAATAAAAAACAAAAATTAAATTTGATCTAACACACAATAGGACAGTCTAAATAAATCTTTAAATTACATGTTGTAATGGAACAGTGCTGTAAATGTAACGCTTTCACACTACAGTCACTCACTGGTGCACCGTACCTTTAAGCACAATCTTCACCAGAAAGCGCGCGGGGGCTGACTGACCATGTGATGCCGATGCCGAATTCCAGTTTTCCTCAAGATTATCCCCACAGTATGAAATAAAGTTCTTTCGAAATATAGACTACAATTCCTAGTTTCATGCTCAGTTTCAAAGCCTGCAGATTCAATTGCATTCCTGTCTTTGCTGAACACATTGATTGTACCTTTTGTAGACAGAGGGCTTCTGAGGCTGGGTTTGCTGTTCAGCTGGTGCCCGCCAAAGAATCACGTCACAGTGAATGCCAGTTCACTTTTTAGAAAAAGGTTCATGAATTGCATTGCAGCCTAATTGTATTTAATCAACACGTGTTATTGGTGAACTGCCTGTACATAGAATGGAGGCGCAAAACTGATGGGCTGAATGGACGACAGCAGTTCCCATTTTATGTTTCACAACGTTTTAACATATTAAGGGATATGTATATTGTATGGGGAAAACTGCGTTGAGGAGATGTTCGGCCATTAACTAGAATAGGGAAAGCTCAATGAGTTGTATGACGTATTCCTTTCCCGATACTTCTGTGCAGTGTGTGGGAAAGCTCTGTAAATATTGCTACAAGCTCTCAGCTGTTAGGAAGGAGGTCTCTGCAGGGTTGACAGGATTGTGTTTCCCGTTCCCTTTTCTGATAACGAGGCTGGTGCCAGGTGTTCTCTCCGGGTTTATCCTTTAAGACCTCGGAGCAGTTTGATACAATTGAGTGCCTTGCTTGCCCGTTTCAGAGACCATTGAAGAGTGTATCACATGTCTGTGTGTCTGGAGTCACTTTTAGGCCAGACACAAAGCACTGGGGATTCACTTCCTGAAAGTACACTGGGGAAGAAAATCGACGTCTATAATCGACATTGAACACAAGATTACTATTACTGACACCAGATATTAGATCTTGATATTTTATTAATTGTTTTTATATTGCACCAGTTGCCAGAGAATTATCCTGGTCTGGATTAGCAATCCAATGACAATGCCACAACAGCACCATCTCCACATGGGGGCCTATCGGAAACCACACTGAACCGATTATTTATGTGCTGTGTGACAGCTCTATCAAAAATAACCCCAACCAATTTGATTATCGTGATGGGACTGAGGGCGTGGTAATTAGTCTGATTGTAATTGTTCCCTTCTTAGGGGATGGGACATAGTTGAGTAATTACCCACATTGCCAGTGAGTTGTCAGAGTTGGATCTGGAATGAAACAGCTTCCTCAGGTACACGGCTTGTTGTGTACCAAAAGTCCTCAGTCCTATTGCAGGAATGGTGTCAGGGCCAAATGCCTTTGTCGTATCTACAGTGTCCAGCTGTTGCGTCATGTCACGTGCAGTGAATTGAATTGGTTGAAGACGGGCATCTGTGATTCTGAGGGTATTATAGTGAGGGTGAGGTGGGTAATCGACTCAACACTTCTGGCTGAGGATGGTGCAGATAATGCATCTTTTACATGGATGCACCGGGCTGTTCCATTATTTAGGATGGAAATATTTGTGGAGTCCTCTCTTCCAGTAAGTGGTTTAATGGTTCAACTTTTATGCATGGATTTGACAGGACGAGAGAGCTTAGATCTGATTTGTTAGTCTTGGGATCATCTCTCTCTCTGTATCAGATGTTAGTTTGTAGTGTAACCAGTTAAGTGCGGTAGCTTTAATGGATTGTCATCAGGTTTAGGTGCACGTGATTCCGACCCGATCATGTTCACCCACACTCATCATCATCATCAGCTTGATGGAAATGGTAGACGGGTGGACTACCCTGGGGGAAAAGTTACAGGATGTCATTGAAATCTACCGCATCAGATGATAACCAAGTTTTAGCTGCAATATTTACAATTCAATTCTACTGACTGCCCCCCTCCCCGGTTCACACCAAGACCCATTCACCCATCAGCCCTGTATTCAGTGACCTACTCTGGTTTCTGATGCGAAAATACTTCCATTTTCATATTCTCATTCTGCTGGAAGTCTTTCCTTGGTGTCACGCCTCCAATTTGTTACATAAACAATATCCATTTAAGGTAATAATCTGAAACGTTTTCTTTCAGTAATGCCATCTTCTGTATTTGAAGTGAATGTGTTTCCTTCTGTTTTTTTCCCTTGACCATGAATCAGAGCTCTGCAGTATCAGTAGTGTCAGCCTTATGCAGTTTCAGAGGCAAGGAACTTGTCACCATGCGTTACTGTTGAGTTCCCAGTGTATGGCGCTCCATGTTGGACAGGATGTTTAGGCATCTTTGACAATATGTCCTTGGAAATTGTTCAAAAACAGAAATTCTGAAGAAATTGTGTAAGATGCTGCAGAAGTTTCTAGAGTGAATGTAGGTTAAACGTTTAGGTCCAGTGAACCTTCTATAAAGTTTTTTTTTATTTCAAGTATCCATAATTATTAATTTAATTGAAAAATCGTTCGGTGCCTATTCATTTCTGGAGAAACTCATCAGGTCTGTCAATGTCTGCAGAGAAAGAGAAACAGAGTTAGCGGTTCCAGTCCAGTGTGACAATTCTTCTAAACTGAAGACAATTGCAAAATGGTCTTTTAAATCACTTGCCAGAGGTGGAGGATGGGTGACAGAGAAAAGAGGGTATGGCAAAAGAAAAACGGACTTTTAGCAGTGGTGAACGCGAAGATTCTGGATAACGGGTCGAAGTTAAATTGTGAATGGGTGAAAGGGGTTGTCTCTATTGAATGCAAGATAAATAAGACACAACCACACAAAGTCATACGGAGGCCAGGAGGGAGAATGTTGACCATGTGGTATATACATCTGGCAACAGAAACGTTTTCACTGTCGTGATCATTACCCCCTTTATACAAAGGAACTCAGGTGCTTGACTTCTTATTGGCACTAGTAAGCGTTTCATGCTGCCTTAGTATTGTAATATGGAGAAACACAAATCACAGTATGACGTTTGAGCTGAGTGTTGATTACCTGTCATTTTTAAAATTGTTTTATTTTGCAGTGCTTATCTTTAAAAGCTTGTTCTTGAAGTTAGCATCAGATGGAGTGTAGGATGTTGAGGGGTGACATTATAGAAACTTATAAAATCATGAGAAGTATGGATAGGGTGAATAGCCAAATTCTTTTCCAAAGGGTAGGGGAATCCAAACATAGAGGGAATAGCTTTAAGGTGAAAGAGGGTAGATTTAAAAGGGACTAAGGGGCAGCTTTTTTACACAGAAGGCGGTATGGATATGGAATGAGTTCCTGAGGAAGAGTGGGAGATGCAAGGACAGCTACAACATTTAAAACACATTTGGACAAACATATGAATGGGATACATTTAGAGGTCCATGGACCTAATGAAAACAGATGGGACTCGTATAGTTTGGAAAACATGGCAAGCATGGACATTTAGAAAAGCTTCACGCAGAGTCAGGGTGGTTTTGTGAAAGGGAAATGATATTTTGCCTGTAAAATCATGCAAAGTATTTCTGGAGATGCCTGTAAATGTAACAAGCGGACTTGATAAAGGGGATCTGGTGGACACGTGGCTTTCCAGAGATTTTCCACAAGGTATTACAAAACAAAAGTTCTTACACAAAACAGGAGCTCCAGGACGTCGGATACTGTATTAACATGGGATGGTGATTGTTTAACACAGAAATCGGAGAGTCAGGATTAATGGATCTTTATGGTAAAGGTTTATCTGCTGGAGTACCACACATATCAGTCTGATGGCATCAGTTACTTACACTATATACTGATAGCCTGAAGGAGGGAGCTGAGTGTAATCTACATCCGAGTTTGAGGATGACACTGAGAATCAAAAAGCAGGCTGTTACTTAATGGAGAAGACTTCCAGAAAAGGAACAGTACAAAGGGTTTGATGTCTTTCTGTGTCTGAAACATAAAGTCAGCATGCTGATGCCGCAAGTAACTTGGTTGGTACATTAGGCGGTTTCCTGGGAAGAAAGGGTTGTGTTATTGAGAATCTCTAAGATAGTGAGGCGATAAATCATTGGGGTTTAAATGAATGAGGAGTGATAATGCTGAAACCTACACGACATAGAAGGGGTTGGAGAAGGTAGATGTTGAGAAGTTTTTTCCATTTTTGAGCAAAGTTTCGAACTTGATGATATCGATACCGAATAAGGAATATCGATTTCAATTCGAAGGTAGTGAATGTCTGGAATTCCCTGACCCAGAGAGGTGTGGAGGGATACAAGGAGCCGGCAAGAGAGTGGAGTTGAGGCCTGGAGTAAATCAGCCATGTTCTTATTAAATGACAGGGTTAGCTTGAGTGGCCGATTGACCTACTCCTGTTCCTATTTATTAATTTCACATGTTATGCATTTGGAAAGTAAAGGATTATTTTGCTGGAAATCGTGTTGTACAATGTTGCATTCAGGGAGAGCAGAGCATTTGTTGTTTTAACCCTGGGTGGGGTATGTAGCTGTATTCTCAGCGTATCTGGGTCTGCAACATGACCCACATCTGGAGCAGAAGTTACAGAGAGGGGAAGCCTGAAAACAGAGACTGGGGGTTGGGGGTGGTGGTCACTTCCTGATCCAGCCTGGATTTTCCAAGTACATTTCCAAAACTACACCTAACCATCGGAGTGGCCTCGATCTGTCCCTGTTTCGCATGTCCGAGGGCTGAATGGAACATCAGAACATAGGGCTGAGGGACACAAGTGGGCTATTCGGCCCTTTCACACTACTCCACCAGTAAATAAGGTCATGGCTCATCTCATTGTGATCCCAGCTGCACGTTTCTTTCCATGCACCATTATCCCTGATTCACCTGTCCATGGAAAATCAGACAAAGCCAGCTTCGATGTAATATAAAGGTCCAACCACCCCAAACTTCTGGGAAAGAGAATTCCCATTTGACTGAAATCCCACTTTGTGGATTTATCCAAATTCCTGCTCTGACGGATGTTGGAGGGTGTCACTGTTTCCTTTTCTCGTCCCATTCCTCCACTGCTGACACCAAATTTTAAATGTAACCAGGTTGGTGATATGGCCGATGATAAACTTCTCAGACCGAGTCAGGTTCAGTGACAGGAACAAGTCAGGCAGATTTCTTTAGCTAGCCACAAGTAACTAATAAAACTAACGGATGTGCATGGTGGATCTATGGTTAGCACTGATATCTCCCGTCACCAAGTAGCTGCGTTCGGTTCCAATCTCGGGCAACCCTCTATGTTGATTGTGAACATTCTCCCCATGTCTGTGTGGGTTTCCTCCCAGTGTTCTCGTTTCTTTCCGTCGTCCATAGATATGCAGCTTAGAGCAGATTGGCCATTCTAAATTGCCCATAAAGCCAAGGGTTGTGTAGGTTAGATAGGTTAGTCATGGGAAATGCAGGGTTACATGGATAGAGTTTGGGGGCAGGTCCAGGGGGCATACTGTTCCGAGGGTCAATGTGGACTTGATGGATGGAATGTCCTGCTTCAACACTGTAGAGATTCTATAAAAACAACAAGAAGTTTGGACGATACAAACACCCAGTGGGTATCTATCTGATCACTCTCATCTAGGTTTTGTATGTTTCAATAAGATCGCCTCTGATTCCAAGAGTAACCTGTTAAAGCCTTCATAACATAAGTCCATCATTCCTGGAATACATGACGTGAAACATCTCCAAACTGCTTCCAATTTAATTATATCCTTTCTCAGCTAAGGAGACAAAAATAATCTCTCACACAGATGAAGTTTTTTTTTGTTTTCGCAATGGTGAGAGTATTTGGAACTCTCTTCCCTGCAGAGCATTGGAGGCAGAGATATTGAATATGTTTGAGGCAAAGAGAGAATATTCATAAAGAATAATGGATTCAAGGATTATCGGGTAATGGCAGGAATGTGCAGTGTTGGGGAAATGCTGACAGTGGTAAAAAAAAATCACATTGCTCCAACACATCCAGGAATATAATACAAAATGAAATGATAATATCGATAAAAGGATAAGGGGAAATCCAAGATGGTGGCGATCTGGAAGGTCTGCTTTGTTGGGCTCTGCATCACAGCACGGGCAAAGTGGTTCCCTAACCCACTTCATCCCAGCCATTTACTTAAAATGCTTAGTTTTTGAAAATTTTGAGAGTTGGCAGTTGCAGTAGCCTTAGCTTGTGTAGTTTTTAAGCTCTATGTGACTTTGTTTATTAATGATCAGTAATTCGAGTTCTTCCTCTCTCGAGTTTAAATGTTGCTACAGTGTGTTGTGGGTAAAGATGTGCTTAAGTGGTCTACCTGGAGATTTAAGTGGAGCCATTGCCCAGAAAAAAGTAAAATTTAAATTTTAGCCTTAAAAAGAGAGGGTGGATGTTCTCCTATTGCAGGAGATGCACCTTGATGAGAAGGAACATCTGACATTACAGCAGGTCGGGCTTGACCGGGTTTATTTCTCCTCTTTTAATATTACGAGAAGGGGAGAAGCCATAATGGATAAAAAGAATCTTCCATTTAACCTACTAGATTGTATTTGACACTCACGGGAGGTTCATAATACCCAAAGCCTTGAAATATATACTATAGTAAAGAATATTGTATTTTGAATGTTTATTGCACCCCACCCACTCCTGGCGCACCCTCTTAAATTCTTGGTAGATGCATTTTCCAAATTCAGTTATCTTGCATTGTGGCACATTATTGTAGATGTTTTCAAAAGTCTTATGGACCCCACGGTGGACCGAATGTCCAAAGGTGCCCCAATATCCTCGTTATAATGTAAGCAATTAGTGGATATGTGTGCAGAAAGAGAGCTGGTGGATGTCTGGTGGCAGATCAACATCACAAGTTGGGATGTTATTTTCTTCTTTAACCAGCATAAATGCAACACGAGGGTTGATATATTCCCCATTCCTGCAACAATCTTAGATTCGGTGGCATCCTGCACAATTGGAAATATTACCATTTCTGAACCTGAAGCATTATACTTATTGATTAAGATTAAGGGCAATATAATAGATTCGAGACACTAGCGAATGTATCCCTTTATTGTTAAGACTAGTTGTTTAATTGAGGAGTTAGATTAGATTACTTATAGTGTAGAAACAGGCCGGGCCGCCCAAAAAGTCCACAACGACACACCCCCTCACCTAACACGAAAGGCAATTTACCTAACCTGCACACCTTTGGACTGTGGGAGGAAACCCACGCAGACATAGAGAGAATGCGTAAACTCCACGCAGACAGTCACCTGAAGTAGGAATTGAACGCGGGTTTCTGGTGCTGTGAGGCAGCAGTGCTAACTATTGTGCCACTGTGCTGACCATTGTGATGAATTCAGATCTTTCTTAGCCATTAATTCAGATTCAACCAGTAACTCATCCACTCTATGGGAAATTGCTAAGTCTTATGCCAAGGGAATAATTATTCCTTATGATGGAGCAGAATGGGGAGCAGGAACCCTGGTTTGAGGCAAAGCTGAGGGCAGCCGAGAGTGCACACTGTGATTGTCCCTCAGTGGCTAAGCTGCAGAGGATTACAACGCTTCGGCCTACAGTGAATTCCACGCTCACACAGACAGCCAAGAAGGAACTTACTTTTGCAAAACAAAGCCTGTTTGAACATGCTGATAAGCCAGGCAGGTATTTATTCTATCTTGCCAGGAAAACGATCGCCCCTCTTAAGCCATTACCTCAATTAGGGAAGGTATTGGGATCCTTACCTTCAATTCCAAAAAGATTAATGTCTCCTGTCCGAGATTTTTCACCGAATTATTTCAGACTGAACATTTTGAGGATAGATGGATTAAGATTGAGTTATTTTTCAAGAACCTGGGTCTTCCAGGAGTAAACCCTGAATCTTAATGCACCATTGTCAGCGCAGGAGGGTGTGAAGCAGCTTCAGAATGTAAAGGCGCACGTTCCTGACGGATTTCCTAGTGAATTTTATAAACAATTTATAAACCTATTGTCAGGGCTGATGTTTAACATGTTCCATCACTCATACAGTCACAAACCGCTCCCTCCATCCTTAAGAGAGGATCATACCTCTCTGATGCTGAAGAAAGGAAGACCTCGGAGGATTGTGCTTCTTACACGCCAATCTCACTATTAAATATTGGTCGCAAAATCCTGTCTGAGATCTGTGTATTCAGGCTGGAAACTTTGCTGCCTTACGTTACCAAAGAGGACCAAACATGCTTTATAAAGGGCCACAGATCTTCCGACAATGTTAAGAATTTACTCAATATGATCCAAGAGTGTCAACAACAATCTGTCCAGGGATTATTGATCTGTTTAGATGAGAGAAGGCATTTGATTGGGTTGAGTGGCCGGATCTCTTCTGTACATTAGAACGGGTTGGTCTACACAAAGTTTTTTATCAAGTGGGTGAGTGACCTTTACCGCGATCCTCTGGCTGTTGTTCTCACTAATGGTGTGGCCAACCAGTAATATTAATATTTCTCCAGGCAGCTGACAAGGTTGACACCATTCACCATTGTTGTTTACGTTGGGGATTGAGCCACTGGCGGAGGCCATCGTAGGGATGCCCACATATCTGCCCCAGAAGTGGGATAGAAGTCACGAAAGATTACATTGTATGCAGATGAGGGTCTTATGTTTTTGTCAAATCCCGCAATTTCGGTAGTTCATGTGATGCAATGCATTGATTCGCCTGTTGCCTTTCCGGGCGATAAGATTAATTTTACAAAGTTGGAGGCCATGCCTATGGGAGGTCTCAGGGAAGTACCTCATACTGAGGGCAAATCCTGGTTTCCTTTTATATGGTCACTGGGGTGGTTTCGCTATTTCAGTATATTCATTACATCTGTCTTTGATCATTTATTTAACGTGAACTATGTCCATCTGTTTAACAAAATTAAACAAGACCTTCAAGATGGGAGGCATTTCCAATATCCTGGCTCGGTCAGATAGCTGTTATTGAAATGAATGTCCTTCCTCATTTCCTACACCCAGTTCAAATGCTTCCTTCGATGTTTCCCAGACAGATATTTCAGAAACATAATGGCTGGTTTAGCTCTTCTATTTGGCACCATAAGCGATTCTTTATCAAGCTAACAAAATTTCAACTGCCCCACAGATTGTAAGGAGTAGATCTCCCTGAGTGAAAGCAATCCATTAAAAATTTTTTCATCGTATGTTAGTGCCTGGGCTGCTGTGGTCTCGGCATCAATATGGCTAGACATTGAGCCCTCTCAGACAAAGTGAACCCTTATTAGTCTGTTGTTCTTAAATAAAATGACAACATTTTGGAATATTGTCATAAAATAATGATTATCAATACTGTTAAAACTTGAAGGACAATGCATCAGATCGAGGCAATGCAGCCGAAACCATGTTTCTTACCCCTACAATTGGTATACCGGGGATAATGGATTCCAGGTTTAAAATGTGGGCAGTGAGGGGGATACCTTGTTTGGGTGATTTAGAATTAGTAGTATCCCTACAGTGTGGAAACAGGTCCTTGGGCCCAGCAAGTCCACTTCGATCCTCTGAAGAGTACCCACCCACACCCATTCCCCAACCATCCTATATTTACCCTGATTAATGCCCAACTTACAGATCCTGGAACACTATGAGCGATTGAGCAATGGCCAAGACATCTAACCTGCACATGTTTGTGACTGTAGGAGGAAACCTACGCAGTCACAGTTGAGAATATACTAACTCCACACAGCCAGTCACCCAAGGCTGGAACCAAACCTGTGACCCTGGTGCGGTCAGTCAGCAGTGCAAACCACCGAGCCACCATGTGTTACTTGAAGGAGAAACAATTATACCGTTTGATCAAATAACTCGTAAGTCTGGACTACCTAGTAGAGACTTCTTCTGTTTTTCTTTCAGATTAGTGATTTGATTAAAAAACACAATTTTAAAAGACACTTATAGACCAATACAGAGAAGCACGTGATTATTGTAAAGAATATACTATCTGTCAGTACCCTTTACCATTTGTTGGAGAGTGTCCCCGCAGCCAAGACTGTGCAGCTTCATGACGTCTGTGCGAGAGAGTTGGGGGTTTCGATCTTTTCGGAGACATGCGAGGATATATGTGAAAATGCTCGAAGGATTTTGATCTTTTATTGAACCCATTTCATACAGTTGAAAAATCTTCATAGGTTCTATCTGACCCCAGATTTTCTCTCAAAATTCAAAGTGAGATTATCTTCAGCATGTCCTAAATGCTGAATGACTACAGGCACTCTTACTCATTGCATGTGGTCCTGCTGCAGGCTTCGTATATATTGGAGCACTGTGTTCAGTGTGGTAGAGTGGGACGTGGGGACCGAATTGGAGATGGACCCGATTTCTCTTTTCCTGGGCCTGCCCAGAGTATCTTACGCAGATGCACATGGGAAAAAAATATATCCTTACTTTCTATGCTAGGAAAAATATGATGTTGTGTTGTATGTCTGAAAACTCCCCGGGTCTGTTGAGACTTTGTAAGTTCATCATGGAGAATAGCCCTTTGGACTTTCTCACCAGCATGGTGCACCAAAAAACAGAGATTAATATAAGTCATAGAATCATAGAGTCATGGAGATTTACAGCATGGAAACATTCCCTTCGGTCCAACCCGCTCATGCCGACCAGATATCCCAAACCAATCTCGTCTCACCTGCCAGCACCTGGCCCATAACACTCCGAACCCTTCTTATTCATTTACCCATCCAAATGCCTCTTAAATGTTGCACTTGTATCAGCCTCCCTGACATCACATGACAGTTCATTCCATACACATACCACTCTCTGAGTGAAATAATTGCCCCGTTGTTCTCTATTATATCTTTTCCCTCTCACACTAAATCTATACCCTCTCGTTCTGATTCCCCGACCCCATGGAAAAGACTTAACCTATTTACCCTATCCATGCCCCTCATAATTTTATAAACCTCCATAAGGTCACCCCTCAGCCTCCGACGCTCCAGGAAAAACAGCCCCAGTCTGCTTAGCATCTCTCTATAGCTCAAATCCTCCAACGCTGGCAACATCCTTGAAATCTTATCTGAACCCTTTCAAGTTTCACAACATCTTTCCAATCGGAAGGAGCCCAGAATTGCTCGCAATATTTCAACACTGGCCTAACCAGTGTCCTGTACAGCCGCAACACGATCTTACAACTCCTGTACTCAATACTCTGACCAATAAAGGAAACGCCTTCTTCACTATCCTATCTACCTGCGACTCCACTTTCAAGGAGCTATGAACCTGCACTCCAAGGTCTCTTTGTTCAGCAACACTCCCTGCGACCTTACCATTAAGTGTATAAGTCCTGCTAAGATTTTCTTTCCCAAAATGCAGCACCTCGCATTTATCTGAATTAAACTCCATCTGCCACTTCTCAGCCCATTGGTCATTTGGTCAATCTGAGGTCACCCTCTTCGCTCTCTACACCTTCAATTTTAGAGTCATCTACAAACTTACTAATTGTACCTCTCATGCTCGCATCGAAATCATTTATGTCAATGACAAAAAGTAGTGAATCCAACACCGATCCTTGTGGCGCTGCACTTGTCACAGGCCTCCAGTCTGAAAAACAACCCTCCACCACCACACTCTGTCTTCTTCCTTTGAGCCAGTTCTGTATCCAACTGGCTAGTTCATGTATTCCCTGAGATCTAACCATGCCATTCAGTCTCTCATTGAGAACCTCATCAAAACCCTTACTGAAATCCGTATAGATCACATCTACCCCTCTGCTCTCTTCAATCCTCTTTGTTACTTTCTCAAAAAACTCAATCAAGTTTTGTGAGACATGACTTCTCATGCACAAAGCCATGTTGACTATCCCTAATCAGTCATTGCCTTTCCAAATACAAGCACAGCCTGTCCTTCAGGATTCCCTCCAACAACTTGCCCACCACCAACGTCAGGGTCACTGGTCTATAGTTCCCTGACTTGTCCTTAACACCCTTCCTATACAATGGCACGACGTTAGCCAACCTCCCGTCTTCCGGCACCTCGCCTCTGCCTATCCATACTACAAATATCTCAGCAAGAGGCCCAGCAATCAATTCTCTAGCTTCCCACACAGTCCCCGGGTACACCTGATCAAGTCCTGGGGATTTATCCACCTTTACCCGTTTCAAGACATTCAGCACTTCCTCCTCTGTAATATCGATATTTTGCAAGGTGTCACCATCTATTTCCCTACATTTTATATCTTCCATATCCTTTTCCACAGTAAATACTGATGCACAATACTCCTTTAGTATCTCCCCAATACTTCATATGCTAGTAAAAATATTCTGTTGGGTTGGATGCCTGAACAACCTCCGGGTCTGTTGGGTGGTTGTAAGCTCGTTTTGGAGAATATCCCTTTTGACATTCTCACCAGTATGGTGCACTGAAAAGCAGAGATTTATATAAGATATGGCAACCCTTTTTGGATTACCGCGATACAGGCTGATCTGACACTCGAAAATGGGCTTTTGTACACCCATGACGATATTGTCTAATGAATCACATATTAAGAATTATGAATGTATGAATGTGTATCAGTTCATGCTCTCAAAGAACGTGAGCTATCACTTTGTTATGCTGAGACATATTATTTATTTATTATTTATTGTTTATTTTTGTTTTTCTTCCGTCCGTTTATAGACTTTAACTTATTTTGTATATACATGCACATGGCTGCAATTTTGTTCAGTTATTTGAGTTATTTTGTTCTTGGTTTAATATAATAATAAAATATATTTTTCATTTAAAAATTTTGTTAAATATTAAAATGCTAACATTGATAGATTAGAGTCCCAAATATCTCTCATTAGAGAGACCACTCATGGTGGTTTACGTTGAACGTCACCACACGGGTGATGGGGTGAGGTTGAGAGAGCATCCCTTCATGGTAACCTCTGTCAGTGTGGGGAATTGAACCTGTGCTGGTGGCCTTTCTCTGCATCACAAACCAACCATCCAGCCAACTGAGTGGGAGACTGTGTAACTGTTACACACAGAATCAGTCACAAAAAAAGGCAAGAGAAATTTTAATGACAAGGAAAATGGTATATTTGAGATAAAAATGTTCTCTGTTAGAAATTGCATTTTATAATGAGACAAGTGTTTGGAAGCTGTCTTTGGTTGAATACAATAAAGTGAGACAAGTGAAATAACCAGAATAACTAATTGTGATTGGATATTGATAACCATAAAATAAGTGCATGTTTTTGATTGGTCTGTGGAAAGCATGCTGACTGTTACATGAATTTATAAATCAGATGAAATATATTGTAAGGAGAGTCCGTCCCCATGAGAAATGCCTTCTGAATACATGCTAGAAGAATCCCGTGGTATGAAGTGTCTGAGAATCGTCTGCTCAGTAACAGGAACCTGGAGGTTGAATGACTGGAAGTTCCAGTAACATGGAGCTGAGAAAACCATCAGAAAACCCCCAAACGAATTGAACGTTGGAGCATATTTGAAGTACTGAATGGCCTCATGATTGATTTTAATTGTGTGTGATTTGAAAAACGTACATCTCTACTCCATCCTCTTACTGTTAAACACTGGGGCACAGCCGTTTTCCTGAAACTGGGAATAAGTTGGAACAATACCTGGAACATTCCATAATTGACATTCTGCAGAATATTCTCTAACTATGTGGGGGCATTAGAGGGGCAAGAGAGAAAAAGAGGGAAGGTGCTGCATGCAATAGTGTGAGTGGTGGAGCATGAGCCTTGTTTGGGGGTCATATAACAGATATGCAGTGAGTGTGAGGGAGTGAGAAAATATGGTGATCCTTATCCTGACAGAGGGGCGAAGCTTATTAATGCTTGTCATGTTTTGCTGGACATTTCTTCCGACCCCAGAAACTGCACTGAGCTGGGTGGTGAGCTCAGCCCATGCTCGGTGGATCTGGTCGTGCGGACCCCTCTGGGAAGAGAATGGTCCCCTTTTGTACTAGCGCATCCACCAGGACCTCTGTGCTGCTGTCGACAAACCGTAGTGTAATTTCCCCTTCATTGCCATGCTTGGGGAAAATGTGCAGGGCAGCTCCAAAATGAGAAAGCACAACCGTGTGCCATTGATCTTTTAAAGATGGCACCAGTGTCAGGGATTACGGAATATCCAGGGGCATCCGGGCGACTGTTAGTACGTCTAGTCATGATAGGTGGGAGAATCGGGCTGGCATTGTAAGAGAGGGAAAAATGTGGAGTGGGATGTGTAGTTAATGAGGTGAGTTTGGTAAGATAGCACCATGAAACTAGCTCGGCCTCGTGCAGACAACCCCTCTGTCACACTTAATTAAAATGTCACTGAGATAGTTTTTTGTTAGGTTCAGCCCAGTGAGGCGAAGACTCTGCTGTCCTCACTTCCAGTTACAAAGCTGCAGAACAAATGCTCATCCAAAACTGTCCATCGCCTGAACTCACAGCAATATCCCTTTCACTCATAATTCTTCGAATACTGACCCGTGTTGCATGATACTATTGAAATGTCTTCATTTCAGCATTCTGAACCTGTGAATATATCCTTCCATGACATTTTAACTCAGTCTCTCCACCACCCCCGACCCTGTCTCCACTCCAAAACACACTCATTTACAGTCATATTGCACGAGACTGCCAGTATGACTGGCCATTTGGCCTAGCTGGTCCATGGCAACCAAAATGTCCTTCCAGACTCACCCTATTTCCCTGTCCTTGTTCTGTATCCCTCTAATCCTTTCCTATCTGTGTATTTGTCCAAATGTCTTTTCAATGTTGTTATTGTACCCACCTCAATCACTTCCACTGAGAGCTCAGTCCATATGCGTGACACACTCTATGTGAAAAAGTTGCCGCTCAGTTTCCTTTTTATGTTTAGTATCCATTCCAAACATTAATGGATGTCCTCTAGTACTTGATTCCCCAACCTTGTGAACAAATTTTGAAGTATTCACCACATGCACGCCTCTCATGATTTTATAAGGGCTACACTTCTATAAGAACCCCCTCGGTTTCCTACACTGTAAAGAAATAAGTTCTAACCTGTCCAACCTCTGCCTATAACTTAGAGCCTTTAGCCCAGGGAACATCTTTGGAAATTTGTTCTACGTACTTTCTTGTTCAATAATATCCTTTCTAGAGCAAGCTGAACAAAACTGAACACAATACTCCAATACAGCCTTACCAGCATCCTGTAGAACTGCAACATAACGTCCCAACGTCTATACTCAATGCGTTGATGAAGGCCAATGTGCCCACAGCCTTCTTGACTGTCCTGTGTATCTGTGACTCAAATTTCAGACAACCGTGCACCTGATCTCCAACGTCCTTTTGTTGCACTACACGCCTGAAGGCACGATCATTCGTCATTAAATTCCTACCTGGATTTGATTTTCCTAAATGCAAGACACTTATCGATATTAAACTCCATTTGTTATTTCTCAGCCCACTTCCCCAGCTGATCAAGATACTGCTGCAATTTCTGATAACGTTCCTCACTGTAAATGATGTCTCCTAATTTAGTGTCATCTGCAAACTTATTAATCTTGGGCACTCTGGTCCAAATCATTGATATAGATAACAAACAGCAATGGGCCCAGGACCGATAACTGAGGCGCTCCACTAGTCACAGGCCTCCAGTCCGATAAGCATACCTCCACCATAGTCATTTGCTTCAAAACGTCAAGACAATTGTGTCACCAATTTGCCAGTTTACATTGGAGTCCATGTAATCTAACCTTCCAGAGCAGCCTACCATGTGGAACCTTATCAAAGGCCTTAATGAAATCCATATAGACTATGTCTACTACCCTGCCCTCGTCAACCTTCCTGGTCACTTCCTCAAAAACTATATCAAAGTTTGTCAGGCATGATCTGCCAGGCACAAAGCTAGGCTGACTGCTCCAAGTCAAAATTTGTCTTCCCAAATGCATGAATATCTTATCTCTCCGAACCTTCTCAAGTGGTTTGCAGAAACAGATGTCAAGCTTACTGGTCTGTATTTCCCAGGCTTTTCTTTGCGGCCATTCTGAATAAGGGCACTACATTTGCTACTGCTCAGTCTTCCAGGACCTTGCCCCTGAACTATCTTCTCTCGCCTCGTGCAGTGCTCCTAGATATATCTGCTCAGGACCAAGAGATTTATCTGACTTTGTGCATTCTAATATGTCCAACAGCAGCTCCACTGTGATATGGACTGTACCAAGATATCACAACTAACCTCCTAAAGCTCACAGGTCTTCGTGTCTTTCTTCATGATGAACACAGAGGGGAAATTGAGGAACTCACTCATCTCTTGAAGTTTTACACATGTATGCCCATTTTGGATTTTAAGGCGTCGTATTCTCTCTCTATTTGTTCTTTTTCTTTACTATACTGAATTTGGTTTCACCCTAATCTGCTCAGCCAAGGCTATCTCATTCCCCCTTTTTCGCCTTGCTGATTTCCTTCTTCAGTAAGCTCCTGTATCCCCTGTGTACCTCCAGAGATTCCCTTGGTCCCAGCTACCTGTACCTGAGCGACACCTCCTTTCTTTCTGGTCAGAGCCTCAATATCTCTTGTAATCCAGGGTTCTCTCTTCCAGCCTCACTTTCCCTTCACCCTCACAGGAATATGCAGACCTTGAACTCGAGCTATCTCAGTTTTGAAGCCCTCCCACTTTCCCGGGATCCTTTTACCTGGAAACACACTAATCCAATCAAGCCCTGCAATCCCCTGCCAAATTCCAACAAAAGTCGCCTTGCCCCAGTTTAGAACTTGAATCCGTGGACCAATTTTATCCCTACCATACCTATTTTAACATTAATACAGCTCTGGTCACTTTTCACAAAATGCTCCCCCACTTTATCTCCGTCACCTACCCATCCCTATTTCCCAACAGTACGTCGAGTTTGTCCCTTCCCGAGTAGGATACTCTATATATTGCTTGTGGAAACTTTCCTGAACACACTTAACAAATTACGTTTCATCTAAGTTCTTAACCCTCTGGAAGTCCCCATTTATGTTCGGATAATTAAAATCACCTATTATGACAACCCTATTGATCCTGCAAGTCTCGCCAGTCTTCCTGCATATTTGTTCTTCTAATTCCCATTGATTATTTGAAGGCTTATAGCGCAACCACTATAACGTCACCAACCCCTCTTACTTGTTTGCATCATTTACAAAATCTCATTGGATATTATCTCAGTTATTTCATCTTTAAATACTAGAGTGATATGCGCCTTAATCAGAACTATTGGTATTTAAATTGTTTCCATATACATCTCATCCTCGCAGTGACTTTCACATTTGCAGCATCCCTTGTCAAGGCACAGTGGAGATATGGAGCCGGAAATGGATGGGAGCTGCACATCCTATCAGTTCCAAAATTGGCTGCAAGTTTCCCCACACTGGACTGCGATCTAACACAGTGTTATCGAACAATGCAACAGCCTGGGTTTATATATGAATGAACCAGTGCGGACTGCACAGCTCCCCATTCTGGACATTTAGCCCAGGATTATAGATCCAGCATTGGTGTGGGCTGCACAGAGTTTCACTCTGGACATTGCTGGGTTGCATACAGCTGTACACTAGCCGGATCTGCACAGTGCTCCATCCTGAATATGTAATGGATGGGCTGGTTATGTGAGATAGATTGCGAATGTGAGAGTACTAAAGACCTGGCAATGCCTTTATTTTGTGTTTTAATTCTTGTGATTGGACTCTTCAAATCCTGACTCATCCCGTGAGAAAAATCCCTCTGGATGAGTGATGGTGACTGTTGTTACAGCATCTGGGTCAGCAACATGACCAACAAATGGAGCAGAGGCTGCAGAGAGGGGCAACTCTGTAAAATGGAATGAGGGAATCACAATCCGATCAGCCGTGGTCTTAGTGAATGGTGGGGCAGGATTGAATGGACCACTGATGCAATTTATCATATATTTCTGTTTGTTCCAAGCAAGCTCCCCTTCTCTCCCAATGTCCCATACTGGTGGGGAGTGAGGCACCTCCTCCTGTTCCTGCGTAACAGGATCCTCGGGCCTCACTAGCCTCCAGGTATCCCTGTACCCCAGTTTTGAGCAGTTGAATAACTGGCTCCTGATCCTGTGTCCAAGTCTCGAACAGTTGAGTGAATGTCTCCTGTCCCTCTGCCCCAGTTTCGAGCAGTTGAATGACTGCATCCTGATGCAAAGTTTGTGAAAGTAGATGTCCTCCTCCTGCTCCAGAGTAACAGGCTCCAATAGCTCTGTGCTCACCTGCTGCTCCTGTGGAATGGAGGTGAGGGACTGAATGGCCTCTTCACATTCTTTACAGCTTCTTTCTTGACTAACGGCCTTTCTCCTGTTTCTGTAAAACACCATCAAATTCTGAATGATGTATTTTTGTATTTGACTCTCAGTAATGGAGCAAACAAGCTGACTAACAGAATTCAGATCCTGAATAGCCTCCTCCTGTTCCCAGGCTGTACACTGAAGAGTCAATAGACTCTCAGAGATGTACAGCAAGGAAAAAGATCGTTCGGTGTGGTCATCCATACCGCTAAATATCCTAAATTAACCTCGTCCCCCTTGCCAGCAATTGGCCTATCTCCCTCTACACACTTCCCAGGAATATATCCATCCAAATGCCTTTTAAATGGTGTAACTGTACCTGCCTCCACCACCTCTTTTGTCTGTTCAATCCAAACACACAGCAGTCTCTGTGTGAAAATGTTGTCCCTCATATCCCTTTTTAAATCTTTCTCCTCTCACCTTAAACCTTTGTCTTCTAATTTTGGACTCGTCTATCCTGGGAAAAGACATTGACTGTTCACCTTATCTATGCCTCTCATGATTTTATAAACCCCTTTAAGGTCCGCACTCAGCCTCAACACTTGAAAATAGTCCCAGCCTATTCAAACTCTCACTGTAACTCTGACCCTCCAACACCTGCAACATTCTTTTAAATCTCTTCTGCACCCTTTCAGGTTTGACAACACCTTTTCGACAGCAGGGTGACCAGAATTAAAGGCAATATTACAAAAGTGGCCAAACCAATGTCCTGTACAGATTTAACATGTCATGTAAATGCTTCGACTCAAAGCACTCACCAATAAAGGGAAGATCACCAAATGCCTTCATCACTGCGCTGTCTACCTGTGACAGCACTTTCAAGGAACGGTGAACCTGCACCACTAGTCTAGCTTTGCTGCCTCACAGGGCAGTGACCTGGGTTTAATTCCATTCTTGAATGACTGGCTGTTTTGGAGTTTGTACATTCTCCCCCTGTCTGCGTGAGTTTCCTCCGGGTGTTATGTTTTAATCCGACTGTATAAAGATATACAGATAAGGGCAGTTTGGCCATGCTAAATTGTGCACCGTACCCAGGGATGTGTAGGCGAGGTGTATTAGCCGTGGGAAATGCAGGCTCAGAGGGATAGGGCAGGTGTTTGTCCAGTGGGATACTGTTTAGAGGGTCGGTGTTGCCTCGATGGGCTGAAAAGCCTGTTTCCTCACTGTAGGGATTCGATAAGTTCTTTGGAGTTCTCCTTCACTGGCAGCTTTCGACAGGGCACTACCTGTAAGTCTTACCTTGATTTATCTTGCCAAAATGTAACACCTCACATGTAACTAAAATATACTCTATCTGCCACTCCTCGGCTCACCTAATCAATGTCCCATTATAGTCTAAGAGATCATTCTCCACTGTCGACTACACCACCAAATTTGGTGTCATCTACAAACTTACTGACCACACTTCATATACTCAAATGTAAATGATTTGTATATGTGACAAAAGGCAGTGGACCCCCTATTGATCTTTGCGGCACGCCACTGGTCACAGGTCTCCAATTCTAATGAACAAATGTCCACTGTCACGGCCTGTCTCCAATATTCAAGAAAATTTCGGATCTAAATGGCGAGTTCTCCCTGGATCCGAGGAAGTCTAACCTTGCTAACCAGTCTACCATGTAGAACATTTTGGTAGTCTTACTGAATTCCATAAAGACAACATCCACTGGCCTGTCTTCATAAATCATCTTCGTCACTTCCTCAAAAGATTACACCGAGTCGGTGAGACGTGATCTCCAATGTACAAAGCCCTCTTCAGTCCTTGCCTTTTCAAATGCATTTACATCCTTTCCAACAAAATCCCCTCCAACAATTTAGTCACCATTGACGTCAGGCTCACTAATCTAAGATTACCTGTTTTTTTTTCCTTATTTTTAAAATGATGACAATTTGTTGGCTGCCCTCCAGTCTTTCGACACCTCACCTGTGGAAATCAATGATACAAATATATCAGCAAAATGCTGACCAATTTCTTTCCTAGCTTCTCACAAACATTTGGGATACAACTGATCAGATCCCAGGGATTTGTTCACCTTTATGTGTTTTAAAATGTCAAACCCCTCCTTGTAATATAGACACCTTTCAATGTTTCACTGTATATTTATTCATTCTCTCGCTCTTGTAACCTCCTCCTCATTAAATACTGAGGAGAAACTTTTGTTCATTATCCCTCCAATCTCGGGTGGTTCTACAGATAGGTAGTCTGACTGATCTTTAAGGGGCCCAGTTCTCCCCCTCGTTAATCTTTTACCATTAAAGGATTTGAAGAATTTCTTCAATGCCTCGTTAACCCTATTTCTAAAGCCATCTCATGTCCACATTTTTCTGGTCCGATTTCCCATTTGACTATACACTTATTGCCCTTATACACCTCTCGGGATTCACTTAATCTCAGCTCTGTTTTTCTGACATATGCCTCCTCCCTTAACTTGACCAGAACATCAACATATCTAGCCATCCAGCACTCCCTGCACACACCAGCCGTGCCCATCTCACTAATAGGAACACGTTGGCTCTGGACTCTCTGAAACCACGTTTTGATGGCCTTGCATTTACCAACCATCCCTTTACCTGTGAATAGGGTACCCCAATCAACCTATCACAGGGCTCGCCTAACACTTTTAATATTGGCCTTGTTCAAAGTTAGAACTTTAATGTTGACATCAGGTATTTCCTATTCCACAACTAATTTAAAACTAATATTTATGCATAACAGACTTGAAAGTTAAATCAACACTTCCTGCCCCTCTATAACGGGCTCGAAAGTCTGACTAGGCTCCTCCTGTCCCTCTGTAATAGACTCAAGAGGCTTAATGGCCTCCTCCAGTTCTTCTAAACACACTCGAGAGGCTGCATGGTCTCCTCCTGTCCCTGTGTAACAGATCCGAGACACAGCAACCCGTGGATTACGAGCAGCCGTTAAACTGTATCTGATGGAGGTCCATCCTTTCTCAGATACAGAAACACAGACACCACAATGTACTCCAGGTGCCCTCTCAGTTACACTTTATGCAGCTGGAGCAACACATCTCTTTGTTCTGAATGATTCTGTTGACAAAATGTGCCAATATTCCAGCTTTCCACCTTTCAAGTAGCAACAGGCTAATATGGGCTGAATGGTCT
This sequence comes from Chiloscyllium punctatum, assembly GCF_047496795.1. Lineage (NCBI taxonomy): Eukaryota > Metazoa > Chordata > Chondrichthyes > Orectolobiformes > Hemiscylliidae > Chiloscyllium > Chiloscyllium punctatum. The sequence goes on from NC_092742.1 coordinate 113,547,605, forward strand.
TCTCTTCTCCCTCTGTAAGAGGCCCATTGGGAGAGAATTTCTTTGGCCTGTTCCTGTGCAGCAGTCCCAATGCTCTATCTCAAGGTTATGAAAGGATTTGATAACAGGGCATTAAAACCAGGAGTGGCCACACACTGGTCAATAAGCACCGTACTTTGTGTTCAGGTATCTAGAAACGTGCCCACTCCCCCACCCCCTTTTTTTTGCAGCCGATCTGTTATTTTATAACTGCCTCCTTTCATAAACAGAATGGAACATACATAGACCCCTGCAGTGTTCTGTTAATACTCTCATATACAAGGAAAAAAAGATATAAAATATTGAAAGATTTATGGTCCATCCCTCAGCAACCCTCATCCATTGCATCCAGTATATGAAAAGTGATTTATTGTACTGGTTAACTGAGACTATTTGTTCAGTGACTGCGATTAATGCCAATCTCCATGGATTCTAATTATCCCAGTGGAGGGTTTCCATCTTTTAATGATAAATGGGCTGCATTCAATGTGTCAACCCATAACATGAGCGGAGCATCACCGACAGCACTGACAGGGATCAGCAGATCCAGAGAGAGAGGGAGTAGAGATCAGAATCTGAGAACATGAGACTGGAATGTTCCAACAATGGATCAGAATTTGAGAACATTAGACTGAAATATTCCAACAATAGATCAGAATATGAGAACATTACACAGGAATATTCCAACAATAGACAGGACCTTAGCCGATTATGTTTGGCATCTTTCTGCATTTGATTGGAGGTCATTATTATTGCGGATCTATTACGCTCTTCTCATTATTCAATAAGTTTTTATCCCTTCCTGGCTATCGTTGGTGTTCCTGGTGAGTGTCACTATCCAGATTTTTTTTTTATAAACCAGTTATGACTGTATTATAGTTATTTCATATAGTCTACACTTCCTGCCACTATTATTGTTCCAATCCAATCCAATCTCTCAATCTAGATATTCACTCTACAGACCACTGCTAACTGTATCAATGAAGGTGTTCAATTACTGTCTCACTCTCTGCTCTGGCAGTGTTACTCACGGATCTCTATGTTGAACTGTTCAGTTTCAGGGGAGAATCATAATGCATCGTATCATTGCCTTTGCTGTTAAGAGCATGGAGGTCACGGTCTACTGTTCTGGTTACAAACTCCACTTCCTTCCACTGTTTCCATCCCATCCCTGGCCAATATCTGCAGTTGAAGCAGACAAGTCACAACTGTGGGAGATCCCTTTGACAATGAGCTGATTCTTGACACCATTCCCTGACATTTCTAACTTGAAATACTCACTACTCCAGAATATATCTCACTGGTTTATTGCATCTGCTGTTTGAACCTTGAGCTATGAAGTACAGGCTTAATGAAGCCAATAATCTGCTGCTGACGCTCCCAGCTTCAAACCTGCTGAAGCAAATCTGATTCGAACTCACACCAAACTCCCATCGATCTGTCATTTTGTTTTGTCTGGCAATGCCTTTATTTTAACATTCTCAAATACTTTACCTCATCTGTCCATGAAACTTCCCTCGTACTCTCTATTAATAAACAAAAAGCCTGCCAGCTGTTCTTATTTAAAATTGTTTTCTCCATGTGCGTTCCTACTCAAACAATGAGTTTCGCATTCAACCACACCTATCGCGCACACTCTCTCAGTCTCTGATGAACACGCAGAGAGAGCAAACCTTCCAATTCTAGGCAGTAATCTGATGCGAGTATAGTTAGCATATGTTAGTAAAGTTTTCAATACTCTCCAGATAGTGCAGTTCACTGAGCAACACACTAGCATGGTGTGCACAGCTCTCCATGCTGGGCTGTCATCTTGTTCCAGTTTATGTGTGTTTGTGGTGTTCTGTGAAGCAGATTCAGCATTTGATGCAACAAACCATTTCAGCTGATCTGACAATGCCTGTTTTCAATGTTCTCATTCTTGCAATTTTACTCACGAAGATCTCACTTCTGCAGTTAGTCCCACTGCCCTGTCTTTTTCCCGATATTTACACAACATCTTTTCAATTAATTAACTGCCTGTTTCTGACTTTAATATGAATCACTCTGTCCCTTTGTATCTTTCCCTGGCCTTGGGTTTTGTCTCCCTAGTGTATCGAGTGCTGGCATTGTGTAGCTCCGAAATAATGAAATGGCGTGTGTCAGGCTGTTGTTCACTTCCCGGTGTGTCCCATGTGATGGTTCATGGACAGGTGTGTTTCAGAAGTTATGAGACACATCCTTGTAACTTGGTGGGTAACTGTGGCTGTCCCTCTCAGGTGACCTTGCGATCAGTAACACGAGGAAGCCCACTGAGTAAAGGATCAGGCATCTAAATTGCCTGACAATGCTGTCACGTTTTTAATTAAAGGTTATTTTCTACTTATTTTTAGTAAGAGGTCTTAAAGGCCAAACTTCCTACTGAAAACGGCTCAAGTAAAGAACTTACGGGGAATTTAGAGTTTTTAATAAATCGTAGTAACAATGGCCAGCTCGCATAGACCAGGCTTTCTAGGTTTCTTTTCATTGTAGCAAGAACAATCACCAGGTGCTTGGGGTCCCAGAACGGGTGTAAGTTTTAGTAAATTATCCCTAGCTGCTATTCTCTCTGGAAGCTCACTTGACGCTCATTCCTCCTGGATTGGAGAACTGTATGCAAGAATGCATGTTTGAATGTTCCTTTTTGCCAAGGGGTGTGTTTAGGTGATTGTAGTATATTGGAACAGTTCATTTGTAGAAGATACTGTATCCATTATTCTGTTAAGGTTTCCAATAGTTAAGTTAGTCTAAATTCCTCTTCATTGTGTCTGGATTTTGATTAGAGTTTTTAAATACATTGTGTTTTGCTTTATGGTGAGTGGTTTGACGAGTACCATCACATCTGGAACACCCACTTCACATCTACCTTTAAAATAAGATAAGGTTCGCATCCAAACTACCTCCTTAAACTAGTTTGAGTCAGTCTGGTTGGTCTATAACAAACTGGGGACTCTTGTCTGGTTCTAAACGATAATACCAAATTGGGTTTAGAATTCCAATCCCTACAGTCCGCAAACAGGCCATTCGACCCAACAAGTCCACACCGACCCTCCGAGGAGTAACCGACCCAGACCCATTCCTCTACCCTATTATTACACATTTACCCCGACAAAGGCTCCTAACCCACACATCCCTGAAAATTACAAACAATTTAGCATGGCCAATTCACCTGACATGCACACTTTTGGATTGTGGGAGGAAACTAGAGAATCCAGAATAAGCTCATGCAAACAGTGGAGAGTATGCACTGGGACGCAATTGGGTTCAAAGGTCCCGTATGGTAGTTGTTAGTGTCTTTGGTTCTGGATGTTGAATTCGGTTGGTTTAAACAGTGTGTTGAGTATAAAGACAATTTCAGTCACTAAGAGTTCTCTGGGTGTAGAAGAAGTAAAGTTAGGGGTTTTACAAAAGGTAATGAAGGGAAGCTGTAGAAATTGACAGACAAGCTGGAGTTGGGGTTGTGTTTGTCTGTGCGAAAATGAGAGATAATTACAGCTATAGCTCGGCAATTACATTTGGTGGAACCGCCATCAGAGTCTTTGGAAATGGCTCGAATTCAATTTCAAATGAGGCACCTTGAACATGAAAATGAATTGAAACAGTTTGAATTATGATGAAAAGTAGAAATAAAAGAAAAGGAAATGAAGACGAAAGTGAGAAAAAGAGAGAAGAAAAGCAGAGAGTTTCAACTTCAAAATTTAGTAATTAGAGAGGAAAGTTGACATAGAAGGTGAAGATGAAGGCAGACAGTCGGCTGGATAAGGAGGATAGTGAGGATGGGCAACCCTATATAGCCAAAGGTCTGATGGGGATCTGTTTAAATACATCCAGGTATTATCTAAATTTGATGAGAATGATGGAGGGAGCCTTTTTAATATCATTTCAGAAAGTGGCTAAACAAATGCAGTTGCCAGAGAACATGTGGATTTAGTTGATTCAAACAAAGCGGATAGGCATTTGCATCCCGATCAGAGGAGGTATCTGCTGAGTATGAGGAGGTAAAGAAAGCCATTTGAAGGGCATATGAGCTTGTGCCAGAAGCTGACAGACAGTGTTTCAGGAATCTAAAATAGCATGCCTGGTTAAACACACGTTGTGTTTGAAAGGATCAAACAAATTTTGAAAGATGGGGAAGGGTATTAAAACATAGCAAACTTATGACCCTTAGAGAGATTCTTATTTTCGAGAAGTTCAACAATTTACTTCCCGCAGTCATGAGAACTCATGTGGAAGAGCAGAGAGTAACAATGGAAGGTTAGAAGCTGAAATGGCTGATGATGATGATTGAGTTCAGAAATCAAAGTTTGGTTTCTGTGAGGGATTGAGAAGATTGTGTGAGATCTTCTTAAAACATATCCCTGTGAGAGTAAGGTTTATTGGCATAGGCCAGGAGTAGCAGGTAAAGAGGTTACAGCATTAAGAGGCACAGAAGGATGTAATTCTATTATGCTGAGACATGAGGAGCTATGTCATTCAGAAGGACTATTGGAGAGATGAGAAGTGCTCCATTATGTAACGTGTGATTGGAGTGTCTAATGGAAACATCAACAGATTTATTCCATAATGGGGAAGGAGGCCTTGAGCTTGGTGTTGGTGTTACAACATTTCAGCATTTAAATTGCAAATAACGTATCTGAGACAAATCGTTTTCACTGATCGTGACCCCTTAAAGTTTTTGGTGAGGTTTTGGGAGAAAAATACCAGTCTGTGTCGACTGAGCTTATTATTTCCGCCATTAAATATGAAATTATACATGTGACAGGGTTAGAAAACCTAAGTTTTGACACGTTGTGGAAACTTGAGTGAAGAAAGACAAAGGAATTCTGTGGCAGGAGTAAAATGACTGAAATCGAATCTCGTTGTGAACATTTGTATGCTCAGAGTCAATGTAATATATATGCATTGCAGTCAATAGACAATAGACAATAGGTGCAGAAGGAGGCCATTCTGCCCTACGAGTCTGCACCACCATTCAATATGATCATGGCTGATCATTCCTAATCAGTATCCTCTTCCTGCCTTATCTCCATAATCCTTGATTCCACTATCTTTGAGAGCTCTATCCAACTCTTTCTTAAATGAATCCAGAGACTGGGCCTCCACTGCCCGCTGGGGCAGAGCATTCCACACAGCCACCACTCTCTGGGTGAAGAAGTTTCTCCTCATCTCTGTCGAAAATGGTCTACCCCGTAATTTTAAGCTGTGTCCTGTGATTCGGCACTCACCCATCAGTGGAAACATGTTTCCTGCTGCCAGAGTGTCCAATCCTTTCATAATCTAATATGTCTCAATCAGATCCCCTCTTAGTCTTCTAAATACAAGGGTATACAAGCCCAGTCACTTCAGTCTTTCAGTGTAAGGTAATCCGCCATTCCCGCCAGTCTACTCATAGAGGAAGATTAGGAGGTCTAAAATGGATCCCTTTTTGTATATTGATGGATCATTTTATTAAAGGTGGAGTTGTGAGTATAGTATCACTATTTTCCATTGGGATTTTTTTAAGAGAGGTTGTAAAGACAGAGGTGCAGAACAGCTGTCTGAAAACAGTTTAAGTAAATAATTGAGAAAGCCTTTAGGTTTTATTAAAACATTGGTAACAATGGAAGGGCAGCGGCAGCTCTCCCAGACCAGGTTTTCTCGGTTTGCTTTTAGCTGCAGCATTCAGAAGCTGTTGGGGATCCCAGAATGGTTGGAAGTTTCAATACACGATCCCCAGCTGCTTTTCTCTCTGAGATCTCTGTTGATGTTGATATCTCTTCGATCGGAAAACTGCATGTAAGGATCTGTATTTTAATATATCTTTGTGCCAAGCAGTATATACATAGAAGGTACGGTATCTATTGTTTGTGTAAGTGTTCAAACATATAAGCTGTTTCAAAATGTTCTTTTCTTTAATTGTTATTTAACTAAAGCATTTGAACCGATTATATTTTGCTTAATGTCGAGTGGTTTGACCAGTCACAACATATCTGGAACGCAAACTTCACATCTATTTTTAAAATAAGGAAAGGTTTGGGTCTAAGCGACCTTCTTAAAATATTTTGCAGGGATCTGGTCTGGTCCACAACATTTATAGATGAGGAGTTTCTGACTGACTCTTATTGAACATTTAGTGGAGGGGTTGGGGATGGCTTGCTAGAGGTTGTGCTGTGAGCTGCCTGAGACATTCAGGGAGACATGAGGATTTGCTGACCCATCTTTGGGTGGTGCCTGGGGACTGTAGTTACAGCATCTGGGTCTGTAACATGAGCAACAAATGGAGCAGAGGTTATAGAGTGGGGAAACTCTGAAAACACAGAGTTAGTGTATGTGTGGAAAGGGATCTGTTGGACCCAACCGAGTTTTCCATTAACTGCCTCGCAAGCTACACTTAATCCAGGAGCAGAGTGTGAGGGGACACAGATTGAACAAGGAGCTGGTCACAGAGCAGTGTCACCTCCTTTAACACGTCCTGCAGCTTCACCCCAGGGGAAAGGACGGTGCTAGCAGTGGCTGTTCGGGTCACAGTTTCATTCAGCTTCTATGTTCTGGAACTTTCCAAACAGGACTGGGTGACATCGGCATCATCTCCCAGTATGTTGCCATCAATGTAACCATTCGGTGATGGAGGATATATATGGTGGATGAGGTAAATACATCGTTTCCCCCACAGCAGGGAGCTGCCGGGTGTATCCAGTATAATGGGATTCCCGATGGTGTACATGGCATCTGCAGAGTACCCATGTCAATGGGGAGAGGTAGAGGAACTGAAGGAGCTCTCTCTCTGTTAATGTTACCGTGTGTCCATGCACAGTATACGATGTTGGTGAATACCTCTGTCCTGACAGCAGCCACAGTTCCTTCATTCACAAGCAGACAGCATTCCTATCGTCTTCGGGTCTCCATGTAGAAATGAATGAATGTATCTTAGATAAAGGCCGTCCCCTTAATACATGTTTGAAAACAGCATCCCCATCACCAACCAAACACTTCAAAACATTCCATGGGTACGGAGAGCAATGGGGTCACTTGGAGTGTGAAGTAGCTGACGATCAGGGACGGAGCAAAACCTCCCATGTCTGAACGGGGCTGAGTGAACCCCCCAGTACACAGTATCATTAATCCCTGTAATCCCTCTCCATTTCAGTAACATACTGCCTTCCATTATTCCTGTAAATGAAATGACAGGTTATATCATGTTATATTGCACCTGCCAAATTACTATCCATTGCCCTTACCTCTCTTGATAATTTAAACTCTTGCTTATCACAGCAACATGACCAAACTAAGTATCTCTATATCTGTTCCATCCCCCTGATCATTGATATAGATTGTAAATAGTGGAGGACCCAGCACTGGTCACTGTGTGACACCACTGGTGACGCACTGTCAAACTGATGAAGACTAATTTATCCGGAGCGCCTGCTTCCTGTTTGATAGACAGTCCTCTCCCATTACTGTGTAACATAGTGGAAAAGCTGAATATGAACGAGGAGAATCAGTCAGGAATCCAACCCCTCGAATCTGCTCCGCCATGGAATATAATCATGGCTGATGTCGTCGCGGCCTGTGTTCCACATCCCTGCTATCTCTCGTTCGTCAAACTCTAGTCTCTTGTTGGAGATTGCGGCTGATTAAAAAATATCCACTCCACATCTACACTTTCAATTATATTTCACATCTTACAGACCTCAATGAGCTCTCCTATCGTTCTTATAAAATCGAGAGTATAGGCCTGAACTGCTCAATTTCTCTTCATAAGACAAACACTTCAAATATGGAATCAGTCTAGTGAAGCTCTTTTGAATTGCCTCCAATGGAAATACCTCATTCTGCAGGACACCCAAACTGTACTCCAGTTGCAGCCTCACGAATGCCTTGCATAGCTACAGCAACACTCCCTACCTTTCTACTCTATCCTTTTACAAATAAACGATGAAGTTATACTTGCATTTCTCAGTATTTGAAGTACCCGCAAGCAGGTTTTCTGTGATATGCAAGCAGGTACCCAGATCCCTCTGCACTTAAGCACTTTGAAGTTTCTCTCCATTTAGATAATAACTTACCTTTTTATTCGGCTGGCCAACTTGCATAACCATATATTTATCCACTTTAATTTTCATTGCCAAACGTTTGCCCATTCACCCAACCTATTCATATAGTTTTTAAATCTCTTGCATCATAATTCCAAAGTAATTTCCCACCAATGTTAGTGTCATCTGAAAATGTAGCTAAAGTACTTTCTATCCCGTCAACCGAGTAATAATATCGATCCCAAATGGTTGAGGCATGAGAACTGAAATCTATGGCACCCAACAAATTGCATTTTCCAATAAAAAATGATACGTTTAATTCATCTGACTGCATTTTGTTAGTTAACCAAGCCTCCATCCAAGCTCATAAATTAATCCTAAACTGATGCTGTCTGATCTTACCACTCACTCTTTGGAGAAGCGACATATCCGATGCCTTCATGAAGACCAGATATATTCCATCTCCAGGATTCCCACTATCCACCTTGTTTGTCACATCTTTAAATAACTCAAGAAAACACTTCAATCATGGTTTATCTTTTGTAAAACCATGTTGAGTCCAATGGATTGTGGTTTACGTTTGCAAATGTCCTCAACAATGGATTCTAATAATTTGCCTTAAATTACAATACTTTATTATTAAATTTTACTCCCTAATGTATTCAGTTATTATAAGTTCTTCCCTTTTGAAAACCTTTACGTTTTCTTTGAATTCTTGTTTGATGGACAACAGGGTTTTAAGCGATGTGCTCCAATTGCTGAATAAGTGGTATGTGTGGCTGACTGGACTCATCATCCTGCTGGTGTACAAAATCGATGGGATGATGTCTTTCTGGTGTTCCCATGTTGTCATCTCCAAGGCCAGAATGACCACCTCCTGTTGATGCGTTAGAGGGGTGGGGGATGTTGGAATCTTCCCGTTACTGTGTAACATTTTGAGGGTCTGATGGGTCTTCTCATATTTCTCCATAATCGGTGGAGATACTGAACGGTCTCCTCATGTATCCCAGAGATGGGACGAAGGGAGCAATTGGTCTTCTCTTGTTCCCATACAACAGACACGTGTCTGAATTACCTCCTCCTTTCTCATGAAAAAAGTCTCAGATAGTTTTTATCCTAACACATTTCCCTTGCAACAGACTTGGTGGGTCTGAATGGCCTCCTGTTATCCCAGTGTCACAATCTCCAGTCACTGTGTGACCACTTCCAGTTCCTATGTTACGGACTTAAGGAGGCTGAATGGACTGATCCTGTTGCTGTGTAACAGGATACTGGTGCAGCATGGCCTACTCTCCGTCCAGTGTTATAGATTCGAGGGGCTGATTGGCCTCCTCCTGTAAATATACATCGGGCTCGAGGGGCTGAAGAGTGTCGTCCTATTCTGGTTTAACAGGTTCGAAGGCCTGAATATCCTCCTGTTGTTCCTGTGTAACAGGCTGGAGAACGGAATGCATTCCCCCACTATCTGTGTAATTCTCTTCAGTTGTTGACTCCTTCCTGTCATCTATGATGAAATAAGATCATCCTTTATTTTTGTAAACTCCATTGGCTATTGGATCATCCTGATCATCCTTTCGTTATAAGATAGCACCTTCATTGCAGGAATCAGCTGAGGGAACCATCTCTGAGTTGCTTCTAATATAACAACATCCTTTCTTCATTGAAGAGACTAAATCTGTACACACTACTCCAGATGTGATCTCACTAAGATCCTGTACAGCAGCAGCAATGCTTTACCACCCTGCTGTAAGGTTCCCACCCAGGTCAGAGCAGTCTCAGCTCTCTGGGGGAATACAGAGCATTGTTGAATGATCATTGTCCTTCTCTACTCCACTAGCATAACGGGAGATCTGGAGAAAATGTCACAATGATGCTTAAGAAGATCATAAATGATGTGGCAAGATGATCTCTACCACTCATCTCCCCAAAGTCCAAGTCACTCAGATTCTACAGAATCTTGTAATGTGGAGCGTAAAAACAGCAAGGAGAAGGAAACTTTGATGGGAATTATATATCAAAGTGAAAGCTGCAATACAAACGTTGTACATGTTATAAAACGGGAAATGAGATATACACATTTGTGGCTACTGCAGTAATAATGTCCTGTTTACATTATATCTAAACTGTGTTAACCCAACTGAATGTTAATGCTGGGAAAAATGGATTTCATGAGCATTTGTTAGATAGCTGGCACTAACATTTTGTCGAGCACTGAGCTAGAGATCAGGTTATTTAGGAATTGGTGTTGGATGATCAGAAAAGCTAATTGAAAACTTTGCTGGAAAGGGCCTTTTGGGAACAGTGACCACAATGCATTGGTTTTCTTTTATGCTGTTTGAGTACACGGTAGTTTTTATTTTATTTGAAGTAACTGTCATAAATCTGAATCATGAAAGCCCTGAAGGTGTGAGGAGAAATTGGGGACTGCAGATGCTGGCGATCAGAGTCGAAGAGTGTGGTGCTGGAAAATCAGAGTCGAAGAGTGTGGTGCTGGAAAAGCACAGTCAGGCAGCGTACTAGGAGCAGGAGAATTGACGTTTTGGGCAAAATCCCTTCATCGAGCCCCTCGAGCCCGATGTATATTTACAGGAGGAGGCCAATCAGCCCCTCGAATCTATAACACTGGACGGAGAGTAGGCCATGCTGCACCAGTATCCTGTTACACAGCAACAGGATCAGTCCATTCAGCCTCCTTAAGTCCGTAACATAGGAACTGGAAGTGGTCACACAGTGACTGGAGATTGTTACACTGGGATAAATGAGAAGGCGGTGTGGCAGGAATGCGATAGGTAGATGAAGGTGGGGTTGAAAGTGATAGGTGATGAAGGGAGACAGAACGCCTCATCTACTACATACACTAAAGCCAGTGTGGTCTTCTCTACATTGGTAAGGCAGGTGGATCATTTCAGAGAACATATCTGGGATAGCCACATTGACCAACTCCACCGCCTTGTGGCTGAACACATTAACTGCCCTTTCCACTCTGCCAAGGACGTGAGAGTCCTGGGTCTCCTCCATCGCCAAAGCCTAACCACCCGAAGCATGGATGAAGAATGGTTCCTCTTCTACCTTGGGACCCTCCAACCAAAGGGGATTAATGTAGGTTTCACCAGTTTCCCCATTTACCCTAACTCCACCTTATCCCAGTCCAATCTTCCAACTCAGCATTCTCCCCCCTTTTGAACGTTCCTATGTGTTAATCTTCCTTCCAATCAATCTGGTCCACCCGCCTCTCTGACCTAACCCTTTCAGCCTCACCTTCAACTATCTATTAGATCACAGGCATTATCTTAGAAATAAGCCAAGTACCGTAGTAAGCCAGTGGATTCGGAGAAATATAGGACCCAGCAACGGATGACCAAGAAAAGAAAATCAAAAAGCGAAAAAGCATACAATCAAAAGAAAAACATAAAGACTGCTAAAAAAAAAGTACATCAGTGTATGAAACAAAACTAAAAACAAGGTCAAATATGGAACAGTGGGTGTGCGGACAGAATAATTTATTGAAAACAACAGAGAAATCGCAGGGAAAAGAAACAGTTTCTTTGTGCCTATCTTCAAGGCAGAATATCCAGAAATTCTCCCAGAAATACCAAGTGACCATGGGGCTTGTGTATGTAAAGTCTAAGATTATTCTTATAAGTGTTGAGGTCATGTTTTAAAAGAAAGCTGGATTGAGTATTTATAAATCTGACAGATCAGATGTATTTGATACAAGAGTTTCAGAGGAAGCAGCAATAGGCATATTGATTGCATCGCAGATTATCACGTTGTTTTCCAATACATTCCCGAAAGATATTTAGCCAATCTGGATAAGGCAAAGGTTATAAATATTATGCAACAGTTTAAGAAAGGATGAAGATGGAGAGTGGTGAACTACAGATCAGTAACTTGTCATCCGCGGTCGGGTGTCTGTTGGGCTCGATTATAAAGAACGTGTTACTGGATATATAGAAGGTAATGGGAAAACTGGGGAGGATGGTAATGCATCGATGAAACGAAAACCATAAGTGGCAAACATTTTTTGGAATGGTTTGAAGATGATTCTTGTGGACGTAGGCAATGAGGAGCTAATGGTAACGCATAGTTGGATATTCAAGATAATCTTTTTTAAGAACTCTCCCACTCACATCATAAGAAATGTTAAAGTGAAAGGAATTGGGAAGAATTGGGCGGCACAGTAGCACAGTGGCACAGTGGTTAGCACTGCTACCTCACAGCGCCAGGGACACGGGTTCAACTCCCGCCTCAGGTGACTGACTGTGTGGGGTTTGCACATTCTCCCCGTATCTGCGTGGGTTTCCTCTGGGTGTTCCGCCGTTTCCTACCACAGTTCAAAGATCTGCAGGTCAGGTAAATTGGCCATGCTAAAGTACCCGTAGTGTTAGGTAAGGGGTAAATGTAGGGGTATGGGTGGGTTGCGCTTCGGCGGGTCGGTGTGGACTTGTTGGGCCGAAGGGCCTGTTTCCACACTGTAACGCAATGTAATCTAAACACAAGCAAATAGGAAACGAAAAATTAGGTTTACATTCATGTGAATGTAATTGAAATATAGAAGATGCCATGCGCCAGCTGCACAGAGTTTTGCTGAGACTAAACTGAGAGTATTGTGAACCATTTGGAGTCCCAATCTAAGATAGAATATACTACAGACGAACTGCAAAAGGTATTCTCCAGATTAATCCCTAAAATGGCAGGATTGTCTGATGTGGAAACTCAGCCTGTGATCTCGAGTTTCAAAAGATGAGAGGTGATTTTAGTGAAACATAGAAACATAGAGGGGAGAGAACAACCGAGGGATATGGAGAAGTGCAAGCAGGAGAGATGAGGGAGAATCCCATGATATTCTACACGGACAAGTAGAACAGAATAATCAGCAACAGTTAGTGTCCATTAAAAACCAAAGGGGCAATCAGTGTGTCAACCCGGAGAACATTGATAGATTGTGACATGTAAACATCACAGCTGTTTTACTTGGGAGAAGGAGGATGCAGGTACAGAATTCGAGAAGATGGACTGGAAAGGTCTTGAAAAGAGATTGATGTAAAATACGAGCGGCGGTTTGAGGCTTTGTCTGGTATAAAATTGGACCAATCTGCAGGTCTGGATAATGTTGGAGTCAAGGGAGGAAAGACGCTGACTGGAAATTTTAATTAGAATCTGACAATAGGGGAGGTGCCAGAGGACTGGAGAACAGCTATTATGATTGCACTTCACAGTAAGGGTGGTAGCGATAGACCAGGAAACTCTAGACGAGCGAGTATTAAATCACTGTTCGGGAAACTACTGGAGAAAATAGGGAAGGAGAAAATTGAACTCCAATCAGAATGGCAAGGCTTGATCAGGGATAATCATCATGACTTTATCAGAGTGAAGTCACACTAATGGAGTTGATTCAATTAATTTAAGGAGGTCGCTTAGTTAGTTTTGATGCAATGCCTTTGACAAAGTTCCGTATGGGAAACTGAAACAAATAAAGTAAAATCTCAGAGTATCAAGGATAACTTGAAAAGTTACAGCGAAAATTGTCTTAGTGTCAGGAGGCAGAGGGTGGTGGGAGAAGGCTGTTTGTGTGACTGGAGACCACTGTCCCCTGGTGTACCACAGGGATTAGTGCTGTGTCCCTTATTGTTTGTAGCATTCATAAATGGTATAGATGTGAATCTGGAGGGGGAGTGGTTGGATGGGTGGGAGCTGTGATAAGTAAGTTTGTGTTTGACACAAAGATTGGCCGGGTGGTTGGTAGTGAGGAGGCAGTTCTGATTTTACAGGAAAATACAAGTGGAATGATCAGATGGGCAGATCAATGGCAGATGGAATGTGATCCTGATAAATATGAGGTGATGTACTTTGGAAGGAGGAACCAGACATGGGGTGTACACAATGATTGGCAGCACACTAGGGAGCTCAGAGGGTGTTTCTCCACACATCCCTGAATGTGACTGAACAGGGTAATGGACTAGTTAAGAATTGAACCTTGGGTGTAGCGTTTATTAATCAGGCAGCATATTATAAGTGTTATACAGGGCTTGGTTTAGTCCATGATGGAGTACTGTATGTCGTTCTGGGAGCCTCATTACAGGAAGGATGTGATTGTACTGGAGGGGGTTGCAGAGGAGATTCACCAGGATGTTCCCTGGGATGGAGCATATCTGCTATGGAGAGAAGCTGGATAAGCTCAGGTTGTTTACTTTTGAGAGAGGCTGAGAGGGATGTGATTCAGAAGGATAAGTTAACAAGGGGCATGGACAGGGTGGATAGACAGCAGCTGTTCCTTTTAGACAGAGGGTCAAGAACAAGGGAGCACACCTTAAAGTGAAGGGTTTGAGGTTAGAGAGGATTTAAAGATTACTTTTTTTCACCCAGAGGGTGTTGAGTTCTGGAATGTACTTCCTGAGAGGGGAGTTATCACGGCTAACCTCTGAATCGTTAAGTATACTTGGACGAGCACTTGGAAGTGCCATAACATTCCAGGCTATGTGCCTGGTGTTTGAAAGTGGGACTAATATAGATCATGCTGTATTTCTGTTGGTACAGAGACTATGCTCCTGTGCGTGTATGATGTGGAGCTGAGCAGCTTAAGACAGGAATTGATAGGTTTCTGAAGATAATGTTCACAAAGGTTATAAGAGTGAACTGTTATAGCTTGTCACATTATGTCAATGTGAGAAGTATGAAAAAACAGTGCGGGTTCCTTCTAGTTTGAAACCAGAGAATGGAGAATGGGAAACAGGGAAATGGCAAAACTATGAATCCACTACTTCAGTTATGTCTTCACAGACAATACCAGGAAGTCCGGTGTGGGAAACGAAACAGTACATGGAACATAGAACATAGTAAGTAAATGGTTTGGGAGAAATTATTGGGACTGAAAATAATTGTCATAGACAACACTAACATAGATTTATGAAATGGGAATTATGTTTCAGAAACTGACTGGGAGACAAATGAAAGAGAAGCAATGGATGTAAAACACGTGGATTTTCAGAAAGAAATGTTGATAAACCTCCCAGCCTAGTTTGCAAAATCAAATCTTAGTGGATTGGAGCGAATTTCTGGACATGCTTCTAGAATGGGACAGCTGGCAGGAAACAGTGGATAGAAATAAACAGACTTGTGAAGCAACAGCCTGACATTGTATTTAAGGTATGGTTCTGTGAGTATGACTATATCCCTGACACCCATCACCTTCCCCGGATAACTCCTCTCTCACCAGCAGGACATACACAACAGAAATAGCGGCACAGTGGGATACAGTTGGAAGGGAATTGCTCTGGGAGTCCTCAACAGTGACCTGTATCCCATGAAGTCTCATGGCGTTAGTTTGCACATGGGAAAGGCAACCTCCTGCTGATTACCATGTAGCAGCCTCTCCCAACTGATGAGTCAGTACTCCACTATGCTGATCAACACTTGGAGGAAGCTCTGAGTGTGGCAAGGGCACAAAACGTACTTTGGGTGAGGGATTTCACTGTCCACCATCAAGAGTAGCTCAGCTGCAGCATTACCGATTGAGCTGGCCGTGTCCTAATGGATATAACTGATATACTGGGTCTATGGCAGGTGGTGAAGGAACCCACAAGAGGGAAAAGCCATATTTGACCACAGCCTTACTAATCTGCCAGTTGCACAAGTATCTGTCCATGACAGTATCGGGTAAGAGTAACCACTGCATAGTCATTGTGGAGATAAAGTCACACTTTCACATTGAGAATAACCTCCATAATTCTGGGTGGTACTATCACCGTGCTAAATGAGACAGACTTCAAACAAATCTAGCAGCTCAAATCTGGGTTTCCAGAACGTGTTGTGGGGCATCAATAGCAGCAGAATTGTACTCCAGCACAACCCCATGGCCTGGCATATCCCCCTCACAACAATTACCATCAAGATAGAGGATCAACCTTGATTCAATGGAGTGTGCAGGAGGGCAGGAGCAGCACCGGGCAAACCTGAAAATGAGGTGTCAGCCCGATGAAGCCACCAACCAGGACTGCTTGTGCACCAAACAGCACAAGCAGTAAGTGACAGACAGGCTAAGTGATTCCACAAGCAACGGTTCAGGTCTCTGCAGTCCTTCCACTTCTAGTTGAGGATAGTTATGGACAATTAAACAAGTCATTGGTGGAGGATATTCCACAAGTATCTCCATCCTGAATGATGGAAGAGACCAGCACTTCAGTGCAAAAGATAACGTTTATGCATTCGCAATAATCTTCAGTCAGAAGTGCTGAGTGGATGATGCACCTCAGCCTCCTCCAGTCGTCCTCAGCAATTCAGTTACCAGTCATCAGCCAATTTGGTTCGGTCCACGTGATATCCAGATTCAGTTGGAGACACTGGATACTCCAGAGGGTACATACTATGACAACACTCTGGCAATAGTACTGAAAAGTTGTGCTCCAGACTTTGTCACTGCCCTAGCTAAGCTGTTCCAATACAGTTACAACAATGACATTTCCCCGATTACGTCGAAAATTACCCCAAGTATCTCCTGTGTATAAAAAGCAGAACAAATCCAATCCGGCCAATTACCACCCCATTAGTCTCCTCTCGATCATCAGTAAAGTGGTGGAAGGTCTCAGTGCTTTCAAGCAGCACCTGCCCAGCAATAACCTGGTCAATGACGCCCAGTTTGTCTCCATCAGGGCCACTCAGCTCCTGATCTCATTACCATGGTTCAAACATGGACAAAAGAGCTGACTTCCAGAGGTGGGGTAAGAGTGATAGCCCTTTAAAACAAGGCTGCCTTCGACCAAGTGTGGCATCAAGGGGCCTTAGCAACACTGGAATCAATGGATATCAGGGGCAAACTCCCCGCTGGTTAGAATCATACCTGACACGTAGGAAGACAGTCATGGCTGATGAAATTCCGTCAACCCAGCTCCAGGACAAGTCTGTAGGAGTCCCTCGGGCAGTGGCCTAGGTCCAAACACGTTCAGGGCTGCTTGTGAAATGACCTTGCCTCCATTTTAAGGTCAGAAGTGGGGATGTTCGCCAATGACTGCACCATGTTCAGCAACATTTGTGGTTCTTCAGATACTGAAGCAGGCCATGTCCAAATGCGATAAGATCTGGACAGTATCCAGGCTGACAAATGGCAAGTAATATTCACGCCACACAAATGCCAGACCGTGACCATCACCAATAAAATACAATCTAACCTGCCCCTTGTCATTCAATGGTGTTACTATCTCTGAATCCACTTTCTCAAGGGCAACTAGGGACAGGCAATAAATGCTGACCCAGCCAGTCACACCCAGATTCAGGAAATAAATATTATTTAAATAAAATAACAGAGGAACGTTGCTGGGATATCACAGAGATCAGTGCTCAGGCCCCATTTGTTCACACTAAACATTAAACATTTGGTTGCAGGAATCAAATACAATATATCCCAACCTGCTGACAGAACTAAAGGATGTTGGATTGTGAGTGGGTGAGGAGGTTGTAAAAAAGCTTCAAGGTGACTAAGACAAGAGGAGTGTTGGGTAAATACGTGGCAGATGGAGATCAATGTGGGGAGAGGTGACAGTGTGCCCTTTGGTGGGATCAATCGACTGCAAGCCTATCGTTTGAAAAGGGATTGTTTGAAACATGTTGATCTACAAAGGGACGCTTGCTCCTTTTTGTTGTTTCCTTCTGCGCAGCCTCTGAGGTCCCTGCAGCGCAGTGAGGTCTGAACCAACAAGGCAATACTGGGAATGGCATTCACACGCTGCCCAGTGTACATAGACCTACCAAGTGGGAAACTGTAACAATGCAAAGGGTCTGTATCTCCCTGCAGACTGAAAGCAACATTGCTGGAGCAGAAAGCAGTTAGGAAGGTAAATGGGGTGTTGACCTTCATTTCAGGGGGATTTGAGTCCAGGGGTAAGGGTGTTTTACTGCAGCTGTACAGGGCCTTAATGAGACCCCATCTTGAACATTGTGCAATATTGTGTTCAGGTTTGGTCTCTGTATCTAATAAAGGGCAAACCTGACATTGATGGAGAACAGCGAAAGATGACCAGACTGATCTCTAGGATGACAGGCTTGCTGTGGGAAGAGAGTATGGGGGCGACTGGGCCTGTATTCCATGGGGTTTAGGAAAATGTGTGAAGATCTCAGTGAGATATATAAAACTCTGACAGGGTGAGACAGAATGGAAGCAGGGATGATAATTCCCCAAGCTGTGATGTCTAAAACAAGGGGCCACAGTATTAGATACAGACAGGCCATTCTGCACTGAGATGCCAATAAATGTCTGCCCTCAGAGACTGGAGAACCTGGGGAATGCGCTCGCACATGGAAACCAAGACACTGAATAATAAGACAGGTTTAGAGACAGGAAAGGGATGGTGGGAGAGCAGGAGTACGGTTTAGAAATAAAGGTCGAGGTATCATTGTATTTAATTGGGAGCAAACTCGATGGACCAAAGGGACTACTGCACTTCCTATTTTATAGCTTCCCACGGTTAATCACATTAACGGATATATTCATTGTGTGGGATAAGTGCATTGTGGAGATGTTTGAACATGAACGACAATGAGGTAGGCTCAATGTGTTGTATGGCCTACTCCATTCCTGATGTTTCTGAGCAGTCTGTGGGAAAGCTGTTTAAATGCTGTCACAAGCTCTCAGATGTTAGGAAGGAGGTTTCTGCAGGGTCAACAGGACTGTGTTTCCCGTTCCCTTTTTCCGATACTAAGGCTGGGGCCGGGTGTTCTGTCCAGGTTTATCCTTTAAGACCTCAGAGCAGTTTGATACAATACAGTGTCTTGCTTAGCCGATTCAGAGATCATTGAAAAGTTTTATCACAAGTATATGTGTCTGCAGTCATAGATAATCATAGATAATCAAAGATAACAGCCTCCAGTCTGACAAGTATCCTTCCACTAAACCCTCTGCTTCCTACCATCAAGCCAACTGTGTATCCAATTGGCCGGTTCCCCCAGCATTCAACGTGATGTAACCTTCCAGAGCAGCCTGCCATGTGGAACCTTATCAAAAGCCCTTACTGAAATCCATGGAGACTACGTCTACCACTCTGTCCTCGTCAACCTTTCTGGTCACTTCATCAAAGAACTCTAACAAATTTGGGAAGCATGATCTCCCACTCACAAATCTATGCTGACTGCTCTGAATCAAAACCTGTGTAAGTAATGGGTGAAGTCAATGGTATGCTGTGCTTCATTGTAAGATGATTCGAGTACATAAGTAAAGCCATTTTCCTGCTGTTGTAGAGCCTGGCTGAGAGAGCATTAGGGGCACTCTGTACAGATTTGATCTCCTTTGTAAGGAATAGTCTCCTTACCACAGACACCAGTGATGGTAACAGGAGGATAGAGTGAAGAAGCTGAATGTTTCATCTGTAGAGCTGTGAGAGACGAAGAAATGGTGATGCTGAAACAGGAGGAGTGGCAGCGATCACTTATTTCAAAACGAGACGTTGATAGGGTGAGAAATTCCATTCTTTACCCAGGATGGATTGGTTTGATTTATTGTCACGTGTACCTCAGAACAGGGAAACACTTTATTTATGAGCAGTGGAGGCGGAACATAGTAAGCATGGCCAGACAGATCATAGGGTGGAAATAGACTTGGACAGAGTAAGGCATACAGGTTACACTGCACAGGACGTGCAACTAGACAAGATCAACATGAACAAGATCAGCATGATTTGAACTTAGAGAGTCCATTCATCAGTCTAACGTGACCTTTCTAATAGTTTATATGCCAAAATTAACTGTGCAGTTGGCGTGTGAACCCGTACTGAACGTCAGGTTGCTCACAATCCCCAACAGCAGCCACAATCCCTTCCATCTGAAACAGGTAGCTTTTCTCAACAGCTTCCGCCCTGCACAGAGAACACCAGGCTGGCATCTCAGAGATGAAAGATGCCTTCTTGAGACTTCACACAAGACATAAAGCTTCCCTCCTAACCACTTGAAAACTACGTTAAAGTCCCACGTGTGTGTCATGAGCAACGGAGCCAGGAGGAACAACATGGAGCAGTCTGTCTGTGCAGCCTCTGCTCCACTTGTTCATCATGTTGGAGCATCATTCTGGAGACAGTGAGGACTGCCGATGCTGGAGATCAGAGTAGAGCGTCGATTGCGGGAAAAGCACAGCAGGTCAGGCAGCATCCGAGGAGCTGGAGAATCGATGTTTCGGTCATAAGCCATTCATCAGGAATCAGCATCATTTGCCTTATTCTGTCCCTGTGTAAGTACGTTGAGGGGGGAATGGCCTCTTACTGTTCCTTTGAAAGTGACTCAAGGAGCTGAATGGCCTCATCTCATTGCTGTGGAAGTGACCCAAGGAACTGAATGGCTTCTTCCTCGTCCGATTGGACAGGGTCAAGGGACGGATTGGCTTACCCCTGGTTCTTTTTGAAAGCTCGATGTACTGACAAGTGTGATGGTGCTGCAGTTTTAAGAGGTTATTTTGTCCGGGCTTCTTTTAAGAGAGAGATTGAACAACCATTACCAAGCTGGCTAGTTAAAACCACTCGAGTGAACAACGAGAGAGGCCTTGTGTTTATTTTAATGCAGCCTGAATGGGTGTGGCCAGCTCTCATAGATTAGGATCTCTGGGTTTTGGTTTCTCAGTAACATCAGAAACTATTGGGGTCTCCACAGAGTTGGAAGCTTCAGTGAATGTCTCCTGCTACTTTCCCTGAGTTTTCTCTTGGTGCTGTTTTTAATTCCTGGATTAGAGAAATGTTTGTGACATTCTGTGTCTGAATATTCATTTCTGCCAAGGGCTGTGTTTACGCGATTTTCCTATATTGGAACAGTTCAATAGTAATAGTTCATAGGTCTATTATTCTGTTAACTTGTCCAATAGAATTAAGTTATTCTAGATTCCTCTTTCTTTGATTTCATTTTATCTTTCGTGTTTCAATAAATGGTGTTTTGCTTCACACCAAGTACTTTGACCAGTCACATAGAACAGGCACTTTACATTTCCATTAAAATAAAAAGAGTCTAGGCTACCGCCTTCAAATATTTTCCAGGCGCTCTGGTGTGGTCCATCACACTAGACTCCTTCTCTTTCTGAGTAATAGGCTGGAGGCACTGAATGGGCTGTCCCTGTTCTTCCCCAATAGTGTCAATGGGCTGAATGGCTTCCTCATATTCCTGTGAAACCAGCGTGAGGTGCCGAATGAACTCTTGTTTTACTGTGGCAATGTGCAGTGTCAGGCAGTGCTGGTAGATGAATGTTACCGACACTTTAACAGCACAAGTCTCAATGGAGTCTGGGTCTTGCTGCACACGGACACAGACTAGTTCAGGAGCTGACGGGGGACAAAATGTTCTGAACATTGTTGAATCTTCAGTGACCATCTCCACTTCTGATCTTATGGTGGGGAGGGTGAAGGTGGGGAGACATTGATGAAGCAGCTGAAGACGTTTGTGAAGAGGAAGCTACCCTAAGGATCTCCCACAGAGGTGACCCAGGATTGAGATGATGCCCTTCTTCCTTTGTGCCATGTTTGACTCCAAACACTGGAGAGGTTACTCTGATTCCCATTAAGTGCAGTTTTGTGAAGCTCCTTGATGTCAACAAAAGCCAACCACTGCCTTAATATCAGGGCCAGTCATTTTTACCTGAACCCTTGTCTCAACTTCTTTTGTTCATATCAATAGGCCATGATATAGGAGCAGCAAGTGTTTTCTTCAAACAGGTGCTTTTGAATGTCAGGATTTCACTTCTCAGGAGTGTTCTGGGAGCGAGATTACTGTAAGTATTTGAAGAGGAGGTCGATGCATATTGACCTGTCAGAGTGGTGAGGGCTATGAAGAATTGGGTATGAAAGAGGATTTGAGACCAGGAGCAGATCAATCACGATCTTAGTGAAGGGCAAGGCAGGTTTGGGGCGTGAATAACCTGCCCCTGTTTCTGATGTTCTCACATTCTGGTATTGGAAAGTTAGTGGGTGTTATTTTCATGAAGGTTATGTTTTTGAATATTGCAGACAGGGAGAGCAGATGATTTTGTGAGCCATCTCTGGGTGAGGTATATGGGCTGCATTCACAGTGAATCTGGGTCTACAACGTGACCAACAACTGAAGCACAAGTTGCAGATAGGGGAAGCTCTATAAAGAGAGATGAGGGGACTCTTTCATACCCGTGCCTGGATTTTCCAATTACATTTCCCAAATCACATCAAAGCATGTGTGACAGTCTTGAGAGGCTGAATGGTCTCCTCTGTTTCTGTGCACCAAGTCATAGGAGTAAGTGGCCTCCAACTGTTCTTGTCTAGCAGGTATGAGGGGCTGAATAGAACACAGAAACATGGGACTGAGGAGCAGGAGTGGGTCATTAGATATTTTGACCCTTCTCCACCAGGAACTAAGATTGTGGCTGATCAGGTTGGGGTCTCAAATAGATATTTATTACTGAACACCAGAGATGAAGGAAGAACTTAATTTCTGACCGCAAAACACCGATCACTCTTACCCAACTCTCACGTGTGACTCCCCTTTTCCTAAAACCATCAAATGACACCAGGCTGCTGATTACTGTCCAGCCTCTCCTCCCCACTGACTGTGTCTGCAATCTGTCCCTCCTCCCCCTAACCACACAAGGCAAACCAAGCTCAAGGTCTTTGTGAAAATCAAGGCCGGAGTGTGCAGGCACCCTGGAGAGGGATGGGCATTTTAAAATTGAAGGGGGAGGGGGAGGTGGCAGTAATATCACACACTGGGCTGAGGGGTGGCTGATGGAGTTTAGTTTGGATTAATGCGAGTTTTGGATTTGGTAAATCAAACAACAGCAGGCCCTATACAATTAAAAGTAGAGCCTTTGGCAGGGCTGTAGGACAGAAACCTAGGGCCCTCAGGTTTAATTCTTTAAAATTTGCATCTCATATAGATAGTGTGGTTAAGAAGGTGTTTAACACACATGTCTTCCTAGGACAGACCTTTGAGTATCGGAATTGGGATGTCATGTTGAGGTTGTACAGGACATTGGTGAGACCTTTGTGTCCAGCCTGGTCATCCTGCCCGCTTATTCCATAGGCACACCACCCTCTGGGTGAAAAAGCTGCCCCTTAGATCACTTTTATATGTTTCCCCTCTCACCTTATGCCTATGTCCTCTAGTTTTGGACTCCCCGTACCCTTAGAAATTACCTTGACTATTCACTTTGATATTACTGACGTTGATATTATTAAGCTGGAGAGGATTGAGAAGAGATTAACCTGGATGTTGCTGGGAAAGGAAGGTGTGAGATCTAAGGAGAGGCTGGATAGGCTGGGACTTTTTTCATTGAAGATTATGAGATTAAGCAGTAACTTTACAGAGGTTTATAAAATAATGAGGGTTACAGAGAAGCTGAAGGACTGATGTCTTTTCCCTAGAGTTGGGGATTCAAAACTGAGGGATTTTTAAGGTGCAAGGAAAAAAGATTTACAAAAGTCATGAGAGGTAATTATTTTAGACACAAGCTGGCTTGTGTGTGGAATGAACCTCCAGAGGAAGTGGTGAAAGCAGGGACAGTTACAACGTTTAAAGGACATTTAGATCAGTCCATGTATAAGACATCAGTTTGGATGGTGTGGTGAGCAGTTGCCCTCTCCCTCCACCTCTCTGAATGAATCCCTGTTGGTTTTCACCCTTTGCCAATGCCTGTGCAGTGGCATGTGGAGGCCAGCAGAGGGTTGCATTGCATCACTTTAAGCACCACAGAGACTGCCATACCTGCCCCACACAGATACCCACAGATACCCACACGGGGATGGTTAGGACACGGCGTGAAGCTCATCTGGTAACTTAAATGAAACATTAAAAAATGCTCAATTCGCCTCGTAAACTGTTAAAATATGAGTGACAGAGAACTCCCAAATTCCAGTGTTTACATAAAAACATCAATTTATTTTTTCACTCTGAAAGTGAACATTTTACATGAACTATTCACAACTCTGGGACCCTCTTTCTCTTAACTGCTTATTACCCGACTCCAGCTCTCTAGCAATATACTGTTTCTGGGTCTGCCATCCTCTCATACCACAGGTGCTTGTATGCTCTCAGTTCAGAAGAGCATTCCCTCTATCTTGAAAGTACAATACACACTTTCAACTTCATCACATTATACCCTGATGAATATCGATAAGTGGGACCTATCCGGATTTCTCTTGTTCTGTGGTTTGTCAATATTTCATTCGCTCCGTCTGGTGTGTGTCAGAACTTTTGCTGCTCCATTGACAGCATGTTATTATTAGACTCTGTCCATATGAATATATCAGCATTTCACTTGCTCACACTCGTGTATGTGGGGCAGGATTTCAGTTGTTTAATGGGGAATGTGATGCTATGACAATCTCAATGTTTGTAGATAAGACCAAACTGGAAGAATTGTAAAGTCTATGGAGGAGAGTGTGGAACTCGAACAGGGCAATCACACGTTGGTGCAGTGTTCAGGTTTATGGCAGATGGGGATCAGTGCAGAGCAGTTTGAGGTGATGCACTTTGGTAGGAAAGACAATGAAAGACAGTTTAAAACAGGCCGTACCGTTATAAAGGGGGTGCAGGAGCAGATGGCCCTGCGTGTATATGAGCACAGATTGTTGAAGATATCAGGTCAAGTGGGGAGAGCAGTAACTATCACAAATTAGTTTCAGTATCTAAGCTGTTTATAGGGGGAGGTGTAGGAGGGAGTCGCCGTGCTCCCTTCCTGGGAGGTGGTGGTGACGATGTGTTGTGAGCCCACCCTCCTCCCCACCGAGACCGTGGGGATTCCATTTGTACCAGCTCAACACAAAAGGGAGATAGCATCAGGGCCACGGCTTCTAAGTTGTGCCGGGGTGAAACGGAGCTGCCAGTGGGTTTAAAGTGAGAATTGTCCTTCACTGAACATTGCTCCTTACTCGGTCGGTGGGACGTGGATGTTTGAGAATCTCCATACGAGGCATTCCGGTCCTCTCCAGCTCCAACAAGGGTCCTACCCACATGGCTGGTGGGAGGGGGGGAGGGAACGGATATCGGGCACTCCACCACCCGGATAGGCCCTTTCTGTCCTATTCCAGGCTGGTGGTGGTGACGATGTGTTGTGAGCCCACCATCCTGGAATGGGAGGGAGGGAGGGTGGGAGTGGGTGGCCCTGCTGTTAGTGTGAGTGTAGGTGGGGAGGGGGTCATGGTGAGGTGTTCAGAGGGAGTCAGTCCACAGTGTTGTATCCATGCGGTGTTATTAATGTGGGAGTGAAGTGGAGGGAGGGGGGAGAGAGTGGGAGAGAGAGACAGAGAGAGACAGAGACAGAGAGAGAAGGTGCAGCATGCGACAGTGACAATGGTGGACATAAGCCTTGTTTGGGAGTCGGTGCTATAACAGATATACAGTGAGTGTGAGGGAGCAGAGAGAATACAGTGACCCTTATCCTGACAGAGTGGGGAAGGTTATTGATGCTTGTCTTGTATTGCTGGACATTTCTTCAGACCGCAGATACTGTACTGAGCTGGGTGGGGAGCTCAGATCATACTCGGTGGTTCTGGTTGTGTCGCCCCCTCTGGGAAGAGAATGGTCCCCCTCTGTACTAGCCCATCCACCAGGACCTCCGTACCCCAGTTGAAAAACCGTGGTGTAATTGTACCTTATCTGCCATGCTCGGTGTAAACTGTGCAGGGCAGCTCCAAACTGAGAAAGCTCAACCGTGTGCCCATTGGCCTTTAAAAGATGACATCAGTGTCAGGGATCACAGAATATCCAGGGGCATCTGGGTGATGGTGTGTACCTCCAGCCGTGAAGGACTCCATTTACAAAGCTGTGGAACAAATGCTCATCCAAAACTCTCCATCATCTGACCTCACACCAATATCCCTTTTTCCCATCTTTCCTGGAAGACAGGCTCTTGTTACAAGATGTATTCAAAGTGTCTACATTTCAGCATACTGAAACCTGAGAACACATCCTTCCATGACACTGTCTCTCAGTCTCCCCCTCTCTGTCTATACCCCAAACCCCTCCCAAGTGGTGATATCTAAACTGATTCCCCCGCCTGGTCTCTCTGGCAGTGATGTTCACACCCACAGCACACCCTTGTCAGGGCAACAATGGGGATATGGAGCTGTAAATGGATGGGAGCTGCACATCCTGTCACTTCCAGCCCGGTCTGCAAGTTTCCCCACATTGGGCAGGGATCTAACACAGTGTTACTCAGCAACGCACTGGGGTGGGGTACACAGTCTTACATGCTGGGAAGGTAACTGCTCGGGGGTTACAGATCAATGCACTGGGGTGGTGTACACAACCCTACATGCTGGGAGGGTAACCGCTCCTGGGTTAAGATCAATGCACTGGGGTGGTGTACACAGTCCTACATGCTGGGAGGGTAACTGCCCCTGGGTTACAGATCAATGCACTGGGGTGGGGTACACAATCCTACATGTTGGGAAGGTAACTGCTCCTGGGTTACAGATTAATGCACTGGGGTGGTGTACACAGTCCTACATACTGGGAGGGTAACTGCCCCTGGGTTACAGATCAATGCACTGGGGTGGTGTACACAGTCCAACATGGTGGGAGGGTAACTGCCCCTGGGTTACAGATCAATGCACTGGGGTGGGGTACACAGTCCTACATGCTGGGAGGGTAACTGCTCCTGGGTTACAGATCAATGCATGGGGTGGTGTACACAGTCCTACATGATGGGAGGGTATTTGCTTCTGGGTTACAGATCAATGCACTGGGGTGGTGGACACAGTCCTACATTCTGTGAGGGTAACTGCTCCTGGTTTACAGATCAATGCACTTGTGTGGTGTACACATTCCTACATGCCGGGATGGTTACTGCTCCTGGGTTACAGATCAATGCACTGGTTTGGGGTACACAGTCCTACATGCTGGGAGGGTAACTGCTCCTGGTTTGCAAATTAATTCACGGGTGATGACTGCACAGTTCCCTGTGCTGGTCAGTCATTCGAGTTGAGGTTTATACATACTGCAATGATGTGGTTTGTGTAGCTCCTTATGCTGGATTGATATTTATTTCAGGTTCACACATTTGTGCCCTGCTGTGGTCTGCACAGCTCCCAGTGCTGGACAGATATCTAGTCCAGGGTTATAGATCAATGCACTGCTGTGGTCTGCACAGCTCCCAGTGCTGGACAGATATCTAGTCCAGGGTTATAGATCAATGCACTGCTGTGGTCTGCAAAGCTCCCAGTGCTGGACCGATATCTAGTCTGGGTTTATAGATCAATGCACAGCTGTGGTCTACACAGCTCCCCGTCCTGGACAGATATCTAGTCCGGGTTTATAGATCAATGCGCTGCTGTGGTCTGCAGAGTGTTCCACTCTGGCCAGATTGCTGGATTGCACTGACCAGTGTAATGGATGAATCTGGACAGATTGCTGGGTTGTACTGAGCAGGACACTGGCCTGGTCTACACAGTGTTCCACGGTGAACAGATATCTCCTCTGGGTATATGGTGTCTGGGCTGGTTCTGGGAGGTGGATTGAGAATGTGGTATATCTAACCATTTCAGCTGATCTGGCAATGCTTTTAGTTCCCATTCCTGTGATTGGACCCTCCGTCTCTCACCCGATTAATGTTACAGTGTGTCCAGGTACAGTCCATCATATTGGTGGGGTGGGTCGGGGGGAAAGGTCATGGACAGGTCAAGGGGTTCCCCGAAACGTTCTGTCCCTGACATTCTATAACTGTCATTCCCCGGAACGTTCTGTCCCTGACATTCTATAACTGACATTCCCCGGAACGTTCTGTCCCTGACATTCTATAACTGTCATTCCCCGGAACGTTCTGTCCCTGACAATCTATAACTGACATTCCCCGGAACGTTCTGTCCCTGACATTGTTTGTGAACGGCCGGACGTCAGTGAATTGAACAAATGATAAGATCCCGAGGGAAGAGATCCCGTTCCAGGGAGAAGGAGACACTGTTCCGAAGGCCCCTCGGGCAGTTAAAGGGGTGAATACGTTTTCCCTGCGTTTACATTTTTCCACGACACAGGATCGACCACAATTTAGACCAAAATACAGGAATTCCCAAACTCTGTTTATCTTCAGGAAACTGGGAGAGAATCCTTCAGGACAGCAACGTTCCCACCCTCCGTATTAGGAACTGGGAAGGAGTGACCTGTGTCTGCTCTCGAGTGATCGAGTGTGTGGGAATGTTCTAGAAACCATCTGTCCTTATGGATGTGTCTGTGTGTGTTTGGGGAGGGAGAGTTTCTTGTGGTTTCAGTCACATTTTTGTCAGTAATTCCGACCTTCCCATTTGTTATTCCAGCTCCAATTATTTTAATAAATCCCGGAATACAGGGACACATTTGAAAATCTCACTGGGTCCCCGATCAAACGGGTCCCTTTGCCTCCAGGCTGATGGATAATGGGTTTGTTTTCCTTCCTCACAGTTAACGTAGTGACCATCTACGTCCTGCTTTATAAAGATTGTGGATTGTCTCCGTGTGTCAGACGTTACCTGGGGGCCATGGCAGCGGCGGATCTCCTGGTCATTATCCTCGACCTGATCCTGAGACACATTCCCATTGTTTATGAGGAAATGTTTTATTTCCTGAGGGACTCGGTCCCCGTGTGTAATATCCACGCCGTCCTGCTTTATGCAGCCACTGACTGCTCTGTCTGGTTCACCGTCACTTTCACCTTTGATCGGTTTGTGGCCATTTGTTGCCAGAAGCTGAAAAGTAAATATTGCAGTTAGAAAACGGCGGCTGTGGTTCTGGGAGCAGTGACTGTGCTGAGCTGTTTAAAGAACATTTTCTGGTATTTTATGCTCACGGCTCGGTATTCGCTGTGGAACCCTCAGAACATCCCATGGTTTTGTGATGTAACAATCGCTGTTCTATCCTCCAGTGTCTGGGGCACAATCGAGTTCCTCCACAACATTCTAACCCCGGGTGTCCCATTTCTCCTGATTCTGCTGCTCAATGTTCTCACCGTCAGACACATTTTAGTGACCAGCAGAGCCCGCAGGAGACTCCGCGCTCACACCAATGGGGACGCTCAGTCTGACACTGAAATGAGAAACCGAAAAAAATCCATCATTTTACTGTTTGTGATCTCGGCCAATTTCATCCTGTTATGGTCAACGTTAATGCTGTATTCTATATGGTACCGGATGTGGAATATTGGGTATTTCTCTGTGTATCTCGATCCCTTTGTGCAGGAATTGGGCTTCATGCTGCAGCTCCTCAGTTGCTGCACAAACACCGCGATTTATGCTGTGACCCAGACTAAGTTCAGGCAGCAGCTGAAATATCCCTTCACCCAAATCCATCCATCCATCAAATTACCTCATTAATCAATCCATCCGGGATTTTCTCATTTCAGTTCAATGTTTCAGCGATGGAGCAATCTGTCGCTATGGTAACAGACTGAGGGTAGGGCTGGTTTGTCCATCCTTATCCCACAGGGGGGTTACAGGGAAACATTTCAATGTTTCTCACAACTCAGGGGCCAGTGAGAAAAGGCACCATCCCACTGACTGTGTCCATCACTTCCATTTGTAACCAATAAAAATGTTGATTAAAACGTGCCGAGCAGCAGAGTGACCGATGTTGTTGTGTGTCTTTGTGTTGTAGAAGCTGAGCTGGAGAGAGACAGACTCAGCCCCAAGTCCTGGTCCTCAGGGAAGGGGAGGGCACCGCGCCCTGAGCTCAGGAGTTGGGTTTAACTCCCTCTGTCCCACCACTGCAGCCTGGCCTCCCCATTACCTCTCCCCTACACTTTCTCCTCAATTCTTTCTGTCGCTCTCTCGTTCAGCACACACACTCTTTTTCAACCCTCTCCCTCATCCCCCCCTCTCTCTCTCTCACACACACACCCCAAACCTGGATTCTCCACCTGCCTCCACTCCTCCCTCTTCCCCCTTCTCTCCCTCCCACAACTCCATCTCTATTTTCCCCACCTCCCACATCTCACCCCCACCCCTCACACGCAGCCTCACCCCCAAACACCCCCAGTCTCTGGGTCATAGGGAGAGCGAAGGACCAGGGAGACAGAGTATATCAGGGAGAGAGGGAGGGAGAGAGATTCAGTCAGAGGGAAAGAAGGAGCTGGGAGGAGAGAGACACGAAGGGAGGTGGAGAGCGAGAAGGGGGAGAGAGAGAGTTAGGGCGAGGGAGAGAGAGAGAGAGAGAAACAACGGGAGGAGATAATGAAAGAGAGGGGTGAGAGAGAGTGAGCCTGAGAGAGGGGCGAGGGAGGGGGCAAGACAGAAAACGAGACAGAGAGAGAGGGGCGACGAGAGAGAGAAAGGGGGCAAGAGAGATAGGGAAGACGAGAGAGAAAGAGAGAGAGAGAAAGACAGGACAGAGAGAGAGAGAATGAGGGGGCGAGAGAGAGACAGGGGTTGGGAGATGAGGTAAGAGAAAGCAAGATGGCTAGTAAACGAAAGAGGAGGGAAGAGAGAGAGAGAGATAGAGGTGTGAAGAGAGATAGAGTGTCGAGAGATGGAGGTGAGAGAGAGAGAGGGAGAGACTGGATGAGAGAGAGCAAGGGCGACAGAGAGAGATATGGTGAGAGAGAGGAAGGGCACAAAAGAGAGAGAGGTGTGTGAGAGGACGCGAGAGGGAGTGAGCGGTGAGATGGAGAGGGGGAGAGAGAGGGGGGTAGCGGGCGAGAGAGAGATGGAGGGGGTGAGAGAGAGAGGGAGGGGGTGAGAGAGAGGGGAGCTAGAGAGAGAAGGAGGGGGAGAGAGAGGGAGTGGGAGCGAGAGAGGGAGGGGGCGAAAGAGAGAGAGAGGGAGGGTGTGAGAGAGAAAGAGGGAGGGGGTCGAGAGTGAGAGGGGGCGAGAGAGGGAGGGGCAAGAGTGAGAGGGAGGGGGTGAGAGAGGGGGAGCAAGAGAGAGGGAGTGGGGCGGGAGAGAGAGGGAGGGGGCGAGAGAGAAAGAGGGAGGGGCAAGAGAGAGAAAGAGGGAGTGGCAAGAGAGAGACGGGGGGCGAGAGAGAAGGTGGGGGCGAGAGAGAGATAGAGGGAGGGGGCGAGGGAGAGAGAGAGGGAGGGGGAGAGAGACAGAGGGAGGGGGCGAGAGAGGGGAAAGGGCAAGAAGGAGAGGGTGGGGGCGAGAGAGGGGGGGGCGAGAGAGAGAGAGGGGGCGAGATAGAGGGACGGGGTGTGAGAGAGAGAGGGGGAGGTGGCGAGATAGGGAGGGGGTGGGCGAGAGAGAGTATGAGGGGGTGAGAGAAAGAGAAAGTGGACAAGAGAGAGAGCGTGGGGGAAGGCTGAGAGAGGGAGGGGGCGAGAGTGAGAGGGAGTGGGCGAGAGAGAGAGGGAGGGGGCGAGAGAGAGAAGGAGGGGAGCGAGAGAGAGGGAGGGAGGGGAACGAGAGAGAGAGGGAGGGGGCGAGAGAGAGAGGGATGGGCGAGAGAGAGAATGAGGGGGTGAGAGAAAGAGAAAGTGGACAAGAGAGAGAGCGTGGGGGCGAGGCTGAGAGAGGGAGTGGGCGAGAGTGAGAGGGAGTGGGCGAGAGAGAGAGGGAGGGGGCGAGAGAGAGGGAGGGGCGAGATAGAGAGGTAGGGGGCGAGAGAGAGAGAGTGGGGGCGAGAGAGAGAGAGAGGGCGGGGTGAGAGAGAGGGAGGGGGGTGAGAGAGAGGGAGGGGGTGAGAGAGAAAGAGGGAGCGAGAGAGAAAGGGATGGGGCGAGAGAGAGAGGGAGGGGGCAAGAGAGAGAGAGAAGGAGGGGGCGAGAGAGAGAGGGAGGGAGGGGGCGATCGAGTGAGAGAGGGAGGGGGTGAGAGAGAGGGAAGGGACAAGAGAGACAGAAGGAGGGGGCGAGAGAGAGAGGGAGGGGTCGGCGGGAGAGCGGGAGGGGCGAGAGAGAGAGGGAGGGGGTGAGAGAGTGAGAGTGGGAGTAGAGTGAGAGAGAGAGGGGGCGAAAGAGAGAGGAAAGGGGCAAGAGGGGGAGGGGGAGGGGGCGGGGAAGAGAGAGAGGGAGGGGGTGAGAGAGAAATGGATGGGGCGAGAGAGAGGACGGGAGACGGGCATGAGAGAGGGATGGGGCGAGAGAGAGAGGGAGGGGGCAAAAGAGAGAGGGAGGGGAAGAGAGAGAGAGAGGGAGGGGACGAGAGAGAGAGAGGGGATTGGGGGAGAGAGAGAGAGAGCGAGGGGGGCGAGAGGGGGAGAGAGACGGGCCGAGAGAGAGAGGGTGGGGTTGAGAGAGAGAGGGATGGGGTGAGAGAGAGAGAGGGAGGGGGCGAGATAGGGAGAGGGAGGTGGCGAGAGAGAGAGGGAGGGATGGATGACAGAGATGGAGGGGGCGAGAGAGAAAGAGTGGGAGTAGGGTGAGACAGAGAGGGAGAGGGGTGAGAGAGAGAGGTAGGAGGCGAGAGGGGGAGGGGGCGGGCAAAAGAGAGAGGGAGGGGGTGAGAGAGAAATGGAGGGGGTGAGAGAGAGGAAGGGAGCGGGGCATGAGAGAGGGAGGGGGGCAAGAGAGAGAGGGAGGGGGCAAGAGAGGGGTAGAGGTGGTTAGAGAGAGAGGGAGAGAGCGAGGCGGCGCGAGAGGAAGAGAGACGGGCTGAGAGAGAGAGGGTGGGGTTGAGAGAGAGAGGGATGGGGTTAGAGAGAGAGAGGGAGGGGGAGAGATAGGGAGAGGGAGGTGGCGAGAGAGAGAGAGAGGGAGGGCGGCGAGAGAGAGAGAGGGGGTCGAGAGAGTGAGCGGACGTGAGAGAGAGGGATGGGTGGGAGAAAGAGAGAGGGTGGGGTGTGGGGGGGGCGCAACAGAGAGGGAGGGGGGCAAGAGAGGGAGGGCGTGGGGCGAGAGAGAGAGGGGGGCGAGAGAGAGGAGGGGTGCGGGGGAGGTGAGAGAGAGGGGGAGGAGGCGATGGAGAGAGGGACGGGGTGAGAGCGCGAGAGGGAGGGGGTGAGAGAGGTGGGGCGAGAGATGGAGGGGGAGGGCGCGAGAGAGGGGGAGAGAGGGAGGGGGCAAGATTAGAGAGAGAGCCGAGATAGTGATTGGAGGTGAGACAGAGGGAGGGGTGAGAGAGAGCGAGAGGGAGAGGGATGGGATGGCGAGAAAGAGATGGAGGGGGCGATAGAGAGGGGGGAAAGAGAGAGGAAGGGAGGGGCGAAAGAGAGAGGGAGGGGCGCGATAGTGAGAGAGACGGGCCGAGAGTGGGGAAGGGGTTGAGAGTGAGAGGGATGGGTTGAGAGAGAGAGAGAGAGGGAGGGGGCAAGAGAGAGAGGGAGGGGGTCGAGAGAGAGAGGGAGGGGGGCGAGACAGTGTGAGGGAGGGGGCGAGAGTGAGCGAAGGGGTGGGAGACAGAGGGAATGGGGCGAGAGAGAGAGGGAGGGGTAGAGAAAGAGAGAGAGAGGGAGGGGGCAAGAGAGAGAGGGAGAGTGCGAAAGAGAGAGCGGGAGGGGGGCGAGAGAGAGAGGGAGAGAGGGGGGCGAGAGAGAGAGAGAGTGAGGGAGGGGGGCGAGAGAAGGGGGGGTCAGAGAGAGAGAGAGAGGGGGTACGAGAGGGAGAGAGATGGGCTGAGAGAGAGAGGGTGGTGTTGAGAGAGAGAGGGTTGGGATGAGAATGAGAGAGAGGGAGGGATGGGCGAGAGAAGAGGGAGGGGGGCGAGAGAGAGAGATACGGCACGAGAGAGAGGGAGGGTTTAAGAGAGAGAGGGAGTGGGTGAGAGAGAGAGAGGGATGGGGAGAGAGAGGGAGAGAAGGTGTGGGGCGAGAGAGAGATGGAGGGGGCGAGAGAGATGAAGGGAGGAAGCGAGAGAGAGAGGGAGGGTGTGGGAGAGTGCAAGAGGGAGGGGGGCAAGAGAGAGAGGGAGGGTGTGAAAGAGATGTAGGGAGGATGGAGGGGGTGAGAGAGGGAGAGGGAGAGGGCGAGAGAGAGAGAGAGGCGAGAGAGAGAGAGAAGGAGGGGGCAATAGAGAGAGAGAGGGAGTGGGCGACAGAGAGGGGGAGGGAGGCGAGAGAGAGTGGGAGGGGGCGAGAGAGAGATATGGGGCCGAAAGGGAAAGGGAGGGGGGGCGAGAGAGAGGGGGGGAGGGAGAGAAGGAGGGGGAGGGAGAGAGGGAGGGGGCAAGAGAGAGGGGGAGCAAGAGAGAGAGAGGGAGGGATGAGAGAAAGAGAAAGGGCGCGAGAGAGAGTGGGAAGGGTCGAGAGAGAGAGAGGGAGCGAGAGAGAGGGGAGGGAGGCGAGAGAGAGAGGGAGGGGCGAGACAGAGAGAGAGGGAGGGGGCGAGAGAGTGGGGAGGGGGCAAGAGAGAGGGTGCGAGAGAGATAGAGGTAAAGGGGGAGTGAGAGAGAGGGAGGGGGCGAGAGAGAGGGGGAGTGGGTGAGAGAGAGAAAGAGAGGGAGGGGTGTGGGGGGGGAGAAAGAGGGAGGGGGCGAGTGAGAGAGAGGGAGGGGGCTAGAGAGAGAGAAGGGGTGAGGGGGAGGCGAGAGACAGGGGGAGGGGGCAAGAGAGAGAAGGAGGGGGCGAGAGAGCGAGAGGGAGGGGGTGAGAGAGAGAGAGGGGCGAGAGGCGGAAGGGGAGGGGGCGAGAGAGAGAGAGAGGGAGGGGGCGAGAAGGAGAGACACGGGCCATGATGGAGAGGGAGGGTTTAAGAGAGAGAGGGAATGGGTGAGAGAGAGAGAGGGGGGGTGATGGGAAAAGAGAGAGAGAGAGAAAGTGTGGGGCGAGAGGAAGATGGAGGGGGCGAGACTGATGTAGGGAGGGAGCGAGAGAGAGAGAGGGAGGGCGTGAGAGAGAGAGGGAGAGGGCGAGAGAGAGAGGCGAGAGAGAGAAGGAGGGGGCAAGAGAGAGAGAGGGAGGGGGCGAGAGAGCGAGAGAGGGGGGTGAGAGAGAGGGAAGGGGTGGGACAGAGAGTGAGGGAGGGGGCGAGACAGCGGGGAAGGGGCAAGAGTGAGGGGGCGAGAGAGAGAGAGGTAGGTGGAAAGAGAGAGAGAGAGGGAGGGGCCGAGTGAGAGAGAGAGGGAGGGGGGTGAAAGAGGGAGGGACAGGTGCGAGAGAGAAAGGGGGGTGAGAGAGAGAGGGGGTCGCGACTGAGGGGGGTGGTGAGAGAGAGATGGAGGTGGCGAGAGAAAGAGAGTGAGGGGGCGAGAGAGAGAGAGGGAGAGGGTAGAGAGAAGAAGGGCGGCGAGAGAGCGGGGTCGAGAGAGAGGGAGGGGGCAACAGAGAGAGAGCGGGGTGTGAGAGAGAGAGGGATGGGGCAAGAGACAGAGGGAGGGTGGCAAGAGAGAGAGGGAGGGTTGAGAGAGACAGAGGGAAGGGGTGTGAAGAGAGAGAGAGAAAGGGAGTTCGGCGAGAGAGAGAGGGGATCGAGGGAGAAAGTGGAGGTGAGAGAGAGAGGGAGGGGTGTGAGAGAGAGAGGGACGATGAGGGTGAGAGAGAGAGACGGGGAGAGAGAGAGAGGGGGGAGAGAGAGAGGCATGGGGTGAGAGAGAGGGAGAGGGGTGTGAGAGAGAGACGGACGATGGGGGTGAGAGAGAGACGGAGGGGGGAGAGAGAGAGAGGGAGGGGGCAAGAGGGAGAGAGACGGGCTGAGAGAGAGAGAGGGAGGGGTTGAGAGAGAGAGGGATGGGGTGAGAGAGAGAGAGAGGGAGGAGGCGAGAGAGGAAGAGGGAGGGGACGAGAGAGAGAGGAGTGGGCTAGAGAGAGAGGGAGGGGGCCAGAGAGAGAGAGGGAGGGGGCGAGAGATAGAGAGGGAGGAGACAAGGGAGAGAGGGGATCGAGAGAGAGAGTGAAGATGAGAGAGAGGGCGGGGTCCGAGAGAGAGAGCAGGAGGGGTGTGAGAGAGAGAGGGGGGGGCGAGAGAGCAGGAGGGGTGCGAGAGAGACAGGGGGGCGAGAGAGAGAGGGAGAAGTCGAGAGAGATTGGGAGGGAGGGGGCGAGAGAGAGGGAGGGGTGAAGGGGAGGTGAGAGAGAGGGGAAAGGGGAGAGAGAGAAAGAGGGAGGGGACGAGAGAGCGAGAGGGAGGGGGTGAGAGAGAGAGAGGGAGGGTGTGAGAGACGGAGGAGGAGGGGGCAAAAGAGAGAGGGGGGCGAGAGAGAGAGAAGGAGGGTGAAAGAGAGAGAGAGAGAGGGTCGAGATAGAAAGTGGAGGTAGGAGAGAGAGGGAATGGTGCAAGAGAGAGAGAGAGAGGAAGGGGATGAGAGAGAGGCAGGGGTCGAGAGGGAGGGAGGGGCGAAATAGAGGGAAGGGGTGAGGGGAGGAGAGAGAGAGAAGGAGTGGGCGAGAGAGCGAGAGGGAGGGGGTGAGAGAGAGAGAGGGGGCGAGAGACGGAGGGGGAGGAGGGAGAGAGGGAATGGGAGGGGGCGAGAGAGAGAGAGGGAGGGCGGTGAGAGAGAGAGAGGGTCGAGATAGAGAGTGGAGGTGAGAGAGAGAGAGGGAGGGGTGCGAGAGAGAGAGAGGGAGGGGGATGAGAGAGAGGGGGGTTGTGAGAGAGAGATGGAGCGGCGAGAGAGAGAGGGAGGGGGGCGAGAGAGAGAGGGAGGGGGCAAGAGAGAGAGGGAGGGGGCAAGAGAGTGAGGGAGGGGGCAAAAGAGAGAGGGAGGAGTTGAGAGAGAGGGAGGGAGGGGCGAGAGAAGAAGCAGGGGAGCGAGAGGGAGAGATACGGGCCGAGAGAGAGACGGAGGGTTTAAGAGAGAGAGGGAGTGGGTGAGAGAGAGGGATGGGGGGAGAGAGAGAGAGAGAGAGAGAAAGTGTGGGGGGAGAGAGAGATGGAGGGGGCGAGAGAGATGTAGGGAGGGAGCGAGAGAGAGAGGTGGGGTGACAGAGATGTAGGGAGCGGAGTGAGAGGGGGGGTGAGAGAGAGGGAGGGAGGGGGGCGAGAGAGAGAGGGAGGGGGTTGATAGTGAGAGAGGGGGTCGAGAGAGAGAGAGTGGAGGAGAGAGAGAGGGCGGAGTGGGCGAAAGAGAGGGAAGTGTGTGAGAGACAGAGGGGGAGAGAGAAGGAGGGGGCGTGAGAGAAGGGTGGGGGGCGAGAGAGAGAGAGGGAGGGGGCGAGAGAGAAGGGGAGGGGGCGAGAGAGAGAGGGAGGGGGTGAGAGAGCGAGAGGGAGGGGTCAGAGAGGGAGACAGATGGGGGCGATAGATGGAGTGGGAGGGGGAGAAAGAGAGGGAAGGCGGCGAGAGAGCGAGGGGGCGCCGGCGAGGGAGAGGGGGAGGGCGGCTAGTGATGGGGGGCAATAGAGAGAGAGGGAGGGGGAGAGACAGAGGGAGGGGGTGAGATAGAGGGGAAGGGAGTGAGAGAGAGAGACGGAGGGGGGTGAGAGGGCGAGAGGAAGGGTGTCAGAGAGTGAGAGAGAGGGGGGCGAGAGACGGAGGGGGAGGGGGCAAGATAGAGAGAGGGAGGTGGCAAGAGAGAGAGGGAGGTCGGCTAGATAGAGGGGGGCGAGAGAGAGAGAGGGAGGGGGCAAGAGACAGAGGGGGGCCGAGAGGGAGAGACACGGGCCAAAAGCGAGAGGGAGGGATTGAGAGAGGGGGGAGGGGGTGAGAGAGAGAGGGAGGGGCAAGAGAGAGAGAGAGAGGGACGGAGGGGGCTAGAGAGAGAGGGAGGGAGCGAGAGAGAGAGAGAGAGAGAGGGGTGAGAGAGAGAGAGAGGGAGGGAGGCGAGAGAGAGTGGGAGGGGGCGAGAGAGAGAGGGAAGGGGACAAGACAGAGAGAGGGAAGGGGCCGAGAGAGAGGGGGGGCAAGAGAGAGAGGGAGAGAGACAGAGGGACAGGTGCGAGAAAGAAATGGAGGGGGGTGGGGAGAGAGAGGGAGATGAGACTGAGGGGGTTAGAGAGAGAGATGTAGAGGGCGAGAGAGAGATGGAGAGGGCGAGAGAGAGATGGAGAGGGCGAGAGAGAGAGGGACGAGGCGAGAGAGAGGGAGGGGGCCAAGAGAGAGAGAGACAGGGAGGGGGGCGAGATAGACTGGAAGGGTGGCGAGAGAGAGGGGGGGGCAAGCGAGAGAGGTAGGGAGCTAGAGAGAGAGAGGGAGGAGGCTAGAGAGAGGGCGGTGTGTGAGAGAGAGAGGGATGGAGAGACAGAGGGAGGGGTGCAAGTGAGAGAGGGAGGGGTGAGAGAGAGAGGGAGGGAGGGAGGGAGGGGGCATGAGAGAGGGAGTGCGGCGAGAGAGAGAGAGAGGGGAGTCGAGAGAGAGAATGGGGGTGAGAGAGAGAAGGAGGGAGGGGTGTGAGAGAGAGAGACAGGGAGAGGTGCGAGAGAGAGAGAGAGGGCAAGAGCGAGAGGGAGGGGGCAAGAGAGGGAGGGAGGGGGTCGAGAGAGAGGGAGGGACGGGGCGAGAGATAGAGAGGGAGGGGACGAGGGAGAGAGGGGATCGAGAGAGAGAGTGGAGATGAGAGAGAGGGTGGGGTGCGAGAGAGAGAGCAGGAGGGGTGTGAGAGAGAAAGAGGGGTGGGCGAGAGAGCGGGAGGGGCGTGAGAGAGAGGGTGGGCGAGAGAGAGAGTGGGGGTGAGAGAGAGAAGGAGGGAGGGGTGCGAGAGTGAGAAAGGGAGAACTGCGAGAGAGAGACAGGGCGAGAGTGAGAGGGAGGGGGTCAAGAGAGGGAGGGAGGGGGGCGAGAGAGAGGGAGGGTGGGGGCTAGACAGAGGGAGAGTTGCGAGACAGACAGGGAGGGGTGCGAGAGAGAAAGGGAGGGGGCGAGACAGAAAAAGGGAGGGGTTGAGAGAGAGAGGGAGTGGGTGAGAGAAAGAGGGGGAGGGTGCGAGAGAGAGGGAGGGCGCTAGAAACAGACGGAGGGGGTGAGAGAGAGAGGGAGGGGGCGAGAGGGAGAGAAGGAGGGGGGCGAGAGGGAGAGAGGGAGGTGGGCGAGAAAGAGGGGGGTGAGAGAGAGAGGGCGAGAGAGAGAGGGAGGGGGCGAGAGGGCGAGAGGGAAGGGCGAGATTGGGAGGGGGCGAGAGAGAGAGTGAGGGGGTGAGAGAGAGAGAGAGACAGGGGCGAGAGAGAAATGGAGGGGGGTGGCGAGAGAGAGAGAGAGGGGGTCGAGACTGCGGGGGGTGTGAGAGAGAGATGGAGAGGGTGAGAGAGAGATGGAGGTGGCAAGAGAGATAGGGAGGGGGCAAGAGAGAGAGGGAGGGGCGAGAGAGATAGAGGTAGGGGGCGAGTGAGAGAGAGGGAGGGGGGCGAGAGAGAGAGGGAGTGGGTGAGAGAGAGAAAGAGAGGGAGGGGTGTGGGGGGGAGAAAGAGGGAGGGGGCGAGTGAGAGAGAGGGAGGGGGCTAGAGAGAGAGAAGGGGTGAGGGGGAGGCGAGAGATAGGGGGAGGGGGCAAGAGAGAGAAGGAGGGGGCGAGAGAGCGAGAGGGAGGGGGTGAGAGAGAGAGAGGGGCGAGAGGCGGAAGGGGAGGGGGCGAGAGAGAGAGAGAGGGAGGGGGCGAGAAGGAGAGACACGGGCCATGATGGAGAGGGAGGGTTTAAGAGAGAGAGGGAGTGGGTGAGAGAGAGAGAGAGGGGGGTGATGGGAAAAGAGAGAGAGAGAGAAAGTGTGGGGCGAGAGGAAGATGGAGGGGGCGAGACTGATGTAGGGAGGGAGCGAGAGAGAGAGGGAGGGGGTGGGAGAGTGAAAGAGGAGGGGCAAGAAAGAGAGGGAGGGTGTGAGAGATGTAGGGAGGGGGCGAGACAGAGAGTGAGGGGGCGAGAGAGATGTAGGGAGGGGGTGAGAGAGATGTAGGGAGGGGGCGAGAGAGAGAGAGAGGGAGGGCGTGAGAGAGAGAGGCGAGAGAGAGAAGGAGGGGGCAAGAGAGAGAGAGGGAGGGGGCGAGAGAGCGAGAGAGGGGGGTGAGAGAGAGGGAAGGGGTGAGACAGAGAGTGAGGGAGGGGGCGAGACAGCGGGGAAGGGGCAAGAGTGAGGGGGCGAGAGAGAGAGAGGTAGGTGGAAAGAGAGAGAGAGAGGGAGGGGCCGAGTGAGAGAGAGAGGGAGGGGGGTGAAAGAGAGAGGGACAGGTGCGATAGAGAAAGGGGGGTGAGAGAGAGAGGGGGTCGAGACTGAGGGGGGTGGTGAGAGAGAGATGGAGGTGGCGAGAGAAAGAGAGTGAGGGGCGAGAGAGAGAGGGAGAGGGTAGAGAGAAGAAGGGCGGCGAGAGAGCGGGGTCGAGAGAGAGGGAGGGGGCAACAGAGAGAGAGCGGGGTGTGAGAGAGAGAGGGATGGGACAAGAGACAGAGGGAGGGTGGCAAGAGAGAGAGGGAGGGTTGAGAGAGACAGAGGGAAGGGGTGGGAAGAGAGAGAGAGAAAGGGAGTTCGGCGAGAGAGAGAGGGGATCGAGGGAGAGAGTGGAGGTGAGAGAGAAAGGGAGGGGTGTGAGAGAGAGAGGGACGATGAGGGTGAGAGAGAGAGAGAGACGGGGGAGAGAGAGAGAGGGGGGAGAGAGAGGGAGGCAGGGGGTGAGAGAGAGGGAGAGGGGTGTGAGAGAGAGAGGGACGATGGTGGTGAGAGAGAGACGGAGGGGGGAGAGAGAGAGAAAGGGAGGGCGGCGAGAGAGAGAGGGGATCGAGAGAGAGAGTGGAGGTGAGAGAGGGGGGTATGAGAGAGAGAGAGAGAGGGAGAGGTTGAGGGAGAGAGTGATGGGGTGAGAGAGAGAGACGGAGTGATGCGCGAGAGAGATGGAGGGGGCGAGAGAGAGAGAACTTTGTGAGAGAGAGAGACGAAGGGGGCGAGAGAGAGGGAGGTGGCGAGAGGGAACGGGAGCTAGGCGAGAGAGAGAGAGGGATGGGCGAGAAACCGAGGGTGGGGACGAGAGAGAGAGAGGGAGGGTGCGAGATAGAGAGAGGGAGGGGGCGAGAGAGTGAGGGAGGGAGGGTCGAGAGAGAGAGGGAGGGAGGGGCGAGAGAGAGAGGGAGGGAGGGTCGAGAGAGAGAGGGAGGGAGGAGCGAGAGAGAGAGGGAGGGAGGCGACAGAGAGAGGGAGGGGGCGAGAGAGAGGGGAGGCGAGAGAGAGAGAGAGGGAGAGTGAGAGAGGGAGTGGGGCGAGAGAGAGATTGAGGGGGAAAGAGAGATGTAGGGAGTGGGCGAGAGAGGGAGAGGGATAGCCTAGGCGAGTGAGAGGGAGGGGCTGAGAGAGAGAGAGATGGTTTCGAGAGACGGAGGTGGAGGGGGCGAGAGGGAAAAGAGGGAGGGGGCGAGAGAGAGAGTGGAGGTGAGAGAGAGGGAGGGGTGGAGAGAGAGAGGGAGGGGTGTGAGAGAGAGGGGGCGAGAGAGAGGGAGGGGGACGAGTGAGAGAGGGCGGATGGCGAAAGAGAGAAAGGCAGGGGGGCGAGAGAGAGGGAGGGGGCGAGATAGATGGGGAGGGGTGTGAGAGAGGGGGCGAGCGAGAGAGGGAAGGAGGCGACAGAGAGAGGGAGGGGCGCGAGAGAAAGGGAGGGGCGACAGAGAGAGGGGCGGGGCGAGAGAGAGAGGGAGAGGGGATGAGAGAGAGAGAGGGAGGGAGCTGAGAGAGAGAGAGGGAGGTGGCAAGAGGGAGAGGGATGGGGGCGAGAGACAGAGGGAGGGGGCAAGATAGAGAGGGAGGGGTAAGAGAGAGAGAGGGAATGAGTGGGGAGAGAGAGAGAGAAAGGGAGGGCGGCGAGAGAGAGAGGGGATCGAGAGAGAGTGGAGTTGAAAGAGAGGGAGGGTGCGAGACAGAGAGAGAGGGAGGGGGCAAGAGAGCGAGAGCGAGGGGGCGAGAGACGGAGGGGGAGAGGGCGAGAGAGAGAGAGGGAGGGGGGCGAGAAAGAGAGAGGGAGAGGCGACAGAGAGAGGGGCGGGGCGAGAGAGAGAGGGAGAGGGGGTGAGAGAGAGAGAGGGAGGGAGCTGAGAGAGAGAGAGGGAGGTGGCAAGAGGGAGAGGGATGGGGGCGAGAGACAGAGGGAGGGGGCAAGATAGAGAGGGAGGGGTAAGAGAGAGAGAGGGAAGGAGTGGGGAGAGAGAGAGAGAAAGGGAGGGTGGCGAGAGAGAGAGGGGATCGAGAGAGAGTGGAGTTGAAAGAGAGGGAGGGTGCGAGACAGAGAGAGAGGGAGGGGGCAAGAGAGCGAGAGCGAGGGGGCGAGAGACGGAGGGGGAGAGGGCGAGAGTGAGAGAGGGAGGGGGGCGAGAAAGAGAGAGGGAGGGGTCGAGAGAGAGAGGGAGAGGGGCAAGAGAGAGAGAGAGGGAGGGGGCGAGATAGACGGGGACGGGTGTGAGGGGGGCAAGCGAGAGAGGGAAGGAGGCGACAGGGAGAGGGAGGGGCGAGAGAGAGAGGGAGGGGCGAGAGAGAGAGGGAGGGGCGAGAGAGAGAGAGGGACGGGGCTAGAGAGAGAAGGACTGGGGCGAGAGAGAGAGGGAGGGGGCGAGAGAGAGAGGGATGGGGGCGAGAGACAGAGGGAGAGGGGCAAGAGAGAGAGGGAGGTGTGAGAGAGAGAGAGGGAAGGAGTTTGGAGAGAGAGAAAGGGAGGGCAGCGTGAGAGACGGAGGGGAACGAGAGTGAGAGTGGAGGTGAGAAAGAGAGGGAGGGGTGTGAGAGAGAGAGAGGGAGGAGGGGGTGAGAGAGAGAGGGAGGGGGAAAGAGAGAGAGATTGGGAGGGGGCGAGAGGGAGAGAGATGTGCTGAGAGAGAGAGGGAGGGGTGAGTGAGAGAGAGAGGGAGGGGTCGAGAGAGAGAGAGTGAGGGGACGAGAGAGAGAGGGGATCAAGAGCGAGTGGAGGTGATAGAGAGGGCCGGGTGCGAGAGAGATCAGGAGGGGTGTGAGAGAGAGGGGTTGAGAGAGAGAGGGATGGGGTGAGAGAGAGAGCGGGAGGAGGCAAGAGAGGAAGAGGGAGCGGACGAGAGAGAGAGAGAGGGCTAGAGAGAGAGGGAGGAGGCGACAGAGAGAGAGTGAAGGTACGTGAGAGAGAGGGGATCGAGAGAGAGAGTGGAGGTGATAGAGACGGCGGGGTGCGAGAGAGAGAGAGCGGGAGGGGTGTGAGTGGGGGGAAAGAGAGAGGGAGGGGTGCAAGAGAGAGAGGGAGGGTGAGAGAGAGAGGGAGGGAAGGGGGCGAGAGAGAGAGAGGGAGGGGTGGAGAGGGAGAGGGAGGTGTGCGAGAGAGAGGGGGATGGGGGATGGAGACAGAGGGAGGGGTGCAAGTTAGAGAGGGAGGGGTGAGAGAGAGGGGGGTGAGAGAGAGGGAAGTGGGCGTGAGAGGGGGGAAGGAGGGGCAAGAGAGAGGGATGGGGCGAGAGTGAGAGGGAGTCAGGTGAGAGAGAGAGGGAGGGGGGTCGAGAGAGAGAGGGAGGATGCGAGAGAGAGAGAGGGAGGGTGCGAGAAAGAGAGGGAGGGGTGAAAGAGAGAAAGGGTGAGGTGTTGAGAGAAAGAGAAAGAGGGCGAGGGAGAGTGAGTGGGAGGCGAGAGAGAGATGAGGGGTGGGGGGGCGAGAGAGAGACAGAGAGAGAGGGGCGAGAGAAAGAGGGAGGCGGCGAGAGAAAGAGGGGGGCAAGAGAGAGAGGGAAGGGGAGAGAGAGAGGGAGGGGTGAGAGAGAGGGGGCGAGAGAGAGAGAGGGAGGGGGCGAGAGTGAGAGGTGGGGGTGCGAGAGAGAGAGAGGCGGGGGCGAGAGAGAGAGAGGGAGGGGGCGAGAGAGAGAGAGAGGGAGGGGCGAGAGAGAGGGGGAGGGGATGAGAGAGAGAGGGAGGTGTTGTGAGAAAGAGAAAGGGGGCGAGAGAGTGTGGGAGAGGGGCCAGAGA
This sequence comes from Chiloscyllium punctatum, assembly GCF_047496795.1. Lineage (NCBI taxonomy): Eukaryota > Metazoa > Chordata > Chondrichthyes > Orectolobiformes > Hemiscylliidae > Chiloscyllium > Chiloscyllium punctatum. The sequence continues at coordinate 113,591,227 of NC_092742.1, forward strand.
GACAGGGAGAGGGGCGAGAGACAGAGAAGGGAGGGGTTGTGAGAGAGAGGGAGTGGGTGAGAGATAGAGGGGGGAACAAGAAAGAGAGGGAGAGGGCGAGAGAGAGAGAGGGATGGGGTGCGACAGGGAGAGAGAGGGTGCGAGAGAGAGAGGGAGGCGGCGAGAGAGAGAGGGAGGGGTGAGAGAGAGAGAGAGCGGGGGCGAGAATGAGAGGTGGGGTGAGAGAGAGAGGGAGGGGGTGAAAGAAAGAGAGGGAGGAGGCGAGAGGGAAAGTGAGGGGACGAGAGAGGGAGGGAGGGGGCGAGAGAGAGGGAAGTGGGCGAGAGAGGGGGAAGGATGGGGCAAGAGAGAGGGAGAGGGCAAGAGACAGAGGGAGTGAGGTGAGAGAGAGAGGGAGGGGGTCGAGAGAGAGAGGGAGGGTGCGAGAGAGAGAGGGAGGGCGAGAGAGAGAGAGGGAGTGAGGCGAGAGATAGAGGGAGGCGGTGAGAGAGCGAGAGGAAGGGGTGAGAGAGAGAGGGAGGGTGCGAGAGAGTGGGGGAGGGGGCGAGAGAGAGGGGGAGGGAGCGAGAGAGGGGGGAGGTGTGGAGAGAAAGAGAACGGGGGCGAGAGAGTGGGAGACGGGCAGAGAGAGAGAGGGAGAGGGGCGAGAGACAGTGAAGGGAGGGGTTGAGAGAGAGAGGGAGTGGGTGAGAGAGAGAGAGGGGAGGGGGCGAGAGAGAAAGAGAGAGGGGATGAGAGAGAGGGAGGAGGCAAGAAAGAGAGGGGGGGCGAGAGAGAGAGAGGGAGGGGGTGCGAGAGGGAAGGAGGGGGCGAGAGAGAGAGAGGGAGGGGGCGAGAGAGAGAGAGGGAGGGGGCGAGAGAGAGAGAGGGAGGGGGTGCGAGAGGGAGGGAGGGGGCGAGAGAGAGAGAGGGAGGGGCGAGAGAGAGAGAGGGAGGGGGCGAGAGAGAGAGAGGGAGGGGGCGAGAGAGAGAGGGAGCGGGGCGAGAGAGAGTGAGGGTGCAAGAGAGAGAGGGTGGGCGAGAGAGAAACAGGGAGTGAGGCGAGAGAGAGAGGGAGGCGGCGAGAGAGCGAGAGGAAGGGGTGACAGAGAGAGGGAGGGTGCGAGAGAGAGAGAGGGGGAGGCGGCGTGAGAGAGGGGCAGGGGCGAGAGAGAGGAGGAGGAGCGAGAGAGAGGGGGAGGTGTTGAGGGAAATAGAAAGGGGGCGAGAGAGTGGGAGAGGGGCGAGAGAGAGAGAGAGAGGGGGGAGGGGCGAGAGACAGAGAAGGGAGGGATTGAGAGAGAGAGGGAGTGAGAGTGAGAGATAGAGGGAGGGGGCGAGAGAGAAAGAGGGAGAGGATGAGAGAGAGGGAGGGGGCAAGAAAGAGAGGGAGGGGGCGAGAGACAGAGAGGGAGGGGGTGCGAGGGGGACAGGTAGGGGGCGAGAGAGAGAGTGGGAGGGGGCGAGAGAGAGAGAGGGAGGAGGCGAGAGAGAGAGGGGGGGCGAGAGAGAGAGGGAGGGGTGCGAGAGAGAGAGTGGAGGTGAGAGAGAGAGGGAGGGGTGAGAGAGAGAGGGAGGGGGCAAGAGAGAGAGATGCAGGGGGCGAGAGAGAGGAGGGTTGAGAGGGGGGTTGCGAGAGAGAGAGGGAGCAGTGAGAGAGAGAGGGAGGGGGCAAGACAGAGAGAGAGGGGGCAAGTGAGAAAGGGAGGGGTCGAGAGAGAGAGGGAGGGGCGAGATAGAGAGGGAGGGGTGCGAGAGAGAGAGTGGGGGGAGAGAGAGGGAGAGGGGCGAGAGGGAGAGAGACGGCCGAGAGACAGAGATGGGAGGGGTTGAGAGAGCGAGGGAGTGGGTGAGAAAGAGGGGGAGGAGGCGAGAGGGAGGGCGGGAGGGGGAAAGAGTGGGCGGGGGCGAAAGAGAGGGCAGGGGGCGAGAGAGAGGGCAGGGGGCGAGAGAGAGGGCAGGGGGCGAGAGAGAGAGAGAGGGAGGGGGTGCAAGAGAGAGAGGGATGGGATGCAAAGGTGGGGTGAGTGAGAGAGGGAGGTTCGAGAGAGAGAGGGAGGGGCGACGGAGAGGGAGGGGGTGGGAGAGAGAGGGAGGGTGTGAGAGAGAGGGAGTGAGGGGGCGAGAGAGAGAGGAATGGGCTGAGAGAGGGAGGGAGTGGGGCGAGAGAAAGAGGAATGGGATTAGAGAGGGAGGGAGTGGGGCGACAGTGAGAGGGAGGGGGTGAGAGTGAGAGAGAGAGGCAGGGGGGGCGAGAGAGGGGCACGGGAGAGACAGGGTGCGAGAGAGAGAGGGGAGGGAGCTTGAGAGAGGGGGGTGTAGGGGCGAGAGAGGGAGGGAGGGACCTGAGAAATTGGAATGTGGTGAGACAGAGAGGGAGGGGAGCAAGAGAGGGGGGGCGGGAGAGAGGGGAGGTGGTGAGAGAGAGGGGGAGGGTGCGAGAGAGAGAGTGACGGGGCAAGAGAGAGAGAGGGAGGGGCGAGAGAGAGAGGGAGGGGGACGAGAGAGAGAGATGGAGGGTGCGAGAGACAGAGAGGGAGGAGGTGAGAGAGAGAGAGGGAGGGGGCGATAGAGAGGGATGGGGGAGAGAGATTGGGAGAGGGGCGAGAGAAAGAGGGGAGGGGAGCGAGAGTGAGAGTCGGGGGGGCAAGAGAGAGAGAGGAATGTGGTGGGAGAGAGAGGGTGTGGGCGAGAGAGAGAGGGTGTGGGTGTGAGAGAGAGGGAGGTGCGAGAGAGCGAGAGGGAGGGGGTGCGGGAGAGCGAGAGGGAGGGGGCGAGATAGAGAGGGAGGGGGCGAAAGAGAGAGGGAGGAGGGCGGGAGAGAGGGAGGGAGGGGTCGAGAGAGAGGGAGTGAGGGGGCAAGAGAGAAAGGGATGGGGCGAGAGAGAGAGGGAGGTGGGCGAGAGAGAGAGGGAGGGGGTGCGAGAGAGAGGGAGGTGGCGAGAGAGAGGGAGGGAAGCGGGCGAGAGAGGGGGGAGCGGAGCGAGAAAAAGAGAGGGAGGGGCGAGAGAGAGAGAGGGAGATGGTTGAGAGAGAGAGAAAGTGAGGGGGCGAGAGAGAGAGAAGGAGGGGGCAAGAGAAAGTGGGAGGGGGCGAGAGAGACAGAGAGAGAGGGGCGAGAGGGAGAGGGAGGTGTTGCAAGAGAGCGAGAGGGAGTGGGGCGGGAGAGAGAGAGGGAGAGGCCGTGAGAGAGGGGGGCGAGAGAGAGGGGGGAGTTGAGAGAGAGGAGGGCGAGTGAGAGGAGGGCGAATGAGGGTGCCAGCGAGAGAGAGCCAGAACGAGAGCAAGAGGCACAGAGAGATGAACAAATTGGCGAGCAAGAGTGAGAGCGAGCGCGAGAGATACAGCGAGAGAAAGAGGCGGCGAGAGAGAGAGAGGTGACAGAGAGACAGAGAGAGGGGGCAAGAGAGAGAGTGAGAGACAGCGAGAGTGCGCGCGCGCGAGAGAGAGAGGATTGGTAGAGAGAGATGAGAAAGGGGCAGGATAGAGAGAGAGAGAGGGCTACAAACAAAGAGGGGGGAGAGTGAGAGTGAGAGAGAGAGAAGCCGCGAGAGAGCGGGAGCGAGTGAGAAGGGATAGCGAGATGGAGAGACGGGACAAGCGAGAGGTAGAGCAATGAGAGATGGACGAAAGAAAGAGAGAGGAGGCGAGAGACAGAGGGAAGGCCCAGAGAGGCAAAGACAGAGGGGTGAGAGAGGAAAAGAGGATGCGAGAGCAATGAGGCAAGAGCGAATGAGGGAGAGGTGGCGAGAGAGAGAGAGAGAGAGAGAGAGAGAGAGAGAGAGAGAGGTGCCAAAGAAAGAGAGGGGTAAGAGAGAGAGAGGGGCGGGAGAGAAAGGGATTTAGTGGGGAGAGAGAGAAAGGAGCGAGATGGAGAGGGGGACAGAGAGAGAGAGAGAGAGAGAGAGAGAGATGGGGGGCATGATATAGAGAGAGGTAGAGAGTGACCGAGAGTGAGTGAGACAGAGAGAACGAGCGAGAGAGATTGAGAGAAAGAGGGAGAGAGTTGCAAGAAAGAGGTAAAGAGAGGGCAAATACGAGAGAGAGAGTGAGAGAGCGAGGGAAAGAGAGAGGGAGAGAGGGTGTGGGAGAGAGGGTGGGGGAGAGAGTGATCGAGAAAGGGCAAGGGAGGAGTTAGAGAGGGGCGACAGAGAGAGCGAGAGAGAGTGAAAGGAGCGAGACGGAGAGGTGATAGAGAGAAGGATAGAGAGAGCGACAGAGGTGAACGATGGTGAAGGGGGAACAAAGAGAGAGATATCGAGAGAGGCAACGGCGAAAGTGGGTGTAAGAGAGAGAGGGTGACAGTGATGGGGTGAGAGAGGAGAGAAAGGAGGTGTGAGGGGGGAAGGAGAGCGAGAGATAGAAGGCGTGAGAGAGAGAGAAGGGGAGAGCGAGAGGGCAAGAGAAAGTGGGGGCGAGTGAGAGACAGAGGGATGAGAGACAGAGGGGTGTGAGAGAGGGAGGGTGGGAACGGTGGCCCGGGGAGGGGCGGGGGGCGGAGTGAGATGGGGCGAATGGGGGGGAAGGGTGCCGGGGGGCGAGAGAGGGGGTGAGGGATGGTGCGGGGGGTTTGCGAGAGGGGGGTGGGGAGGGACGAGGGGGGCGAGAGGGGCGGGAGAGGGGTGGGGGTTAGGAGGGGTTTGCTGGGGGCGAGCGAGAGGGTGGGGGAGGGGGCTGGGAGGGGAGGAGTGAGTGGGAGAGGGGGAAGAGATGGAAGTAGACTGCTGGCTATGTCATTTCATCAGCTGTGAAACACATTAAGACCGGCGAAGTCCCTCATGCTGATGATTTTCTGGTCAGGACTCCAGTCACTAACCTGCTGCCAGGTTCTGATAAATAAACAAAAACCCAACAGGAGTTGCACTTGCAGAGAATAAGGGTGCCATGGTTACATCAACATCAGAGCACGAGGAGGCTATTTAGCTCCATGAGCCTATTCCACCATTCACCCAAATCATGGTAATCTTCCTCATCATGACAAATCCCTGTCTTTGTCCCATAATCCTTCAGCATTTTCATTCAAAATCTACCAATCTCAGATTTAAAATTTGCAAATGATTTCCAATCAATCGTTGTTTGTGGAACTTTATCAAACTTTATCCATTTCTGTGTATAAAAGTGTTCCCCGATATCACACCTTAATGTTCTGACTCTAACACTTTATCTGTTTAATCTTTCTTCTTAAATTAAGCCTTGGAATCCAAGTATCACATCAGTGAATCTACAGTGCACTTCCACTCAGAGTGATACTCTCCTTCAGCCGTGGTGCCCAGCCCTGACAGCTTGGTCTAACTAGGTTCGGATTTGCGGAAGCATGACTTCTAATCCTTTGGTATCTCATCTTCTGTCGAGATCAATGTCAACATTCTACCGGTCCCTTGGTCACGTTTCTGAACCTGTTTGTGACATTTTCATAAACTATACAGCTGGATCAATCCCACCAAGTTTCCTTGGAGTCCACTGTCTCTATTTTCACAATCAAGAAATATCCTATTTTGATCCAACCTCTCATTTGCCGACACAAACTCATCTGTCATTGTTTTTTTCATTTACTAAATCTATCAAGATTGCTTTCTAATGCTATGCTTCCATCTACCTACACTGGGAATCACAGTAATCTGCAGAGTGGCCCCAAATTTTGAATGTGGCTTTCCGATCATTATGAATAGTGATTAACTAGGTCTCCAACATCGATCCGTGCAGGATATCACTAAACATATCCTTCCAATGAGAATATCTCTTATTATCTGCACAAATGTCTCTTGTTCAAATCAAGCTCCTCTGCAAGGACATCTTTTGCATCTTATTACCTTTAATGGACAGTAGAAAGGTGTAAATTTCGGGACATTCTTCGCAGTCAAATTTGCCTTGTGTTTATCTGATTGGGGGAACAATGAAAACCATTAAATATTAATATTTGTCTTCACCACATGGTAAATCGATCACAAAGATTAACAATGTTAAATATTTATTCTCCTTCATGATTGATAAACTCTGGGCACATTGTTACCGAGTGGTACTCGTTCTTTTTTCAAAAACACAGGCCCCGCCCAACTGTTGGCTCACACTCGTTACACCATATGGTCCTCGTCCTCCCCATCTGAATCTCATGGCAAAGTACCTCGAACATGGAGAGGAGCAACTATTCCAAGCACTGAGATCCCAGTAATTGGTACCACCACTCACCCTAATCTATTGGAGAAGCGGATTGGTCCCACACTATGTCCTCATCTGAATCATGCTGCTGGCTGCGTTTTGTCCCCATATTAAAGTGGTGATGGCTCTCTGATGGCAGAAGGGAATGGACGGATTTCTCTTCAATCTCATCTTTCGTCATTGACTTGTTGAACTCATGGGAGTACTCAGTGGCAACAGAAGCAGAGTCTGGAGAGTCAATAAATGATTGACATTGTTCTTTGTTATTTTCCATTGCACACTGAAAGGTTTAGAACTTGAACTTGAACTTGAAGTTAAGGGCTGAGCTAGAATCTTTGGATTAATTATCTGCTCAAGGAGCAGAGTTTGGTTACAATTATTGATTCAACACAACTTTGATATTGTTTCACACATTGTTTAAGTTTCCTTATGGACAACTACAGATCCAAGGGAAACACAAGGAAGTTGGATTGAATAGCTTAAGCACATGACTGAATAAAGGAATCTTGAAATAAATCAGTGCAGGACATGTGCCTATCTGACCCATATATCCTTTGGGTAGGGTAGGAGTGCTAACGTAACAAAGGATTTGATTGATTCAAATCATCTAACATTTCCCTGCTTAAGTCATGAGATCAGTGGAAGGACAAAACATCATTCCTGGTTAAAGAATTCACCTTTCTCACCAGGTAATGAAGGCACACTGTCTCTGTGGATCGAGTCGTTGGCCACTGTTTGAACCACCTCCTCAATAGAGCTATTTCCCTTTTGTGTGGCAAGAGATTCTGATTTTCTCCAAGAATGGTAAGGGTGAGCTGCCTTGTTTACTGCTGCCGCTACTGCTCCTACAGAAATGTCACAGAACAACACAGATGTATAGTTTCAGGACACAAAAACAGCTTCTCAGTATTTGTGATTTACACAGGCTTCCTTCTCAACCTAAACCCACCAACATAGTTTTCCTAGATTTCTTATATTCCAAGCTCCTCCTTGAATTCATCTGTTATTTGCTGCAATTATTCCTGATGAAGTAAGTTCTACATTCAAACTCTTTTCTGGGTAAAGACTTTGTCGCCCTCTGCAAATTCCCCGTTAGATTTAATAGTGATTACTATTACATCCACAGATCCAGGGATTCTGTCATTCGCAAGCGGAAGCATCTTTTCCATGTCTACTCGATCAAACGTAACTGGACCATGTCACTCTTTTTCAATGAGACAAGACTGCCCAATCTTACTTGATGAATTCAAACTCAGTTTGGATATAATTCCAGTAACTATTCTTTACCTTCCCCGATCCGAACTGTGTGCAGTGCTCCAAGGGTGACCTGTCCATGGTCCTACACATATCGAACGCATTTCCATTCTGTCGCCCCAGAAATAAACCCATGACCTACTTCTCCATCTAACCTCACAAACCGGTGCCATTTGCTGCCAGTGACTCATTCCTATCTCCAGATCCCTCTGCCCTATTTAAGGACATATTTCCAAAGAGGAAGTGATCTCTGTATTTTATTGATCACAGTGTACTACCTCACACATGGGTGGAGGTTAATCTTCCACAACTTTGACTGCAAATTTCCCTGAACCAAATCTTCCCGACAGTAAGTCTTCCTAAAAATAAAACTCTAATATATTGAGGTACTTAATCTCGTCAACTATTGCTTATTTGAAAAGCACTAACTGCCCAGCTCAGTTTTGAACAAACATCCTCTGCCACGGTTATTAAAATGTCACAAGCTGAACTACAACCACTATTTGCATTCATATTCATTGGAGCCCAGGAGTGAGAGGTGGTATCATTGACGTCTATAAAATGGTCAAGGGATTGACCAAGTAGATGCAGAGAAGATGATCAATCTAAAATGAGGAGTGGTAAATTTAGGGGAAGTTGGAGGAATTACGTTTCTCACAGGATGGTGAATCTGGGGAATTCACTACCTCAGAACAGTGTGGATTATGGGACATGAAGTAAATTGAAATAGGAGGCACACAGATTTTTAATGAGTAAAGGGCTGAAGAGTTAAGGAGAGCTGGCAGGAAAGTGGTGTTCAGGCCAAGATGAGATTAGCCAAGACTGTATGAAATGGCAGAGCAGGTATAAGGGGCTGATTAATAATCCTGCTCCTAATTCTAATGATCTTATGTTCTTATTTCAAATTGAGGAAGTAAGAGGAATAGACTGATGCAAGGGGTTTATGGGGCATGGTATTGGAAAGACTATGGTGGATTTGGTGAGGTGAGCAACGATATCTCTACTGTAGTGTTAGAAGACCAGCTGGGCCCAGGACAGAGAAAAGGCCGTAATGTCTCCTTTGCAGCATATTTCCCCACCTATCCATTTTTAACCTCTACCTTATTCCCTCCTCCCTAGCTTTCAGCCTGAAGCTCCTTCACAAAAACTTTGCAGCCTCTTTCTCCAAACCCACCATTGCCGAATCCCCCCCATCAACATTCTGGGGATTTACTATTGACTAGAAATTGAAGTGGAATAGCCATATAACGACGGTAAGTAAACCACCCCCGAATATCTGAAGCCTGTCCTCCAGCTACAAGATACAACTCAGGAGTGCAATAGAATATTCGCTACTTGGCTAGGTTTGGGTGCAGCTCCAAGAACACTTCAGGAGCTTGACAGCATCAGGAAAAAGCAGACTGCTTGATTGGCACCGCACTCACTCCCTCCTCCACTGATGCCAACAGCAGCACTATATACCATCTACTAGATACATTCCGTCAATTCATAATACTTCAATAGCATCTTCCAAACCTGTGACCAATACCAACTAAAAGGAAAAGGGACGCAGATTCCTGGGAATACTATCTCCTGCAGGTTCCCTTCCAAGCCACTACCATCTGGAGTTGAAAATCGTTCAGTAGTCCTGAAGTGTCATTGAGCCAACATTCTGGAACTCCCTCCCAACAGCACTATCGATAGCCCTACAACCCACACGGACTGCAGTGATTCAAAAAGGGAGCTCACAACCACCATCTCAAGGGTATTAGAATGAGGCAATAAATGTTCGCACAACCAGTCAACTCCACATTACTTAGTTCAATTAATTCCTTAACGCCTCCTCCTTTCTTCCACAACATCCCCATCCATAGATAGATGCGCTGCGCAACAAAAGTCCTTGGGCAGCATGTGGTAACCCACAAGGAGGCCCGAGCCACATTCAGGAATCTCTTGAGGCCCTGAGCCGTGCTCAGAAAGGAATGGTCCTGAACGAACAATAATCCCCAGCGATTCACACACCGTAGTCAACAGTGAAACTACCAATTTGCTAACTTCCTCACAAAGGGATTGTTTGGGATACGGGATGAACGTCCAGAGGAAGTGCTAGGTGCAAGTAAGTTAAAACATTTAAAAGACATTTGGAAAGGTACGTGAATAGGAAAGGTTGAGGAAGATGGTCCAAATGCAGGCAAACTGCACTAGCATAGTTTAGGAAATTTGGTTGGCATGGACGAGTTGGTCCGAAGGGTTCATTTCCATGTTGATGACTATGATTCTATTCTTTTCAGCCACAGTGGAATCTTGCAATTGTCCAAAACTATGGTGTAATTGAACAAGTCAATGGAGGCTTTTGACACCAGGGCCACAGAACTCTGTAGGTAAGGTGTTGAGTAGTAGCTGCAATTTAGTGGGCATTAATAAAGAAAATAATGAAGAAACATATAAGGAAATTACTGCAGATGGTGGAATCTGTACTGAAAACAACAAATATTGGAGCTCACAGCAGTTCATAAAGCATCCATGGAGACCAAGCAAGCAAACGGCGAGTGTCGATGACTCGATCAGAGCTCTGATGAAGAGTTATCTGGACTCAAAATGTTGGCTTGCTCTCTCCATCGATTTTTAAAAAGACTTTTATGGGATGAGGATGTCATTCGCTCTGCAGCATTCATTGCTCATCCCTAATTGACCAATGGGGAGTGAAGAGATAAGCTCATTGCTGTGTGTCTGGAATAACATGTCGGACCAACAAGGTAAGGATGGTAGCTTCTTATCGCAAGCATGTTAGTAAACCAGATTCATTTTCCGAAACTCGACAAAGGATTCATGGTCATGAGAATCTTAATTCCAGATATTCACTGAATTCCAATTCCACCATTTCCTGTGGCACTATTCGACCCTGGTTCTTCAGAATGCTACCTGTATCTTTGGATAAATAATCTAGCAATAATACCACTCGGCCATCGGCTCCCTACAGTGATCTTCAGTATATGTTGTTTTCAGTTCTCATGAAATATGTTTCGCATTGAGTTTGTACTCTGTAATAGCATTCACAGTGAGTACAAAACGCTCAGCTCCAGTCATGATGTTTGAGTCTGGAAGACTCTGACAGACTGGCTAATGAAGCGGAGTTATGCATTTTAATATCTGGCAGTTTCTCCGCAGGTTCAGCTGGCGTTGGGCTGCTCTCATTCCTTCGGCGATGAAACAAAGAAAAGACAGTTGATAATCCCCACTAAGTCTCGAAATTCAATTGCACCGCAGCCATAGTCACTTATTTAAATTCAAAAATGTTTCAGTGCAAGACATTTCAGCAAGCTCACCACCTCCTGTCTCAGTTTAATAGGAAATGCGATCAATTCTGCAGCGCCTACTGTCCAAGTGGAAACGGCCACTGGTTTAAGCTCTTGAACAGGCTATCAGCTGATCTGAGTTTTCAATGTTGTTCTTTGACAGTTTGGAACAGGTTTTGCACAAGGGGGCATGCAGACAGGAAAAAACCTCAATTATATTCAACACAAGAAAAGGCAATTCAGTTTAAATGAAAAAGATTAATTGATATCAGGTCTCAGGTCAGGACACAAAACAGTCAAGTTTGGAATTTGCAGAGACCATCAAGACTGTCCATTCAGTTACTGAAGTTTGTCTCATATTGTTTTCCTAACCAACCTATTTCTACGCATTATGACACCTCTAGCTCAGGTGGGACTGATACAGGCCTTCTGGCTCAAAATTGGAGACACTATCACAGCATCACAAGAGCACTTTGTTTTAGCTGAGTAACTAGTGGGTTAATTTCCCTAATTATCTTACTAATCCGGAAGATACTGTTGCCATCCTAAAGATCGGAAATAAGCAAGGTACTAATGTGGTGAAGGGACAAAGGGAGGAATGCAGATGCCAGTTGATCAGAGCTGAAAAACGTGTTGCTGGAAAAGCACAGCAGTTCAGGCAGCTTCCAAGAAACAGCATAATCGACGTTTCGGGCATTAGCCCTTCTTTCGGAATGAGGAAAGTATGCCAAGCAGGCAAAGATAAAAGGTGGGGAGGAGGAACTTGGGGGAGGGGCGTTGGGAGTGCGATAGGTGGAAAGAAGTTAAGGTGAGGGTGATAGGCTGGAGAGGGGGTGGGGGCGGAGGTGTCGAGAAGAAGATTGCAGATCAAGAATGCGCTGCTGAGTCCGAGGGTTGGGACTGAGATAAGGTGGGGCGAGTAAAATGAGGAAATTGGAAAAATCTGTATTCATCCATTGTGGTTGTAGTGTTCCTAGGTGGAAGATGAGGCATTCTTCCTCCGGGCGACGTGTTGCCATGGTCTGCAGATGGAAGAGGCCAAGGACCTGCATGTCCTTGGCCGAGTGGGAGGGGGAGATAAAGTGTTCAGCTACGGAGCGGTTGGGTTGGTTGGTGAGGATGTCCCAGAGGTGCTCTCTGAAACGATCTGCAAGTAGGCGGCCTGTCTCCCCAATGTGGAGGAGGCTACATCGGGTGCAGCGGATGCAGTAAATGATGTCTGTGGAGGTGCAGGTGAATTAGTGGTGGATATGAAAGGATGCCTTGTGGCCTTGGAAGGAAGGGAGGGGGCAGGTGTGAGGGCAAGTTTTGCATTTCTTGCGGTTGTAGGGGAAGGTGCTTTGTGCGGAGGTTGGGTTGGAGGGGGTGTGGACCTAACGAGGGAGTCGTGGAGGAAGTGGTCTTTCTGGAACGCTAAAAGGGGAGGGGAGAAAAATATATCCTTGGTGGTGGGGTTCGTTTGGAGGTGGCGGAAATGACAAAGGATGATACGATGTATCTGGAGGTTTGGGGGGTGCTAGGTGACGATCAGTGGAGTTCTGTCCTGGTAGCGATTGGAGGGGTGGGATTCAAGGGCGGAGGAGTGAGAAGTGGAGGAGATGTGGTGGAGAGCATTGTCAACCACGTCTGAGGGGCTATTGCGGTCTTTGAAGAAAGAGGGCATCTGGGTTGTTCGGTAAGTGTCCCCTTTCTCTGGTAGAGCGTCTTTGGGATCATAGCAGCTAATGCTGCTCTGCTTCACCTCCGGCCCCCTCATGACCACTTTCTCAATATCTAGCTTCCTCAGTCTCGAACCATGGGTGTATTTTTGGTCTGTTTAGTACTGTACTATTACTGTTATATACCCTTTGTAAATGAGTTTTTCACTGCGGCACAGCCCCTGACCGTGTGCTGCTCTATTATCAGATTTTTTTTCTGGAATATCTTTGATAGATAAGAATTCTTTTTTCCAATAAGCAAGTGTATTTTCCTTCCATTTCTGACTATCAAATTCAGCACCATTTTCATTCCCTGTGATCCATTTAGCACTCCCTGAAACATCAACTGTGTTTCTCATTCCACAGATACCAGTGATTAATGCCAAAGCCCTGTTGCCTGTGGAGAGGGTGATGCTTGACTTTCTTGCACAGTGGCACTGTGTGGTGACGGTGCTCCTACAATGTGGTTGGGGAAGAGATATTCCAGAATAGTTTTATTATCATGCTTGTAAATCCACAAAAAATATTATTGAGAACTTTAGATATAAGGCCAGAGATGAAAATATTAGGTCAGCTGACCAAAAGCATTTCCAAAAAGCAGGTTTTGAGGGATGCCTTAAATGAGGAAAGCAGATCTGTGAGGTTTTGTCTGCAAATTCCAGACCATGTTGCTTCAGCAACTGTAGAATCAGCCACACAGTTGAAGTAATGAATTAACAAATCGTTGAGGGTCTCGAAGAAAATGGGTTGTCGAGGTTTGAAAGGATATGAGGTGCAGGGAGCTAGGGATGATCACAGGCAGGAATTAAATCAAGAGGGAGTTTTTAAAATTGCCGTTGCTTATGAATAGGAGCCTTTTGACGGATGAACATGTTTGGGGAGAAGTGAGCACGTAGGCGACAGAGTTTTCAATTTTTCTTGAGATTACAGGGAGGTTGAATTTGGGAGGCTAGCCAGGAGTCTGATTGGATAATTAAGTCTTGAGATAACACACGATGGGTGAGAGTTTCAGTATATGAGCTGAAATGATGGTGGAATCAGCTAGAAATAGTGGTCTTGGAGTGGGACTGGGCTGTTCCTCTCACCTCGCTTCTGGGATTCAGCTGGTTGTCAGGTTGTGAAACAGAACGGTATCACCATTGGGAGCTGAGTGGCCCTGGTGGAGCCGAAAATGAGTGTCAGTCAGCTGGCTGTTGCTGAGCAGCTGCTGCTTTGTAGCCCTGTTAATGACATCTTCCAGCATTTTACTTCTGATAGAGTGTGGTCTGATAGAGGGAAATTGGCTGGGTTGGATTTGCCCTGTGTTTCTGTGGCTTAGCGGGTGGCACGTTCTGGAGCACAAGCCATTAGACATCTTGCCAGAATATTAGCAGTTCCCATTGTCTTTTCACTACTAAACCATTTCTTGATATTATTCGAACTAATTCGAACTGGCTTAAAGCTCACATTCTGTGACGTTAGGAACCACTGGAGAAGGCTGAGATGGATCATCTCACTTTGCATCTGGCTGACAATTGCTGCAAATTCTGTCATCTTATCTTTTGCATGGATGTATGAAACCCCTCCATCAGTCAGGGTGGGGATATCTGTGATGCTTCCTGCAACGAGTTGTTTAATTGATCATTACCATTCACAACTGGGTGTAGCAGAACTGCAGAGCTCCGATCTGATCCATTGGATATAGGATCACTTAGCTCTTGCTTTCTGCTGTTTGACATGCAGATGGTTCTGCTTGTTAGCTTCCCCAGGTTGGCACTTCATTTTTAGGTATGCCTGGTGCTGCTCATGGCATGCCCTCCTTTTCTGTCCATTGTAACGGATGAGTATGGGATTTACAAACCCATGAGATGACAGATTGTGCTGGAGTACAGTTCTGCTACTGTTGATGACCCACAGTGCCTCAGAGATATCCAGTTTGATTTCCCACATCTGTCCTATTTCATACAGTAATAGTTCCACTCAACACAATGGAGGGCACTCTCAACTTTAAGGCGAGGCTTTGTCAGCAAAAGGACTGTGTGATGGTGGCTCTTACCGGTACTGTCATGGACTGATGCAGTTGCAGCTGATAGATTCGCAACGATAAATGAAGTATGTTTTTCCCTCTTGTTGGTTCCCTTACCGCCTGCTGCAAACCAGGTTGAGCAGCTATGTCCTTGAGTACCCAACCAGCAGAGTCGGTAATCCTGATGCTGAGCTACTCTTGGTGGAGGGCATTGAAATCCTGCACGCAGAGTTCACTTGACACCATTTTATTGTCTCAGTGCTTCCTCCAAGTTCAACATGGAGGAGCACTGATTCACAAGCCGAGGGAGCACGGTACGTGGTAATCAGCAGGAGCCATGAGACTTCCTGTTGTCCAAAGTCAATGCTGAGGACTCCAAGGGCAAATGGCTCCTGTGTGTATACCACTGTGCCATCACCTCTGCCTGGTCTGCCCTGCCAGTGGGACAGGACATATCCAGAGATTTCATGAGAAAGTGAAGACTGCAGCTGCTGGAGATCAGAGTCGCGCGTGTGGTGCTGGAAAAGCACAGCAGGTCGGACTGATGAAGGGCTTATCCTTGAAACGTCGATTCTCCTGCTCCTCGGATGCTGCCTGACCTGTTGTATTTTTCCATCACCACACTCTCGATATCTAGGCATGGTGATGGTGGTGTCTGTTCATTGTCTGTAAAGGATGATTCCGTGAGTATGACTATATCAGGCCTTTCCTTGCCTATTCTGTGAGACAGCTCTCCACCTTTTGGCACCAAAAACCAGATGCTAGTCTGGAGGGTGTTGCACCGTCGAGAGGGCTAATTCTGTGGTTATATTTTCTGATGCCATGTTTGATGTCGAGTGGTCCATCCAGTTTCATTCCTTTGTTGAGACTTTGCATTGATTAATACAGTGAGTAGCTTGTTGGGCCACTGTCAAGTTGGCACGAATTTTTCCACCATTAACAATGGTTCTATGGAGATCAGGAGATTCCTAATTCCACTTCCTTTTTCTTGAATTCAGATTCCACCATCTGCCGAGCTGGGATTCGAACCAGCACGTCAGTCGTACATTTTAATATTCTGGGTAAAGGTTAAATACATCAGGTTTGTTCACTCTGTTCAGATATCACTAATCCAGGTTTTGTTTATTTTTGTAAAACACTGTCCATCATCCTATCTCCTCCATCCTTCCCTCCAACAACAAGAGCTTGGAGCACATGGAGTTTCTCTGTCGCCAAGATTGAGACAATCCGATCAGCTGCCTCTGCTGCTTCCCGACCTCCCACTAGCTCAAACTGACTCACGTGGTGTTCCTGGTTTTTGTCCCAAAGTTACATCTTTCTGCAGTCTCTTGTCAAGCGTTATCAGAGCCTTATCCTTTATTTTGATCCTTTATTCTAGTCTCTCTAAATTACAGACATTACAACTCTGTTTCCTTCTCATCCTCGTCACTTACCCTCGCCAATTCACAGACATTGTTAATTGTTCTGTCTGTCTGTCTTTTCTGGTTATGTCCTTCTCAACCATTCTGGTAAAAACTAATATTTAACCTCACTGTTGTTGGGAAATACTGCTCCATCTCCACTCTCCCTTTCCTTTGTGAATTCATTGCATTTGGTGTACCTCTATCCTTGTCCCCTCCTACATACTGCCAGAAGGTGACATCATCCAAAAGCACAGTGTTAGGTTTCACATGAACACTGACAATACCCAGCTCTCCCTCCCCACCATCCGTCTTCATTGCTCCACTGTTACTCAGTTATCAAACTGCTTACCTCTCTTCCACGACTCGATTCGCAGAAATTTCCTCCAATGAAACATTGTAATGGTTAAACCCATTGCTTCAGGTGCTATGACAAATACCTTTCCCTTACTGCTGAGCCCCTCCCTCTCACTGGGGAATGCCTGAGGAAGCAATACACTCTTCACAATATTGCTGTCATATCTGACCCCAAGGTGACATTCTGATCAGATACCTGCGCAATCACAAACACCAGGAATTCTAGTCTCTAAAATTTTGCCTTCTCCACCTCACCCCAGCTCCATTGCTACTGAAACCAGTTATCCGTGTATGTGTTGCCTTAAACTTGATAAATCTGAAGCAGAACCTTTGATTCCATGACTGGAACCGAATCTGGTTCAAGACTCACCTCTCAGTATTTACCCTCAGACACAATCTCTCAGTATTTATTCTGTCAAACCCCTTAGGAATCCCATATGTTTCAACGATATCACCTCTCCTTCTCCAGAATCCAGTGAGTAGAGTCTCAACCTGTTCAGCCTTTGCTTAAAAGATAATTCCTGCAAACCAGGGATCATCTCATTGAATCTTCCCTGAAATGCCTCCAATAAAGTGACATTTCATTACTTAAAGGGACCAAAACTGCTCTCATTACTGCAGATATGGTGGTCTCACCAACATTTCCTCACGTTACTCTCAGGTATATACTCCAAACTCTCATACTGAAAACCCTTGAAACAAAATATTCCATTCCTCTTCTTGATTCTCTGTTGTAACTGTGTGCTCGCTTTCTGTGTTTCCTGCACAATTACCCCCGGTCCCTTTGTGATGCAGCTTTCTACAGTTTCCACCATGTGATCAGTACTCGGTTCTTTTATTATCTCCTCCAAAATGAACAGCTTGCCATTTTCCCAAATTATACTCCATCTGGCAACCTGTTGCCTGCTTCTCCTGTGCATCTCTCTTTCTCTTCACGGTCCTCTTAGAGCTATACAGAAGGTTCTCCCCCCCCCCCCCCCACACCCATTTCTTCTAAACGTTTCCTGGTAGCACTGGACAGTGGGAAGCATGCAGAGTTGCTTTATTTAGTGATACTCTGTGGAATGACTGGGATGAGCTTGCTGCCCATTGGTCAGAATGGAGTCAACTTGCCCATCAAGCTGCATGAGCCTTTTCCACCCCATGACTTATTGATGAGGCACAGCAGCAGCACAGAAGGAAAGAAAAGGAAGCAAATCCTGCTCTCCACATCTCACTGACTCTTGGAACATTCTGTTCTGTGTATCAAAGATCTGCCCCATTCACTCAAATGAAGTCCCAAGGTGGAAACTCATAGAAACCCACCTAGATTTCCCCGTGAATTGGTCTCCACAAGGGGTAATGTGTACAGTCATCCTGGGCTAGGAGGAGGGGATCGTGTGAGTTTCTAACCTGAACTGATTGTGATGGATTTTATAAACTTTTATTACAGGATATTACAGGTGGGCATTCAGATGGTAATCTCAGTAATTGTAACGCCAACCCCTGACAGAATTAGTCAATTCATCAGGACCTGGATATTCGCATTGTGTGTGAGTATTGTATTCCATCTGAATCCCATTTGCTGCATAAAAGTTTTCTTTTGAATCTCCCCAACCCTTCAGTGTGACCTGTAATCATTGGATAAGGAGCTGATGGGTGTAAGGTTCATTATTATAACGTATAAAGTTTGTAAACCCCTCTGTCTCAGCTCCCCTCAATTTCCTTTGCTACAAGGTGAACAATCAGTTTCCCCAAACCCCTGATTCCCCAATGTCTGTTTGCTCTCCATATGGCACACATCTGGATTGTGTTGAAACATTCTCCACTCGCCTGCATCAGTGCAGCCCCAACAATATTAAAGAAAGTGAACATCCTCCAGGACAAAGCACTGTGGTGTTCCGTCCACCACCTTCAGCATTCCCTCTTGAACCCCGCCCTCCCCCCCACACCGCCACCGGTCACAGTTGTATCACTGTGCAAAAGGTAAAGTCAGCATTGTTCTACGAAACCATTAGGGCTCTCTCATTAGGGAGAGATGGCTGGTGGTGGTTTAACCTGAAGGTTACCATAACTCAGAAAAGAGGAGAGGTTGAGAAGGAGAGTCCATCTATTATAGATTGACATTCTCTATGTATCAGCAACACCTATACCATACCAATGAATAATGTAAAAAACTCCAAAACACTGTACAAAAATCCCCCATTCCTTGAACTATCCTGGTAAATCTCCTGTGCCCCCTCTCAGGGACCCTGCCATACTTCTCTGCTTTGCACAGACTCTGCTTTGCACAGACTCAGCTGTTCTGTGTTCCTGTGGGTGATGTTATCATCGAGCAACAGATGCACTAAACCTCACTTTCTCTAAGGGTGAGAGACACAGAAGTCCCAATAGCATTTAAGACATATTTCGGTGCACACTTGCTATGCCAAGACAGAAAACGCGATGGACCAAATATTGGAAAATGGAGTAGGGTAGTTAGGAGGTAGTTTTGTTTACTGGCACAGACTGAATGGCCCACAGAGTCTTTTTTATGTGCTGTAAACCTCTGGACACTTAATATAGAAATATGGCAGGCCACATTTGAAACCAGGTCAGAAAAGGTGATATTAGAATAAAATACACATGATTGGTCAATGTGTTTGGGAGGAAAGTGAGATGGAGAGGTTTAGGAGGAAATTCTGGAACTCGGCGCAGGAATCTGAAAGGGCCGTCATCACGTGAGAAATAAAAATAAGGTATCCCAATGGCTGGAATCAAAGAAAAGCACCTGCAGCAGAGCGTTGAGAGACTGGAGGGGATTACGGTTAGCGAGGTTTCTGAGGTTGTCGAGGAATTATTACAGATAAGGAAGAGTTGTGAGGCTGGATGAGGTGACAATGAAAGGGAGAGTGGTGAAGAGGGAGGAATGTAGAGATAGCAAGAATTAGAGTTGTAATATTACATGACACGGAAACAAACCTTGTGGTCCAATCAATCCATGTCGACCATAATTCCAAACCGAGTTAATCTCACCTGCCTTCCCTTTGTCCACATGCATCCAAACATTTCCTATTATGTACCTGTCCAAATGACTGCCCCGTAGAATCACTGCAGTGAGGAAACAGGCCATTTAAAGTCAGAGTCATCGAGATGTACAGCATGGAAACAGACCCTTCGGTCCATATATCCCTGCCGCCCAGATATCCCAACCCAATCGAGTCCCACCCGCCAGCACCCGACCCATATATTTCCAATCCCTTCCTATTCATATATCCATCGAAATGTCTCTTAACTGTTGCATTGTTCCAGCCTCCACCAATTCCTCTGGCAGCTCATCCATGCACATACCACCCTCTGCTTGAAAAAGTTGCCCCTTCGGTCTCTTTTATATGTTTCCCCTCTCACCCTAAACCTTTGCCCTCTAGTTCTGGACTCCCCGACCCCAGGTAAAAGACTTTGCCTATTCACCCTATTCATGTCCCTCACAATTTTGTAAACCTCTATAAGGTCACTGCTCAACATCCGACGTTCCAGGGAAAACAGCCTCTCTCTATGGCTCAAATCCTCCAACCCTGGCAACATCCGTGGAAATGTTTTCTGAACCATTTCAAGTTTCACAACATCTTTCCGATAGGAAGGAGACCAGAATTACACGCAATATTCCAACATTGGCGTAACCAATGTCCTGTACAGCTGCAACATGACCTCCCAACCCCTGTACTCGGTACTCTGAACAATAAAAGAAAACATACCAAATGCCTTCTTCTCTATCCTATCTACCTGCGACTCCACTTTCAAGGTGCTATGAACCTGCACTCCAAGGTCTCTTTGTTCAGCAACACACCCTAGGACCTTACCATTAAGTTTATAAGTCCTGCTAAGATTTGCTTTCCCAAAATGCAGAAACTCGCATTTATAGGAATGAAACTCCATCTGCCATTTCGCAGCCCATTGACCTATCTGGTCAAGATCCTATTGTAATCTGAGGTAACGTTCTTCGCTGTCCACTACACCTCCAATTTTGGTGTCATCTGCAAACTTACTAACTGTACCTCTTAGGCTCACATCCAAATCATTTACGTAAATGAGAAAAAGTAGAGTACTCAGCACCGATCCGTGTGGCACTCCACTAGTCATTACCCAACAAATCCACCCAGACCTATTCTCCTATGTTTACGCCACACTAATGTAACAAAACGTACTCACCCCGGAACAGTGTGGGCAATTTAGCATGGTCAACTTACTTGTGGGAAGATACCCACACAGACACGGGGAGAATGTGCAAAGTCCACACAGACAGTCGCTGGAGGCTGCAATTGAACCCGAGTCCCTGGCGCTATGAGGTGGCAGTGCGAACCACTGAGCCACCGTGCTCCCCAGCAGTTGTAATTGCATTCACAGCTACAACACCTCTGGAGGTTAATTCAACAATTTAACCAACCCGGAGTAAAAAATTAATAAAAATTCTCTAATGTCTTTTTAAAGCCTTTTCTCCCCTCACCTGTAAAATTATGAAGCCCTCTCTTGAATCGCGTCCCCTCCTGGAACGGGCACCTGCTATTCACATTACCTAGACGTCTCATGATTTTATAAACCTCTAATAAGGTTACCCTTCAAGCTCCTTCACTTCAGTGAAAAAACATCCAGCCTGTCCAGCCTCTTCTTATAATAGAAACCATCCACTACCATCACCACCCTGGTAAATCTCTTCTGAACCCGCTCCAATTTAATGATATCCTTCCTATAACAGCGCAACCAGAAGTGGACACAGTATTCCAGAAGAGGCCTCATCAACATCCTGTACAGCCTCAACATAACGTCCCAATTCCTGCACTCAAAAGTCTGAGCAATGAAGGCAAATATGCTAAGTACATATGCCTAACCTACATGTGACACAAACTTCAAAGCCCTGAACCCCTTGGTCACTTTGTTCTACATCACTTCTCAAGGCCCGACTTCTATGTCCTACCCTTTTTTGTTTCATGAAAATGTAATATCTTTCATTTATTCAGATTAAACTACATCTGTCACTTTTCAGCCATCCACCCAATTGATCAAGACCACTTTGGAATCGTACATAACCTTTGTTGCTGTCCAATTTAACACCACTTTTAGTGTCATCCGCAAACTTACAAACCTAACTTTCTATTTTCTCATTGAAATCATTCATATGAATTGCAAACAAAAGTGGACCCAGCAAGATTCCTGGGGAACACCGCTGGTCACAGGCCTTCAGTCTGAAAAACAACCCTCCACTATTACTCGCTCGCTACTGTTTCAATGCTGACTGTCAGTAATCGTTCCATATCTCTCCAAATACAGGTAAATCCTGTCCTTCAGAATCACCTGCAGCAACTTACCCATCACTGAAGTCAGACTCTGAAGCCTGATGTTCCCAGGCTTCTCCTTATATCCCTTCACAGACAAAGGTACAACATTAGCCACTCTGGAGTCATCAGACACCTAACCCGTCATTATTGATTATACAAACGTTTCCACAAGGAGCCGACAGTTTCCTCCCAGCCAAAGCGTTCCACTAATATCACTTCAGGCACTTGCCCTATCTGATTACCCCAGTAAAAAGTCATGTTTGCTCGTTCTCTGACAAAAGCATTTACATATTGATAAAGAAAATATTCTCGAACTCATTTAACAAACTCTTCAACAACTAAATCTTTCACACTATATTAGTCCCAGTCATTGTTCAGAAAATTGAATTACCTACTATTAGAACGGTATTATTCTGCTATATATCTGTTATCTCTCTGTACATTATTCCTCAAGTTCCCACTGATTATTGCAGCGTCTATAGTGCCATCGAACAAGGTGACGTTTTGTTTGTTTGAAAACCTCTGTTAGCATATTTTTTCTAAATAAGGCTGTCCTCCAAGATTTCGAGTTTTCCTTATGTATTCAAACAGAGGATGTGGGTATTACTGACAAGGCCACCATTCATTGCCTATCCCTAATTACCCAGAGAGCAGTGAGAGTCAACCGCATTACTGTGGGTCTGGAGTCACGTGCAGGTCAGACCAGGTAAGGACGGCAGTTTCCTTCCCTTAAGAACTTTAGTGAATCAGATGGTTTTTTTTTCTAACAATCGACAATGGTTTCATGGCCATCATTACAGTTTTCATTCCAGATTTTATTGTATTGAATTGCCAACATTTGCCATGGTGGGATTTAAGCCAGAGTCCTCAGAATATTACCTGGGTCTCCAGATTACTCCTCCAGTGACAATACCTCATTGGCGATCGCCACCCCTTATAGTAATGCTAAAAATGAATTCTCTCCTTCTATGCTTGTCGTTTGAGGAAATGAACTGAGACGTCTCCAAAGACTTCTTCAAAAGGAAACAAATCACCCTTTTTTGAGTTTTTAAAAACAATTTTCGAGATAAATGAACAAGAAATTAATTAAATAAAAAGTGTGATACCACAGACATGTAATTTCTGAGGCTGGAGGGGGATTAAAGAGATAGCTTTATCCGGAGGCTTACTCAAGATGTTACCTAGTATGGTGACGACATCCCTCAACATGAACCTTCCAGCTAAGCGTGTAAACCGACATCCAGAACCCCAACCTCAGCTAATAATCTGCTCAGAGCTCATTAGGAAGGGTAGTGAGGCTGGAAGCAAATCCCAGTGAATAAAATGGAGCAGGGAACTCTCCCAGCTGACTGGCTGTGAAGATATTAACCTCCCTGGACATCGGGCAGAAAAGTGAAACAAACAATGACATTTCACAGCTGACTTCAGAGACACCTCACTCTCCAATGACTCATGTCTGGGGATCAACTCAGTGGGTTTAATTCTCTTCAAAGATAAATCTTTGTCTGTTTTATTTTCATAAATCTACAATAGCGAGTAAGGTGAGGGCTTCATGTTAATATGTTTGACAGTCTCTTTATTAATTTTTGAAAATATAAAACACCGGTATTAAGTTATTCGAGGGCAGTATTTTGTCGAGCAGTAAGAATGTGCCTTTTTTGGGTCTGTAATATGTTAACGTGTAGAGATAGCCATTCTTTGAGTGATGTGCCTTTCCTGTCAGATGTCTGAGACTAGGGAGCATTTCAATGAACCTGGTGATGATGTCTGCACTAAGTTGGTTGCAAATCCTATCGATCGCAAAGATCTGTTGGAGCGACAGTAAAAGGCAGTGAGGCATTCACAGGAGCTAGTAAGAGTGATCGGTGGCAGTTTCAGGGAGAAAAACTGCAGATACAGTCAGGTAGATGGGTTACCTCCAGGAAAGGTAGGAGAGGGAAGCAGGTAGTGCAAGAGTCTCCTCTGTCTATACCACTCTCAAACAAGTATACTGCTTTGGAAAACGCTGGGGGTCACAGACACTCAGGGGAATGTAGCAGAGGCAGCCAGGTTACTGGTACTGAGACTGGCTCTAACGTAATATGAGGTATATCCATTTCCACACGATCGATGGTGATAGGGGACTCTCTAGTCGGGCACAGACTGCTGTTTCTGCAGCCGACAGTGAGACATCAGAATGGGGTGGTGCCTCCATGGTGCCAGTGTCAAGGATTTCTCAGAGAGGGAGCAGAATATTCTCAAAGGGGAGATTTTGCTGTGAGGGGATGCCGTTGTACATTGGTACCAATGACATAGGAATAGAAAAGGATGAGATCCTCATGAGAGAATATGGGAAATTAGGTTGGAGAGTAAAAGGTAGGTCCTCAAGGATAGTAATATCTGGATTTCTCTCGATTCCACATGCTAGGGACAGCAGGATAGAGCAGATAAATGCGTGGCGAAGGATCTGGTGTAGGGGAGAAGGATTCAAATTTTTTGGTCATTTGATCTCTTGTTGGGTAGTATTGATCTGCATAATAAGGCTGGATTGTTCCTGCGTTAGAATGGAAGATTTGTTAGTGCTACTCGGGAGGCATTAAACCGGTGAGGGAGTGGGTGGTAAACCCAAAGTGAGTGTGAGTTAAGAGCTAAGTCTGAGGCTGGTACAGTTCAGAAGTCAATCAGTCAAGACAGGCAAGGGCAAGGCACAGAGTGAGGTAGGACGGAGCAACTACACTGCATTTGCTTCAATGCAAGAGGCCCGTCAGGTCAGACAGATGAGCTCAGGTTTTGGGTTTGAACGTAGCTCTGGGATACTAGAGCAATTACAGAGGCATCACTCAGGGATGGATAGATTAGCAGCTTAATGTTCCAGGGTATAGATGCTATAGCAAGTATAGAAATGGGCAACAGAGTGGGGGAGAGGTTGTTTTGATGAGGGATAACATTATGGTTGGGCTTCAGGAGGGTATTCCTGGGAATATATCCAGGGAACTGAGCAATTAGAAATTAATGATTACCTTATTTGGATTGTACTATCGACACCTCCCCACCCCCCCACCCTCCCCAATAATCAGCGGGAAACTGAGAAGCAAATTTCCCAGGAGATCACTGTTCTCTGTAAGAATAGTATGGTTCTATACAAGACTTGACCTTTTTTTTGTTCATTCACAGGATGAGGGTCTCACTGGCTGGGCCCAGGGGTCAGTTAAGAGTCAACCACATTGCTGTGGGTCTGGAATCACCTGTTGGCCAGACCAGGTCTGGACGGCAAATTCCTTCCCTAAACGATATTCGTGATCCAGCTGGGTTTTTCCAACAATTGACAATAGATTCATTGTCGTCATTAGATACTTAATTCCAGATTTTTCTTGAATTCACATTCCACTCACTGCCATGACTGGATTCAAACCCAGGTCCCCTGATGGTTATCTGGGTCTCTGGATTAACTGGCTCACGATAATATCACTAGGCCATCACCACCTCTTCTCTTGGGAAAAAAGGCAGGGCGACTGACTGAGGTATCAGTAGGGCAGCACATCAGAACCAAAGATCCCACAGTATTGTGGCTCAGTGGTTAGCGCTGCTGCCTCAGCACCAGGGACATGGGTTTGACTTCAGCCCCAGGCGACTGGTTGTGCGGAATTTGCACATTCTCCCAGTGTCTGTGTGGGTTTCATCCCACAATCCAAAGATGTGCAGATTCGCTGCACTCCCCATGTTAATTTGCCCATGGTATGCAGATGCAGTAGGTGAGGTGTTTGGATGTGCAGGACAATCTCTGCTGACGTGAAAAGATCCTTTGGGGCATTGGACAGAGGTGAGGTGGGGAGGTGTGGGTGCATGTTTTACTGCTCCCCTGGCAGTAAGGGAGGGTGAATGGTTGGTTGTAGGGGGGGGGCCTTGGACCTAATGAGGGCATCACAGCAGATAATGGTCTCTGCGGAACACAGATAGGGCTGGGGAGGGAATGACCCTGGTGGTGGTGTCTGACTAGGTAGCGGAAATGGTAGAGATTAATGTGCTATATCTGGGGATTAGTGGTTTGGAAGGTGAGGACCAGTGGATTATATTCTTATTGTAGTTGGGAGGGGTGGTATAAAGACAGAGGTGTGGAAAGTGGAAGATATGCGTTGGAGGACATTGCTGATCAACTGTGAGGGAAATTGCGGTCCTTGCAATTGGAAAAATTTCTGGGATGTCCTGGAATGCAATTGCTTCTCTTGGGAGCAGATATGGCAGAGGCGGAGAAATTGGGAGTACAGGATCATGTTTCTACTGGAGTATACTCAAGGCAAAGCAGGAGGACAAAAATGAGACATGAAATAGTTTCAGGAAATGATTTAAAGAGAATCCAAAGAAATTCTACAAATACATCAAGGATAAATGAATAACCAGACAGAGAATAGGGCTCCTTAAAGATCAACAAGGCCATCTAAGAAACAACAGGAGGTGGGAGAGACTATTCTATTCTCGAATCTCATGTCATTTTTTAACTGGAGAAGGATATGGAAACGAGAGAGTTTGGAGAAATAAACAGTGATTACTTGAAAAGTGTCCATGTTACAGCGGAAGTGGTACTGGATGGTGCAAATTGCATCAAGGTGGATAAATCCCTGGATCATGATCAGATGTATTCCAACAATTTGTCGAATGCTAGGGAAGTGATGGCAGTGCCCGACCCTGAAGGATTTATATCATCGCTTGTGACAGGTGAAGTTCTGGAAGTTGGGTGCCATTATTTAAAAAGGTGGTAAGGAAACGCCAGCGAACAAGAGAACAGTCAGCCTGAAGTCAGTGGCAGGCAAGTTGTTGGAAGGGATTCTGAGGGACAGGATTTACATGTGTTTGGAAAGACAAGGAATGATTAGGGATCGTCAACATGGCTTTGCACATGGGAATTTGTCTCTCTCTAACTTGATTGAGTTTTGTTTGAAGTGATCGGAAGATTGATGAAGACAGGCTGTGGACGTTGTCTATATGGGCATTGAACAAGGTTCCACAAAGCAGACTGGCTAGCAAGGTTAGATAACATGGAATGCAGAGAGAACTAGCCATTTGGATACAAAACTGGCTTGTAGGTAGGAGACAGAGGGTGGTGATGGAAGGTTGATTTCTGGACTGGAAGCCTGTGAGAAGAAGCGTGCTGCGGGAATGGATATTTGGATCCTTAAATAATGACTTGGATGTGTATATATGAGGTAGGTTTACGTAAAACAACAAAATTGGAGGTGTAATGGACAGTGAAGAAAGTTAGTTCAGAATGCAACAGGATCTTGATCAGATGGGCCATTGGAATAAAGAATGGCAGACGGAGTTCAATTTAGACAAATGTGAGCTGATGCACTTTGGAAAGGCAAATCAGGGCAGGACTTAATGCACTTAATCGTAAGGTTCTGGGGATTGTTGCTGAATAAATAGACCTTGGAGTGCAGGTTCATTTTTCGTTGAAAGTAAAGTCACAGGTAGACAGGTGAGTGAAGGTGGCGTTTGGTACGCTTATATTTATTGGTCAATGCATTGAATACAGAAGCTGGGATGTCATATTGTGGCTGGACAGGACATTGATTAAGCCATTTCAGGAATTCTGTTTTCAGATCGAATTTCCCTGTTCTGGGAAGGATGTTGTAAAACTTGAAATTGTTCAGACAAGATTTACAAAGACTTTGATATGGTTGGAGGATTTGGGCTACAGGGAGAGGCTGAATAGGCTGGGGTTATTTTCACTGGAGAGTCAAAGACTGAGAAGTGACTTTTGGGAGCTTTATAAAATCATGAGGGACATGGATACGGTGAACAGCCAAAGTCTTTTTCTCCCCAGGTTAGGTGGATCCAAATTAAGACCACGTGGGTAAAAGTTGAGAGGGCAAAGATTTAAAAGCGATCTAAGGGGCAACGTATTCAAGCTGAGCGTGGTGTATGTATGGAATGAGCTGCCAGATGAAGTAGTGGAGGCTGATACATTTACAAAACTGAAAAAGCATCCGATTGGGTACTTGAATAGGAAGGATTTCGAGGCATTCAGACCAATAGTCGGCAAATGGCACTCCATTAGTTTAGGATTCTTTGTTAGTATGGGCAAAATGGACCATTGTTCATGTGCTGTATATCTCAGCAAAGATAATTCTCCTTGGATCTGAAAAGGCTTAGCAGTGATTTTGACGAGGGGTAGATTTGTTTCCAGTATTATTTAATTTGAAGAGAGATGGAATTGTTAACAATGTCTCAATTTTCGTAACTAATTTAAGCGAATTGGCAAATAATGCAAGGTGAATACGTGACCTATACTCAGTACATTCTGAGCATCTGGAACAGTCTGACCAGTAGGTGGACACAGAATCAGAAGTTATTCCCAAACAGATTTGCAATTTTACTTTTTAACGGGAGACTTGGTAGGTTGTGGGAAAACGTGAGGGGAATTGGGACAGACTTGCAGCATCTCCAGTGGGAGAGAGTAAGCCCCAATGGGCTGAATAGCCCCCAGCCCCTGTGCTCTGTGATACTGCCCCATTCACTGTGAATGAATAAGCTCATCCCAGGGCAGAGAGAGGGAGGAGCCCACCACTCACCTCACAATGGGACCCGGCTGATTGAGGGCAACTCACCAACCAATAGGAGGTGAGTTGGTGTGTTCCTCCAGCCAATGGGAGTGAATAAGAGGCGTAGCCAGCAAAATGACACATTACCATGAGCTGTGCAGGTGCAGTGTCACTGTAGGGGGTGACAGACAGCAGAGACTGCCAGACCTGAATTACAAACTCCTGGTAAATTAAAACTAAAAGAACTGCGGATGCCGTAAATCAGTAACAAAAACCAGGAGGCTCGTGAAAATGTCAGCAGGCATAACAGCATCCGTGAAGAGAAATCAGAGTTAAAGTTTCAGATCCGGTAACTCTTCCTCAGAAAAAAAAGTCAGTTTATATGCAGAAGGTAGGGTGGGGGGAGGATGTAAGGAGTAAAGGATAGGTGGGGTTAGAGCAAGTAGGACAGTTGGATAAACGAGTAGATATCTATTTGGCTGGGAGTGTGAATAGCTGTTAATTGGGGCTGTTAGTGTCTAACCATAGCTAGTGTGTAATGACAGGCTGTGAGAACAAGGCCTGGTGTGTGGGGTAGGGGGCTACGACATGAGTTTGTTAACCAATGGTTAGCCACTAACTGTATCCATTGTAAGCTGTTCCCCACCTACATCACTCCATGATTGGAGCTGCAGAGGACACAAGTCTCTGCAATATCCTCCCTAACTCCCTCTGTCCTTCTTTTCATTTTGTATCTTAAAATAGTTCTGTTTAATCAACGTTTCCATCATTCGTGAAGCTCTTTAGGAGATTTGTCAATGTGAAAGGCTCCATGCAATGCAGGTAGTTGTTATTATTGCCTGACATTGGGAGAAACAGGAATGAACCATTCCCCTCGTACCTGACAAACAGCAGAAAAAGTAGAGAATGGCCCTCGGGTGATTGATGTCAGCACAGGCCAATAGGGGGCAGAGGGTGCGGGTGGAGGACAAGGCAATGCCAGTTTGTCCTCCAACCAGAGTGAATGAGGGTATCCTCAATGCTGGAATTAAGGAAAGGTACATATAGCAGAGATTTGAAAACTGGAGGAGATTAGAGATAGGGAGCGTTCTGAGGCTGGAAAGGATATATAAGGAGAAGGAAAAGTTGTAAGGCTGGATGAGATGACAGTGATCGGGAGAGTTGTGAGGATGGAGGTGATCACAGAGTTAGCGAGAGTTACAGTCATAAAATTATACAGTGAGGAAACCGACCCTGTGGTCTAACCAATCCATGTTGACCATCATTCCAAAATAAACTAATCACATCTGCCTTTGCTAGACCCACATTCATCCAAGTATTTCCTATTTATGTACTTATCCAAATGTCTTTTAAATATTATTATTGTATTAACAGCTACCACTTCCTCTGGAAGTTCATTCTACATGGGTAAAAATTAAAACATCTCTAATGTGTTTTTTCAAACCTTTCTCATCTCCTCAAAATGTATGCACCCGAGTCTTTAATTCCCCTCTTCCCCCGGCCATTCACCTTACCTGCACTCTTCATGGATTTATAAACCTCTAAAAAGGTCACCCCTCAACCTCCTATGCGCGAGTGAAAAATGTCCCAGCCTCTCCTTATTACACAATCCTCCATTCCCATCAACACCCTAGTAAATCTGTTCTGAACCCACTCCAATTTATTAATATCCTTCCTATAACAGCACAATCAGAACTGGGCACACTATTCAAGAAGAGGCTTCATCAACAACCTGTACAACCCCAACAAAGCGAATCCCTCTACTCAAAGGTCTGAACAATGAAGGTAAGTGTGCTAACCACCTTCTGAACCATCCTGTCTACACATGACACAGACTTCAAAAAACTGAACCCCTCGGTCTCCTTGTTTCAGTTTACTACTCGAGGCCCTACTTTTAATGAGTGTAAGTCCTGCACTCGTTTGTTTTATCAAGGTGTAATATTTTGCATTTATTCCAATCCAAAATCCAATAAAATCTTTGAGTATAAAGGCAGAAGGTGTATACTTAAGAGGGAAATCAGGAGGGCAAAAAAGGGGACAGAAGATAGCTTTGGCAAGTAGTGTTAAGGATAGTCCAAAGGGCTTTTATAAATACGTTCAGAACAAAAGGCTATCCAGAAAGAGAATCGGGCAACTCAAAGATCAGCAACGCAGCCTATGTGTGGAGCTGTAGCGATGGGGGAGATCTTAAATGAGTATTTTGCTACAGTGTTTATTGTGGAGAAGGACATGGGAGATATAGAATGTTTGGAAACAGATGGTGACATCTTGAAAAATGTCCATCTTACAGAGGAGGATGAATGGCTAAGAAGCTGGTGCAGGGAAGAAAGATTCACAATTGTGAATCGTTGTAATCTCCTCTGGGGTAGAATTGACCTGCATAAGGATGGATTCTCCCTGAATTGGAAGGTGGCTAATATTTAGGCATGGAGATTTGGTAGTGATCATGGGAGGCATTAAACCAGAGAGGGAGAGGGGGTAAACCCAAATAGATAGTGAAAAAAGAGGTAAATCCGAGGCTGGTACAGTTCAGAAGTCAAGCAGTCAAGGTAGGCAAGGGCAAGGCACAGAACGAGGTGGGACTGAGCAGTTACACTGCATTTATTTCAATGCAAGAGACCTGACAGGTAAGGTAGTTGAGCTCAGAGTATGGTTTTAAACATGGCACTGAGGTATCATGGGTATTACAGAAACGTGGCTCAAGGATGGTTAGGACTGGCAGCTTAATGTTCCGGATATAGATGATATAGGAAGGATAGAAAGGTGGACAAGATAGGATGGAGAGTGGAGTTTTTGATTAGGGATAGCATTATGGTTGTGCTTCGGGAGGACGTCCGTTGAAGTTCTTTGGGTGGAACTGAGATAAGAGAGGGATGATCACCTCATTGGGGTTGTCTGCGTGGGTTCCTTCCGGGTTCTCTGGTTTCCTCCCATTGTCCAAAGATGTGCAGATTGGGTGGATTATTCAGATTGAATTGCCCATAGTGTTCAAGGATGTGCAGGTTAGGTGTATTGGCCATGGGAAATGCAATGTTAAAGAGGTAGTGTAGGTGGCTCTGAGGGTCAGTGTAGATGGGATGGACTGATAGAATTATCAGATAATCCAACTAGTTTTCAAATAGGTCTAGAAAAGTATAGACCAGATGCAAAAGTTGATGTTCTAAATTGGACTTTCAAAATTTGTTTGCGGAAGGCTAATCCAGTAAAGGAACGATTGGGTAGTGGAAATTTAAGGAAGAGGAGTAGGCCATCTGGCCCCTCAAGCCTGCTCTCCCATTCAATAAGATCAGAGTTGATCTTTTCATGGCATCGCTCCACTTTCCTGCTCCCTCACCATAACCATGAATTGCTTTTCTGTTCACAAATCTCCCTTTTGCCTTAGAGACATTCAAGATGAAAGCCCAACTACTTCACTCAGCAGCGAATTCCACAGATTCACACCACTTTAGCTGAAGAAGCTCCTCCTGAACCCAGTCATAAAAGTACTCCCCCTCATTTTGACGCTATGCTGTCTAGTTTCACATGCCCCCAGTGGAAATAACCTCCCTGCTTCTATCTTATCTATTCTTTTCCATTATTTTATTTTTCCTATCCAAACTCCCATTCTTCTAAATTCCATAGAATCCCAGTCTACTCAATCTCTCCACATACGCCAACCCTCTCAACTCCCAACTCAAACTAATGACTCTCCACTGTACTCCCTCCAGTGCCAGTACATCCTTGCTAATGTAAGGAGACCAAACCTGTGCACAGTACTCCAGGTGTGGCCTCCCCAGCACCCTGTACAGCTACAGCATAGCCACCCCACTAGCAATAAAGGACAATATTCCCTTCACTGCCTTAATTACCTGTTGCACCTGCAAACCAACTTCCTGTGATTCATGCACAAGGACACCCAGCTCCCTCTGCACAGCAGCATGCTGCATGTTTTCACCATTTCATCATCCAGTTTGTTGTTAGTCTGACCAAAATGGTTGACCTCACATATCCCAACATTGTACTCCATCTGCCAGACCGTGTCCCACTCACGTAGCCTATCTGTATCCCTGTGCAGACTGACAGTGGTCTCTGCACACATTGCTCTACCTCATCTTAGTGTCAAATGTGAACTCTGTCACTGTGCACTTGGTCCTCAACTCCAAAACACTTGTTTAAATTGTAAACAGTTGTGGTGCCAACATTAATCCAAACACCCACTTATCACCATTCTTTACTTTTTGTTGGTTAACTAATCCTGTATCCATGCTAATACATTACCCATAATGCTGTGCATTTTAACCTTATTCAGCAGCCTTTTTGTGTGGCAACTTGTCGGTTACCTCTTTGAAATCCAGACACACCACATCCACCGGTTCCACCTTTTCCAACACACTCATCATGTCCTCAAATAATTCCAGTAAATGTGCTAAACATTACCTGCCTTTCATGAATCCATGCTGCGTCTGCTCAATGGGACAGTTTCTACTCAGATATCTCACTATTACTTCCTTGAGAGATTCAAGTATTTTCCCCACGACTGACTTGAAGTGAACGGGTCCGTTTTAAAAAGAAAAAACACCTTTGGAGCTTTCCAATCTGTTGGAACCATCCCAGAGTACAGCAAGTTTTAGTGAATTATCCCGAGCACGTTTGCTATTTCCTCCAGTCATCTCTTTTAGCCCTTGGGATGCATTCCATCAGGGCCAGGCGACCCATCTATCTTTAGTCTGTTATCTTTCCCAACACGACATCTTTACTGAGAATGATTGTTTCTCTGTCCTCATCTGCCATTGCCTCCATAGGCCTGCAACAATGAGAGTACACAGACAGTATGTTCCTGTTAAGGTCAAGGCTGGTAGGTGGAGGGAGTGCTGCATGACCTGATAAATTGACGTTACGGTCTAGAAAATGAAGGAGGAATATGACAGGTGCAGACAACGGTGTTTGAGTGAATCCCTCTTGGAGTGCAGGTGCAGTAGAAGTATACTCGCGGGAAACCAGGAGGGCAATAAGGGGACATGTGATAGCTTTGGGAAATAGTTTCAACGGGAATCCAGAGATTCTACACATATGCTAAGGACAAAAGAGTAACCAGAGAATAGCGACCCTCAAAGATCAAAAAGGCTGTCGGGGCCGGGTGTCCTTGGAGAAGGAGTACGCGGTGTCCACCAACACCCTGGAGTTGTGACTGGCCACTTGTGTGTTTCCTTCCTTTTGGAGATTGGATCAGTGTGTGACTATGACTCTGTGTGTGAACACGTGCAAGGACACTCCTGTTGCTGCTTGGGGCCTGCCTCACTGCTGCTGCCTGGGACTTGCCTTGGGGCCCGTCCCCAGGACCGCCACCACTGCTGCTGTTGCCTGAGGCCCATCTCCACTGCTGCTGCCTGGGACTCCATTTTGGGGGTGCCTGGGACGTGCCTTGCGGACCCTCCGCAACAGGCCTGCAAACACCACTGCTGCAACCAAGGAACTGCCCAGGACTTGTCAGAGGCCTGCCTCCACTGCTGCTGCTGCTTGAGGCCTGCCTCCACCACCACTGACTGGGACTCGCCTTGGGCCCCTCCCTACAACCTCCACCACTACTGCTGCCTGGGGCTTGCCTTGGGGACCCTCCCCAACAGATCTGCCCCCCACTGCTGCTACCAAGGAACTGCCCAGGACATGGCAGAGGACGGCTTTCCACCACTGCGGTTGCCTGAGGCCTGCCTCCACCACCGCTGCCTGGGACTTTCCTTGGGGACCCTCCCCAACAGGTTAGCCCCCACTGCTGCGGCCTAGGACTTGCCAGAGGCCTGCCTCCACTGCTACTGTTGCCTGAGGCCTGCTTCCACCACTGCTGCCTGGGACTCGCCTTGTCCCTTCGCCAGGACCTCCATCACTGCCACTGCTGTAGGCCCCCTCCACTACAGCTGCCTGGGACACAATTTTGGGGCTGCCTGGTACTTGCCTTGGGGGCCTTCCCCAACAGGTCTGCCCCCCACCACTGCGACCGAGGGCCCACCTGGGACCCGCCTGAGGCCTTCCTCCACCGCTGTTGTTACCTGAGGCCGGTCTCCACCGTCACTGCTTGTGATTCTCCCCACAACCTCCACCACTGCTGCTGCCAGAGGATCGACTCCACGTCGAGCAGCAGAGTATGGCGAGCCCGAAGGTGGCGGGGCCCAGCCGCACCTACGCCGGGGTAGCCGCTGCTTTAGACTCAGCTGTCCCAACCCCGGCTGTGAAATCAACACCCTTCAGGCACCTAACTAAACGCCTCGGGGTAAAGGCCTATCCCCACCCCAATATGACCATCGAGGCCTGCAGCAAGGCCATGGCTAGTGTGGTCGGCCCACTGGCCATCGTCGCTGCGGCCCGAATGTTTGGGAAAGCCGTATTCTTCCTTAAGTCCGAGGAGATGGTCCACCTGGCCGTGCAAAGTGGGCTCACTGTGGGCGGGACACATTTGCCTGTCGACCCTTTGGAGGTTACGGCACAGTGGGTCGTGATCTCCAATGTCCCGAACTTCATTTCAAATGAGCTCCTTCTTCCCCACCTCACCACCTTGGAGGAGATCCGGTCAGGGATCCAACCGCTCCTGCTCTGTATTAAGGACCCTGCCCTCCGACACGTATACTCCTTCCTACGCCAGGTGTTTATTTGCCTGGCCCGGAAGGAGGTCACCGAGGGATCGTTCACCCTCCTCCACGAGGGCATGGCCTACCGCGCCTTCTGGACGGTGGACGGCGTGTGGTGCCACCTGTGCTGCGAGATGGGGCACGTTAGGAAAAACTGCCCCACACAGAAGGCTGCCCAGCCCATGCCGACGGCTGACGGTGGTGCCGCCACAGCCACTCCCCCTCCCCCTAAGTCAACACCTCAAGCCCCAGCACCAGAGGCTAAGCCGGAGGCATCCAATGCTCCAGCCTCCAGCAGGGAGGGGAGTGAGCGTCCAGTCAGCCAGAAGGCGCTGAAGAGAGAGATACACCAGCAGCGCTGCCCCTCTCCAGGGGACGAACAAACGGTACCCCCCCCAATTGCCCCGCACCGCGACCCGACCCACTAGAACCCCCAGGGGCTATGGCAGGGCTTCTTGCTGCCTCGACTCCTCTGACCCTTGGGGAGGACCATAACAATGACGAAGGCTGCGGTGCGGGCGATGAAAGAGGACACTTTACTGGTTCACCGAGTGGCGGAGACGAGGAAGGCGTTATCCTCGCTCCTCCCGCCCAGACTGTTTTTCCGGGGTCCTTGGCCCTGGGGGATGATCTTTTCCTGGGGGACGACCTTTTCAGAGAGGAGCCAGGCGTACTGGTGTCGGGAGAGGAGCGGGGCCCCGAGCCTCCGCCGCCCAACGACCCAAACTAAGGATGTTCCGGGATAGGGTGCGCCGAGGAAGGTACCGCTGGTGACCATGGGGGTGGGGTCGCCGGGGGTTCGAGGCCGGTAGGCGGCGCCGGACCAGCCCCCATGCTCTCGGTGGGGGAGGGGTCGGTGATGTGAGGGCGACCTCCCAGAGGAGGGTTCGGGATCGGTGGCAGACACCAGGGACGATGCGGACTCTGTCTGCAGTGAGATTTTCGAGTACCAGGTGCCCCCACCGATCTCCCCCTCATCCCCCTCGAGGAACTCCGGGAATTTGTCGAGGTAACTCGGGGTCGCTGGGATAGAGCCCAACTGGTGCTCGACCGCTGGAGCTCTTTTGGACGGATCGACTGGTCGGCCCACGCTTCTCGCCAGGCGCCTGGGCTCAATGCGAATGAGTGAAAGCGAGTTACGAACCTCCTGGGGGGACTCCTGGTGAGGGCGAGGGACTCATGTGCCCCTCCCTCGTCCTCACTGTAAACGAATATAGCTGTACTGGTGGTGGTTGCACAACGTTTCCGACATGGAGATAACCAGAGCCAGCCTCAATATCAACGGCAGCAGGAAGTCACAGCGCAGATTCCAGACCCTCTCGGTACTTCGGGACGAGAGGTATGCGGTGTGCTTCCTGCAAGAAACCCACCGGGAGACGAAGCCACCTGGCTCCTGGAATGGCGAGGGGGAGTCTACATGAGTCACCTCACACGTAGATCTGACGGGGTGACTATCCTGTTGGCCCCGCATTTTCAGCCAGAGATCTTGGGGGTCAGGGAGCCAATGCCAGGCAGTTTGCTTCACCTGACGGTTCGGCTGGGGTGCGCGGTGCTTCACTTGGTGAACGTCTACGCTCCCCTGGCTGGGCCGAGGCAAGCGAGCTTCTTTGAAGAAGTGTCCGCTCATCTCGCTTCCATCAACGAGAACCAGTGCGTCGTCCTCGGGGGCGATTTTAACTGCGTCCTCGAGGGCAGGGACCACGGCGGTGCACGCACTGGCTGTGCGTCGGGGAAGAGGTTGGGGGACTTGGTCAAGTCCTTCGACCTGGTGGACGTCTGGCAGAATCTCCATCCCGACTCCATCGCCTTCACCTTCGTGAGGCCTGGGGTCGGAGCGTCCAGAATCGACCGCCTGTACGTTTCGCGGGCGTACGCCTCCTGTTTTCTGAAGGCCTCCACGCGGCAGGTGTCGTGCACGGACCATCACCTGGTGTGGGCGGAACTCCTTCCGTTCGGCGCCAGGCTCGGCTCCGCGTACTGGCACTTTAACAACCTGCTGCTGGAGGACGAGCGGTTCCGGGACTCGTTTCGTCGTTTCTGGGCCGGCTGGAGAAGGAATCGGGGAAGCTTCCCCTCCCTGAGGCTATGGTGGGACGTGGGCAAGGCTCACGTCCGCTTCTTCTGTCAGGAGTACGTGAGGGGTTCGAAGAAGAGGTGGAAATCCAGGATCCGGGAGTTGGAGAAGGAGATGCTCGATCTGGAGTCATGCCTCGGTCAGCCCGACGTGGAACTGGCCCTGCGCGGGGCGTACGAAGAGAAGAAGGCCGCGCTCCGGGACCTGCAGCTCATCTGGGCTCGTAGCACGTACGTGAAGTCGCGTATCCAGCTGCTCCAGGACCTGGACCGCGGCTCCCCCTTCTTCGACTCACTGGAAAATAGGCGTGGCACCCGTCAGTAGCTCGTTGTGCTGCTTGCCGACGACGGGTCCCTCGTCTCGGATCCGGAGGGCATCACGGCCCACGTTCGAAACTATTACGAGGCTCTGTTCTCTCCGGATCCGTCCAGCGAGGATGCTCGCACAGTTCTCTGGGAGGACCTGCTGCAGCTCAGCCCGGAGGACGCCGGAAGGCTCGACACTCCCGTCACTTTAGTGGAGCTGACCGGTGCCCTCGACCGGCTCTCGAGGGGCAAAATCCCGGAGCAGGACGGGCTGACTGTGGAGTTCTTCAGGGCGTTCTGGGACGTCCTGGGGAGCGACTACACGCAGGTCCCTGGGGGAGTGTCTAAATGCCGGACAGCTGCCCCTTTCCTGGCGCAGGGCGGTTATCGTCCTGCTGCCAAAAAAGGGGGACCTTCGTTCCTTAAAGAACTGACGACTGGTCTCCCTCGTCAGCACGGACTACAAAATCTTCGCCAGGGTGTTATCTTCCTGCCTGGCTTCCGTGCTGGCCCACATGATTCATCGGACCAGTCCTACACAGTCCCGGGCCGGAGGATACACGACAACATCCAGCTGGTCCGGGACATGATCCATTTCGGTCGATGGGCTGGTCTGCCGAGCGACTTCCTGTCTCACAACCAGGAGAAGGCGTTCGACAGGGTCGATCATGAGTACCTGCTCGGGACTCTGCGGGCATGCGGTTTCGGGACGCAGTTCGTCGCGCGGATCCGACTTTTGTACACCACCACAGAGCGTCTGGTTAAAGTCAACGTCCCTGAAGGCGGCCCTTCGCTTCGGGAGAGGAGTGCGTCAAGGCTGCCCCCTGTCCGGCCAGCTGTATTCCCTGTGCATGGAGCCTTTCCTGCACCTCTTGCGGAGAAGGTTGTCGGGGCTGGTTCTGCGCGGCGCTGGCACGGGGGTGGTCCTCTCGGCCTACGCCGACGACGTGCTCCTCACTTTCACCGACCCGGCTGACCTGGAGAGGATGCCCGAGTGCCAGGCCGTGTACTCTGCGGCGTCTTCCGCCAGGATCAACTGGTCCAAATGTTCTGGACTTCTGGTCGGTCCGTGGCGGGTGGACTCTCTGCCGGAGGAGTTACGGGGGTTCAGCTGGAGTACCACCCATCTCCTCTACCTGGGGGTCTACCTCAGCTCGGCTGAGGAATCCTGGAAGGCCAACTGGCAGGAGCTGGAGGCCAAAGTCTCGGCTCGCCTAGGCCGCTGGACAGGACTGCTCCGAGTGCTATCTTACAGGAGTCGAGTGCTGGTCATAAACCAGCTGGTGGCCGCCATGCTGTGGTACCGGCTGGTCACTTTGGTCCCTCCTCCTGGCTTTGTCGCTGACATCCAGAGAACGTTGGTCGACTTCTTCTGGGACAAAAAGATGCACTGGGTCGCCGCGCAGGTTCTGAGTCTCCCTATTGAGGAGGGCGGTCAGTCGCTGGTGTGCGTCCGCACCCAGGTCGCGATGTTCCGCCTCCAGACCTTGCGGCGATACCTTTACGTCGAGCCTCCTCCTAGGTGGTGCGCCCTGGCGACGTATTTTTTCCGCCAGGTGTGTAACCTCAACTACGACACGCAGCTCCTGTTCGTCGACCGTGACGGTTTGGAGGTCGCCCTCAAGGTGCTGCCTGTCTTTTACCAGGACCTGATCACTGTCTGGAACATGGTCGAATCGCGTCGGGCCTACCCTCCGGCTGGAGTAGCGGCTGTCGTCAGGGAGCCGTTGCTCAGGAATCCGCACCTCCGTACTCGCGGGTTCGAGTGGCTGTCGGAGGGGAGGGCCGTGGCGGCGAGGGCGACCAGGGTCGGGGACGTGCTGGGTGCCGGGGGCCTGGGCTGGACGCTGCCGCAGGACATAGCTAGCAGGGCTGCGGTAGACGTCCGGTACGTGGCCACCGCCATCCGACGCATTAAAACGGCGGTGCTCGGACCCGACGTAGTGCACCAGTTGGAGGACGCTCAGGTGTGCGGTGGGATCCCGTCCGCGCTCACCCCGGCCCGGACGGAATTTCACATTGGCCCCAAGGTCCCGTACTTCCCGCGGGAGCCTGTGCCCCACAACCTGAGCCGCCTCCGGAATTTTAATTTTGTCCCTTTCAGGGATATAAAAAGGAAGGCCCTGTATCGACTGCTGCTGCACACCGTCCACCTCTTCTCCCTCATCCACCGTCCGGACACGCCTTGGCGTGCCCATTTGCCACCGGGCGGTGGGGATCCCCAGTGGAGGGTTCTCTACGCGGGAGTCCTCCCCCTTTCTCTCGGGGATCTGGGGTGGAGGGTGCTGCACGCAGCAGTCCCCTGCAACCGCAGATTGCGGTGGTTCACGGACTCCCAGCCCAACTGCTTGTTCTGTGGCGCTGTGGAGTCCGTGGACCATGTATATATTGGGTGTGGGCGTTTGCACTCCCTTTTTGATTTTCTCCAAAACCTTCTCCTCTGTTTCTGGCTGCACTTCAGTCCCACGCTCCTGATCTTCGGGCACCCGGTACGGAGGAGGGAGGGCAGGTCCGAGGACCTCCTCGTGGGTCTGCTCCTGGGCCTGGCCAAACTGGCCATCAACAGGTCCAGGCAGCGGGCGGTGGAGGGGGTCGTTAGGGCCGACTGCCTGCCCCTCTTCCGGGGTTACGTTAGAGCCCGGGTGTCCTTGGAGAAGGAGCACGCGGTGTCCACCGACACCCTGGAGTCGTTCAGGGAGAGGTGGGCGCCGCAGGGAGTGGAGTGCACCATTTCTCCCTCCAACTCTATTTTGATTTGATCCCTACCCTCCCCTTCACTGTTTTGATCACACAGCATTGCCCTTTGGTGTGAAGGGCAGTGCTTGTCACTGGCCACTCGGGTGTTTTTCCTATCTTCCTGGTGGTGGAAATTGAATAAAGATTTGTGCACTTTGTGTCTTTCACTGTGTCTCACATCTACACACACACAAACCATGGGTGCTGGGGAAAAAATAAGCACTACCGCACTTAGGCGGTAGTGTGGGGGTTAAATAAAAAAGGGGAGAAAAAAATATAAATATACAAAAAAAAAGAAAAAAAAGAAAAAAAACTTTTTCCCCGCCTTTGATGTGAAGGGCAGTGCTTGTCACTGGCCACTCGTGTGTTTTTCATACTTCTGGAGAAACTGGATCAGTGTAGGACTGTGACTCTGTGTGTGAACACGTGCAAGGACTCTCCCTGTTGCTGCTTGGGGCCTGCCTCACTGCTGCTGCCTGGGACTCGCCTTGGGGCCCCTCCCCAGGACCTCCACCACTGCTGCTACTGCTGTTGCCTGAGGAGAGGCCTGCCTCCACCATTGCTGCCTGGGACTCGCCTTGGGGCCCCTCCCCAGGACCTCCACCACCACCACCACCACTGCTGCTGCTGTTGCCTGTGGCCCACCTCCACCGCTGCTGCCTTGGGCTCGATTTTGGGGCTGCCTGGGACTTTCCTTGGGGACCCTCCCCAACAGGCCTGCCCCCCCCCCACCACTGCTGTGACTGGAGGAACTGCCCGGGACTTGTCAGAAGCCTGCCTTCCTCCACCGCTGCTGGGGACTTGCCTTGGGGACCCTCCCCAACAGGCCTGCTCCCCACTGCTACTACCAAGGGACTGCCCGGGAATTGCTAGAGGCCTGCCTCCACTGCTGCTGCTGCCTGAGGCCTGCCTCCACATCCGCTGCCTGGGACTCAATTTTGGAGGCTGCCTGGGACTTGCCTTGGGGGCCTTCCCCAACAGGTCTGCCCCTCACCACTACGACCGAGGGCCCACCTGGGACTCGCCTGAGGCCTGTTTCAATTGCTGCTGTTGCCTGAGGCCAGTCTCTACCGTCACTGCCTGGGACTCGCCTTGGGTGACTGGCCTCGGGCACATCCCCAGGATTTTCACCACTGCTGCTGCCAGAGGCCCACCTCCACCACTGCTGCCTGGGGCCTAACATCCAGCAGCGGAATATGGCGAGCCCGAAGGTCGCGGGGCCCAGCCGCACCTACGCCGGGGTAGCCGCTGTTTTTGGCTCGGCTGTCCCAGCCCCGGCTGCAAACTACACCCCCTTCAGGCACCTCACTAAACGCCTGGGGGTCAAGGCCGATCCCCACCCGAACATGACCATCGAGGCCTGCAGCAAGGCCATGGCTAGTGTGGTCGGCCCACTGGCCATCGTCACTGCGGCCCGGATGTACGGGAAGGCCGTATTTTTCCTAAAAACCGAGCAGGCGGTCCACCTGGCCGTGGAGAGGGGGCTCACTGTGGGCGGGACACATTTGCTCGTCGACCCTCTGGAGGTTGCGGCCCAGAGGGTCATGATCTCCAACGTCCCGCCCTTCATTGCCAGCGAGCTCCTTCTCCCCCACCTCACCAACTTGGGGGAGATCCGGTCAGGGATCCAACCGCTCCTGCTCGGTCTGAAGGACCCCGCCCTCCGGCACATCTACTCCTTCCGGCGCCAGGTGTTTATTTGCCTGGCCCGGGAGGAAGTCACCGAGGGCTCCTTTACCCTCCTCCACGAGGGCGCGGCCTACCGCGCCTTCTGGACGGCGGATGGCGTGCGGTGCCACCTGTGCCATGAGGTGGGGCACATCAGAAGAAACTGCCCCACCCAGAAGACCGCGCAGCCCTCGCCCACGGCTGCCGGTGGTGCCGCCTCACCCACTCCCCCTCCCCCAAAGTCAACACCGCAGGCCCCGGCACCGGAGCCTGAGCCGGAGGCTTCCGATCCTCCAGCCTCCGGCAGGGAGGGGGGTGAGCGTCCAGCCGGCCGGAAGGCACTCAGGAAGATGCGACGCGTCAGACCCGCCCACGGGGAGACCACCCTATCCCCATCCCCGACACCCAGCCGACAACCTGCCCCGCCCTGGCACGACAATGCCCTTGCGGCCGTGCCAGCGTCACCCCGGCGCGGGAACCCTGACCCCCAAACCCCCGAACCCGTACCCGACCCTGACCCCACTGACCCCACATCTACCCCCCACCCCGAAGGAGAAACCCCTGGGGCTGCGACGCCAGCCCCGGGCACTGCAACACCTGGCCCGTGGGACCCTGAGCCCGAGCCCCGCCCCACCCAGCCACGCCCTGGCACCAACCTCGTGGGGACCACCGCTGCCCAACCTCCGCAGCGACCGTGTCTCCAGGCCCCGGAGAGGGAACTGGGCACCAGCCCCGCCAGCCATCCCGCCAGCCCGCCAGCCCGCCATCACCTGATAAACCAGGGGCGGGGCAGGAAGTGACACGGCTGACCCTCCCCACCCTGGCCACGCCCCCTACCTTCCCCCAGCCAATCGTATTCCGGGAAAGGCTGGGGGGAGGGGCCTCAGGCCCCATGACCACCAAGGTGGGCGGGGAGGGAAAGGCCCATAAATCCCCCCCTGTCTCTCTGGGGAAGAGGGGCTGGCCTTTGGAGGGGAGAGACAGTCCTGCAGCGCGCCGGCGGCGCTGCCCCTCTCCAGCGGTCTGGCCCACGGTGCCCCCCAACAATCCCGCACCGCGGCCTGACCTGCCCAATAACAACGACGAGGGCCGCGGTGCGGGCGTCGACACAGGGCCCTTTACTGGGTCGCCGAGCGGCGGAGGGGAGGTAGGTGTTATCCCCGCTCCTGCCTCCCAGACTGTTTTTCCGGGGGCCTTGGCCCTGGGGGGTGACCTTTTCCTGGGGGACGATCTTTTCCCCGAGGAGCCAGGCGTCCCGGTGTCGGGAGGAGAGTGGGGCCCCGAGCCTCCGCCGCCCGACGACCTGAACTCGGGCCGTTCAGGGACGGGGTGCGCCGAGGAAGGTATCGCCGGTGACCCTGGGGGTGGGGTCGCCGGGGGTTCGAGGCCTGTTGGCGGCGACGGACAGCCCCCATCCTCTCGGTGGGGGAGGGGTCAGCGACCGAGGGCGACCTCCCGGAGGAGGGTTCGGGTTCGGTGGCGGACACCGGGGACGACGCGGACTGCAGTGACGTTTTTGAGTCCCAGGTGCCCCCCGCCGATCTCCCCCGCGAGGAACTCCGGGACTTTGTCGAGGAAACTCGAGGTCGCCGGGATAGAGCCCAACTGGCTCTCGACCACTGCAGCTCTTTCGAACAAGTTTATTGGTCGGCCCACGCTGCTCGCCAGGCGCCTGGGCTCAATTCCAATGAGCGAAAGCGAGTCAGGAACTTCCTGGGGGCACTCCTGGTGAGGGCGAGCGACTCCTGTGCCCCTCCCTCGTCCTCCCAGTAATTGTATTTGTTTTTAACTGTACTGGTGGTGGTAGCACAACGCTTCCGACATGGAGACAACTATAGCCAGCCTCAACATCAACGGCAGCAGGGAGTCACAGCGCAGATTCCAGACCCTCTCGGTCCTTCGGGACGGGAGGTATGCGGTGTGCTTCCTGCAGGAAACCCACACTACCCCGGGAGACGAAGCCACCTGGTTCCTGGAGTGGCGAGGGGGGGTCTACATGAGTCACCTCACCCGCAGATCTGGCGGGGTGGCTATCCTGTTGGCCCCGCATTTTCAGCCGGAGATCTTGGGGGTCAGGGAGCCGGTGCCAGGCTGTTTGCTTCACCTGACGGTTCGGCTGGGGGGCGCGGGGCTTCACTTTGTGAACGTATACGCCTCCCCTGGCCGGGCCGAGGCAAGCGAGCTTCTTTGAAGAAGTGTCCGCTCATCTCGCTTCCATCGACGAAAACCAGTGCGTCATCCTCGGGGGAGATTTTAACTGCGTCCTCGAGGGCAGGGACCACG
The DNA here is from genome assembly GCF_047496795.1 of Chiloscyllium punctatum. Taxonomy (NCBI): domain Eukaryota; kingdom Metazoa; phylum Chordata; class Chondrichthyes; order Orectolobiformes; family Hemiscylliidae; genus Chiloscyllium; species Chiloscyllium punctatum. Next base: position 113,634,824 of record NC_092742.1, read on the forward strand.
GCGGTGCACGCACTGGCTGTGCGTCAGGGAAGAGGTTGGGGGACTTGGTCAAGTCCTTCGACCTGGTGGACGTCTGGCGGAATCTCCATCCCGACTCCATCGCCTTCACCTTCGTGAGGCCTGGGGTCGGAGCGTCCAGAATCGACCGCCTGTACGTTTCGCGGGCGTACGCCTCCTGTTTTCCGAAGGCCTCCACGCGGCAGGTGTCGTGCACGGACCATCACCTTGTGTGGGCGGAACTCCTTCCGTTCGGCGCCAGGCTCGGCTCCACGTACTGGCACTTTAACAACCTGCTGCTGGAGGACGAGCGGTTCCGGGACTCGTTTCGTCGTTTCTGGGCCGGCTGGAGAAGGAAGCGGGGAAGCTTCCCCTCCCTGAGGTTATGGTGGGACGTGGGCAAGGCTCACGTCCGCGTCTTCTGTCAGGAGTAGGCGAGGGGGTCGACCAAGAGGCGGAAATCCAGGATCGTGGAGTTGGAGAGGGAGATGCTCGACCTGGAGTCACGCCTCGGTCAGCCCGACGCGGACCCGGCCCTGCGCGGAGTGTACGAAGAGAAGAAGGCCGCGCTCCGGGACCTGCAGCTCGTCGGGGCTCGGGGCGCGTACGTGAGGTCGCGGATCCAGCTCCTCCAGGACCTGGACCGCGGCTCCCCCTTCTTCTACTCGCTGGAAAATAGGCGTGGCACCCGTCAGCAGCTCCTTGTGCTGCTGGCCGACGACGGGTCCCTCGTCTCGGATCCGGAGGGCATCAGGGCCCACGTCCGAAACTATTACACGGCTCTGTTCTCTCCGGATCCGTCCAGCGAGGACGCTCGCAGAGTTCTGTGGGAGGACCTGCCGCAGCTCGGCCCGGAGGACGCCGGAAGGCTCGACGCTCCCGTCACTTTAGAGGAGCTGACCGGCGCCCTTGACCGGCTCTCGAGGGGCAAAACCCCGGGGCTGGACGGGCTGACTGTGGAGTTCTTCAGGGCGTTCTGGGACGTCCTGGGGAACGACTACGCACAGGTCCTGGGGGACTGTCTAAGTGCCGGACAGCTGCCCCTTTCTTGGCGCAGGGCGGTCATCGTCCTGCTGCCGAAGAAGGGGGACCTTCGTTCTTTGAAGAACTGGCGTCCGGTCTCCCTCCTCAGCACGGATTACAAAATCTTCGCCAGGGTGTTGTCTTCTCGCCTGGCTTCCGTGCTGGCCCACATGATTCACCCGGACCAGTCCTACACGGTCCCGGGCCGGAGGATACACGACAACGTCCACCTGGTCCGGGACCTGATCCATTTCTGTCGACGGGCTGGTCTGCCGAGCGCCTTCCTGTCTCTCGACCAGGAGAAGGCGTTCGACAGGGTCGATCACGAGTACCTGCTCGGGACTCTGCGGGCGTTCGGGTTCGGGACGCGGTTCGTCGCCCGGATCCGACTTTTGTACGCCGCCGCAGAATGTCTGGTTAAAGTTAACGGGTCCCTGACGGCGCCCCTTCGCTTCGGGAGAGGAGTGCGTCAAGGCTGCCCCCTGTCCGGCCAGCTGTATTCCCTGTGCGTGGAGCCTTTCCTGCGCCTCTTGCGGAGGAGGTTGTCGGGGCTGGTTCTGCGCGGCGCGGGCACGGGGGTGGTTCTCTCGGCCTACGCCGACGACGTGCTCCTCACTTTCACCGACCCGGCTGACCTGGGGAGGATGCGCGAGTGCCAGGCCGTGTACTCTGCGGCGTCTTCCGCCAGGATCAACTGGGCCAAGTGTTCCGGACTACTGGTCGGTCCGTGGCGGGTGGACTCTCTGCCGGAGGAGTTACGGGGGTTCAGCTGGAGTACCACCCATCTCCTCTACCTGGGGGTCTACCTCAGCCCGGCTGAGGAATCCTGGCCGGCCAACTGGCGGGAGCTGTAGGCCAAAGTCTCGGCTCGCCTAGGCCGCTGGACGGGACTGCTCCGAGTGCTATCTTACAGGAGTCGAGTGCTGGTCATAAACCAGCTGGTGGCCGCCATGCTGTGGTACCGGCTGGTCACTTTGGTCCCTCCTCCTGGCTTTGTCGCTGACATCCAGAGAACGTTGGTCGACTTCTTCTGGGACAAAAAGATGCACTGGGTCGCCGCGCAGGTTCTGAGTCTCCCTATCGAGGAGGGCGGTCAGTCGCTGGTGTGCGTCCGCACCCAGGTCGCGACGTTCCGCCTCCAGACCTTGCGGCGATACCTTTACGTCGAGCCTCCTCCTAGGTGGTGCGCCCTGGCGACGTATTTTTTCCGCCAGGTGCGTAACCTCAACTACGACACGCAGCTCCTGTTCGTCGACCGTGACGGTTTGGAGGTCGCCCTCAAGGTGCTGCCTGTCTTTTACCAGGACCTGATCACTGTCTGGAACATGGTCGAATCGCGTCGCGCCTACCCTCCGGCTGGAGTAGCGGCTGTCGTCAGGGAGCCGTTGCTCAGGAATCCGCACCTCCGTACTCGCGGGTTCGAGTGGCTGTCGGAGGGGAGGGCCGTGGCGGCGAGGGCGACCAGGGTCGGGGACGTGCTGGGTGCCGGGGGCCTGGGCTGGACGCTGCCGCAGGACATAGCGAGCAGGTCAGCGGTAGACGTCCGGTACATGGCCACCGCCATCCGACGCCTTAAAACGGCGGTGCTCGGACCCGACGTAGTGCACCGATTGGAGGACGCTCAGGTGTGCGGTGGGATCCCGTCCGCGCTCACCCCGGCCCGGACGGAATTTCACATTGGCCCCAAGGTCCCGTACTTCCCGCGGGAGCCTGTGCCCCACAACCTGAGCCGCCTCCGGAATTTTAATTTTGTCCCTTTCAGGGATATAAAAAGGAAGGCCCTGTATCGACTGCTGCTGCACACCATCCACCTCTTCTCCCTCATCCACCGTCCGGACACGCCTTGGCGTGCCCATTTGCCACCGGGCGGTGGAGATCCCCAGTGGAGGGCTCTCTACGCGGGAGTCCTCCCCTTTTCTCTCGGGGAGCTGGGGTGGAGGGTGCTGCACGCAGCAGTCCCCTGCAACCGTAGGTTGTGGTGGTTCACGGACTCCCAGCCCAACTGCTTGTTCTGTGGCGCTGTGGAGTCCGTGGACCATGTATATATTGGGTGTGGGCGTTTGCACTCCCTTTTTGATTTTCTCCAAAACCTTCTCCTCTGTTTCTGGCTGCACTTCAGTCCCACGCTCCTGATCTTCGGGCACCCGGTACGGAGGAGGGAGGGCAGGTCCGAGGACCTCCTCGTGGGTCTGCTCCTGGGCCTGGCCAAACTGGCCATCAACAGGTCCAGGCAGCGGTCCGTGGAGGGGGTCGTTAGGGCCGACTGCCTGCCCCTCTTCCGGGGTTACGTTAGAGCCCGGGTGTCCTTGGAGAAGGAGCACGCGGTGTCCACCAACACCCTGGAGTCGTTCAGGGAGAGGTGGGCGCCGCAGGGAGTGGAGTGTATTATTTCCCCGTCCAACTCTATTTTGATTTAGTCCCTACCCTCCCCTCCACTGTTTTGATCACGCAGCATTGCCCTTTGGTTTGAAGGGCAGTGCTTGTCACTGGCCACGCGGGTATTTTTCATATCTTCCTGGTGGTGGAAATTGAATAAAGATTCGTGCACTTTGTGTCTTTTCACTGTGTCTCACACCTGCACACACACACCATGGGTGCTGGGGGAAAAGATAAGCACTACCGCACTTAGGCGGTAGTGTGGGGGTTAAGGGAAAAAAATATATATATATATATATATAAACTGGAGAAGGAGCACGCGGGTGTCCACTGACACCCTGGAGTTGTGACTGGCCACTTGAGTGTTTCCTTCCCTTCTGGAGAGATTGGACCATTTCTGTGACTGAACAAAAAAAAATAAAACGGCGGTGCTCGGACCCGACGTAGTGCACCGGTTGGAGGACGCTCAGGTGTGCGGTGGGATCCCGTCCGTGCTCAACCTGGCCCGGACGGAATTTCACATTGGCCCCAAGGTCCCGTACTTCCCGCGTGAGCCTGTGCCCCACAACCTGAGCCGCCTCCGGAATTTTAATTTTGTTGCTTTCAGGGACATAAAAAGGAAGGCCCTGTATCGACTGCTGCTGCACACCGTCCACCTCTTCTCCCTTATCCACCGTCCGGACACGCCTTGGCGTGCCCATTTGCCACCGGGCGGTGGGAATCCCCAGTGGAGGGCTCTCTACGCGGGAGTCCTCCCCCTTTCTCTCGGGGATCTGGGGTGGAGGGTGCTGCACGCAGCAGTCCCCTGCAACCGCAGATTGCGGTGGTTCACGGACTCCCAGCCCAACTGCTTGTTCGGTGGCGCTGTGGAGTCCGTGGACCATGTATATATTCGGTGTGGGCGTTTGCACTCCCTTTTTGATTTTCTTAAAAACCTTCTCCTCTGTTTCTGGCTGCACTTCAGTCCCACGCTCCTGATCTTCGGGCACCCGGTACAGAGGAGGGAGAGCAGGTCCGAGGACCTCCTCGTGGGTCTGCTCCTGGGCCTGGCCAAACTGGCCATCAACAGGTCCAGGCAGCGGGCGGTGGAGGGAGTCGTTAGGGCCGACTGCCTGCCCCTCTTCCGGGGTTACGTTAGAGCCCGGGTGTCCTTGGAGAAGGAGCACGCGGTGTCCACCAACACCCTGGAGTTGTTCAGGGAGAGGTGGGCCCCACAGGGAGTGGAGTGCATCATTTCTCCCTCCAACTCTATTTTGATTTAGTCCCGACCCTCCCCTTCACTGTTTTGATCACACAGCATTGCCCTGTGGTTTGAAGGGCAGTGCTTGTCACTGGCCACTCGGGGATTTTTCATATCTTCCTGGTGGTGGCAATTGAATAAAGATTCGTGCACTTTGTGTCTTTTCACTGTGTCTCACACCTGCACACACAAACCATGGGTGCTGGGGAAAAAATAAGTGTGGGGAAGGGGAAAAGAAGAAAAAAAATAAAAAGAAAAAAAAGGGCAGTGCTTGTCACTGGCCACTCGGGTGGTTTCCTATCTTCCTGGTGGTGGAAATTGAATAAAGATTCGTAAAGAAAGAAAAAATAGAAAAGAAAAAAAATACTTTGGCCCCGCTCCTCACTCACTCTGGTTGCCGGACCGGCTGCTGCTCGGTCCTCCTGTTCCGCCCCTTCCTCCCAATTGCAGTGTTGATTCAGGCGTGACTCAGCAGGCTGAGGGACAAGGGAAGTTAGAGTCGATGCCTTGTGATGTGGTGAAAATATCTCGAATCTCGAATCTTGGATCGAGAGGCCTGAGTTCATTTCACAGTTTGTGCAGGTGTGTGTAACAACAACAACAACAACTTTATTAAGAAAAAAACAAGGGAAGGCAGGAACAGAGTAAAAACAATAGAACATACAAACAATGTGGTGGGGCTCTCAATGTTCTGGTGATTTTAATCTTTACCATGTTTTTCAGGGCCCCAGTGCATCCCAGTACAGACTGTGCCACTCCTCCTTGTGCACAGCCATATACCACGATTGTGGGGCAAGGTGATGTGGTGGGGTACAGATTCTGGATTAGTGATGCTGGAAGAGCACAGCAGTTCAGGCCGCGTCCGAGGAGCAGTAAAATCGACGTTTTGGGCAGAAGCCCTTCATCAGGAATAAAGGCAGAGAGCCTGAAGCGTGGAGAGATAAGCTCGAGGAGGGTGAGGGTGAGGAGAAATAGGATAGAGTACAATAGATGAGTGGGGGAGGGGATGAAGGTGATCCGTCGGGGGCGGGGGGAGGGTGGAGTGGATAGGTGGAAAAGAAGATAGGCAGGTAGGACAAGTCACAGGGACAGTGCTGAGCTGGAAGTTTGGAATTGTGGTGAGGTGGGTGAAGGGGAAATGAGGAAACTGTTGAAGTCCACAGTGATCCCCTGGGGTTGATGTGTTGCAAAACAGAAGATGAGGCGTTCTTCCTCCAGGCGTCTGGTGGTGAGGGACTGGCGGTGAAGGACGCCCAGGACCTCCATGTCCTCGGCAGAATGGGAGGGAGAGTTGAAAAGTTGGGCCACAGGGCGGTGGGGTTGACTGGTGCGGGTGTCCTAGAGGTGTTCCCTAAAGCACTCTGGTAGGAGGCGTCCAGTCTCCCTAATGTAGAGGAGACCACATCAGGAGCAATGGATATAAAAAATGGCATTAGTGGATGTGCAGGTAAAACTTTGATGGATGTGGAAGGCTCCTTTAGGGCCTTGGATAGAGGTGAGGGAGGAGGTGTGGGCGCAGGTTTTGCAATTCCTGCAGTGGCAGGAGAAGGTGCCAGGTTTGGAGGGTGGGTTGTAGGGGGGGGGTGTGGAACTGACCAGGTAGTCGCGGAGGGAACGGTCTTTGCAGAAGGCGGAAAGGGGTGGGGAGGGAAATATATCCCTGGTGGTGGGGTCTTTTTGAAGGTGGCAGAAATGTCGGCGGATGATTTGGTTTATGCGAAGGTTTGTAGGGTGGAAGGTGAGCACCAGGGGCGTTCTGTCCTTGTTACGGTTGGAGGTGTGGGGTCTGAGGGTAGAGGTGCAGAATGTGGGTGAGATGCATTGGAGGGCATCTTTAACCACGTGGGAAGGGAAATTGCGGTCTCTAAAGAAGGAGGCCACCTGGTGTGTTCTGTGGTGGAACTGATCCTCCTGGGAGCAGATATGGCAGAGGCGGAGGAATTGGAAATATGGGATGGCATTTTTGCAAGAGGTAGGGTGGGAAGAGGTGTAATCCAGGTAGCTGTGGGAGACAGTGGCTTTGTAAAAATGTCAGTGTCAAGTCGGTCGTCATTAATGGAGATAGAGAGGTCCAGGAAGGGAAGGGAGGTGTCAGATGGTCCAGGTAAATTTAGGGTCAGGGTGGAATGTGTTGGTGAAGTTGATGAATTGCTCAACCTCCTCGCGGGAGCATGAGCTGGCGCCAATGCAGTCATCAATGTAGCGGAGGAAGAGGTGGGGAGTGGCGCCAGTGTAATTATGGAAGATCGACTGTTCTACGTAGCCAACAAAGCGACAGGCATAGCTGGGGCCCATACACCCGTGGCCCATACACCATGGCTACCCCTTTGGTCTGGAGGAAGTTGGAGGATTCGAAGGAGAAATTGTTAAGGGTGAGGACCAGTTCGGCCAAATGAATGAGACTGTTGGTGGGAGGGTACTGTTGGGGACATTGGGAGAGGAAAAAACGGAGGGCTTGGAGGCCCTGATCATGGCGGATGGAGGTGTAGAGAGATTAGATATGCATGGTGAAGATGAGGCATTGGGGGCCGGGGAAACCGAAGTATTGGAGGAGGTGGAGGGCGTGGGTGGTGTCTCGAATGTATGTGGGGAGTTCCAGGACTAAGGAGGCTAGGACAGTGTTGAGGTAAATAGAGATGAGATCAGTGGGGCAGTAGCATGCTGAGACAATGGGTCAGCCAGGGTGGTCAGGCTTGTGGATCTTGGGAAGGAGGTAGAACCGGGCAGTGCAGGGTTCCCGAACTATGAGGTTGGAAGCTGTGGGTGGGAGATCTCCTGAGGTTATGAGGTTCTGTATGGTCTGGGAGATGACGGTTTGGTGATGGGGGGTGGGGTCATGGTTGAGGGGATGGTAGGAAGAGGTGTCCTCGAGTTGGCGTTTGGCTTCAACGGTGTAGAGGTCAGTGCACCAGACTAGCACTGCACCCCCTTTATCTGCTGGCTTGATGGTGAGGTTGGGATTGGAGGGCTGCGCGTTGAGAGGGTGAGAAGTTGGAGTTGGGGAAGGGGGTAAACAGGTTGAGGTGGTTAATGTCCCGGCGGCAGTTGGAAATTAAGAGGTCAAAGGCAGGTAATAGGCCAGCGCGGAGTGTCCAGGTGAATGCAGTGAGTTGGAGGTGAGCGAAGGGGTCCTCGGAAGGTAGGTGGGAGTCCTGATTGTGAAAGCTCGGAGGTGGCAGAAGAAGTGTTCGATGTCACGGCGTGCATTAAATTCAGTGATGTGTGGACGGAGGGGGATGAAAGTGATTCGTTTGCTGAGGACTGATCGTTTGTCCTGAGTGAGGGGAAGGTTTGGAGGGATGGTGAAAACCGGCAGTGCTGGGAGCTGGGATCTGGTGTGGGTGTGGAGCTGGGAGTTGGGGCGGAGCCTGTAACTGGAGTGGGGGGAATGGAGGCACCAGAAATATGGGCACCAGAACTGAACACAATATTCCAAGTGTGGCTGCACCAGCGTTTTGTATAGTTGCAGTATGGTATTTCAACTTCGGAACTCAATCCCTCCACGAATGAAACCTAACGCACCGTTTGCCGCCTTAACAGCACTATCAACCTGGGTGGCAACTTTCAGGGATCTATGTACATGGACTCAAAGATCCCTCTGCACACCAACACTACCAAGAATCTTTCCATTGACCCAGTATTCAGCCTTCCTATTATTCTTCTCAAAGTGCATCACCTCACATTTAGTTACATTGAACTCTATTTGCCACCTCTCAGCCCAATTCTGCAGTTTATCCAAGTCTCCTTGCAACCTGTAACATTCTTCCACACTGTCCACTACTACACTGACTTTAGTGTCATCTGCAAATTTCCTAATCCATTCACTTATACCTGCAGTGGTCCCAAAACAGATCCTTGTGGCACACCACTAGTAACCGGACTCCAGGCTGAATATTTTCCATCAACCACCACTTGCTGCCTTCTCTCAGAAAGCAAGTTTCTAATCCAAACTGCTAAATTACCCTCAATCCTATGCCTCTGCATTTTCTCTAACAGCCTACCATGTGGAACCTTGTCAAAGGCTTTACTTTTGTCTATGGATACCACGTCAAATGGCCTACCCTCATAACAAGCTTGGTGACCTTCTCAAAAACCTCAATGAGGTTTGTGAGACATGACCTGCCCTTGACAAAACCAAGTTGACTCTCTGAAATCAAATTGATGTTTGCCAGATGATTATAAATCTTATCTCTCATAATCCTTTCCTAAACCTTTCCTACAACAGAAGTAAGGCTCACTGGTGTATAATTACCTGGGTCATCTCTACTGCCCTTCTTGAACAAGGGCACAACATTTGCAATCTTCCAGTACTCTGGTACCAAATCTGCAGACAATTACAACTCAAATATCCAAGCCAAAGGCTATGCTACCTTCTCCCTAGCATCCCAGAGAATCCTTGGATAAATCCCATCCAGCCCAGGGGACTTGTGTATTTTCACTCCTTCCAGCATTGTTAACACCTGTTCATAACTAACCTTGATAATTTCTAGTCTAATATCTCATACCTCATTCTCCTCCTCTACAATATTCTCCTTTTCCTGAGTGAAATCCGATGAGAAATGTTCATTTAGCATCTCTCTGATCTCCACAGTGTCAACACTCATCTTCCTATTCTGTCTGTGATTGGCCCTATTCCTACCCTAATCATCTTTTTATTCCTCACATGCCTATAGAAAGCTTGAGGGTTCTCCTTTATTATGTTTGTTAAATACTGCTCATGTCGTCTCTTTGCTCTTCTTAACTCTCTCTTTAAATCCTTCTTAGCTGATCTGTAAGTCTCCATCGCCTCATCTAAACCATCTTGCCTCATCAACACCTAAGCCTCCTTCTTCTTCGTAACAAGAGATGCAGTTTCCGCAGTAACCCAAGGTTCCCTTACCTTATCACTTCCTCCTGCCTGATAGGGACATACCTATCAAGGACACGCAATATCTGTTCCTTAAACCAGCTCCACATTTCCATTGTCTGAATCCCCTGTATTTTGTTACCCCATTCTGTGTATCTAATTCTTGCCTAATAGCATTATAATTGCCCTTGCCCCATCAATAACTCTTGACCTGTGGCATGTACTAATTCCTTTCCATCACTAAACTAAACTTAACTGAATTATGGTCACTCTCTCCAAAGTGCTCACCCACAACTAAATCAAACACCTGGTCTGGTTCATTACCAAGGACCAGATCCAATGTGGCCTCCTCTCTTGTCGGCCCTTCAACATACTGTGTCAGGAAACCCTCCCGTATGCATTCGATAAAACTGATCCATCCAACGTATTAGTTGTAGCATTTCCAGTCAATTCTGGGGAAGTTAAAGTCCCCCATAATGACCACCCTGTTACTTTCACTCCTATCCAGAATAATTTTGCAAATCCTCTGTTCCACCTCCCTGGAACTCTGTGGAGGCCTATTTAAAAAAAAAACTCCAAGCAGTGTGACCTCTCCACTTCTGTTTCTCACCTCAGCCCACACTACCTCAGGAAACTAGCCCTCATCAAAAGCTCTCTCAGCCACCGTTATACTCTCCTTGACTAACATTACATGCATTGTCCCATTGCAGAGCTTCAAACTCCATGAGACAGCCATACTCTCTGACAGACAGACTCAGTCTGGAACGTCCTCTGTCCTTAAGACCTTACGCGCTGCCTGCGCTCCTCCGTTTCCCCTTTGCACATTCCCTTTCCAACCCACCCCACCTGCATCACTCCACGAATGGTGCTGTCAAGGGCAGAAGTCTGTGGAATACCCTCCCTAACCTTCTCTATCCTCCTTTAAGATGTATTTTAAAATCATTCTCTTTAATCAATGTTTTGATCATCCATGAAGCACCTTAGGAGATTTGCCATTGTAAAAGATCCCATACAATGCAAGTAGTTGTTGTTATTGCTGTACATTAGGAGAAACAGGAATGATGCATTCAAAATTCTAACAAGAAAGTCACTGATAGGTTAGTGTGCACGCCACCAAATAATAACATCACATTGGGATGGGCAATAAACAAAGAAATAACTATTGCCTGTAAAAATGGTACGGTTATTATCTTGGATGATTTTAATCTACATGTAGATTAAATCGAACCAGCTCAGTCAGGGTAGCCTTGAGTTTATTAAGTGTATCCATGATAGTTTTCTTGAACAGTTTGAAATGGAACTCACAAGGGAGCAATCTATCCAGCATCTGGCCCTGTGCAATGAGACAGGAATAATGAATGACCTCAGAGTTAGGGAGCCTCTAGAAAGAAGTGATCACTGTATGGTTGAATTTAGAATACATATGGAGAGTGTGAAGATAAAATCTAATACCTGGGTCCTGTGCTTCAACACAGGGAACTACAATAGAATAAGGGAGAACCTGGATACAGTAGACTGGAAACAAAGATTTTATGGTGGGACAGTTGATGAGCAGTGGAAGATTTTCAAAGGCACTTTTCAAAGTGCTCAACAATGGCATATTCCAGTGAAAAGGAAGGACTGTAAGAAAAGGCATACTCTGCAATGGGTATCTAAGGAAAGCAATCAAATTGAAAGGGAAGGCATGCAAAGTGGCCAAAAACAGCCTGAAACTAGAACTGGGAAAACTTTAAAAGTCAACAGAAAGCCACAGAAGAGCTATAAAGAAACGTAAGATAGAACATGATAAAAATAAACTAGCACAGACTATAAAGACAGATAGCAAAATTTTATATTGAATGAGAAAAGAGTGGCTGAAGTAAATGTTAGTCCCTTGGAAAATGAGAAGGAACATTTAATTATGGGATATCACAGTGGAGGAAATAATATCTTGCCAATAATTAGCAAAGAGACAAAGATAGGTGAGGATTTGGAAATTATCATTATTATGGAACAGCTAGTGTTGGACTGTTGGAGGTATTTGAGCTTATGACAGAAAAGTCTTCTGACCCTGATGGAATGCATCCCAGGGTACTAAAGGAGATGCCAGGAGAAATAGCAAATACAATGGCAGTAATTTTCCAAAATTCACTGGACTCTGTGGCAGTCCCAGCAGATTGGAAAGCAGCAAATGTGATGCCACGTTTTAAAAAAGGAGGTGGACAAAAGGTGGGGAATTATACACAAGTTAGCTTATTCTCTGTAGTGGGAAAGCTGCTTGGGTCTATTAACAAGGAAGAAATAGCAGGGAATCTTTATAGAAATTGTCCCATTGGACAGACAGAGCATGGGTTCATGTAGGGCAGGTCAGGATTCACAAATCTTTTGGAATTCTATGAAGACATTTCGAACGAGGTGGACAACGGGGACCCTGTGGATGCGGTGTACCCTGATTTCCAAAAGGCCTTCAACAAGGTGCTGTGCAAGAGGCTGTTGCATAATATAAAGGTGCATGGTGTTAGGAGGAGAGTATTAGCATGGATAGAAGATTGGTTGACTAACAGGAAGCAAAGTGTGGGGATAAATGAGGACTATTCTGGCTGGCAATCAGTGACTAATAGTGTGCCTCATGGATCAGTGTGGGTCTGCGATTATTTAGAATTGATACAGATGATTTGGAGTTGGGGACCACATGTAGGGTGTCAAAGTTTGCATATGAGACTAAGATGAGTAACAGAACAAAGTGTGCGGAGGACTGGGAAACTTTGCAGAGGAACAGAGATACATTGAGTGAGTGGGCAATGGTTTGGCAAGTGGAATATTATGTTCGTAAATGTAAAGTCCTACTGTTTGGATGGAGTAACATTAAAAATGAGATTATTACTTAAATTTTAAAAAGTTGCATCATTTGCTATGCAGGGGCACCTGAATAACCTTCTGCATGAAGGTTGGTTACCAGGTCCAACAATCAACTCAGAAAGCAAATAGAATTTTGTCCTTCATTGCTGAAGGGATTGTGTTTAAAAGCAGAGGTTATGTCCCAGCTGTATTGGGTGCTGGTGAGGCCACACCTGGAGTACTGCATGCAGTTTCTGTCTCCTTATTTGCTCAAGGATGTACCCGCACTCGAGGGGGTGCAGAGGAGGTTAACTAGGTTGATTCCAGAATTGAGGGGGTTGTCTGAACAGAGACTGAGTAGATTGGGATTATATTCTTTGGAAATCAGAAGAATGGGAAACATATAAAATAATGAATGGAATGGATAAAATAGAAGTAGAGAGAATGTTACCACTGGCAGACTAAGCCAGGACAAGAGGGCATCACCTCAAGATTAGAGGCAGCAAATTTCGGACTGAATTGAGAAGGGGCTTCTTGACCTCGATGGAATTCATTGCCCAGGGAAGTCGTTGATGCTAGTTCAGTAAGCGTTTTTAGAGCTAAGGTAACTTATTTTAAAAGAAATAACTAATTAATTAATGGACACGGTGAGAACGTTGGTAAATGGTTCTGCTTCCACGAAATGATCAGCCATGATCTTAATGAATGGCAGAGCAAGCTCAAAGGGCAGGACGGCCTTCTCCTGTTCCTAGTTCTTTTGTTGTTATATTTTGCATTCCTCCTGCACTCTTGACTTTCAGGTGCTGGTGATGGATTAGGATGGACAAAATGAAAATTCACAGAACACCAGGTGAGAGTCCAACAGGTTTATTTGGAAGCACTCGCTTTGCAGTTTCATCATCAGATGGTTGTGTGATTTTTAACTTTGTGTCTCACTCTTGTAACTAATAAACAGCAACAAAAGCCATGAAGCAGTGCGCATGCTCCAGGCAACAATGGCCCCCTGGTGGTTGATGTCAGCGGAAGACCAATGGAAAGGCAGGGGCACAGCTGGAGGACCTGGCGGGGCATTTGGTCCTCCCACCAATCAGAGTAAATGAGGGACGGGACTGGACTATACCACGTGATCATCCTCACTGTGGGCGCGGATGTGCGGGACATGTGGATGGAGAGCTGTTGTAAGGAAAGAAATAAACAGCAGGAAGTGGGAGGGAAATGGTGTTGGTATGGGCTGAGAGATTTTCCAAACATTTGGTGCACATCGGAAAATACAAATTTGAAACTTACAGTCCCGTTTTTGCAGTAAACTGGAAAATAACCTCATTGTGTGATCACCGCCATCTTTATTCCGTGCAAAGATTCACTGGACACGTGCGCGGCTGCCAGCTTTGTCGGGGGCAAAGTTCAGAGGTGTGTATGTGCAGCCCTCCCTGGTAGAGATTCATAGGGCAGGATTTACACAGACCACATTCAAACCCAGAGAAATTGATGTTTTTTTTTCTTGGATTTGTTTCTTCATCCATTTGAATGATTTGGATGTGAATAGAGCCGGTATGGTTCGTAAGTTTGCAAATGACACCAAAATTGGAGGTATTGTTGTCAGTGATAAAGGTTGTCTCAGAATACAATGGGATATTGATCAGATGGGCCAATGGGCTGCGGAGTGGCAGATAGGGTTTAATTTAGATAAATGTGAGGTGCTGCATTTTAGAAAAGCAAATCAGAGCAGGACTCACACTGAATTGTAAGGTCTTGGAGAGTCTTGCTGAACAAAGAGACCTTGGAGTGCATGTTCATAGTTCCTTGAATGTAGAGTCACAGGTAGATAGGAAGTGAAGAAATTGTTTGGGATTCTTCCCTTCGTTGGTGAGAGCATTGAGTAAAGGAGCTGTACAGGACATTGGTTAGGCCACTTTTGGAATATTGTGTGGAATTCTGGTCTCCCTCTTATCAGAAAGAGGCACTGAAACGTGGAAGGTTTGAGAATTGATTTTTTTTAAGGATATTGCCAGGGTTGGAGGATTTGAGTTGCAGGGAGAGGCATAATAGGCTGGGGCCATTTTCCCTGGAGTGTCATAGGCTGAGGTGTGATGTTGAAGAGGTTAATAAAATCGTGAGGGGCATGGATAGCGTAAATAAACAAGGTGTTTACCCTGGGGTGGTGGAGCCCAGAACTAGAAGATATAGGTTTAGGGTGAGAGGGGAAAATTCCAAAGGAGCCTAAAGGGCAACCAAAATTGTAACATTTAAAAGGCATTTGAATAGGAAGGGTTCAGAGGGATGTCGGTCACGTGCTGGCAAATGGGAATAGTTTAGGTTAGAATATCTGGTTTGCATAGATGTGTTGGACTGAAGAGACTGTTTTTGTGCTAGACATCTCTGACTGTGGGATCATAAAAGTGAACACTGCTCTGATTCACCTCTGGGCTCCTTGATGTCCACTTGTTCGTTATCTAGCTTCCTCAGTCTCACATGAGAGTATTTTTGTCACATTTAGTATTTTACTACTACGTTCACAGACCTTTTTGTAAATGCATTGTCCACTGCTGCCTGACTCCTGACTGTATGCTGCTCCATGATCAGGTTATTTTTTTCCACAATATCTTTGACAGTCAAGAATTCTTATTTTCCAATAGTGAGTGGATTTTTCTTCCATTTCTGACAGTCAAATTCTGCACCATTTTCATTCCCTATAATTCATATTGCACTCCCTGAAACATCATGTGTATTTCTCCTTCCACAGATACCAGTGATCATTGCCAAAGCCCTGTTGCCTGTGGAGAGGGTGATGTTTGACTTCCTTGTACAGCTGCAGTTTGAATGGTGAAGGTGCTCCACAACGTGGTTGGGTAAGAGACATTACAGATTATTCACTCAGTGATAGTGAAAAGTAGAAGATATCTGTACAACTCAACATGTTTTTAATTTCACAAAAATATTGAGAACTTTTGACATAAGGCCACAGCTGGAGAATATTATGTCCAGTAACCAAAACTATTGCCAAATAAGCAATTTTTCAGTAATGCCTTAAAGGAAGAAAGCAGATCTTAGAGGGTGGGAATTCCAGACCGTGTTGCCTTGGAATCTATAGAAACAGTCACACAGCTGAACTCAAAAATAAACACATCATTGGGAGTCTAAACTAAAATGAGTTATTGAGATATGAAAGGGTGTGTGGTGCAGGAAGATAGGAATGATTACAGCCAGGAATTAAGTCAAGGGTGTGAAAGTAAATTGTTGTCGCTTATAAATGGGAGCATCTTGATGGATCAGCAAGTTCTGGTACAAGTGAGCACTTGGGCGGTAGAGTTTTCAATATTCTGGAGATTATAGGGAGGGTGATTGTGGGATGCTGGCCAGGCGTGGGTTTCGATAATGAAAGCTAGAGTTAACAAAATGAATGAATGAGAGTTTCAGTAAATGAGCTGAGACTGTGGTGAGGTCAGGTGATATCACTGAATTCGAAATAGTGGTCTTGGAGTGGGACTGGGCTATCACCCTCACCTCACCTCTGGAATTCAGCTGTTTGTCAGTTTGTGAATCCAGTCTGTAACAAGATCAGGAGCTGAGTGGCCCTGGCAGAACCCAAACTGGGTGTCACAGAAGGTTATTGCTGAGCAGCTGCTTGACAGCACTGTTGATGACACCTTCCATCACTTCACTGCTGAGTGAATGTCGACTGGTGGAGGGAAATTGGCTGGGTTGACTCTGTCCTGCTTTTTTGTGTTGAACATCCTTGAGAAATGTTCCACAATGTCAGTAGGTGCCAGTGCTGGACTTGTCTTGGTGGGCAGCAATTTCTGGAGCACAGCCATCAGTATTATTGCCACAATTTTGGTAGGGCTGACAGCCTTTACACTACTTCTCCATTTCTTGATCTGATTTGAAATAGGTTTTCAACCAAGTTGATTCACGTGTGTGATGTCAGGGAACAATGTAGAAGGCTCATCCACTTGGCATGGCTGGCTGAAGATTGCTGCAAATGCTGTTGTCTTGTCTGTTGCATGGATGTGTGAGACCCCCCCATCAGTCAGGGTGGGGATATCTGTGATGCTTCCTCCAGTGAGTTGTTTAATTGTCCATCACCATTCCCGACCAGGTGTGGCAGAACTGCAGAGCTCAGATCTGATCCATTGGTTGTTGGATCACATAGTTCTATTTGGTGTTGCTTGCGCTGTTTGGCATGCAGGTTGGGTAGCTTCACCAGGTTGGCACCACATTTTTAGGTATGCCTGGTATTGCTCCTGGCATGCCCTGCGGAACTCTCCATTGAACTAGGGTTGATCCCCTGGCTTGATGTTAATGGTTGAGTGGGGAATATACCAGGTCATGAGATTTCAGATTGGGCTGGAGTACAGTTCTGCTGCTGTTTTGACCCACACTGAGACAGAAGTTGCAGGGTCAAGAGGGCTGATTGTGTTGTAGTATTTTCCAGTGCATTGGTAGATGTAATGTGGTCCATCCAGTTTCATTCCTTTGTTGAGACTGTGCAGTGATTAATACAATGAGTGATTTGATGGGCCACTGTCAGGAATGCAACTTTTGAAAAAAGGTTTTGTGATTTACACATGAAAGAAGTGAAACTATCATGGTATTCGAACAGATGAAAGACTCAACAGACAATCAAGGTATTTTTCAATGGATAATTTCAGTTACATCACACTAAATTTTTGCTATAAATTCTGTGCCTTAGAATTGTGCCCTCCACAATCACCTGATGAAGGAGCGGTGCTCGGGAAGCTAGTGTGCTTCCAATTAAACCTGTTGGACTATAACCTGGTGTTGTGTGATTATTAACTGAGAATATTACAGCACTACGAACAGGGCAGCATGTAACCAGGCTCAGTCCAGTTAATCAATGCATTCGGAAGGATTTCCTCCAAGTTTGATGATGCAATATTCGTCAAAACTGTCAACTTCAACCTGCAATGTTGTTATTAACAAAAACTTCAGGCTGACACAAAGCTCCTCACCCCACTGCAATGTGGTAACTGGGCCTGGCCCAGGAATTGGAACTGGGACATTTGTGGACTGTGATCTCAAAGGAAGGGAGCAAACACAATTCTGACAGATTAGTCCTCAAAGATGAGTAGCAAGTTTGAGACAAGGCCGGTGGTATGCCGCCTTGCACTTAGCTTAATCGCATTTCTTATTTACAGTGGTGTTTTGCAAAGTATAAAGAACTATGTGTTTGTTTTCCATGGTTGGGGAGTTTTATCCGAGTTGATCACAGTTGCTGCCTCTCGTTCCCCAAGTCAAATCATAGGATCTATAACAAAACAATAAACTGCAGGTGCTGGAGATCTGAACCCCAGAAACAAAGTGCTGGAGAAACTCAGCAGTTCTGAGGGCATCGGTGAAGAGAAAAATAATGTTACATTTCAATTTCAGTGATTCTTTGTCTGAACGGACAAATGGTCATGAGACTTGGAGCTTCCAATGTTTTATTCCCCTCAGAGATGCTGCTGGACCTGTGGTTCTCCAGCACTGTGCTTTCTATAGTGAACTTTATTTACAAAACCGATCGGAAAAATACTAATCTCCAAAAGTGAAAGGTTCATTGCAAACATGAGCATAGTTTCCACACTTGAGTTACACAAGCACGTCTCGGTTTAAAAACAAGATTTAACTCTCAATAATATTCCATCTCAAAATTAGCCAAGTTACACCAGTAATAAAGCTCATCTACCCAATGAGGCACTTCAGCACAATATCCTGCAGTGTTGCACACAGCCACCTTTACCAAACAATGATCACATGTCACAAAATTGAAGGCCAAGAGCATGTCTCTTTCAAGGAGCTGAAGTCAAACTCAATTTTTGGAAGGATTTTTATTAAACCTGATTGAACATTTAAATCTCAGAGCACAATCTTTGGTCTTTTAAACAAAGTGTGGGAAACATCCCACATCTTGCTCAAGGTTCAGTTCGGTCTGATACATAGAGCCAAAGGTCAAGCAAACATCACACTTTCCATTCACTTCTACAAAGGGCTGACATCACATTTCTTCAGGATTTAATGAATTTTATAATTTTTTTGTAAAATCATTTGTCACGTTAAATAACTGGACAATAAATGTCATTGTATACAATAAGAGTGAAGCCTGTGACAGCAGATTTATCTTTGGAGGGCAGTGTATGTGCTTTCTAAATTCTGGGAGCACTTTGGGAGACTGCTCCCAGATGGTGATAGTGAGCATATTTGGAATGCACTGTTTAGATTTGGGAATCCTTGGGAGAGAATCTGTGATTTCACTAATACTTGGCTGGCGTTGTTGGTGTACAGTAAGCAATTCATAAAGTTACTTATGTATTGTTGTTGACTACCTGAATGGTATTAAAATCTGCCAGGTTGCCTTCAATAGTGTAAATGCATCTATTGTAAATGTTTGGAATATTCCAGAACTGCCCAGTGCTTGGCAAATTCAGGGGGGACAAAAAAATCACATTGAGTAATTTGAAATTAAGAATCCAAGAGGATGTAACCACTGAAGTATTCAATTCAAATAGTTAAATGGAGTGCTCACATTTAAAATACCTGTTATCCATAGGAATGGATGGACTGAGAGAATTGGGACCAAATTCCTGGCTGGGGAGTGTGAAATGTGCTTTGATAAAGTCACCTGCATTTACCGACAATAATTTGGCAAGCTCGGAAATTTAAAAAACAATTCGAGCTTCATTGCTGCTCCAGTCGGGTCACAAGCTCTGTGAAAAAAATAACAATGTTCAGGTTTATTGCATACACTCTGAAACACGTGTTCCTTCTACAGATCCTGCAAGTTTCCCCAATGAGCATAGTCCATCTAAATGATGTTGCTAACTTTGGCCAACTCATTTCTTTCCGAGCCTCTTTCCGAGTGACCAGAAGCAATTACTCCACATATGTGGGAACATTACCGACGAGGATTTTTTTCTTTCAGAATTTACTTCCATATATTCAAAGTCCAGAAAAAATAAAAAGCTTGTTACCTTTTATAGAGGAATGATTCAGTGGGAGTAAAACGCTAACCTTTTCTTGCTTAATAATCAAGCTACCTAAATTTTAAAAATGAACACTTCTTAATAGTTCGCGAGATCCTAATGAAATATTTTATGTGAAACAAATCACATGATACATAGTTAGTCAGATAACAAAACAAGTTTGTTCATTGAAGAACCCAGAGGAAAAGGTCATGAAACAATGTGAGTTTGATATACCTCAATCATTTCACGTGCATTCTCTGAATAAATTCTCCTTTTCCTCCTCGAAGTATTCCACTTCTTGAATAATTGAGAGAATGAAGTCACAGTTGTACAACACAAAATCAGACCCTTCAGTCCAACTTGCCCATGCTGACCAGATCTCCAAAATTAATCTAGTCCCATTTGTCAGCATTTGATCCATGTCCATCTTAAACCCTTTCTACTGATTCAGTTTATTTTACTTTATCAGCACTTGAAATACTGACATTTTTTTCTCCCAACATTGGTTAAAGAAATTATAAATTCATTCATCCAAGTTAATTTTGTAATCTTTCACAAAGAAAAAAGTGAGAACAACATTTCGCTCAGTGCAAAACAAAATACTGCAGCTGCGCGATATCGGGGAACACTCTAAAGGTGAGGCACTGATACTGCACAAGTTTGTCAGCACGGTTTCAATTACTGACAATAATTTAGTCATGTCTTAGACTTCACATAGTTAAGGTAAATGTGAGATATCTGAATTTCATGAATTGGTTCCTATTGCACTTTGATCAACAAAAATTATTCTTGGTTTAAACTTCTCAAAAGAGAAAATGACGACCAAAGAAGCTGGATATCAGAGTCGAAAAGTATCATGCTGGAAAAGCACAGCAAGTCAGGCAGCATGCGAGAAGCAGGAGCGTTGATGTTTCAGGCATAAGCCCTTCATCAGGAATCACAGGCTTCAGAAAAATAACTGGCATAGACTTATGCCAATACATATGTAGAAGGGTCAGATTAGAGACTAATTTCAGATTTGGTACCATTCAGTGCAACATTTCAGTATGATATTTACATATGTACCTAAAAGAGAAGTTGTCTAAAATTACAAGCTCTCGGATGATTATAGGATTAAACCTGGAAATAAAGCTGGTGACCCAGAATGGCAAAGTGAAGTCCCATCAGTATCGCCTTGGGCAGTGTCAAGTAAGAATTTGAGAGCGGAGTTGCCACTTTGGTGTAACCTGCAGTCTGGCCAAAATGCAGCAAAAATCTGTTCAATTTTGTCTGCAAACTATTGAATGCAAAATCCTCCTTGCACAATAATGAGGCAGCATTTTGGGATGTCATTTTTAAAATATATTATTTTCAAAGTTACTCACAATTAAGAGTGATCACTTGATGCTGTCTGCATAACACAGTACGAAAAGGAATTAATAGAAAAAACATTATAACCCAAATTCAGAGTCACTAATTCATTGATATTGAATGGTCCAGCATTTCTAAGTAATCAAGTTTTAAAAATAAATACAGATACATTTACTAAGTATATTGGAATACAGTCAAGTTTCTTACTGAACAGTGACAGGGTTGGACAGAGTCCACATGGATTTAAGAGAGGGGAATCATACTCAGCAAATCTACTGAAAGAATCTACAAAGTCGAATATTAAAGTAAGAAATTGCAGGATATTTAGAAAAGCTTATCATTAAACATGGTAGACTGGGTTTTGTGAAAGAGAAACTATATTTGACAAATTTGTGACAGTTCATTGAGGAGATAACAAGCAGGGCTGATAAAGGGCAATCCAATGATGTTCTGTATTTGGATTTTAAAAATGCAAATGATAAGGTGCTACAGAAAAGTTAGTTGCACAATTTAGGAGCTCATGGTATCGGGGTAATGTATTAGCATGGACTGAGGATTGGTGAACCACACTGGCTGTTGCTGAGTCCTCACTTGGAGTACTGTATACAGTGTTAGCTCCCATATTTAATAAAGGATAAACTAACATCAGAGACCATTCAAAAAAGATTCACTTAGCTGCTTTGAGGACAAAAAGGTTGACCGATCAAGAATAGATAAGCGGGGTGATCTTATGGAAACAAGGTTCTGAGGAGCTTGACAGAGTAGATGTTGACTAGATCTTCTAGCACCAGTGAAGTCTCAAACCAGGGGACATTACATAAGGGAACATTCATTTTCGAAAAAGGAAAGAATTTTTTTTCTCAGTGCATGGCGAGAATTTTCTCGCCCAAACAATTGTGAAAGTTAAATGTGGGAGGGGAATGGTTGGGTTACTCTTCGGTGGGTTGTTCTGGCTTGTTGGGCTGAAGGGCCTGTTTCCACATAGTAGGGAATCTATGATTCTATCTCAAATTATTTTAAAAGAGGACAGATAGATGTTTGAAAGATTGAGCAGTTGAGGGCTATGCGGATCAAGCATAAAAGAGGTGTTTAGGTCTGGGTTGGCCAAGCCATGATCTGATAGAATGGGGGAACAAGCTGAAGGCGATGAATGCCCTACTCCTGCTCCGATTCCTTGAGGCTCCGTTTCATGTTTATTTTGTTTCCAAACAAGAGTGTGATACAATGTGCTAAAGATCTCAGATGTTGTGAAAATGGGGTGTTTATGTACTGATTCAGTTGCCATTGATTCATCAATCACAGCTATACAGCCATGAGTTGGAAGGCAATTCCCTCCATGAATAAAGGAAATCTACTGCAGAGCTCACACACAGGGAATTCTTACCCTCAGTAAACTCTCCCATCACATTACCCAACATATCTGCAAAAGCAGGACACACTGCGCATGCTCTAGCCAACAAAGTGACCCGAGGGTGATTGATGTCAGCACCGGACCAATGAAAGGACGGTGGGCGGATCTGGATGACCTAGCGGGATGTTGGTCCTCCAACCAATCAAAGTGAATGAAGTGCTAAACCAAACCATGTGATCACCCTCGCTGAAATGAATGCTCGGGAAGTTATGGAGAGAAAGGATACAGTAAGGAAAGAAATAAACAGGGAAACGGGAGAAAAACTGTGTTGCTATGAGCGGAGAAGTTTTACAAACAAATTGTGCACGTCGGAAAACACAAATTTGAACGTCCCAGTCCGTGTTTGCAGTAAATGGGGAATGGCCTCAGTGCGGCTGCAGACCTGAGTAAGCGCCGCCATCTTTATTCGGGACAACGATTCACTGGACACATGCGGAGCCGCCATCTTTGTAGGGGGCAAGGCGCAGCCAGGCGCATGTGCAGCCTGTCTCTCGATCAGAGTCATTGGGATCATCGCATCCAATACTGCTCTGATTCACCTCTGGGGTCCCTCATGACCACTTTGTCAATATATAGCCTCGTCAGTCTCGAAAGTAATTTATCGACAAAGGGTTTTTCTCTGCGGTCCAGATTATTATCAGATTACTTTTTTCTTGAATATTTTTGAGTCAAGAATTCTTTTTTCCAACAAGCAAGTGTATTTTCCTTCCATTTCTGACTATCAAATTCTGCACCATTTTCATTCCCTGTGATCCATTTTGCACTCCTTGAAACATCAACTGTGTTTCTCCTTCCACAGGTACCAGTGATTAATGCCAAAGTCCTGTTGTCTGTGGAGAGGGTGATGTTTGACTTTCTTGTACAGCTGCAGTTTGTGTGGTGTAGGTGCTCCCACAATGTAGTTGGTTAAGAGACATTACAGAGTATTCATTCAGCAACAGTAAAGATCTGAAGATAATGTCCAAATCAACAACAGTTTGTATTTTTATTATCATGCTTATAATTCCACAAAAATATTATTGAGAATTTTAAACATAAGGCCAGATATGGTGATATTAGGTCAGATGACCAAAAGCATTGCCAAATAAGCAGGTTTTGAGGAATGTCTTCAAGGGGGAAAGCAGACCTGAGAGGTTTTAGCTGCAAATTTCAGACCTTGTTGCTTTGGCAACTGTAAAAGCAGCCACACAGGTGAAGTAATGAATTAACAGATCATTGGGAGTCTTGAACAGAATGGGTTGTCGAGGTCTCAAAGGTTGTGTGATGCAGCGAGCTAGGGATGATCACAACCAGGAATTAAATCAAGAGTGAGAATTTTAAATTGAGGGATGTGGGCTGGATGCTGGCAGGTGAGACTAGATTGAGTTGGGATATCTGGTCAGCATGGACGGGTTGGATTGATGGGTCTGTTTCCATGCTGTACATCTCTGTGGATCTATGTTGTTGATTATGAATAGGAGCCTTTTGATGGATCAACAAGTTTTGGTACGAGGGAGTACTTGGGCACCAGAGATTTAGTTTTTCTTGAGATTACAGGGAGGTTGAATGTGGGAAGCTGGCCAGGAATATGTTTGGATAATGAAGTCTGGAGATAACACAGAGATGGATGAAGGTGTATAAGCTGAGACAAGGGTGGAATCAGCTAGAATTAGTGATCTTGGAATGGGACTGGGCTGTCACCCTCACCTCACCTCTGGGATTCAGTTAGTTGTCAGGTTGGGAATCAGGGCGGTAACACAATCGGGAGCTGAGTGGTCCTGGTGGAGACTAAAAGGAGTGTCACTCAGCTGACTGTTGCTGAGCAGCTGCTGCTTGGTAGCCCTGTTGATGACATTTTCCATCACTTTAGTGCTGATCGAGTGTGGACTGATAGAGGGAAATTGGCTGGGTTGGATTGCCCTGTGTTTTTGTGTTGAACATGCCTGGGCAATGTTTCACATTGTCGGTAGATGCCAGTGCTGGAGTGGTACGTGACTTGGTGGGTGGCAAGTTCTGGAGCACAAGCTATCAGTGTTATTGCCAGAATATTGGCAGGGCCCGTAGCCTTTGCACTATTTAACCATTTCTTGATGTTATTCAAACTGAACCAAACTGGCTTAAAACTCACATCTGTGATGTTAGAAACCACTGGAGAAGGCTAAGATGGATCATCCCACTTTACACTTCTGGCTGCAGATTGCTGCAAATGCTGTCATCTTATCTGGTGCATGGGTGTGTGAGGCCCCTCCATCAGTAAGGGTGGGGATATCTGTGATGCTTCCTCCAGTGAGTTGTTTAATTGTCCATCACCATTCACAACTGGGTGTGGCAGAACTGCAGAGCTCCGATCTGTTCCACTGGACGTAGGATCACTTAGCTTTACAGATTGTGCTGGAGTACAGTTCTGCTGCTGTTGACGTCCCACAGTGCCTCCGAGATACCCAGTTTGAGATCCTACATCTCTTCAAAGTCTGTCCCATTTCGAACGGTGATAGTGCCACTCAACACAATGGAGGTTTTTCCCAACTTTGGAGACTTGTGTCTCCGAAACGAATGTGTGATGGTCGCTCTTACCGATACTGTCATGGACAGATGTATCTGAAGCTGGTCAATTCATAACAATGAGATCAAGTATGTTTTTCCCTCTTGGATCCCTCACGACCCCCTGCAGACTCAGTTGAGCAGCTATGTCCTTCAGGACCTGGCCAGCTCAGTCAGTAATTCTGTTGCAGAGTTAGTCTCGATTGTGAACATTGAAATCCTGTACCCAGAGGACCTTTGACACCTTTTTACTTCCTCAGTGCTTCCTTCAGATGTTGTTCAACATGAAGGAGAACTGATCCATAAGCCAAGGGAGGATGGTACGTGGTAATCAGCAGGAGCTGTGTGACTTCCTGGTCTCCGGAGTCAATGCTGAGTACTCCCAGGGCAAATCCTCCATGTCTGTGCCACGACCTCTGCCTGGTCTGTCCTGCCGGTGGGGCAGGACATATCCAGAGATTTCAGGAGAAAGTGAAGACTGCAGATGCTGGAGATCAGAGTCAAGAGTCTGGTGCTGGAAAAGCACAGCAGGTCAGGCTGATGAAGGACTTCGTCTCGAAACATCGATTCTCCTTCTCCTCAGATGCTGCCTGACCTGTTGCGCTTTTCCATCACCACAATCTCAATATCTTGGGATGGTGATGGTGATGGTGGTGTCTGGTGGTGTCTAAGTCTGTAAGGGTTGATTTCATGAGTATGACTATGTCAGGCTGTTCCTTGATTGGTCTGTGAGACAGCTCGGCACATTTTGGCACCAAAAACCATATGTTAGTGAGGAGGACGTTGCACCATCGAGTGGGCTGATTCTGTGGTTGTATTAAATGGTGCCTTCTTAGATGCCGAGTGGTCCATCCAGTTTCATTCCTGCGTTGAGACTTTGCAGTGATTAATACAGAGAGTAGCTGGCTGGGCCACTGTCAGGTTGACAGGGTTTTTTCTGCCATTCACAATGATTCCATGGAGATCAGGAGATTCCTAATTCCAGTTTTTTTTTTCTTAAATTCAGATTCCACTGTCTGCCAAGATGGGATTCGAACCGGGACTTCAGTCGTTTGTTTTAATATTTTGGTTAAAATCTAAAGACATTAGGTTTGTTCACTCACTTTAAATATCACTCACCCAGGTTTTGTTTCTTTGTGAAACACTGTTCATCATCGTGTCTCCTCCATCCTTCTCTCCAACAACAAGAGTTTCGAGCACATGGAGTTTCTCTGTCACTAAGACTGAGATAATCCGATCTGCTGCTTCCCTCCCTCCCTCCCTCCCACCCTCCCACCCTCCCACCCTCCCACCCTCCCACTAGCCCACGGAGCCAAACTGCCTCACGTGGTGTTCCCAGTTTTTGTCCAAACCTATATCTTTCTCCAATCTCATCTCATGTCCAGCCTTATCAGAGCTCACCTTGACCCTTTACCCTAATCTCACTAAACTACAGACTTTCCAACTCTCTTTTCTCTTCATCCTCATCAGTCCCCCTCACCGATTCACAGACATTGTTCCTTGTTCTGTCTTTTCTGGTTATGGTCCTTCTCTCCCATTCTGTGAAAAACTGACATTTGACCTCACGGTTGTTGGAAAATCCTGCTCCATCTCCACTCTCCCTTTCCTTTCTGAATTCCTTGCATTTGGTGTCCCTCATGGATCTATCCTTGGCCCCTCCTGTATCTCACCTACATACTGCCAGGAGGTGACATTGTGCAAAAGCACCATGTTGGGTTTCACATGTACACTGACGATGCCCAGCTCTCCCTCCCCATCATCCCTCTCCATTATTCCACTGTTACTCAGTTAACGAATTGCTTACCAAATTCCCACTACTCGATTAGGTGCAGTTTCCTCCAATGAAACATTGCAATGTTTAAACCCGTTGCCTTCAAAATTCCTTTCCCTTCCTGCTGAACCTCTCCCTCTCACTGGGAACTATGCAGCAGAACTAGACTCTTCACAATACTGCTGTTATATCTGACGCGAAGCTGACCTTCTGATTAGACATCTACACAATCCCAAACACCAGGAATTCCAATCTCTAAACCGTTGCTTATCTCCTCTTCACCCGAGCTCCATTGCTACTGAAACCCCTTACCCATGTCTGTGTTGCCTTAAACTTGATGAATCCAAAGCAGAACCCTTGATTCTGTGACTGGCTCGGAATCTGGTTTCAGACTCCCCTCTCAGTATTTACCCTCAGAGACATCAGTATTTATTCTGTCAAACCCCTTAAGAATCTGGTGGTGTGGTCTGATTGTAGGTGGTGGAAATGGCATAGGATGATGTGTAGTATCTGGGTGGAAGGTAAGGACTTGGGCGGGGGGGGGAGGGTTCTATCCTTGTTGCAGTTGGAGGTGTGGGTTTCAAAGGCAGATGTGCGGGTAGTGGATGGTATTGACCACATGGGAGGGAAAATTGCAGTCCTTCAAATACGGGGCAATTTGGAATATTCTGGCTTCACTGGAATACAGCAGTAAGCATGAGACAGAGACGTTGGCCAGGGAACAGGTTCGTGTGTTAAAGTGGCAGGCAGCTGGACGATCAGGGTCTGTTTTTGCAGCAGAATGTAGATCATCTGTCGCCATTTTTGGCACCTCCACTGAGATGCTGCCAGACACAGCTTCCTGTCCCCTCCATTAACAGCAATGCACCCTCCCAGCCAGATCGTAATCCACTCCTTTGTCTTTCCAAATGTTCTGGTCTCTCTTTGGGTTCTGTCCCTGCCTATTATTGACTCTTTAACCCCTATCTCCTGCAGTACAAAGATCTGCAGGTTAGTTGAATTGGCCAAGCTAAATTTCCCATAATGTTCAGGGATGTGTAGGTTAGGTGAATTAGTCAGGAGAAATGTAGAGTAATAGGGTAGGGGAATGGGTCTAGGTGGAATATTCTTCGGAGGAACACTGTGGACTTTTTGGGCCGAATGGCCTGTTTCCACAATGTCAGGATTCTAATTTTCCCAGCTCCCATCGGTTCTGAGGAAGGGCCACTGGACAGATTTCTGTTCCCAGATGTGTCAGACCTGCTGAGATTTCCCAGCACCTTCTGCTTGTTGTTCCTGATTGACACCATCCGTACACCTTCCGGGTTTGATTCAGACAGGGGGAGGATCCCACCACTGACCTCACAATGGGGTCCAGCTGATTGATGGAAGCTTCGGACCAATAGGAAAGATTGGTGGGACCGGTGGACGAAGTGGAACCAGCTGGTCACCCAAACAATGGGAGTGAATAAGGGGTGTGGCCAGTGGGATGACACGTCACCAGTAACTCTGCCGATGCACTGCCACGTGAGTTGGCCGTTGGTGAATGTGGGAGACGCAAACAGGGAAGGGGAGAGTGGCCTCAGAGACAGGGAGATAATGAGTCACTTTAGACTGGGAAGTTTTAATTACACTCTGTGCGGTTCGTTAGTCTGAATTAGAAACTCTTAGTCCCGCGTTTGCAGCAAATGGGAAAATGGCTGCGGACATCAGGCAGTGACAGTTCCTGGGATATGGTCGCCATCGTTATTGGGAGCAAGGTACAGTGAGGCACATGTGCATGTCCCCTTCCTAGGATTGTGGGGGGAGAAGGTTTGAAGAGAGGCATTTACACATCAAGCACATACCAAGAGAAAAGTATGTCTTTATATTCTTCCTGCACTGACTGTGAGTTTTGTTTTGTGAATTCACTTCATAGGATATTAAATCAGAATAATTGAGGTGGGGATCTCAAAAGCAAGTTATTCGAGTCAATGGAGTCATTAGGATCTGAATATCATTGGCATTTTACTGTGGAAGGAGAAAGGTTTGTCTATTCTGTTTGTGGGAAGATATCTCCAATATTTTTGTTAAGCAGGAAGATGTACAAATTCGTGATTGGATTACCCTTTGGGTCTGTGCTCTGTTCTGGGCCCTCCAGCTGAGGAAGAAGATATTTGCCTGAGAGGGAGCCCAGATTTATCCAAATGACACCTCGTCTCTTTGTAAGAACTCTCAGATTTAGACCCAATCACCCACTTCATGATGTTAACCTGTAAACTTCATATTTTCAATTACCTGCAAACTTCGCTTTAAAAATCCTTTTGGACTCAAATTCCAGTACCTTTTCAGGTGGAATGTTCCAGCTTCTGACAACTGTCTTTTCATCCAGAAACTGCTGAGGTCCATGTTGACTCTGGGGTTACAAAGGGCTGAATTGAAAGATGCGGTGCTGTCCCTGAGCTCCCATTGAGATGCATTGGAACAGTACAGGAGGCTGAGGGCAGTGTAGGTGTGAGCAGACAATGAAAATGACAGGGCTGCACTGTGAGGGCTGCTTGGCTCAATGAGAGTGTTCTGGAGTTGGGTGTAAACAGACTGAGGGGAGACAGGGAGAAGGTGAAGCTGAAACTCAGTTTTAGTTCAGGCCGCTCAGAAATTCACATGGTCCCAATGTGAACAGTCAGTTTTTAAGTGATACCTGCGGAGTATTTGTTAACAGTTTTAAAAGTATTTTTCCTGGGGGCAGTTGAGAGTTAACCACATTGCTGTGGGTCTGGAGTCACATGTAGGCCAGACCAGGTGAGGATGACAGTTTCCTTCCCTACAGGACATGAGTGAACCAGATGGGTTTCTAACAATCAACAATAGTTTCATGGTCATCATTCGCCTTTCCATTCTAGATTGTATTGAATTCCGATGCTGCCATCAGCCATGTTGGCATTCTAACCCTAATCCTCGGAACATTGCACATGTCACTCATCTGGCAGGAACACCATTAAGCCATTGCCTTCCTTTTTAGCAATGTTTAAAAGAAAGTTCCATCATTCTACGTGTACAATGTGAGATAAAACACTGCAACGTCCATGTGTCAGCCTCTCCAAAAGGTCAATTAACAGAAATTTGTTTGGGGGTGAAATATTTCACTTTTTTGGGGGGTGGTTTATTACACAAAAATGAATCCAAATAAAAATCTTATGCCACGGCCATGTAATTTCTGAAGCCGGAGGGGGATTACAGAGACAGGGAGGGTTGTGGGGCCAGAGGGGGATTGTTGTCCAAACCTCACTGTGGTGTACATGGACTGCAGCATTTCAGGGAGGTGGTTAACCACCACTTTCTCCAAGACAAGTAAAGGTGGCCAACAAATACTGGTCTGGGCAGCAAAGGCAACCCCCAGGGAATAAAACCAAGCAGTGATCTCTCTGAGCTGACTTGCTGTGAAGTTAAAAACCTCTCTGGAAATGGAGTGGGCAGAGAAGAGAAATAGTGACATTTCACAGCTGTCCTCAGAGAGACCTCACCCTTGGAAGTACTCAGAGCCGGGGATCAGCTCAGTGAGGTTCAGTCTATTCAAATATCAATCTTAGTCGGTTTTATTTTATTAAATCTACAATAGTGAGTAAGGTGAGGATTTCTTTTTAATGTCTTAGGGTCTCTTGATTAAATGTTTAAGATATAAAACGTAAGCATTAAGTTATTCTTGGGCAGTATTTTTCGAGCAGTAAGACTGTGCCTTTGTCTTGGTCTGTAGATTGTTAAGGTGGAGAGATGGCCTGTTTTAGATTGGCATGCTGTTCCTGTCGGATGTGGGAGATTAGGGAGAGTTTCCATGATCCTGATGATTATGTCTGCAGCAAGTGTGATTGCAAATCCTGTTGGATCGCATGGATTGGTGGAGGAGTGATTAAAGGCAGTGAGGAATTGACAGGAGCTGGGGGGTTGTGATAGGTGGCAGTCTCAGGAATGCAGGATACTGCAGATACAGTCAGGTAGATGGGTTACCTCCAGAAAAACTAGGAAGGGTAGGTCGGTACTGCAGGAGTCTCCTGTGGCTATCCCCATCTCAGACAAGAATACTGTTTTGGAAAATGTAGGTGGTAGACTTTCAGGGGAATATAACACTGACAGCCAAGTTACTGGTACTGAGACTGGCTTCTAACATAATGTGAGGTATATCCAGTTCCACACGATCGATGATGATAGGGGACTCTCTAGTCAAGGGCACAGTCAGCTGTTTCTGCAGCTGACAGTGAGACATCAGAATGGGGTGATGCTGCCCTGGTGCCAGTGTCAAGGATGTCTCACAGAGGGAGAAGAATATTCTCAAAAGGGAAAATAACCAGTGGGAGGACATTGTACATTGGTTCCAATGGCATAGGAAGGGGAAAACATGGGGCCCTGAAGAGCAGGGAGATTTGCTCGTGCCACTCGGGAGGCATTAACTAAGTGAGGGATT
Source organism: Chiloscyllium punctatum (assembly GCF_047496795.1). Lineage (NCBI taxonomy): Eukaryota > Metazoa > Chordata > Chondrichthyes > Orectolobiformes > Hemiscylliidae > Chiloscyllium > Chiloscyllium punctatum. The sequence continues at coordinate 113,665,557 of NC_092742.1, forward strand.
CAGGGTAAAGCTAAAGAGATAGTGAGAAAAGAGGTGAGTCTGAGGCTGGTACTGTTCACCAGTCAGACTGTCAAGGCAGGCAAGAGCAAGTCACAGAATGAGGTGCAACGGACCAGTTGCACTGCATTTATTTCAGTGCAAGAGACCTGACAGGTCAGGCAGGTGGGCTCAGGGTATGGTTTGGAACATGGCACTGGGATATTATAGCAATTACAGAGGCATCACTCAGGGATGGACAGGACTAACAGCTTAATGTTCCAGGGTATAGATGCTATAGCTAGGATAGAAAGGGGCCAACAGAGCAGGGAGAGAAGTGTTTTTGATTAGAGATGACATTATGGCTGGGCCTCGGGAGAATATTCCTGGTAGTACCTCCAGGCAAGTTATTTGGTTGGCACTGAGAAATAAGGAAGGGATGACTATATTACTGGGATTGTATTATAGACTCTCTACCAATAGTCAGCGGGGAATTGAGACACAATTTTTCCAGGAGACCTCAGATATCTGTAAGAATAATATGGATGAAATGATAAGGGGTTTTAACTTTACCAACATGGCCTCGGAGTGCTGTCATGGAAAGGTATTTGTTCAGTGTGTACGAGAATATTTCAGATTCAGTTTGTAGATGTACCTACTAGAGAAGGAACAAAACCTGACCTGTTTTCTTTATTCATTCCCGGGATGAGGCGGTCACTGGCTCGACCAGCATTTATTGCTGCGTTTACCCAGAGGGCAGTTAAGAGTCAACCACATTGCTATAGGTCTGGAGTCCAATGCAGACCAGACCAAGTAAGGATGGCATTTTCCTTCCCTAAAGGTCATGAGTGAACCACATTGGTTTTTCCAACAATTGACAATGGATTCCTTGTCGTCACTAGATTATTTTTTTCAGATATTTATTGAATTCACGTTCCAAAATCTGCCGTGATGGGATTCAAACCCGGGTCCCCAGAATGTTATCTGGGTCTCTGGATTAACTGTCTAGCAATAATTTCACTCCGTCATCGCTGCCTCTTAGAAAATGAGGCAGGGTGAGTGATTGAGGTATCAGTGGGGCAGCGCATCAGCACCAAAGATCCCACAGTATTGTGGCTCAAAGGTTAGTGCTGCTTCCTCAGCACCGGGACCTGGGGTTGATTCCACCCTCAGGCGACTGACTGTGTTCAAGTTGGCTCATTCTCCCCAGTATTTGTGAGGGCTTCCTTCGGGTGTTCCAGTTTCCTCCCACAGTCCAAAGATGTGTAGGTTAGTTGGATGAACCACGTTAAATTTCCCATAGTGTCTAGATGCAGTATATGAGGTTTTGGGATGTGCAGGCAAATCTCTGCCTGATGTGAAAAGATCCTTTTGTGGTCTTGGACATAGGTCACAGGGAGGTGTGGCCGCACGTTTTACATTTCCCATAGCGGCAAGGGAGGGTCAAGGGTGTGAAGCATGGGTTGGTGGGAGGGTGTGGACCGAACAAGGAAGGCGCAGAGGGAATGGTCTCTGCGGAACACAGATAGGGTTGGGGAGGGAAATATGTCTCTGGTGGTGGGGTCTGACTTTAGGTAGCAGAAATAACCGAGGTTAATGGGCTGTATCTGGAGATTAGTGGAGTTGAAGGTGAAGACCACAGGATTATATTCTTTATTGTGTTTGGAGGGGTGGAGTAAAGGCGGAGGTGCGGGAAGTGGAGGGTATGTGTTGGAGGGCATTGTTGATCAAGTCAGAAGAAAATTACGGTCCTTGAAGTCGGCCTTTCTGGGATGTCATGGAATAGGATCCAAAGAGATTAAACAAATATATCACAGACAAAAGATTAATTGGACCAGAGAATAGGACCCCTTAAAGGTCAACAAGGCTGTCTATGGAACCACAGGGGGTGCGAAAGATATGCAAATATTTCACGTCATTTTTACTGTAGAAGTATATGGAAGCTCGAGAGTTTGGAGAAATAAACAGTGATAACTTGAAAAGTGTCCATGTTACAGAGGAGGTGGTACTGGATGTCTTAAATCGCATCAAGGTGGATAAAGCCCTGGGATCTGATCAGGTGTATCCTGGAACTTTCTGGAAATCTAGGGAAGTGATTGTTGGGCCTCTCCTGAGGTATTTGTATCATTGATAGCGACAGGTGAGGTGCCATTATTTTTAAAAAAGGTGCTAAGGAGAGGCCATGGAACAAGAGAACAGTGAGCCTGAAATCAGTGGCAGGCAAGTTGTTGGAAGGGATTCTGAGGGACAGGATATCCATCTATTTGGAAAGGTAAGGAATGATCAGGAAGAGTCGATGTGGCTTTGTACGTGCACAATTGTTTCTCACTAACTTGAGTGAGTGTTTTGAAGTGACAAAGAAAATTGATTAAGCCAGGCGGTGAATGTTGTTTATATGGACATTCAACAAGGTTCCACAAAGCAGACTGGTTCGCACGGTTAGATAACATGGAATGCAGGTAGAACAAGCCATTACAAAACTGCCTTGAAGGTAGGAGACAGAGGATGATGGAGGGTTGCTTTGCGGACTGGAGGCCTGTGAGCAGCAATGTGCTGCAAGGATGGATATTGGGCCTTTACATAAATGACTTGGATGTGAATATATGAGGTATGGTCAGTAGGTTTACAGAACACACCAAAATTGGATGTGTAGTTACAGTGAAGAAGGTTAGTTCAGAATACCACAGGATCTTGATCAGATGGGCCATTGGAGCAAGGAATGGCAGACGGAGTTCAATTAAGATAAATGTGAGCTGTTGTATTTTGGAAAGGCAAATCAGGGCAGGACTTAATGGTAAAGTCCTGGGGAACGTTACTGAACAAAGGGACCTTGGAATGAAGGTTCATCGTTCCTTGAAAATAGAGTCACAGGTAGGCGGGGGAGTGGATGCAGCATTTGGTACGCTCCCCGGTATTGGTCAATGCATTGAATGCAGCTGTTGTCATATTATGGCTGTACAGAACACTGATTAAGGCCCTTCTGGAATTCTGTCTTCAGTTCCAATCTCCCAATCACAACATTTAAAAGGGTTCCAACTGGGTACATGAATAGGAAGGGTTTTTATGGATACAGGCCAATAGATGGTAAATGGGAATCCATTAGTTTAGGATTCCTTGTTGGCACGGACGAATTGGACTGAAGGTCTGTTTCTTTGATCATAATAAATTAAGATGCATTCCTCTATTTTGCGGAGAGCTAGCTGAAGCACAGATAATTATCCTTGGAGCTGAGAAGGTGAAGCAGTGATTTCGACCTGGTGCAGATTTGGTTCCAAGGTCTTCAATTTGCAGAGAGAGAGAGGAATTGTTAACACTGTCACAATTTTTAGTAACTACTTTCAATTAATTGGCAAATAATACAAGGTGAAAATGTGAACACTATTTTCCTCAGTAAGTTCTGAGCATCTGGAACAGTCTGAATGTCACAGATTCAGCAGGTATTCTGAAACAGAGGGTGGGGTGGAGGGATAAAAGGAGTAAAGGATAGGTGGGGATAGAGTGAGAAGAACAGTTGGATAAAGGAGTGGATAACAATCTGGCTGGGGGAGGGTGATTAGCTGTTAATGGAGACTGTTAGTGGCGAACCATAGGTAGTGTGTAATGGCAGGCTGTGAGAACGAGGACTGGTGTGTGGGGTAGGGGGGCGAGGACATGAGGTTGTTAACTTATGGTTAGTCACTAACTGTCTCCATTGTAAGCTGTTTTTTTTTTATTTCAAAAATATACTTTATTCATAAATGATTTGATGGTCTGTACATTTGATCATGCCATACATATGTCCACATTTACGAACACAGTTTCGAATTTATACTTGTCATTTACAATCCTGTGCATTTTTCAATCTTGTACATATACATATATTTGGCTGAGCCATCAGCAGAGCCCAAAAAAACGTCCGCATGGGCCCCCTGATCTTCTTTAGGCAGGCCGATCTTACACGGTGGTCTTTCCCCACCGCGCCTTGACGGCAGCTGCCCCAAGCTTCAGTGCGTCCCTCAACACGTAGTCTTGGACCTTGGAATGTGCCAGTCTGCAACACTCGGTCGGGGTCAACTCCTTCAGCTGGAAGATCAACAGGTTTCGGACCGCCCAGAGAGCGTCCTTCACCGAGTTGATGATCCTCCAGGCGCAGTTAATGTTCGTCTCGGTGTGAGTCCCAGGGAACAGGCCGGAGAGCACGGAGTCCCGTGTCATGGCGCTGCTCGGGACGAACCTCGACAAGCACCACTGCATTCCTCTCCAGACTTCCTCTGCATAGGCACATTCCAGAAGGAGGTGTGTGACAGTCTCGTCCCCCCCGCAGCCACTTCGAGGGCAGCGTGCGGTGCGGCAGAGAGTCCAGGCGTGCATAAAGGATCTCACAGGCAGAGCCCTTCTCACCACCAGCCAAGCCACGTCTTGGTGCTTGTTGGAAAGTTCTGGCGATGAGGCATTCTGCCTAATGACTTTGACAGTCTGCTCAGGGAACCGCACGACAGGATCCGCCCTCTCCTTTTCCCGAAGGGTCTCAAGGACGCTACGTGCTGACCACTTCCTGATGGACTTGTGGTCAAAGGTGTTTTTTCTCATAAATTTCTCCACGAAGGACAGGTGATACGGAACGGTCCAACTACTCGGAGCGTTCCGCGGCAGCGAGGCCAGGCCCATCCTTCGCAACACCGGGGACAGGTAGAACCTCAGCACGTGGTGACACTTGGTGTTTGCGTACCGGGGATCCACGCACAGCTTGATGCAGCCACACACAAAGGTGGCCATCAGGGTGAGGGTGGCATTGGGCGTGTTTTTTCCCCCATTGCACCGGTCTTTGTACATAGAGTCTCTTCGGACCCGGTCCATCTTTGATCTCCAAATGAATTGGAAGATGGCCCGGGTGACTGCGGCGGCACAGGTCCTGGGGATAGGCCAGACCTGTGCCACATTTCGCAATACTGAGAGTACCTCACACCTGATGACCAGGTTTTTTCCCGCGATGGAGAGCGACCGTTGCCCCCATCTGCCTAGTTTCTGTCTCATCTTCCTGATCCGCTCCTCCCAGGTCTTGGCGCACGCCCCAGCCCCCCCGAACCAAATTCCCAGCACCTTCAGGTGGTCAGTCCTGACGGTGAAGGGGATAGAGGATTGGTTGGCCCAGTTCCCGAAGAGCATGGCCTCGCTCTTGCCTCGGTTTACCTTGGCCCCCGAGGCCCGTTCGAACTGGTCACAGATGCACACGTGTCTGTGCACGGACAGCGGATCCGAGCAGAAAACAGCGACGTCATCCATGTACAGAGAGGCCTTAACCTGCAGGCCCCCGCTGCCAGGAATAGTCACCCCTCTCAGGCTCGCATCCTTCCTGATGGATTCGGCAAATGGCTCTATGCAACACACAAACAAGGCGGGTGAGAGGGGGCACCCCTGCCTGACTCCAGATCTTACAGGGAAGCTATCCGATTCCCACCCATTGATTGAGACTGCACTGACAATGTTGGCGTAGAGCAGTCTGATCCAATTTCCGATTCCCTCCCCAAAGCCCATTTTGGAGAGGACATCCCTCATATATGTATGCGATATCCTGTCAAAGGCTTTCTCCTGGTCCAGGCTGATGAGGCAGGTGTCCACCCCCCTGTCCTGCACGTAGGCGATCGTATCCCTGAGGAGTGCAAGACTCTCAGAGATCTTCCTGCCCGGTACAGCACAGGTTTGGTCCGGGTGGATCACCGATCCCAGAGCAGACCTGACCCGGTTGGCAATGACCTTTGACAAGATTTTGTAGTCTGCATTTAACAGTGAGATTGGTCTCCAATTTCTAATTTCCTCCCTCTCCCCCTTCCGCTTGTAGACGAGGGTGATGATGCCTTTCCTCATGGATTCACTCATGGTACCTGCCCGAAGCATACTGACATACACCTCCAACAGGTCCTGGCCGATCAAGTCCCAAAGAGCGGAATAAACCTCGACCGGTAAGCCGTCGCTTCCGGAGTTTTATTCTTTTCGAAGGACTCGAGGGCCTTGGTCAGTTCATCCAGAGATAGCGGCTGGTCCAGCCTCTCTCGTGTTCCGTCATCTAGGACCTCCGTGATAGAGGACAGGAACGACTGGGAGGCCGCGCTGTCGGTTGGCTTCGAGTCATATGGGCTGGCGTAGAAGGATTTGCTGATCCTCATGACGTCAGCCTGAGATGACGTTACCGAGCCATCTTCTTCCTTCAGGCTGCTGAGCACGGAGCTCTCTTTGTGCACCTTCTGGAAGAAGACACGTGAGCACGTCTCGTCCTGCTCCACCGAGCGGACCCTGGACTGGAAGATTATCCTGGAGGCCTCCGACGCAAAGAGCGAGGCTTGCTGGCCCTTCACCTCCTTGAGGTCCTCCGTGACATCGACCCCCATCGTCTGCAGCAGGAGCAGGTTCTGCATACTTTCCTGGAGCTGGGACAGTTTTCCCCGCCTCTCTCTCGCCTCCTGGACACCTTTGAGGATAAAGAACCTCTTGATGTTCCCTTTTACCGTTTCCCACCAGTCCGCTGGAGACTCAAAGAGGGGCTTCACGGTTCTCCAACCTGCGTAATCCCTCTTGAGCTCTTCGATGTTTCCCGGGGTCAACAGTTTAGTGTTCAGTTTCCACGTTCCCTTGCCCACCCGCTGTTCGTCCTGTAGGTGACAGTCGGCCAGCAGGAGGCAGTGGTCAGAGAAGAACACCGGCTTGACTTCGGTGGATCTGACCGAGAGCGTTCGGGACACAAACAGGTAATCTATCCTTGAGCGGATAGACCCGTCTGCCCGTGACCAGGTGTATCTACGCTGCGCTCCATCTGCAGGGGTGCTGAAGACGTCGTGCAGCTTGGCGTCTTTGACCGTTTCCATCAGGGCCCTGGACGTAGCATCCGGTTTACTGTCCCCCCCGCCGGATCGTCCATCTGCATCAATGATGCAGTTGAAGTCTCCGGCCAGAATGACCGGCCTGGACATAGCCAGCAGCAGTGGAACCTGTTGCAGGACGGCCAACCGTTCACTCTTACCCACTGGGGCGTACACGTTGATTAGTCTCACTGGAGCGTTTCTGTCTTTAACGTCCGCGACGAGGAGGCGTCCGCCCACCACCTCCTTAACCTCGGAGATGGTGAAGTTGCCTCCCCGCAACAGGATACCCAGGCCGGAGGCGCGGCTATCGTTGCCCCCCGACCACACCGACGGCCCGTGGGCCCACAAGCTCGACCATCTCCTGTAACTGCTGAGGTGCGGTGTCCCACACTCCTGCAGAAACAGGACATCGGCTTTGACGTGGGCCAGGAAGGCCAGCGTTGAAACACATTGCGTAGCCGATTTAATGCTACGCACATTTATGCTGGCAATTTTAAACCCCATTTTACCAGTTTACGGGGTTACCAGTGTCCATTTTCTTCTGGTCTTGCTCCAGTGGGGTAGCTGCGTGCATCTCCGTGGTGACGGCAAACTGCTGGACCTTCCCAGGGTTGAGGTAGTTGTCCAGCTCCACGCTGGAGTCATGTCCCCGCTCTGGTGTCATCGTGTCAGACCCAGGGTCCATATCGCCCCGTTCTCCATCTGACAGCAGGGCTGTCACAGGGCCGCTGCTCCCAGTTACCTGGAGCTGTGGGCCAGTGGGTACCCCTTGGTTCTCACCGGGTAGGGGGAGGCCTTCACCCATCCCCTCAGAGGGATCGTCTTTTCCTTCTTGGGCGGTGCTGCCCTCCTTTCTCCCCACGGCGCTCTGCCTCTTCCTCCGGAGGCGACCCTTCTTGCGCCCGTCCTCACCCTCGGAGGAGCTGCCTGTATCCTCCTCTTGGAGGTGTCTCTTCCCCCTTCGCTTGGTGGCTTTGGGGCCCTCGAGAGGTTTCCTCTTCCTGTTTTTGATGATAATCCACTGCTCTGCCTCCTTTGATCCCTCCTCTTCCATTTCCTCCATCTGTCTTGCAGGAGCTTGGGTCGGCTGCTGCATCTCCCCACTGTCTGCCGCCTGCTCCTCTACAACCTTCCCTTCCTTCTGGGTGCCTCCAGACACCGTTCCTTTGCTGATTCGCGGTACCTCGCTGGACTTTGTCGGTCCGCGGCTCGTGTTGCCACCTCCAGCCATCTGTGCGTAGGTGCCCCCCCCCACCCCGTCTTGGGCAGGCCTTGTACATGTGGCCCGCCTCTCCACACAGGTTGCAGCTCTTTTCTTCCTGACAGTCCTTAGTCAAGTGACCCTCCTGTTTGCAGTTCCTGCAGATGGTCACTTTGCAATCCACCGCCACGTGTCCCGACTTCCCGCAGGTTCGGCACACTTTCGGCTGCCCTGCATATGTCAGGTAGCCTCTGCTCCCTCCGATTGCGAAGCTCGAGGGTGGGTGGAGGATGTTCCCAATATCATCGGCCCTCAGAGTTACCCTGACCTGCCGCTTACTGGTCCAGATCCCAAAGGGGTCGATCACATCAGTGGCTTCTCCCTCAACTTGGACGTACCTTCCCAGGAAGGTCAGGACATCAGCTGCTGGAACGTAGGGGTTGTACATATGGATTGCGACAACCCGATTCCTCTGTGCAGGAAGCACACACAATGGGGTCGCCGACAAGATGGAAAACAGTCGCTCTCCTTCTTTCTCCTTAAAGACCTTCAGGAGCTGTTCGCACTGCTTCACGCTTCTGAAGGTCACATCAAAGTAGCCTGCCCCAGGGAAATCCTGCAGACAGTACACATCCGCAGCTACAAGCCCGCAACATTCCAACAGAACTTTCTTCACAAACACTGTCCGATCCACTGGTGTGTGCTCCTCCTCTTTCTTCACAGTCACCCTGACTGTGTTCCGAATGCCCTGGCCCGGGCAGCAAGTGGCTGCTGAGGCCATAGCTCAGAGGTTGGCTGGTCCCTGAATTGGCGTTAGGCCGAAGCCAGCATGAAGATCCACCAAGAGCAGGTCAGCACAACCAAACGATCCTCCAACGTCCAATCACGATCCAGCGATGATCTCTTCACTAGCTCTGATGACTCGCAACTCGACACCTGTCCTGATAAGAACAGACACTTGATCTTAGCCAAAAGGCCGAGAAGCGATATGCTGTTGCCCACCTATATCACTCCACGATTGGAGCTGCCGAGGACACAAACCTTTGGAATATCTTCCCTAAACCTCTCTGTCCGCCTTAAAGATGTATCTAAAAATCGTTCTCTTTAATCAACGTTTCCATCATGCGTGAAACATTTGAGGAGATTTGTCAATGTGAAAGGCTCCATACAATGCAGGTAGTTGTTGTTATTGTCTGACATCAGGTGAAACAGGGATGAGCCCTCTCTCTCTCTCTCTCTCTCTCTGAGACCTGATGAACAGCAAAAGCAGGAAGCACTGAGCATGCTCCAGCCCACAATGAGCCTCGCATTATTGATGTCAGCGCAGGACCAATGAGTGGGGGAACAGGGGCTAGAGGTGCTAGTGGGTCCTTCAACCAATCGGAGTGAATGAGGGGCGGGTCAATACTCAACCACGTGATAAACATCACGGACTGTACAGTGTTGTTGTGACCAAGGCATTGGAAATGTGTGAAGGTGAAGGACAGGGGAAAGGAAAGACACATTGACCAGGAAGAGAAGGAAATTTTCATGGTATGGGATGAGAGGTTTTACAGAACTTAGTGCACATTGTAAAACACAAATTTGAATTTCCCAAATTCTGCACCATTTTCCCTCCCTATAATGCATTTTGCACTCCCTGAAATATCAACTGTGTGTTTCTCCCTCCACAGATACCAGTGATCAGTACCAAAGCCCCATTGCCTGTGGAGAAGGTGGTGTTTGACTTCCTTGTACAGCTGCAGTTAGATTAGATTAGATTACTTACAGTGTGGAAACAGACCCTTCGGCCCAACAGGTCCACACCGCCCCGCCGAAGCGTAACTCACATCTCCACCTCCACCTCCACCTCCACCTCCACCTCCACCTCCGATCAGGCTCAGAGTTGAGTAACAGCATCCTTGAAGAGGCTGATTAGTAAACATGTCCAAGCCACCAGGCCATACTGTCTCCCAGCTGTCCCTGCCTGAGTCTCCAAACAGAACCTTCCTGTAGTGTCTCTCCTGTCAGACTCTCCCATTGCTCAGTATGTCCAGGATCCCCTCCTGCTGCTGTACTGCTCCTGTCCCTCACTGACCTGTCCATCCCCCAGTGTCCTCCACATTTATTCCTCGTTTACAATCCCATTGACCCAGTCCTCCAGCCCCGCCCCCTCCAGTCGATCGAGACGGCTCAGTAGTTAGCACTGCTGCGTCACAGCACCAGGTACCCGGGTTCGATTCCGACCACGGGCGACTGTCTGTGTGGAGTTTGCTCATTCTCCCCGTGTCTGAGCGGGTTTCCTCCCACAATCCAAAGATGTGCAGGGCAGGTGAATTGGCCATGCTAACTTGCCCATAGTATAAGTTACATTAGTTAGGGGGAATGGGTCTGTGTAAGTTACTGTTTGGAGGGTCAGTATGGACTTGTTTGGCCGAAGGGCCTGTTTCCATACTGTAGGGATTCTGATATATTGGGCAGCAGCTGCTGTCAATCACCCGGACTCCTGTATGATCAGGAGCTCGTGGTGTAGGAGGGGAGACAAGTGCACGGGCGCAGTGCTGGCCAACAGTGGGAGTATGCGCAGTATAGATCAGTGCCTGGGAAGGAGGCTGTGGGTGTGAGGGATAAATCTATCATTAGCAGCTTCATCCCTCTGGGAGCAGGACCCAGGGGAATGGCTCCTTTCTTGCTACCCTGACATGTGATCAGACTATCAGTGGTGCAGCGTTTTGCAGAAAGTTATCAGAACTCTTTTGTGAAGATTCAGGGTTGTTATGGAAAGGGACAAGGATGGGCCTGCAATTAGAATTCTAATTTGTCTCATTTTAGTCAGATGGGTCTTGGCCAGAGTGTGCAGGAAGCAGTGTATGCAGGATGGTTCTCATCAGGAGCAAGGAAACTGAATTCGAAGAGAGAGTCTGTGAGAACTGGGTGTGGAGGAAAGGAGTGGGGGGATTGGTTTGGATTTCAGTTCACAGAAGAGAGAAATTGTGAGACTGAGGTTTAAAGATTTGGGGGAACAAGGAAACTACAGTTTAATACTACAATTGTCTTATGAATTTCCATCCTGTATTAACAGTGGTAACTTGTGTGCTCTGTTGTATGGTACTGAAAGGGTGTATTTGCAGATGAGAAATACAAATTAAACTTCATGTTCAGATCTGATAGTTACTTGATCCGTGCTGATCTGAATATCATTGGCCTTCTCATCTGGAAGGAAAGGTGTGCATTCTGTCCGTGGGCGAATATTTCAAATCTGTGTGACTGGAAAAAGTACTGAGACACAGCCAAGTCCATGTCAGCGTGGTGAGTGTGGAGAGAGATTTCATTTGTTTTTGAAAGTCTGGAAAATCATGGCACATTTCCCAGGAACAATTAAGCCACAACTTTGCTTTGTAGAAGGACAAGTCTTTAATTAACCATGCAACCAGAAAGACACAAGGATACCTGCACCGTGGGAAACACTATGAAAACGGGATTGTTGTAAAGGAGTTCATTCTCGATCATGGATTGTAATCCATTGGCATTGTCACGTCGGTTCCAGCACCATGGGAAATACTGGAAATATGATGAATGTAATGTAGGTTTCAGGGTCTGAGTTATAGGGAGAGGTTGGACAAGTGAGGATTTTATGTTTATAGCAGAGGAAACTGAGGGGGTTCTTTTCTGGAAGTGTATAAGACCATGAGGGGCATGGGTAAGGTGAATGCACTCAGTCTTTTTCCCAGGAACTCAAGGATTGGACGGCTTGATTGGATCAGTTTAAGGTTAGAGGAGAAAGAATAAAAGGGAAGCTGAGGGGCAACTGTTTTACCCAGAGGGTGGTATGTATATGGAATGAGCTGCCAGTGGAAGTGGTTCAGGCAGGAACACTCACAACAGGTAAAAGGCATTTGGACAAATACATGGATAGGAAAGGGTCAGAAGCAAATGGGCCAAGTGCAGGGAAATGGGGTTAGTGTGGATGGACATTCTGGTCGGCATGGGCCAGTTTGGGCCAAAAAGCCTGTCTCTGATGTCAGACTCTATGACTCTAAGTGCATTTGCTATTTCTCCCACTAACTCTGTTGGTATCCTGGGATGTATTCCATCAGGGCAATGAGACTTGTCTACCTTTAGCTACATTAGCATATCCAGCTCTAACTCTTTCACGATAATGGTTGTTATCTAGGTCCTCACCTTCCTCAGTCTCCTTATCAATTACTGGCATTCTCTTCGTATCCTCCATTGTGAAGACTGACTGCTGGATAGGAATAACTGGGCACAGAACTCTGAGAGGTCTTCTTTGAGTCTTTATTGATGAGACACGGCAGTTACCTGGGTAGTGTACATGCAAAACACCTCCAGGCAGCATCAGGTAACTCCCCACCTGTCCAATGTACAGCTCCCACTCTTATACCTTTGTGGTTTGGGACTTTGAATAGAGACTGTCTCTCAGTATTATCTCCATGGCAACGGCAGTTAGAAAGTCTAGTTCAGTTCAGCACTTTGTGGTTAAACCACACACCCCTCCCCCACGCCCCTGTAGCTCCCTCAAGTATGTGACAGGCACTTCAGTTTCAGTGGGGCTGTCTATCAGGATTCTGATGTGGAGGAGCTGGTGGACAAAGTTAAAAACCACACATCACCAGGTTATAGTCCAACAGGATTATTTGGAAGTACAAGCTTTTGGAGTGTGCTGTGATTTTTAACTTGCTCAGGATTATCTCTATGGTAACAGTTAAGTGCTTCAACAATTAGAGGCCATATGTTCCCCAAACAACATGTTCCCCTCTAGCAGTATAAACTGTTATTCCAGCCCTGGGGATAGCTATTAATCACTTTTCTCCCCCAATCCCATCTCGCTTTCTGTTGATCTTTAAAGTTTTTCTAATCTCCATGGTCATTGCCAATCTGTATGCCTTCTACTTCAGTTTGATAGACTCCCTTATTTCCTGAGCCACCCATGGCAGATTATTCCTTTTCCTACAGTCCTTCCTTTTCGCTGATATATACTTTTGCTGAGCAATTCAAAATATTTATTTGATATTCCCGCACTGTCCGTCAACTTTCCCACCATAAAGTCTTTGTTTCCAGTCTACGTTAGCCAACTCCTGCCTCATCCTATTGTCGTCTCCTTTTGTTTAAGCACTGGATCTTGGGATTGGATTTAATCTTCCAACTTTTCATCTTTGTTCTAAGGTCAGACAGACTTATCAGAATTCTTTTATCAGATTACGAGGTGAGGCGATGTTTCCTGGGTGTTTTGGGTTTCATTGTCAGTGACCTTGGCTTTGTAATAAAGTACAGGATGGATATTCACACTGCGAATGTACGACGCAATCTAAAACCATAAATCACTGTCTCCCCTCAGTTTAAAATTGCAAAATCATTATCTCCTACACGCTTCCTCACTATCTAAGATTGGAATGCTAATCCACCTGACTATCTGTCATTTTCCGAAAATCTCCTTTGGTGAAGGTGGTAATGTTTGGATTCAGCTTTCCAGTTATTACCGCCTCTCCAAGAACACCCTGCTTTATCCTCAATCGTAGAATAGCCTTTATCCACAATCATAGAATAGAATCCCAACTGTGTGGCAGGAGAGCATTGGCCCGTCAAACCCCACCAAACATCCAAAGAGCATCCCACCTGGAGCACTCCATCCCTGTAACACTGCATTTCCCATGGCTGATCCACTGAATCTGCACAATCATGGAGACTGTGGACATGTCCACACGACCCGCCGAAGCGCAACCCACCCATACCCCTACATTTACCCCTTACCTAACACTACGGGCACACACAGAAACACAAAAGGCAGCATGTGTACCTGAGTTGAATGAACCTGGACTTAGGAAAATGTGACAACAATCACAACTAGTTAGAATTACAGAATCCCTTAGGTGCACAAAGAGACTATTCGGTCCATCGAGTCTGCAATGACCTGCTGTCCCACCCTACCTCCATAACCCCACATTTAGCATGGCTAACCCAACCCACCTTACCTACACACTACAGGCCATGTTAGCACGGCCAATCCATCAAACCTGCACATCTGTGGGAGGGTCACATATTATGTCTAAGTGCTCAGGATTGTGGATGAAGGCTCACAAATACTTGAGTCTGACGCAAATCCTCTTTTATTTACAAAATAAAATCTGGGGGAAATTGCAGCCAGACAGATTTCCAATTATCTCATGAGGAAGAGAATTCACAACTTGTGCTCCTGACCCAGGGTGCGCAGTGAAGTCACAGAGGTCTGGGAACCATCAGAAATGTAACAAGTTGTGTGCAAGGTGGGGGTGAGACAAGGACAAAAAGACAGTCTGTCACATGGGGGAAGGCAGGAGAAATTAAATTGCAGAAATGGTAGTCCCTCAAGGCCATGGGGAATGGATTTAGGGCTGGGAAAGAAACCAGGAAAAAAGGTGAGTAGCTGTCAAAGAAATACATTGAAAAAACAGATTATAACAACATAGAGGGAAGAGTACACAGTCTGAAATTGCTGCTCTCGTTGGTGAGTACATAACGCTGTAAAGCCTGGGTCATTCTATTACAGCCAACACATGCAGGATAGGCCAAGTGGCCTCAATCTGTGCTGAACTTTCTGATAAATTTATTCTGACATTTGGAATTCAGGTCGGATGATGTTCATAAATTCTCAAATTGGACTTGAGTTTAATATTCTGGAGAAATGTTAAATCAATCACAATGATCCCATTCTGCAGACTTTAGTCCGCAGCCCTGCATGTTCCAGCATCTCAGTTACATCCATGTCCTTTTATTCTAATGGGATGCTGGTTACTCAATCTGCCAGTCCATCAATGAGTTCCTGCTCCACCATCATCTCCGAGTGAAATGAATTCTCCCCTCCCCTTCTTTCTGGGAATTTGTTTCAATCTAAATCCTTCAGTTTCTGACCTCTCAGTTAATGAATAGCTCCTTCCTATCCATTCGATCTGGATTCCTCAGCATTTTATCACTTCAATTAAATCTCAGCTCATCCTCCTCAGAAATCATCCCCAGCCTATCCAATCTTTCCTCAGAGCAGATATTTTCCAATTGTAGAAACATTCTGATCAATCTCCTCTGTACCCTCTCTGGTGTGATCACATCAACCCTGGAATAAGGGGATCAGAAATGTGTACAGTACTTTAACCGCAGTCAAACGAGTGTTCCGGACATTTCCCGTGTCACCTCCGTGTTCCTGTGGTTGTCACTCACACAAGAGTGTCCTGGTTTTCCCACATGGAACTAGATGTGCACTCCATGGGGCTGGGATTCCCTACCATGTGTTTATTTGTTAACTAATCCTAAATTAACTTCAGATTAAAACAACATTATCAGCTACCCACCAATCAACTTCTTCCATTATACTCAAGTCACCTTACTTTTTAAAATCTCTTTTAAATTATTAATATCTAAACACAACAGGCTTTAATTTGCTGATCAAGTATTCAGATGTCTCCACTGTTACAATCACTTGAAGATTATCTTTACCTTCAGCTACATTTGGTGAATTGAACACTGATTGTAAATATATGAATATCAAACGGACTTGAGTTTTATGGTAATTAATCCAGTCTGACATTCTTGTTGGTTAATATCTTGAAGAGAACTGTCCCCAGAACTCCAGCTGTGCTCTGACTTCATTCACAACTGGATGTGGCTGGACTACAGATTTAAGATCTGGTCCGAAGTTTCCCGGATTGCTTCACTCTGTCTATCACTTGCTGCTTATGCTGTTAGGCACACAAGTAGTCCTCCTTGGTAACTTCATCAGGTTAACACCTCATTTTTAGGTATTCATGCTGCTGTTACTGACATGCCCTCCTGAATTCTCTCAGTTGAATGAGGATTGATCCACTGGTTTGATGGTAAGAGGTAAGTTGGGGAATATGCTGGGCCGTGATTCTGTAAGTTTTGTTGGAGTACAATTCTACTGCTGTTGTTGGAAGGAAAGAGCTAAACGCTTACACTATTGGCCCCATATACTACATGCAGGATCATGAACACTAATAGGCCAAGACATGAAATACGAGCAACACTGTACAATGATGCAGGATCACAACCGCAGTAAGGGGAGTTTAAGATCCAACTTGACATAGGAGTAGGGAAAGAAGCGGCTGATCAGATTGTCTCATTCATAATCATAA
Organism: Chiloscyllium punctatum; assembly: GCF_047496795.1. Taxonomy (NCBI): domain Eukaryota; kingdom Metazoa; phylum Chordata; class Chondrichthyes; order Orectolobiformes; family Hemiscylliidae; genus Chiloscyllium; species Chiloscyllium punctatum. The sequence goes on from NC_092742.1 coordinate 113,681,690, forward strand.
AGAGACTCTGAGATTATTGTACTGTTGGAGGTGAGGCTGGAGGAGGTTGGGGAGAAGGAGAGTTCTTCTACAAAAACTAATCTGCCTGAGAGTTGTAAGATAGAATTGATTGCTATGCATTTAACAGAAAGCTTATTGAAACTGGTTTTATCCCCAAAAGATAACAAGACTGATGGTTCTTCTAATCATCATCAGAAACAAACCCCAGAATACATGGTTCGGAGATGGATGTCAACAGCCAATCAACATCCAACTCCTGCAATCATTGAGCAAACGTATGTGTGATGACCCAGTTCTGATGAACCAGACAATCATTGTTCGCTCTGTGCAGATGGAAAGCGATGTGGGGAAATATTGGCCGAGTGGTATTGTCGTGAGACAGTTAATCTAAAAACCCAGATAGTGTTCTGGAGACCTGGGTTCAAAGCCTGCTGCAGCGGGGGGGGGGGGATTTGAATTCAATAAAAAAAAACTTGTGAATTTAGAGTCTAATGATGACCATTAATCGATTGTCAGAAAAACCCATCTGGATCACTAATGCCCTTTCAGGAAGGAAGCTGCCATCCTTCCCTGGTCTGGCCTACATTGTGTCCTCAGACTCACAGCAATGTGGTTGACTCTTACCTGCCTTCTGGGCAATTAGGGACAGGCAGTAAATGCTGCCGGGCCAGCGACATCCTCATCCTGTGAATGAATAAAGGAAAATAAAAATCTGTACATGTTCAACGATGTTGTGAACATTTCCAAAGCTAAGATCTCTATGTGCACAACTTTGAGCTGCCAAAACCATTGTTCATTACTTGGCGTGAAAAAGAGAAAAAAATCCTTCAACTGTGGCTATCAGTCAATTCACTGGTGTCTCAGCAGGATGGATGCCTGAGTGAATCCCATCTCCCCTCCCCGCCCCCCCCCCCCCCACACACACACACACACACACGTGGGATGGGTAAAGAATTCCCTTCTGGCATTCCCCACATTTCCAGAGTCAATCCCCAGTGTGGCTGCACTGGTGTTTTTGCCATTTCTGATAAATGCTAGCAGACTGTTGCACACACCATTACCCTGCACCCCTCACCACCCCCCCCCCCCCCCCCAAAGAGCCCAGTATAAAGCAGTAAACATTATCTCCTGCTGTGGAGGGACAGCCTGTATTGGTCTGAGTAGGAACACAGATTTACCTAAATGACAACTTAATCGGTGACCAGAGCAAGTTAAGCAAGTCCCAATAAAATGCATTATCGCACAGAAAGAGGCCCATCAAATCCAAGCTGGCTCTCTGTAGCAGAATCCCATATTCTCATTCCCCATACGTACCCCAAACTCTGCAAGTTTATTTCCCTCAGAACTGATCTAATTGTTATTATCAATCATTGATCTTCTCTACTTGCATCACCATAATAGGCACCATGTTCTGCATATTTCCAGCCAATACAGTCAGCAGAAACACTTGCTCATCTTCCGCTGTCTCAAAACCTTACATCTGACCTTAACTCTTGTGCCATCACCTATCGAATGCCGATATTTTTGTCTGCTATATCTAGGTCTGTTATAATCTTATACAGCTCTATCAAAAATATATCCAACTTCTTCACTTCAAAGAAAATCACAATTTCTTCAAATCAATCCAGTGACTGCATTTTCTTCATCAGTGAACCACTCCAGTAAGTCTGTATGCCACAGTCTGAAGATCACTCATATCCTTCATTGTTGATGCCTATTTTGTTCCACAAATCCAGACGATGCAAGTTTTCTGCACAACAACAGTAGCTTTATTATCGGACAGCCGGCAAGAGTTTCAAAGTGTTTCTAAAGTAGCTGAGTGTCTACTTGTAGAGACTCTTCTTCACAAATCTCTGCCTTACCCACAGAGCAAGTATATTTAATAGGAATTAGACATAGGCATATCAGTGCAGAACAGGCCCTTCGGCCCTCAATATTGCGCTGACCTGTGGAATTTTCTCAACTCGTCCCCCTGCACTATCCCAAAATCATCCATGAGCTTATCTAAGGATTGTTTAAAACTCCCTAATGTGGCTGAGTTGACTACCTTAGCTGGTATGGCATTCCACACCCTTACCACTCTCTCTCTGTAACGAATTTGCCTCTGACATCTGTCTTAAATCTATCACGCCTCAATTTGTAGTTGTGCCCTCTTGTGCAAGCTGTCATCATCATCCTAAGAAAAAGACTATCACTGTCTACCATATCTAATCCTCTGATCATCTTGCATGTCTCTATCAAATTCTCCCCCCCCCCTTAGCCACCTTCTTTCTAATGAGAACAGATCCAAGTCTCTCAGCCGTTTCTCATAAGACCTTCCCTCCACACCAGACATGACCCTGATAAATCTCCTCTGCACCTTTTCCAATGCTTCCACATCCTTTTTGTAATGGGGCGACCAGAACTGTACACAATATTAAAACTGGCCACACCAGCATTTTGTATAGTTGCAGCATGATATAGAACTCAATCCCTCTACCAATGAAACCTAACATGCCGTATGCTGCTTTAACAGCACTATCCACCTTGGTGGCAACCTTCAGGGATCTATGTACATGGACTCCAACATCCCTCTGCACACCCACACTACCAAGAATCTTTCCATTGACCCAGTACTCTGCCTTCCTGTTATTCTTCTCAAAGTGCATCACCTCACATTTAGCTGCATTGAACTGCACTTGCACCTCTCAGCCCAATTCTGCGGTTTATCTAAATCCCCCTGCAACCTGTAACATTCTTGCAAACTGTCTACTACTCCACAGACTTTAGTGTCGTCTGCAAATTTACTAATCCATCCACCTATGCCTGCGTCTAAGTCATTTCTCAAAATGACAAACAGCAGTGGTCCCAAAACAGATCCGTGTGGAACACCACAAGTAACTGGGCTCCAGACTGAATATTTTCCATCAACCACCACTCGCTGCCTTCTTTCAGAAAGCCAGTTTCTAATCCAAACTGCTAAATCACCCTCAACTCCATGCCTCTGCATTTTCTCCATTGGCCTACCATGTGGAACCTTATCAAAGGCTTTACTGAATTCCATGTATACCACGTCAACTGCCCTAGTCTCATCTAAATGCTTGGTCACCTTCTCAAAAAACTCAATGAGGTTTGTGAGACACGACCTGCCATTGACGAAACCATGTTGACTATAAGAAATCAAATTGTTGCTTGTTAGATGATTCTAACTGTTATCTCTTATAATCCTTTCCAAAATCTTTCCTACAATGGAAGTAAGGCTCACTGGTCTATAATTACCTGGGTCATCTCTGCTGCCCTTCTTGAACAAGGGCACAACATTTGCAATCCTCCAGTCCTCGGGTACTAAACCCATAGACAATGATGACTCAAATATCAAAGCCAAAGGCTCTGCTATCTCCTCCCTAGCTTCCCAGAGAATCCACGGATAAACCCCATCCAGCCTGGGAACTTGTCTACTTTCACTCCTTCTAGAATTGATAAAACCTGTGCGTAACTAACCTCAATCCTTTCTAGTCCAATATCTCGTACCTCATTTTTGTCCTCTACAATATTCTCCTTTTCCTGTGTAAACACCGATGAGAAATATTCATTTAGCACTTCTCCAATCTCTGCAGGGTTCACACTCAACTTCCCACTTCTGTCTTTGATTAGCCCTATTCCTACTCTAATCATCCTTTTATTCTTCACATACGTAGAGAAAATTTCAGGATTACCCTTAATTCTGTTTGCTAAAGACTGCTCGTGTCCTCCCTTTGCTTTTCTTAACTCTCTTTAAATCCTCCCTAGCTGATCTGTAACTCTCTATTGCTTCATCTGTACAGTTTTGCCTCATCAACACATAAGCCTCTTTCTTCTTTTTAACAAGAGATACAATTTCTGTCGTAAACCATGGTTTACAAACTCTGTCTGTGCCAGTTGGGTCACCCCACAGACATTGACTTTCCAAAGAGAACAATCCAAGATTTTCTAACCTCTCCCAATCCAGGCAACATCCTGGTAAACCTGTTTCCACCTTCCCAAAAGCCTTCACATTCTTCCTATAATGTGGTGATCAAAACGGCATACAATACCCCAAAGGTGGCCTGATTATAGTTTTATATTCACTCCCCTGACAGAAGAAGGCAAGTCTGCCATTCACCTCCTTCACCACATTCAGGGATCTTTCAGCTTGCAACTGAAGGTCCCTCTGTATATCAGGGCTGCTCAGGACCCTTCCGTTTATTGTATACATTCCTCTTGCTTTGTGTCTTCCAAAACACATCACCTCACACTTGTCTGAATTAAAATATATCTGCAATTTCTCCACAAAACTTTCTGACTCATCTCTTTCTTGCTGTATCCTTTGACATCATTCTTCACGATTCACAACTTCAACAGTTTGTGCCATCTACAAACTTGCTAATTAAAACGTTTACATTTTCAAACTTTTCATTTATGTACATTACAAGCAACAGATGTCCCAGCTCTGACCCTCGTGGAACAGAGGCACTGGTCACAGACCTCCAGCCACCAACATACTCCTGCACAACTGTTGCTGGGAGAAATATCAAAGAGGAGCCTTGAGTTCTGTGCTGAGCAGCATGACCAACGTTTATTCATTGCTCCTTACTAATACATGATGGGTGAGGTCCCTCTCTGGCTCCCCCAGATAAGTCCAGCATTTTGATGTGTTTACTTCATACGTTCCAGTAATATTTTCCCCCTGACCTGAACTCCAGGGTTTGGAATGTCAGCTCGGATATTTCCATGTTTCCTTTCCCAGTCTCTGATTCTCTCAGCTCATGCAGCTGCTTTGCCAGTTCTTTTACAAATGGTTTAACCCTATCCCTGTCATTGCACATCTCCAACCCTCCCACTACCACACATCTCCGGCCCTCCCACTACCATACCCTGTGGTATCTGCATAGTCCATCCAGTCACTAATTCAAAGGGGGACGGTCCCGTCCCCTTTGCTGGGATTGTCCTCAGTTTCATTAGGCTGCTAAATAGTACTCTAACCCATCGCTGTCCTGTCTCTGAGAGAGCCTTAGTCAGACTAGCTTTCAGTGTCTGCGTCATTCCTTCTACTGTCCCAGAGCTCTGGGGGTGGTATGGGGGATGGGATTTCTGTTCAGTCCCAAACAGGGCACATAGCTAAAGAGCTATGTTCCCTGTAACATTTGTCCCTTGGTCAGAATCTGCAGGGGAATGCTTCCACCCATTGAGTAAACCTATTTATTAAAACCCAGCAGGACTTCCTTCCCTGGGATTGGGTGTGTGTGTAAGATCCATCTGTAATTGTTCCCATGGGCCCCTGGGTCCCTGCTGCTGCCTCCATTTTATTGCTTTCCCTGGCTCAAACTGTGAACAGACTACACACCTTCGACAAAACCTTGCTGTATTTCTCTCTGTTCCAGGCAAGGATTGCAGTGGATCATCTGATATTGCATTTTATCCTTCCCAATATGGGCCAGCCCATGATATGTTTTTGATAATGTTTGTCTCAAACATTGTCGTGGCACTGCTGGATCATCCAGACTCCGACGTGTCCTATTACTGCCCCACCCTTTTCCCATTCCTGTTTCTGCTGTTGTGGGACTGTTTCTGGGAATATCTTTAAACCTTCCTCTCTCACTTCTGTAGCTACGGCCATTGCCATCTCCTCAAATGTCTGCACTGTTTCAGTCAGTATTTCACATATAAGATTATTAAAGTATTGGACACTCTGGAGGCAGGAAGCAAGTTTCTGCTGATGGGTGAGTCCTGAACCAGAGGACACAGTTTAAAAATAAGGGGTAGGCCACTTAGAACAGAGTTGAGGAGAAACTTCTTCACCCAGAGAATGGTGGGTGTATGGAATGCTCTGCCCCAGAAGGCTGTGGAGGCCAAGTCTCTGGGTACTTTCAAGAAAGATTTGGATAGAGCTATTAAGGATAGTGGAATCAAGGGTTATGGGGATAAGGCAGGAGCAGGATACTAATTGAGGATGATCAGCCATCATCATAATGAATGGTGGTGCTGTCTCGAAGGGCAGAAGGGCCTACTCCTGCACCTATTGTCTATTGTCTATTCACCTGCCTTATCCACAAATTTACTGCCCCATTGGTGTGGGGTTTTGACTACCTTGTGAGCTCTAATCCTCATTATTGCTGCTTCACTGGGAAAGTTAGCTGCTTCCACTAACTCTCTGACCTGTCCTTCATGCTCTATGTGCCCCAGACAGGGTGATGTACCCTCACCGAGCCCAGGCTATCACTTGGTCATGAACTATACCAAAGGCATGCTGTCTGTCTGTGTATATGCTGACTGCCTGACACCTGGCAAATGTCCGCGCTTCTGTCAGGGCTCTTGATGGTTCTGCCATTTCTGGGTAATTCTCCAAAAAAGTCTTCCAATAATTAAACAATCCTAAAGTTTGCCTTCTCCCCTTCACAGTGTGCGGGTGGATAGTTTTGAAATCATGGTCTTTTGTTTCACTGGGATTGTCCCCCTCCCTTCCTGATTTGATCTCCCTGATGTGATGTCCCAGGTACATCTCTCCCTACCTTCCCACTCTCTGTGGGTTAATTTTAAGCCCGGCCTGCCTGACCTGACCCAATACTCTGTGTAATATCCGGATATGTTCTTTCTCTCCAACTGGGGTAATGAGGTATTGGTAAGATTAAATCGATGCACTCCATCAGCCATGTATCGGTGGGATATACTGGAATATTATGAGGTCCCTGAGGTAACTGGATCCAGGTCTACTGCTTTCCTCAGACAGTAAATACTAGCTTATTCTGACCGTTCTAGGTCCACAGTAACCCATTCACAATATCAAGGGCTGAGACTGTATCCTGTTGCAATTTTAATCCATTAAATAAAGTGGTGTGGTTCACTACTGTAGGATACTCTTTAGTGGCAGATTTACTGAGGGAGGTATAATCAATAGTGAGGTGGGATGAGTTGTCCGGCTTCTGTGAGTTAGTCTGGGATACTGTTGGTCTGACTATTCCCTGCTTCTCTCAATCTGTTACTGTCACAATTATTGCCTTCTCAGCCCCAGCTTTAATGGGATCCAGTTTGTGTGGGGAGTGAGAGGGCCCTCGATCTTTACAGGATGTACAGATAATAACCCACATTCCTGGTTGAGTTACCCGCCCTGCTGTTTGGGTCCTATCTATAACTCCCCAGATTCTGTGACTGTTCCAGTCTCCCTGCAAGGTAACGACTCTGGAGATGTCGCCTCTCCTTTGCTTCCTGTCCCGGGCCTGGCCAGATTGTTCCCATATTAGAGTTTGTGCCTCTACATCAATAGTTGCTCTGAACTGTTCTAAAATGGCAACTTCCAGAATGGTAACTTACTCAGTTTCACACTCCCATATCTGAATATATTTTGCCATATCGATGATCTGCATTGGGACAGATTTATTTCATCCAGCTTCTTTGATTCCCTCTCCAACTGCTCTCATTTTAGTAATTGAGGGGTGAGGGGCAAATCCGTTTCGGTAACTGATATAGATGCTCCTTTTATTAATATTTGTTCTGCTGGTTCCCAAACACAGCGTCAATGAATATTCATGTGCCTACGTGAACACAGGCACACACACAATGTGAACATCTATCTCCTTCTCTCTGCCTACGTTCCTTGTCTATGTGCCCTTTCCTGCTTCCCTTGTAACATTGTGGGTCTGGTTACCCTCCCTGTACTGCAGTACCCTCCCTGTACTGTACTACCCTCCCTGTGTTTCTGAGTTTGTCTCAGCTCTCATGGCCCAATTCAGAATGTGGTTAGAATGATCTCCCACTGGCAGTCCCACGTTTATAATTACAGTTAAATAGGGTCCTATGTCATCTGTTAAATACATCAAACCTATTTCATCATCACAGGTTGGGGTTTGGTAATCCCCCGTGGTCCTTACACACCTCAGGCTTCCTTTCTCTATGATCCTCGATAATACCCTTGGGTCCCTGAGTCACCAAGGTTATTTTAGACCATTCAGTCTGTCCCCTCCCCAGTGTATCCCTGTAATATCTGTGAATGCCTGGAGGCACTCATCGGCTGTGCACTGGGAGGTGGGGGGGGGGGGGGTCGGCCAGCTCAAACCCTCACCCACTCATTGCAGAGACAGGTTCTGCTGTACACGTCCGGGCATCTTGGCCTAAAAGATTTTGCCTAACACCATCATCGGTGAGACTGTACCTCAACTAATTCATCCATATTCTCCCAATAGGGCCCATTCTTACCATTTCTCTATCAGGCTGGGTGTTCATTCACCAACATCTATCATACAGCCAGGTAAACGGTTCAGTTTGGTTTCTGTCAGTTCCCTTTCTTGCCCCCCTCCTGTCTGTCCAAATTTGAGCTTTGATGCCCAGTGGTGCCATAGACACAGCCTTCTGGGGCTTACGGGGCAGTGGGTTATCCCATCCATTGTCGTCGCCCTGTCCATACGTGGGTGCTTTGTCATCTAACCCGTTCCAGTCAGTGTCACCATCCTCACTGCCTTCTGAGGAGAGCGGGGCACTACGGTACCTCCCCCCCCCCCCCACTGGAACTGCCACCTGGCCCTTTTGCTTTAAGGCCTCACGTCTGAGAGCCACCACCTTCACTTGTTCCTGTTTCCCATAATAATTCAACACATCCTGTCATTCCTGGAATAACACAGAGCAAAATGTGAATTTGGTTTTACTTGAAATATTAATAATTTGACATTCACTTTACATATCTTTAAAGGTGAAAATTCTACTCTGATTATTTAAGTGAATTTAACATGATCATACAGTGAAAATAACCCTCATAATCAACGATAATGAATGAACTGAATAATATGTGATTATTTGCACAAGTTCTTGCATTGAAAATTCAATTTTATTTAATGCTTGTCACCCATTACACCATAGGCATTGTTATTAGGGAATAAAGTAATGGAAGGGTATCAGAGAAAATAAATAGACTTTAATTTTAGCTTCACTGCAATAATGAACCAAAACAATATTTGGAAATATCGGTAAACTGCATAACAAAGTTTCCAGTGTCATTATTGACATGAAAATTAATTTAGTTTGCTAGTTGTTTTGCACTAAGAATAATTGGAACTGAATTGTGATTATGAATTGACCATTTAAAATATATTTTAAAGAGAATAGTCATATATATTTTTTGGAGGAAATTAGGAAAGTAAATAAATATGTATACATTGGTATTAATAGTTTTAAAATGTTTAGAAGTTGACTGGGATTATTTGATTGAGAGAGGCTGCATGATTATAAAGACTAATTCACCTTTTTCATTTGCATTGTTGGTTTCACTAGAATCTGTTGTGGTCTAAGCTCTTGTTGTGTGCAATGGACTGTCACTCATAGCTTAATTAACCTGCGAGTCCCTGATCAGGTTTCCTTTGTCTGTAAGACAGTCTGTAAGTTTGGGGCACACCTGCTTTTCTGAGGGGAAACAGATATTCTTTTCAAAGGAAATAAGTGGCACTTCTCACTGAGAATGTTTTCTACCACACACCATAAACAGGGAAGGGTTTTTCTGAAGAATTTCATTGTCTATCTATAAACTGATGGTACCTGTGTTTGTCAGTTTGTGGAGGATTCAGCCCCTTTGTTCTGAGCTGTTTGTATACAAGCAGTTGGTTCATTATGTCTTTGCCGAGAATGTTGTTTACTTTTCCCTTTTACTGTGATTCTGCACGTTAGAATATTCTGAGAGTCAATAATGTTCAATATCTGAACATTAAATGATTTTGACTCTAACAGAGCAGTGGCCTTGTTTTCAGCTCATTATTCACTTTCCATTTCCTGCTTGTGTTGAATGTTACAGAAACAGGCTCTGAGCAATGTTTCCATTCACTTGTGTTGGAGTCACTGACAGCCACGTGATTAGTCAGTTTCAGGCTGATGGATCAGTTTCTCTGTCCTATTAGATGGTGGTCACTTGCTCAGTTTCCGATGGCTCACCTGAGCGTCAGTCCATCAGCTGCTGAAACCCTGCATCCAGCATTTGTTCCCTCTCACAGTGACTACTCCAATACAGTCCCAGCTTGTCTCCCACATTCACCTCCACATCCTCATGATCACCTCAGATTCTACTGTCTGTGTCCTTGCAGCAAGTTGTGTAAGACACCTACTTCAGTTTTAACCTGATCGATATTATGTTCAGGAAGATCATTTCAAAATTTGATTCACCTCTTTTAAACCTACCCGGGCCTTCACCCTGTCCTCCCAGCTAGTTCCACACCTCCCTGAGGTATCTGCATTTATCCAATTCCAGCTGTGTGTCAGTGTTTCTTCTTTTATTCTCCTCCCTGTTGGTGGCTTTAGTTTCAGCTGCCTTGAACCTAAACGTGGTCATTCTCTTCCCCCATTCCCTTCAATTCTCCTCCATTCTATCAGCTCTCCTTAATTTCTACCTGTTTGATCAAGGATTTGGTTTCCACCCTTATCGTTGCCGAACTGTTAATCCAGAGACCCAGGTAATTTCTAGGGACCCTGATTCGAATCCCATCACAGCAGATGTGGAATTTGATTTCAATACAAATCTAGAATTATAAGCCTTTTGATGAAGTTATTCTCAATTGTGGGGTTGTATCTGCGAAGGTCTTTAAACTTTCCTTACTCACTTCTGCAGTTAGTGCCACTGCCTCTTCCCCAAATGTCTGCCCTGCTTCAGTCAGTATTTCACTCGTCTTACCCACATACTTACTGCCCCATTGGTGTGGGGTTTTGACTACCCTGTGAGCTCTAATCTTCATTATTGCTGCTTCACTGGGAAAGTTAGCTGCTCCCACTAACTCTCTGACCTGTACTTCGTGCTCTATGTGGCCCCCAGACAGGGTGATGTACCCTCACCGAGCACAGGTCAACACATGGTCATGAACAATACCAAAGGCATGCTGACTGTATATGTGTACATGTTGACTCCCTGACCCCTGGCTAATGTCAATGCTTCTGTCAGGGCTTGTGATGGTTCTGCCAATTCTGGAGAATTCTCCACAAAATTCCTTCAGTAATTAAACAATCCTAAATTTTGCCTTACCCCCTTCACGGTGTGGGGGTGAATAGTTTTGAAATCACGGTCTGTCGTTCTGCTGGGATTGTCCCCTCTCCCTTCCTGATTTGATATCGCTGATGTGATGTCCCAGGTACATCTCTCCCTACCTTCCCACTCTCTGTAGGTTAATTTTAAGCCCGGCCTGCCTGACCTGACCCTATATTCTGTTTAATATCTGGATATGTTCTTTCTCACCAACTGAGGTAATGAGGTGTTGATAAGATCAATGTGACTAACTCCATCAGCCATATATCGGTGGGATATAGTGGAATATTGTGGGATCCCTGAGGTAACTGGATCCAGGTGTATTGTTTTCCTCAGCCAGTAAACGCCAGCTTATTCTGGAATTCCAGGTGCACAGGTATGGACCAGAACCCATTCACAATATCAAGGGCTGAGACTATATCCTGTTGCAATTTCAATCCATTAAATACAGTGGTATGGTTCGCTAATGTAGGATACTCTTTAGTGGTGGATTTACGGAGGGAGGTATACTCAATAATGAGGTGGGATGAGCTGTCCGGCTTCCGTGAGTTAGTCTGGGATAGTGTCGGTCTGACTATTCACTGCTTCTGTCAATCTGTTACTGTCACAATTACTGCCTCCTGGCCCCAGCTTTGATGGGATTCTGTTTGTGTGGGGAGTGAGAGGGCCCTTAATCTTTACAGGATCGACAGGTAATAACCCGCATTCCTGGTTGAGTTACCCACACTGCTGTTTTGTTCCTAGCTATAACTCCCCAGATTCCCTGACTGTTCCAGTCTCCCTGCAAGGTAACTACTCTGGAGATGTCGCCCCTCCTTTGATTTCTGTCCCGGGTCTGACCAGGTTGTTCCCATATTACAGTTTGTGTCTCTGCATCAATAGTTGGTCCTAACTGTTTGAAACTGACAACTCCCAGAGTGGTCCCTTCCTCAGTGTCCAACCCCCATATCTGATTATATTTTGCCATATCCATGATCTGCGTCGGGAGAGGTTCATTTCATCCAGCTTCCTCGATTCCCTCTCCAACTGCTCTCATTTTAGTAATTGAGGGGTGAGGGGCAAATCCGTGTCGGTAACTGATATAGATGCGCCTGTATTAATATTTGTTCTGCTGCTTCCCAAACACAGCATCAATGAATATTCATGTTCCATAAGTGAACAGATGCACACACACAATGTGAACATCTATCTCCTTCTCTCTGCCTACGTTCCTTGGCTGTGTGCCCTTTCCTGCTTCCCTTGTAACATTGTGGGTCTGGTTACCCTCCCTGTATTGCCGCTATTCCCCTGTGTTTCTGAGTTTGCCTCAGCTCCCATGACCCAATTCAGAAAGTGGTTAGAATAATTCCCACTGGGTGTCCCATGTTTATAATTACAGTTAAATGGGGTCCCAGTTTAAAAACAACAAACTGATATCATCATCACAGAATGGGGTTTTGTAATCCCCGTGGTCCTTACACACCTCAGGCTTTCTCTCTGTCTGATCCTCGATATTAACCTTGGGTCCCTGAGTCACCAAGGTTATTTTAGCCCATAAAGCCTGTCCCCTCCCCAGTGTGTCCCTGTAATATCTGTAAATGCCTGGAGACACAGATCGGCTGTGCACTGGGGGGAACCGGCTCACACCCCCATATTCTCAGTGCAGGGACAGGTTCTGATGTATACGTCAGGGTATCTTGGCCTGAGAGATTGTGGCCTAACACCATCATCGGTGAGACTGTACCTCAACTAATTCATCCATATTCTCCCAATAGGGCCCGTTATTACCATTTCTCTATCAGGCTGGGTGTTAACACACCAACATCTGTCATTCAGCAGGTGAACTGTTCATGTTTGGTTTCTGTCAGTTCCCTTTGTTGCTCCCTACTGTCTCTCCAAGTTGACCTTTGATGCCCAGTGATGCCATGGACCTGGCCTTCTGGGCATTACAGGGTGGTGGGTGATCGCACCCATTGCCGTCCCTCTGTCCATACGTGGGCGCTTTGTCATCTAACCCGTTCCAGTCAGTGTCACCATCCTCACTGCCTTCTGAGGAGAGCGGGGCACTAGGTACCTCCCCCCACTGTAACTACCACCTGGCCCTTTGGCTTTAAGGCCTCACGTCTGAGAGTCACCACCTTCACTTGTTCCTGTTTCCCATAATAATGTAACATATTCCGTCATTCCTGGAATAAAACAGAACAAAATGTGAATTTGGTTTTAATTAAAATAAGAATAGTTTGACATTCACTCGACATATCTATAGAGGTGAGAATTGTACTGTGATTATTTAAGTGAATTTAATGTGATCATACAGTGAAAATAAACCTGATAATCAACGATAATGAATGAACTGAATAATATGTGATTATTTGTTCCAGATCTTGCATTGAAAATTCAATTTTATTTTGATGCTTCTCACCCATTACACCATAAGCATTCTTATTAGGGAATAAAATAATGGAAGGATATCAGAGAAAATAAATAGACTTTAATTTTAGCTTCACTGCAATAATGAACCAAAACAATATTTGGAAATATGGGTAAACTACATAACAAAGTTTCCAGTGTCATTATTGACATGAAAACTATTTTAGTTTGCAAGTTGTTTTGCACTAAGAATAATTGGAAATGAATTGTGATTATGAATTGACCATTTAAAATATATTTTAAAGAGAATAGTCATATATATTTTTTGGAGGAAATTAGGAAAGTAAATAAATATGTATACATTGGTATTAATAGTTTTAAAATGTTTAGAAGTTGACTGGGATTATTTGATTGAGAGAGGCTGCATGATTATAAAGACGAATTCACCTTTTTCATTGCATTGTTGGTTTCACTAGAATCTGTTGTGGTTTAACCTCTTGTTGTGTGCAATGGACTGTCATTAATAGCTTAATTAACCTGCGAGTCTCAGATTAGGTTTCCTTTGTCTGTAATTCAGTCTGTAAGTGTGGGGCACACCTGCTTTTCTCAGGCAAAACAAAGATTCCTTTCAAAGGAAGTAAGTGGCAGTTCTCACTGAGAATGGTGTCTACCACACACCATCAGCAGGGAAGGGTTTTTCTCACGAATTCCAATCTCTATCTATAAATCTGATGGTACCTGTGTTTGTCAGTTTGTGGAGGATTCAGCCCCTTTGTTCTGAGCTGTTTTTATACAAGCAGTTGGCTCATTCTGCCTTTGCCAAGAATGTTGTTTACTTTCCCCTTTTACTGTGATTCTGCAGGTTAGAATATTCTGAGAGTCAATAATGTTCAATAACTGAACATTGAAATGTTTAGACTCTAACAGAACAGTGGCCTTGTTTTCAGCTCATTATTCACTTTCCATTTCATGGTTGTGTTGAATGTTACAGAAACAGGCTCTGAGCAATGTTTCCATTCACTTGTGTTGGAGTCACTGACAGCCATGTGGTCAGTCAGTTTCAGGCTGATGGATCAGTTTCTCTGTCCTATTAGATGGTGGTCACTTGCTCAGTTTCCAATGGCTCACCTCAGTGTCAGTCCATCAGCTGCTGAAACCCTGCATCCAGCATTTGTTCCCTCTCACTATGACTAATCCAATACAGTCCCAGCTTGTCTCCCACATTCGCCTCCACATCCGCATGATCACCTCAGATTCTACTGACTGTGTCCTTGCAGCAAGTTGTGTGAGACACCTACTTCAGTTTTAACCTGATCGATATTATGTTCAGGAAGATCATTTCAAAATGTGGTTCACTGCTTCTTCAGGACCTTCCTGAAGAAGGGCTTATGCCCGAAACGTCGATTCACCTGCTCCTTTGATACTGCCTGACCTGTGCTTTTCCAGCAACACATTTTCAGTTGTAATTGTAGTAACCAGTTAATTACAAGTTACTGACAAAATATTTTAAGAGAAGCTGCTATTGGTGGTGGAAATGCTGCTGGTGGGTATAAAAGAGGGCTTGGGTGAATACTGTACTCGGTTTTGATGAGAAAGTTGAGCAATGTAAGGTTCTTTTATCTTTGTTAATAAGAAGAGGCAGAGATTGTAGCTAGGACATCCACAAGCATCTACCCTCACCACCACTGATGTTCAGTAGCAGCAGTGCCAATCAAGCGGGCTGCTTTATTCCGGATGGTATCAAGTTTCTTGAGTGTTGTTAGGCCTGCACTCATCCAGGCAAGTGGGGAGTTTTCCATCACACTCCTGACTTGTGCCTAGTAGCGTTTGGACAGGATTTCAGAAGCCAGGAGTTAAATTACTCTTGTAGCCAATGTGATTAAATGGTGAGACCAATTCAGTTCCTGATCAATGATTATCCACAGGATAATGTTGATAGTGGGTGTTCAGTCATGGTAACACGCTTTGATTACCGGTTAGATTTTGGTAATAATTAGTTTTAAAATGGCTGATAACAAATTTAAGAATGATGAGAAAACCCTTATTGCAATGTAATTGTGCAATATGTTGGAAAAAAAATTAAATATTTATGTGAAAAATAGTTAGCAATTTCTTAATTGATAATACTGATTAATGATCCTTCCATTAATACGAGAATTCAAATAAAAGAGAATGAGAGAGTTAAAATGAGTGTTGGGTGAGAGAACTTTGGTTGATTGCAGGTGTGTTGACCTGAAAAGAATGTCAATGTTTCATTATGATACTGGCTCTAATAAATAATGGATTGAACGAAAATGTAAATCTCATGATGGTGTGATAATTGAAATGACAATTAAATAATATTTAATGTGAGAACGCAACACTTAAAATGATACAATATTTTCAAAGCAGTTTGTACTGGATAATGAATTAAAATATTGGGTTAATTTTTTAAAAAATCTCACTTTAGAAGATTATTCATCAGAATTATTCTGTCATTGAAAAAACCTCATTTCTTCAAGAATTCTGCATTTACCTCATTTTCTGTCTTTTATCCACAGGGATCTGTACTGGAACCCTTCTGTTTGCGATGCAATTATATAGAAGTGACATGGATTAAAATCTAATTGGGTGAGTTAATAAGTTTGCAGATGATATAACATTCAGTGCAGTTGGGGACAGTGTAGAGTGTTGTCAAATAATGCAGCAGGAAAAAGAGAAATTGCAGATATGGGCAGAGTAATTAAAGGTGAAGTTTAATCCATACAAGTGTGAGGTGTTTCACTGTGGAAGCTCAAATGTTAAAAAAAAGTAGATAGTTAATGGCAGGACCCTAACAGCTTTATTATTCAAAGGGATCTTGACGTTCAAGACCATGGCTCCCTGAATGTGACCATGCAAGTAATTAGGTGGTTAGGAAGGCAAATGGCATGCTTGCCTTTATTGGTCAGGGAACTGGTTACAAGAGTCAGGAAGTCATGTTGTAACATCTTAACACTTTGGTTAAGGCATACTTAAAGTATTGTATTCACTTTTGTTCGCCATGTTCCAGGAAGGGTATGGATGCTTTGGAGAGGGTACAGAGGGCGTTTACCAGGATGCTGCCTGGATTTGGAGAGGCGAGAAAAATTCAGATTGCTTTTTTGTGAAGTGGCGGAGACTGGGGGAAGACTTGATAGAAGTCTGTACAATCATTAGATACGTAGATAGGGTTGACGGTCAGAAAGTTTTTCCCAGAGTTGAAGCGTCAAAAACTACGTGACATGTGTTTAAGGTTAAGAGGGAAAGTTCAAGGGGCATGTAAGGGGCAATTTGTTTTGTACACAGGGAGTGATTGGTGTCTGGAATGAACTTCCAGGGTTGGTGGTGGAAGCAGATACATTAAGGCTCTTTAATGTTCATTTCGATAATTTGGAAGGATATGAACCAAGGGTAGGCAGAAGGGATGAGTTTCTTTTGCATTATGTTCAGCACAACATTATGGGCCAAATGGCCCATTCCTGTGCTGTACAGATCTTTGAGAGAAAGCTAATGTCTATCTCATATGACATTTAATCTAATCAATATTTAGCCACTGGTGTCAGAAATAGGAAGGAAATAAGTAGATAACGAACTTGACCATAATCTAAAAATATAGTCAATTAAATTTACAAAGGTAATTTTTTTATATTTGTTCTGAATTATCAGATTAGCAACTTTGATGGAGATGTGTTTAAAATGTTTGCAGTTATTGATGTTCTGACCCAAAATTACCCTTGTTAAACTGAAGATTGGACCAGAAACCTGTTAGAAAACTTGAAAATATTCAGTAAGGTGCGATGCACATCATAATTTCTTACTGCCTATACTACAATAACAAAATCTTTCAGGTCTACACCAAAAAGCATTGATTTGCAGCCAATGCTCATTATAAATATCTGAATGCTACTCGTTTCAACAATCAAAGTAATTTCAGCCTCATTGATAAAGAGCTATCTTAGACATTTCACTAATAATTACTGTTTATGTTGACACATTGCTCGTTCAAACATTAATGAGATTTCTCATTAATATTCAGTTCAATGATAGCATATTAATAATTTAGTTATTAATATCTAATAATTGATCAATCCAGTAAGGGATATAACAGTGGAATTATGGCTCAGTACATTAACTGATGGAAAGATATTGTTGTGTTCACTCTCCCAATTATTGTGAATATCGATGTGTATTTTGATTTGATTTGATTTTTCTTCAACATGAAGTTTTATTGTATTTCTGATCACAGTAATAGTTAAATATTTTAAAGCTAAAAAAATTCAAATTTGTGACTTTTTTGTCAACAAGATAAAAGAATTTACATGCGTATGTTCTTTTCTTTATCAGAGTAAATTTTGAATTGTTGGAAGTTATACATGTGTGTAAGGAAGGGGAGCTGCCTGCAGCTGAATAGTCACATTGAATGATTTTTTATTGCGATTACATCCTGCTGCTAATCATTCTAGTTATCTTTTCATTTCAGGAAAAACTGCTTTAAACATATTCCACAGTTGTATTTTGCATGAATTTACAATAAGCGCATGGTATGTGTATTTATCTTTCTTTCAATTGCCATGATTTTAATTTTTAAGTAAGAGCATATGTGCTTAGTACCATATCACAGCAAACCCGTTTGGAAATATTGAATCACTTAATGTGTCAGTGTTCTAAAATCGATTACCAATTCATTGTTAGTCCAACAATCACACAGTAATTTATTTAGGTTTTGTAACAAATATCGTGAGATTCACATTTCAATTTAAATCATTATTTCATAGTGCCAATTTTACTCAGAAAAATTTATCTTTTATTCCAGGTCAACACAACCACAAACCAAGCAATGATCCCTCATCCAACACTGACAGGAAATATCTGATATCTTCTCATTTGAATGTTCACAGAAATCATTGGATTCATATTCAGCCTTACAAATGAAGATACGTCTGATTGTTTTAGACTCCAATTCTACATGTTGCGGATTGTAATATGACATTTCTAATCATTTTAAGTTTACAGTGACTAGTTTTAACACTAATTGTTACTTATATCTAATATGTAATCATTGATCAAATCAGTATAGTCGGCTTTAAGTGTGGAATTAAGTCTCAGTGACGTAAGCATATTGCATGGTACAGTTTCCTAATGGTAGCGAATGTTGATTTTTATTTTAATGCTGAAATCCTTATTGATTTGCTGCTGTAGGGAAGCCCCGAGCAGCCTGCCTTGGAATTAAAACACAAAATGGTGGAGGGGAGATAAATAAGACCAACAGTGTGTTTCAGTCTTAAGTTAAAAAAAGAACATTTTGTACAATCCTACTCCAAGTCCATAAGCATGCAATTCCAGACAGTCATATTCCAGATAGTGATAAGAGAATGCAGGCACACAGCAAAATGACCAACCCTGACTTTCATTAATGAAAGAATAATTGTCCCAGTGAATGAATAAACACCAACTGCAGGATATAGCCCAGCTAACTTCCACAGCAGCTGTCAGGGAAACAGACAGGGTTTGATTGTCAGAAATAGTTACTATTTTAAAATTGCTCAGAACATTTAAAAAGTTTCTAATTACATAATCATGAGAATCGTAAATAAGGCAGAGTGAGAGGCCCAAAGGACGGCAGCAATTAATTTTGTAATGTGAGGAAATAAAATGCACAGAGATCCCAAGGCCTGGAGATTATAGCACCTGTAAAACACCATGAACCAATAGGAAATTCGGGCTATCCATAGCGATGTTCATCCAAGATTAGGTGTTCTACAGGATCGGGTGTCTGTATCATGAGGGAAGGACTGCAACCATATTGCATGTGGACATTGTAATACAGAAGGTGTGTAAAAATACTGCTTTTTACTGTACACATTAGTGTGTCATGGACCTCCCTTCCTAGATTGGCCTCGGGGGGATGATCCCTGCATTAACTGATTGCAGCATGAGTAAACATCTTCCACTTGCCTGAGTTCGGCCTATCTCCTCAGTATTCATTTCCTGTCAGGGGAAATCACTCCTACAGCTATGGTGACATTTAAATTCAATACAAACACTTATTATCTGTGAAATTATTCCTTGCAGAGCGATATCATTTTCATGTTAATTTTTTAAATTTTTGTTTTCAAGAAAACAATGGAGGAACATCCATTTCTTATTTAGTTCAACTTATACTAAATTTTAAATTATTGACAGGACTACACATGGGGGTGGCGGGGGGAAGAACGATTCTTCAGCTCAAATGTCACATTAAGTGACAATTTCCGTTTTTCAAATCATGTGACCTCCAAAATGATATTTATTTTAATTTCGTTTTGAGGTAGTTTTATTTTCTTCCAACATTAGTTGTCAATGAACAATAATCACACAATTATTAGTTTTTTGCTACAAAATGACTCCCTGTACCAAATGTCATTGACTCTATGTTTAGTGCATAATAATACCCACTTTCCCATCCTCATTATTTTCTTCCTAGTTCTGACATTTATCTAAACATTTATCATGATAAAAGTAACATTAATAAAATAGACATGAACCAACCAAATAAAAGTTGAACGATGTTCAATTGTTGCTGAGATTTTTTAATTATTAAAGCCACGTTTTATATTTTAATTTTCAGTTTATTAATCTTAATGAATATACAATCGACATCAGAGCAAAGTGCATTCAAAATATTAAGTCAATTTATCTATCAGGATTTTAGAAACAATTATCAATTACAATAATTACGCAATACTTTAACTTAGGCTTTATAACAAGTACAATGTGCTTTTAATACCTTCCATATTTCTTAGTGTGAGTGCTACAACATTAAAACTTGTTTGATAAGGCCAATACGCCCACAAAAGACCAATAATTGCCATTGCAACATCATTTGTAAATATCTGACTTTTGCTCATTTGAAAGATCACAGTCTTCTCAGCCATTGAAATTCAGAGAACACCAATTAATTTACACTGCAATATTTCTCTTCATTTCTGAACATTACTCAGTGGAATAGTAAGAGGAGATACCTAATTATTGTAAAATTCATTAATAAAATATTTCAAATCGATTTGTTGCCAAAACCTAATAATTGTTCAATTCGGTAAGGGGTGTACATGTGGAACTATGTTTTCATATAATAACTAATGCAAGGACATTGCAATGCACAATCACTCAATCATTCTGAATATTGCTTTTCATTTTAAACTTGGAAACACTTTTGAATTGATTTGATTAGAAATCACTTCAATGTTAACATTTATTGTGTTTTTAATCACAATAACAATTGAATATTTTTCACGTGCAAAATCATTGAAATCCCCATGAATTTTTTGAAGCAAACAAAAAAGGGTTGGCATCTCTCTTCTTTCATTAAACAACCACAGGAAATGGTGACTTAGAAATCGTATATTTCAGAAAGAATGAAAGTTGTCTTCAGCTGAATAGGCACATTGATTGACCAATTCATCATTTTGTTCCAATTTACGTGTAGATCAAAAGCATTGTAATTTGCATTTCTGAAAATGTGGAACTTATGAACATATAGAATAATTATATTCATTTTTATTTATAATGCACAGTAATCACACAATTCTGTCAAGTTGTCGTTCCACAAGTGATCATAAAAATCATGTTAAATTAAGACATTTTTTAACTCCCATCATTATTGTAAATTACTACTGAATTTTCAGAAGATTGCACACAGTATCCAACCATTTAATTCCAATCCAATTATCACAATAAACATCTGATTAGTTTTCAGCCCTGCCCAGCCTGGTTGGGAATGTTATGAAGGAATCTTGTGCAACTCTGGTCGTGTATCTGTTACCAGACCAGAGTTGTCTGGTCGTGTCTCTGTTACCAGAACAATTTCAATTCCCACCTTGCACAGAGCTGTGCCAGAGCAGCTCTGAATGTTGAGAAGAAAATATCTAAGAATCGAATGAATTGCCTTTCAATTCAACATGAGATATGTTTTCATTTGTTGTTCATTCCAATAATCACAGTATCTGCTATATATATTCTTCAGTCTGCTAATAACAGAATGTATCTAATTACACTCAATCAATATTCCTTGCAAAATATTTGATAATGTTGCATTCACAAAGATGAAATATGCAAAGTAAAGATAGAACTTGATGCTTCAAAGGTATAAATATGAGAAAAAAATTAAGTTATTCTTCAGTTAAATAAACAAATGCCACTTCCTACTATATATCAATTTTTAGTTATTGATCTGTTTATGAGTTGTCTGAAATTTGTTTTTAGTTTTCCATTCATCTATTTATATTGAATGTAAGATTGAAATGTTCTGAAAATATCTGAGTGCATTCATTTGAAAATTGAATTTGCATATTTCTCTCTAATCCAGTTTATTGCATGATGACTTAACAGTGTTTTGTTCAGCAAACCTCCTGAATACATAAAAATTGTCTAATCTTAAATAAGATCTTTCACACCCAGTTATCAGTCTGTTCCTAATTCATGTAAATATCTAAATTTATTGAAATCAATGTTCACACAAAACAGTGCACATAAAGCGACACAAAGATATTCATCATCATCTGATTACTATTCAGTGGAATAACCTGAGTAAGTATCTTATTGTTCCTAGGACAAATGACAACAATAAACATTTATTTACTATTCTATGCAGTTAATGCAATTGATGTGCTATATTTCAGCTCAGTCGTTAATGTTGATTTATATTGTTTAAACCAATAATTCTACTTTATCACAGATATTGACTATACTACAATAATGTTGGGAAGCAAATCTTTGTCAATCTAACAATCTTTAAGCTCCTTTTTTGTTGTGTGTGTTCAAGAGACAATTCAAATTATAACCATTTTTATTACAAATTGAACAAATACTGCATTTTAAATTTGTGAACTTCCCACATTTTTGCAAAAGGGTTAGCCTTCACTGTATATGTCACATTTAAAAACCTTCTATTTCAAATAATGAGTGCTACAAAATGATTATTGTTTTCATTTCATTGTAAGAAAAGAACTGCTTTGACCGTGTTGATTTTTTTGTCAGTTCTATTCCAACATTATTCATCATTGTGCAAAAATGACAATATTATTAAAATCGCATATATGCCACATATCATTGACTACATTGTTCAGTTTCAAGCTCACTTTCATGACTTACTAATTCTCTTCCTAATTCTGACACAAGTTTTTAAACATTGATCATAATATTGATCATATAAATTGATGTAACATATCTCTACAAGGAATCCAGTGTATGGAAATTCACAATTCTTGTATTACGTACATTTTTTACTTAAAAAAAATATTCTTGCTCAATAATCACTGAATGGCTCATTTTTCTTCAATCCATATAAGCTAGGTACAATGTTTATGCCTCAGTTTACTGATCTTAATAAATATCCAATCAACATCACAGCAAAGTGCTTTTGAAATATTGATTCATTTTAATTCTTGAAAAGACAGCATTCATTATCAAGTCATTGCCATTACAATAATGGCACAATTATTTATAAAAAATGTCTTTTGAACAAGTATAGTGAGATTCACATTTAGATTTAATTCATTATGTCTTAGTGCTAATAGTGCAGTATGAAAATACCTTTATTTTTCAGGTCACCTACCCCACAAAGGAACCAATGACTTCCCATCCAACTTCATTGCAAATATCTGATGTTTGCTCATTTGAATGATCACGGTAATCTCAGCCTTAAAATTCAGGAAAATGTAATTACTTTTCACTGAATTAATTCCAGTTCATATCTAGACATTGCTCAATCACTTGCAAAAAGAGATTTTTCATTATTCATTAATGCATTGACAGACTTTGATAATTCAATTGTTGCTGATTTATAATAAAAATAATACTTATTCAATCTAGTAGGTTGCGCAAATGTGGATTTACGGCACAGTACATAAACCACTGTAAAGATATTGCAGTGCACAATCTCTCAATCATTGTCAGTATCAATTTTTATTTTACCTGTTGAAACATAGTTGAATTCAATTAATTACATTTGCCTTCAATGCTCACATTTATCGTGTTGATAATCATAATACGACTTCCGGATGTTTCATACAACAAAATCAAATGAAAAAGAATTAGCATCTCTTTATTCTTTCATTCAACAATGGCAATGAATTTTGGTTTTTTAAATTTTGAACATTTTTGGAAAGAAGGGATATTGTCTTCAGTTGAATTCTTGCATTGACTCACTAATTCACTGTGTCCGCTACTTATTCTCTTTGGGTTGCTATGAAAAGGAATTAACTAGTTCTTCTGATTGTAAATTCCTTGAAAATATTTGAGAATGTTGTGGTTTTAAAGGTGACAAGGCGAAGTGATCGTAAGTCATCAGTTATTTTGCGAGAAAGAGCTTGATTCAAACATTTCGAACACACACACACACACACATTGTTATTCTGCTGTGTAACAAGGGGGAAAACAAGTCGCTTTCTTCAGCGTTAAGTAAATATATGCCACTTCCCAGTGTTCATTAGTCAGCTAATTACCTACATTTGTTATTAAAAATTGCAATTCGTCTAAATATTGTTATGACCTTTGATCAAATTAAATTTTTAATTACTGTTTATACATGAATTGCCGAGATTTTGTTTTTTTATTGTTTTCCATACACCTATTCGTATTGAATGTAAGATTGACATGCTTTGACAATATCGGAGAGTGTTCATTTGAAACTTATTTTTTCGTATCTTTCACTCATTTTACTTATTGCATCAGATTACATGGTACCTCAGTGGTTAGCAATGCTGCCTCACAGCGCCAGGGACATTGGTTTGATTCCCTCCTCGGATGACTGTGGGGACTTTGCACGTTCTCCCCAAGTCCATGTGACTTTGCTGTGGTGTCCTCCCACAATCCAAACATATGAAGGTTAGGTGCCCTGGCCATGCTAAACCGCACGTTGTGTTCAGGGATATGTGAATTAGACAGAAATAAATGTGAAGAAATGTGATCGGGAAAAGTGTTTGGGTGGGTTACTCTTTAGAGGGTCATTTTTTTTCAAACAAATGGCCTGTTAATACACTGAGGTAACAGGACTGCTTTCACAGCGTCGCTACTGTTAAGGTGCGCCCCGAGATCTAAGCCATGTTGGAACTGAACAGAGGAATCGACAGAGAGGTTACAGAATGATATCGCATCCATTTGGTTTTCTTTAAATCACGGACGAGCAGGGAAATGTAAACGGGGAGGGCGAGTGGGGAAGTGTGGCAGTTGCAGCTCTGGTGAAAGTCCAAAGGTTCCTCTGAGAGTGTAAATTCTTTCATTGCTGTTGCTGACTGAATGAGCCACTACCGTGCGAACTGCTCCAAAACATGATTCAGGAATCTGGTGCCAACTCTCGCGCGTTCAATAACGACAGACAGCTTCCAAATGAGGCCTTTCAGAGTCGACTTTGGGGTACGTTTGACAGACAGACAAGTTCAGGAATCCGTGGTGCGCTGTGACACCAGCGCAGCAGCTTCTTCCCTGCCTTTGAACCGGGCCGCCTGCGCAAGGAATGCAAACGCGGTACTGCTTTTCGTGGAAGGATCAGAACGCGGCAAGGACACTCTCAAACAGAATGGCATATGCATCAGAACCAGGTTGGAGAAAAACTTTATAATGCTTTACACAGTAATTAAATGGAGTTGCCTTACATTTCACTACGAGAGCAGATTCGTTCAAGCAAAGCCGAAGGCAGGTTTGCAGATGGGAAAGCAAGCAAGAAAGCTCCTTTCTTGTCCATGTAAAAGAATGCAGTCGAAGAACAAAGTAGTTTTGGCCCAGTTTCGAACTGGGGACTTTGCGCGGGTTAAGGCGAACGTGATAACCACTACACTACAGAAAGCAGCCGAGACCCGCGTACTGCAGCTCAGTGGCATCCAGCACTGAAAGTTGAAGCAATTCTCCATTTCACCTTTCGGTTTCCAATCGCTCGTTGTTGTCCAGCGTAATTAACATCTTGCAAACGTTAAAAAGAAACAAGTGAAATTGATGACAATATATAGACAATGATTTCGTCAATGTTTGGACCGTAGGGCGAGATGGAATAAGCTGGGACGACTTTCCCTGCAGCGTAACGGCTGCGATATGATCTTATGGAAGGGTTGTAAACTGAGTATTTCTGTGTTTTACCCAAATTGGGGTGAGTTGAAAACTCGAGAGCATAGGTTTAAGGTGAGTGGGCTGAAATTGACAAACGACCTGAGGCACATTTCCCACACAGAAGGTTGTGCGTGTATGGAATGAGCTCCCAGAGGAAGTGGAGGAGGCTATTACACTCAGAAAATTGCAAAGGTCATCGGATGAGTTTCTGGACAGGATGGGTTTAGAGGGATTGGGGCCAAATGCTGGGGAACGGGACTTGTTTAATTTTGGTTATGTGGTGAGCATGGATGAGATACACCTAAATATCTGTTTCCACGCCGTGTACCCCCATAACGTCGTTTTGCTTACACTGGCTTTAAATTATTACTTTTTAGCGGAGTTTTCCATCGCAGTCTGTGGCACAATCGTTTAGTCTGTTCGACTGCTCACGGGAAAGGTAGTATTGTGAAACACTGCAGAAACGAACGACTTCCTTAATTTTGCCCCGACTGACCATACTCCGTGAAATTTTCCCAGACCTCAATTGAGGATTTTTGCTGCTCGAAGTTACCTCAGAAACCCTGTTAACTCGTAATGTGCTGAGCGAATCGCAAAACAGAAAGCATTTATCACGGAACACAAGCAAAACTGGCATGCCGAATGCATTTTCAGACAGAGAGATGCATGAATGCTAAATGTGACACAGTCCGAGGGCATGAGTCATAAAGTAATCTCACAACTAACAACAGGGCAATTCCAAACTACTCTTTCAAACATACTGCAGCGTTAGTGCACCACCACTTTCCAGACAATGCTGAAAAGAGAGATAGAAAGAACATCATAAGAACGGGCCATAAAAAGTGAATTTCACCAATCACAGTCTCGATTAGATTACCTTTTCCATCTGATGTCTCCAGGACGGAAATGAAGGAAATGGGAGAAATTCAATAACATATGACACCGAAATTCATTGGAACGATTTTCCCATTGGACAGAAAACCAAATAACGACGAGTCGAGTCACCGCAGGACTTTGTTTCACAACAGCGATGAAATAATAGTCTCCATTCGGTTCCAGTAAAAGCACAAATTGCCTGGAACAGCAGAGCTGTTTGCGATTTTCCGCGCGGGAGGCGAACGCGGTCATGACAGCAGAGACACTTGGACACTTCGGTCAAATAACCATGAGCTGCTAGACATTACTACAATTTCGATTCTTGCTTTGCTAAATGATTTCACACATTGCTCGAAACAGGACGACTTTCACGTTTACACGGAACACGAAACACACCTGACTACAGGGAAAATACACAAAGCTGAGCAGGCCGTGTTCCACATCAAACCGTGCAGCATTTATTCAGTCACTGTGTCTGTTTTGCAGAAGAAGGGTCCCAAAGAATGTTCTCCACCCTAAAACCGGAGGTCGCATTACAATCCGAGAACGACAGATCACATTGTGAGCATGCTCTGACTTCGGGGCCGGTTCGAGATGCCACTTTCCGTGCCTATTACTTTAACCGTGCAATTTGCTGCAGAGATGTTCACTCCTGGACATGAGCCACGTGGATACCAACTGAGTCGGAAACCTGTGCGGGAATTGACGAGAAGCGACTCAATAAATTTTGCTAACTTTCATGGTGCTTATTAGCAATGCAGTTTCTTTTCAAGTCAATCGAAAAGGCAGTTTCTGAACATAGTAACAGAAGTCAAAAGTTAATTACCTCACCCCACCCCCACTCCGGAAGAGGTGCTAACTGCCCTTGAGTGCTTTTTGATCTCGATGTGAAGAGCTCACACGCCTCTGAGTCACCTTCACGTCTCTGTTTGCGTAGTGAATCACAAAGAAGGACTTTTACCAGAGCTGCAACTGCCTCACTTCCCAACTCGTTTACATTTTCCTGCTCGTCAGTGATTTAAAGAAAACCAAATGGATGCGATGTCATTCTGTAGCCTCTCTGTCGATTCCTCCGTTTCAGTTCCAACATGGCTTAGATCTCGGGGCGCACCTTAATATTAGCGGCGCTATGAAAGCACAAGTTCAAAGGTTCCTCTGAGAGTGTAAATTATTTCATTGCTGTTGCTGATTGAATGAGCCACTAACGTGCAAACTGCCCCAAAATATGATTCAGGAATCTGGTACCAACTCTCGCGCGTTGAATAACGACAGACAGCTTCCAAATGAGGCCTTTCAGAGACGACTTTGGGGTACATTTGACAGACAGACAAGTTCAGGAATCCGTGGTGCGCTGTGACACCAGCGCAGCAGCTTCTTCCCTGCCTTTGAACCGGGCCGCCTGCGCAAGGAATGCAAATGCGGTACTGCTTTTCGTGGAAGGATCAGAACGCGGCAAGGACACTCTCAAACAGAATGGCATATGCATCAGAACCAGGTTGGAGAAAAACTTTATAATGCTTTACACAGTAATTAAATGGAGTTGCCTTACATTTCACTACGAGAGCAGATTCTTTCAAGCAAATTCGAAGGCAGGTTTGCAGATGGGAAAGCAAGCAAGAAAGCTCCGTTCTTGTCCATGTAAAAGGCTGCAGTTGACGAACAAAGCAGTTTCTGCCCAGTTTCGAACTGGGGACCGTTCGCGTGTTAGGCGAACGTGATGACCACTACACTACAGAAACCAGCCAATGTCGCCACCCTGCAGCGCAGTGGCATCCAGCACTGAAAGTTGAAGCCATTCTCCGTTTCACCTTTCTGTTTCCAATCGCTCGTTGTTGTCCAGCGTAATTGACATCTTGAAAACGTTAAAAAAGACACGTGAAATTGATGACAATATATAGACAATGATTTCGTCAATGTTTGGACCGTAGGGCGAGGTGGAATAAGCTGGGACGACTTTCCCTGCAGCGTAACGGCTGCGATATGATCTTATGGAAGGGTTGTAAACTGAGTATTTCTGTGTTTTACCCAAATTGGGGTGAGTTGAAAACTCGAGAGCATAGGTTTAAGGTGAGTGGGCTGAAATTGACAAACGACCTGAGGCACATTTCCCACACAGAAGGTTGTGCGTGTATGGAATGAGCTCCCAGAGGAAGTGGAGGAGGCTATTACACTCAGAAAATTGCAAAGGTCATCGGATGAGTTTCTGGACAGGATGGGTTTAGAGGGATTGGGGCCAAATGCTGGGGAACGGGACTTGTTTAATTTTGGTTATGTGGTGAGCATGGATGAGATACACCTAAATATCTGTTTCCACGCCGTGTACCCCCATAACGTCTTGTTGCTTACACTGGCTTTAAAGGATTACTTTTTTGCGGGGCTTTCCATCGCAGTCTGTGGCACAATCGTTTAGTCTGTTCGACTGCTGACGGGAAAGGTAGTATTGTGAAACACTGCAGAAACGAACGACTTCCTTAATTTTGCCCCGACTGACCATACTCCGTGAAATTTTCCCAGACCTCAACTGAGGATTTTTGCTGCTCGAAGTTACCTCAGAAACCCTGTTAACTCGTAATGTGCTGAGCGAATCGCAAAACAGAAAGCATTTATCACGGAACACAAACAAAACTGGCATGCCGAATGCATTTTCAGACAGAGAGATGCATGAATGCTAAATGTGACACAGTCCGAGGGCATGAGTCATAAAGTAATCTCACAACTAACAACAGGGCAATTCCAAACTACTCTTTCAAACATACTGCAGCGTTAGTGCACCACCACTTTCCAGACAATGCTGAAAAGAGAGATAGAAAGAACATCATAAGAACGGGCCATAAAAAGTGAATTTCACCAATCACAGTCTCGATTAGATTACCTTTTCCATCTGATGTCTCCAGGACGGAAATGAAGGAAATGGGAGAAATTCAATAACATATGACACCAAAATTCATTGGAACGATTTTCCCATTGGACAGAAAGCCAAATAACGACGAGTCGAGTCACCGCAGGACTCAAGCAAGAAAGCTCCGTTCTTGTCCATGTAAATGGCTGCAGTTGACGAACAAAGCAGTATCTGTCCAGTTTTGAACTGGGGACCTTTCGCGTGTTCGGCGAACGTGATGACCACTACACTTCAGAAACCAGCCGATGTCGCCGCCCTCCGGCGCAGTGGCATCCAGCACTGAAAGTTGAAGCCATTCTCCGTTTCACCTTTCTGTTTCCAATCGCTCGTTGTTGTCCAGCGTTATTGACATCTTGAAAACGTAAAAAAAAAAGACACGTGAAATTGATGACAATATATAGACAAGGATTTCGTCAATGTTTGGACCGAAGGGCGAGGTGGAATAAGCTGGGACGACTTTCCCTGCAGCATAACGGCTGCGACAGGACTTTGTTTCACAACAGCAATGTCGTCACAGTCTCCATTCGGTTCTTGTAAATACTCAACCTGCCTGGAACAATAAGCAGCTGTAGTGCTCTTTGCGATTTTCCGTGCGGCAGGCGAACACTACCATGACAGCACAGACATTTTGAGAAAATCTGCACTCTCCCACATCCCAGTTAACTCTTTAGGAGTCATACCCAATTGCTTAAAACCTCAACTTGCCTACAACCTAAAGCAGCTTGAGCCCACGATTTTCCGTGTGGGAGGCAAACACGACCATGGCAAGATGGACACTGGCGCCTGTCTCCACAAAGCAAACTCCCGGTTCTGCTTTTTATTTGAACACGCCACAGCCACAGAAACTGCAGTGGGGGGACTCGACCCTCAGCTTCTTTAGTAACTGAGTTCTGAAGCTGGATCCTCCAGCTCCTTGGTTATCCTTCCTAGGGCTGATTCGGTTCGAATAGTGAAATTTCCTGTGTCTGATCCGCAGGACACCCTGCAGGATTTTCAGACAGCGCCATCCTCCCTGTGACATGTACGTGCTGGATAACATTCTGTTGTGTCATGTGTCCCGGCTTTGCCAATATCACCGTTGTTTAACTCCCTACATCCTGTTGGTCGAACTGTGATTCCAGTCAGAATCACAAACGTGAAACAAAACACCTTAGCTGCGCTGGCTCTCTACAGAGATAAATGTGATTCTCTTTTCGTAGCATTCTCTTGCCCTCTCCCTGTAACTCTACACATTTTACTTTCAACATGAACATTGAATTAGTTTTTCAACAACTCGATTGAAACTGCTTCTTTGTCAATGTCAGACTCTAACCATTTCCTGTGTGAAAACATTTGTCCTCATGTACATTTTTCTTCTTTTACTAATGTCTTTAAAACTCTGCCGAATCGTTCTCGATTCTTTCAGACGTAGGGAGCATTCCCCCTTCCTTATTCCCTCTGTATAACCCACTCATGTCTTGGAAATGTTTAACCAGGCCAGGTTTTGGCCTTCTGCTCTCCAAGGAGACCTGTCCCAACTTTCCAAATGACCTTTATTGTTGACATTCCTCGTGCACAGCACCATTCTCATCAACCTGTTCCGCGCTGTTTTCAATCATTTCACGTCCCCACTTCCTAAAGTTTCACACGCAGAACTGTGTGAATATCCAGATGGTGGATTTACTCAGAGTGGGATTCTGTGGGTGAACATCCTCTAACACTTGTTTCACTTTCACCACATGTGGTACTGTGCCATGACCACTACAATGAACTTCTGACCCAAAAGGTATTTCAAAGGGTGCAACTTAATGATTTACATCCTTTTATCAAACAGTTGATCAGTCGACCGGGAAAAAGTGACACCAAACAACCAAGTCTCGATGGCGATTTGAAGTCAGACATTCTCCCATGCCAGAATTAACACAAGCTGCTAGGCAAAGATCATGCCCTAGACACTCTTACATTGCCAACACCAAACCAGCTGAGATTCGGTCACGTCCAACTACATCCCAATTTGTTCTCGGATTTCTAAGCATCCAAGTATTTAAAGAATATCGCCTTGTCATTCCATCTCCTTGCTCACGGGACAGTGCTGTTTATCCCTTCCGTTTGCACTAAGTTGTCTCCATCGGCAGAGTATTCAGCTATTTCCCTCCACCGACAAGCAGTGTGAGGGGAGGCAAGCGCGGTTACACTCTAAAGCTCGCTCTCATCGGCACAGCCAGTTCCATCAAGTGCTGGGAATCAGCAAGTTTGATTGGGAGCTTCCTGCAAATATCATTTATCTGAGCCAACGATAAAGATGTTGAGCTGGTGGGTAAGACACAAATGGACTCCGGACTCTCTACCGTCAAGTAAATGCATGTGAGGGCATTTCTGTGCAGCCTGTTTGCTGTTCAAAGTCCATCTTCACACAGCAATCCTGCAGAAAGGTTTTTGTAACAGTAACATCGGCTTCTTTGCTGCACTCGAGCAGCAGTGAACATCTGAGCCCCAACTTTCCCAGATAAAGACAATCCGAGTGAAAGTCTCACTCACTGAGAGCCATCCCCACGTCCCTGAGCTGCGGGGCTGCAGACAGTTTAACGCAGAAGATAGTGTGAACAATGAGACTTTGTTTCACCATCAGCCACTCTGTCCCAGAGACAGGAAGAGGGACAGCATCAATGTGTGGCGTCACTCACGCGCCGACAGAAGCTGTTCAGCCATCGTGTCCATAGCGACTCTCTGACGCTTGTATATCCCTGTGGTTATTCATAGTTGATGATGTATGTCGTAATAATGTGGAGCTGTGCCTGGATCGCAATTCTGTCTAAAACAAATTGATCGAATTGTAATTCACAACTTTTCATTTCACAGGGAGAACACTGCTGTGTGAAACGGCGTGGGGAATAACTGCAGGGCGTCATGCACATCGAGCAGTCTACAACTGATGTGTCTCACCTTCATCAGTTTATACCCAGCTCTGGCAAAAGATTTTGTGAATCAGATCAGAGCACACCGACAGAGAACAGGAAAAGAGCTTCCAGGACTTCACAAGTGTGTTTCCTCATTTGTGCAAATTTCCCGTGTGTATCGGTATGAAATATTCATTTCAGATACATTGAATGAAAGGAAGCGGAAAGTGAAAAAACACGCAATGCATAGAATGGAGATCTATTATAGAGAAACACTGGCGGGTACAGTACACACACTGAAACAAGGAATTGTCAACGAGTACAGGATGTTTTCAATCCATTAATTTCATGGTTATGAGCCCAATACGCTCCCGCTGGGCCGCTCTGTTAGCGCTGACCATAGCAGTTTCACACAATCTTCAGCTTTTTGTCTGGCGTGTGGCATGTACCTCAGAGGATGATTTCAAAAGTTCTTCACTATTATTGTGCGACACTCTGTGGTGTAGATGTGTCCCGGCTGTGTCAATACAACCTGCGACTAACTTGCCACATTCTGTTGATTTAACTGTGATTTCACTCAGAATCAAAAAATATGTCACAGTGCAAAGTGAGGCCATGCATCCCACCTTCGCTTTGCTGGCACCAAACAATAAGGAAGTGTCTGTGTAGTTTGATTGATTGACTTTATTGGATTGTCACGTGAACCTGAGTACAGTGAAAACTTTTGTTTGCGATTGGTAAATGCAGATCATAGTAATCAAGGGCATGCAGATCACAGCATGAGAAAAACAACATTTTGGACAGATAAAGGCTTTCAGGTTACTCTGCACAGGACGTGCACTCGGCAAAATCCACATTAACAGGATCAGCATCATCTGAAGTTAGGGAATCCATTTCTCCTCTAGTAACGGTCTACAAGAAGGTACTGTTGTGTGTCTTTAAGCTTCGGTACCTTAATGTGACCTCGATCCATCACAATTATACCTGAGTCCAAAATGGAGCTGGATGCAAAACTCCAGGGCTCGCACTTACATCACCCACCCGAGGCGATATCACACCCAAAACCAAAGAGCCAGACCGCAGCAGAACCATGATCCATAAATCAGGTGAGTTTCCTTGTTGTTTTTTTAAAAAAAAAGGTTCTTCTGTTGTTTCGGAGTGAAGGCAGCACTGAGTTTTAATAACAGCTCCTTGCCGCTCTGACTTCCGGTTCCCAAGAGTCTGTGCTGGCCAGTTCCCCCACGAGCGGGCTCCCACCATGGGAGCTGGATCAACTCGTCTTCTATTAGCAAACAGTGTCGTGGGAGAGCAATGTGTGTCCGCTCTTCAGTTTCCTATCAACCAGATTAAGGCTTATGGAGCGCGGGAGGGGGTTAGAGGGAGTGGGAGTTATGGAACTTCTGGAAGGCTGAACAAAACGGATATCATGCATGCACAGGAACTCATTCTTTTGGGAACCTTGTGCAAATAACGCCATCTGAGACTGATAGAAAAGTGCAGAACTGCTGGGAAAGAGAGAATCTCTCGCAGTCATCGGGAACATGTCTGTGTCCTTCTCGAAGTCACAGCGAGGGCTCTGCTGTCTGACTCAGCATGGGGTGTTACTGCAGCGAGTCCTGTCGCTCAGTTACACTGGAACTGATGTGTGTAAGCTTTATCACGTTACCCCCAGTGCAGAGAACAGATTTCACAGCTCACATCATCCCAGAGTGACAGGGAACAGAAGAAAGCGATTCAGACCATCATCTGAACACCTCCTGGGGAGAAAACGGATGTGGGAGAGCAAACAGTCTCGACCAGTGCATGTACCCAGCATTTACAATCTTGGTCTGTGTGACAACAAAAGCAGGAAACAGGAAATGTTTATCTTGTTTCTTAAAACAGGCGTGAAAATTTGCAGCGCATAAATACGTCTACCTGCTGTTAGTGAAAGGATGAACAGCAGACTACAGTGCACAGAATATGGTCAGCCCTCTGGGTTATGGACTCATCATGCTCCAACTGGGAGCCTCTGCTCACAGGATTTGAACACAAACAAAGAAATGACTCAGTGACAAAATCTGTTGAAACGGGTTTTGTGAGGAATTGAAAGCAATGGAATGAGAAGCCCCCTTGAGAGCGGGATGTAACATTATCTGTGTTTTCCAGACTCGAGGAGAGAGCGCAGTGCTGTTTCCTGGGTCAATATCAGGATAGATAGATTGAATCAGCGTCGAATGTTATTGTCAGGTGTCCTGTCGCTTAGACG
Organism: Chiloscyllium punctatum; assembly: GCF_047496795.1. Taxonomy (NCBI): domain Eukaryota; kingdom Metazoa; phylum Chordata; class Chondrichthyes; order Orectolobiformes; family Hemiscylliidae; genus Chiloscyllium; species Chiloscyllium punctatum. The sequence continues at coordinate 113,716,000 of NC_092742.1, forward strand.
CACTGCACCTCTTGTACAATGGTGCACAAGCACGGACGTTTTGTGTAGAGGGGACAGCTTCAAAATCGTTAATGAGGCAAAATGCACAAATGAGCGAAACAACAAAGCAACCACAGAAACTGGTGTTACTTGACGAGGTAAACCCCTCTCTAATGTCAATCAGCAAAACAGAAAGGATTCACGCCGTGCTGTATTCTGTTAAAATTCAAGAGGCAGACAACGATCCCAAAAATCACCATTTAAAGTTAAAAATAACAACGTTATTGTTTTTTTTTAACATTTGACAGAGAATAATCAACTTATAACTACTTTTAACTCATTTTCTCTCAACCGGTCTTTAACCATCTGCTCTACAATACCTTCCCCAACCCCGAGCCCATTAACATTTTATAAAAAAATCAATTTTAAAAACCAGCTAGTTGTCGAATCTTCTCTTTGTATCTTCCTCTGTAGATTTTTTATCCAGGTCGGTGTTAATGTTTTTTTTCTATGCAATCTATTTCTCCAGATAGGCACCTCTTGGAGATTTTAATAACATTCTCGATCTCTTGGTATTTTAGCTGCTCTCTTTGGTGTTCTTTGCTGCTCTGGATAACTGTTCAAAATGTCCGATATTTGTCCCATTTTGGTTTGGTTTTAACATTGTAAAAATATCAAATTCAAACTTGATTGGGGCATAATTTAAACTGATTGGCTGAATTCGATTTTTTTTTGTATCCATGTATCGGAATTGATTATTCAGAAAGAAAAAAATCATTTTAGAAGATGATCTCAGAATAGTTGAAAAACCACGTGCAGGCACACAAGGAGCGAATTTAACAGGGACAGGGATTCTGGGCTGCCTGGATGGGGAGGCAAAGGTGACACACTCACGAATTGTTTAGCGTTCATCAGAAAGGAATTGCATAACACCTGCAACTGAACATGTTAAGTGTAAGAAGAGCTGGTGATGTTGAAAGGTGTAGCAGCTGGTTCGACATGGACTATTACAAATTGTTAATGTACTGAGCTGTTTGTTTTAGCTTTGCATTAAGTGGGAGCCGGTTAGCTCAGTCCGATGCTAACTGGTTTATGGGATAGAGTGAGACTAACAACATGGGATTAATTGTCGCACTGTCTCAGGTTGCCATAAGGATCATCAACTCCTCCACTCACGTGATCTGTAAGAAAGTGAGGAAACTTCTCTGGTCAGGAGCAGGGACGAGAATTCCAGACGATGGGAACTGATGATGAGTCAGTGGAACAATCATTGATTCAGCTGAAATCCGAACTAAACTCCGATTCTGGTGGGACTCAAGCCCACAAACTTTGAATTGCAATCTTAACAATGCAGCAGATGTCCAACACGTCTCTCATTGTGCCACAGAGCTGCGCTAGCCTCCATTCTACTCCACACAAAGTTATGGTGTTCAAGTTTTTCATCAAACATCTGTTTATCCTCGCCTCACTTTCCAGTAACTAGTCCTTATCCGTGCATGCTCTAGCTCCTAAAGTGGACGGCCGAATACTCCTGAATACACCACACGTTCATACAGTGAGGTCGACACAAACAACACACAGGATGTAAACATTCTTCCTAAATCTTCTCCGAACATCCTCTCTCTAGCATTTCATCTATAGCCCTGGTTATTAACACTTCCCATAAGAAGTTTCTTCCTGTCACACATATCTATCCCCTTTCTGTGCACGTTAGTAAATTCCTCTCTCAGCTTTCTCCGCTCTCAGATAAAGAGCCCCAGTGGAGCATTGTAGTGGCGAGAGTGGAGTGCTTTAAAAGCACAGCATGTCAGGCAGCATCCGAGGAGCAGGAGAATCGATGTTTCGGTCATAAGCCCTTCATCAGGAATGAAGATTTTGAGTCGGGATTGAGGGAGAGGAATGGGGTTGGTGGTCAGGTGATGGGAAAGTGGATGAAGGTGAGGGAGAATGTGATAATTCAGAGGAGGGATTGATGGACGTGTCCAGAGAGCAGTGGCTAATTGGGACTGGGATAATGATGGGGAGGCGAAATGAGGAAGCTGTTGATTTACAGATTTATCCCGTCTGGTTACAGGGTCCTAAAATGGAATATGAGACGTTCTTCGTCCAGGCATCGGCTGGTAATGAAATAGCGGTGGCTTGTACCTGAAATGTGGATTCTCCTGCTCCTCAGATGCTGCCTGACGTGCTGTGATTTTGCAGCACTACACTTTCGACTCTGAGCTCCAGCACCTCCAGCCCTCACTTTCGCTTATCTTCACAGGAGGAATGGTCGAGCTCAGGCACCACCTTGGTAAATCTCCTCTGACCACCCTCCCGTGCAAACACACGTTTCCTGAAGGCTGTCAATCAGAACAGAGCAAAATTATCCAAAGAAAAGCAGAAATATCTGAACAAAATCAGCAGGTTTAGTGCATCTGGGAGAGATTTCCGAGCCAAACCATCCACCTTTGGAACGAATGATATGTGGAGGTGGGGCAGGAACGTGAAAGAAGGTGTACAGTATCTAAAATAATTGAACTCGATACTGGGTGTTGAAGATTGCACAGTCTCTCAGCAGGAAATGACGTGCCGCTCTTTCAACTCGCGCTGTGCAATGCGGGAGGTCTGCAGGAGGCCAAACTGAAATGGAGACATGGGAACACAGTGGGGTGATGCAGTGACAGGAACCTGGAAGCTCATGGTCTTTTTTTGCTTGCAGATAGAACGTAGGTGTACACATGTTTGTCACCCGCTCTGTTTTTCTCTCCCCAGTCTGGACGAGATCACATTGTGAGCTGGAAAATCTGTTTGCTAAATTGAGTGATGGGCAGATAAATCAATGAACCTTTCACAGTGAGGAGAGACATCATAAACGATCAGCATTACACCTTCTTGGATTTCGTGAAATATGCCATATTGTGAAGTGCTGGAGGTCAAGAAGGATTGGACGATGGCGTACAGAAAGAAAGTTTCCTGCATAGTGCCGGTATTCAGTGGTATGGGCTAGTGGGAAAGGGCAGAATGTATATCTTCCTGAGCTACCTGCTCTAGTAAACAGCTCACTACAGAGCAAAAGTATTTAATGATTTTCATTCCAACACTGACACTAGGTACAGCTTGCAGAAGTCACGTGTTTGCACTATCGCTGTCACTCTGTCTCCGCGGGAGCAGTAGTACTCCCCCACGTTGATTAAAACAGAATAGTTCTTCCTGTGAAATGTCCCTTCGAGAATGGAAGGACAGCTATTAATAACAATCACTGAACTGTCCAAACTCCATTTCAAATAACTTGACCCATAGCCTTGTATGTCTTGGCATCCCAAATTCCAATCGGAATATTTTGGAAGGTTATGGGGATTTCTGCCTCTCCGAGTCTTCCATACACTGGATTCCAGATTTCAACCACCCACTGTTTGAAAACGGATTTCCACGTCACTCTAATCTTGCCGCCCCTGACCTTGAATCGATGGCCAACCGTGATCGAAGCCTCCATCAAAGTGTAACATGTATTTCAATCTACTCTATCCATATCCCTCAGTCCTTTTTTACATCTTAATCATGCCCCCCACAATCTCCTCTGCTCAAAGAAAAACAACTCTACTTTGTCCAATCTCACTTCTTCAGCCCAGACAATAACTTGCCAAATCTCCCCTGCATCGTTTCCAGTGCTATCACATACCTGCTCTAATATAAATGGCATAGCTACACACATTGGTCTCGCTTGAGCCGAATTATCAAGTGAAATAAATGATGCGCAATTCGACAAAAAAACTGGTGTTTTTTTCAAAATAAAGTTTATTTTCCTCAATGCTGCCCTGTTCCCTTTTTCTGAGCCTGATGTTTCAATAATCGCTGGTTCATTTCAGTGAACGCAGCTACATGAGGATTGATCACACGCCCAGGGTATCCGAATGGATCAACTGGTTTGAAGGTCCCGATGGTGAGACTTGGGCATGGTCACCCAGCAACAGTGAGCGCAACATTACCAACTGAACCGGGTCAATGTGAAAATGATTGTAAGGGAAATGGGAGGGGGAACGTAAAAGACCGAAGTGATTGCGGGAGGGAGGAAAGACTCTGAGAAGGGGTGAGTCTAAATCCTGATATATGACTCGCAGAGATGTGTGTGTGTGAGAGGGGTTTGTTGGCAAAGTAATCATAATGTCTGAGAATGTTTTCAAGTAAAATAAACTAATTTCTTTCTGTGCTTCCTCTGCATTGAGTCACAAGGAATAAAATGCAGTGACTCAGATTCATACGAGCTTACTGCGGCCACAATGCAGAATATTTTATCATTAAAACCATCACTGAGTCATGCAGAGACACGCGTTTAAAAACAACAATAATTACAGTGACAGAATATATGTTAGGAAGAGAAGCAGATGCACAACAATAATATTAGGCGAGGGACAGGAGGTATGTGGGAATTCAGAACTGGCTGAATTTTAAATTCGATATCCTCAGACGCTGTGGTGCTTCCATCGGACTGCATGTTGAAGACTGAGTTTGATGGATTTCGAGAAACAGAAAGTTTCAGAGGATAGTGCGAGATATTGGTGCAATGTATGTTTCAATAGCAATGAGTTTTAAAATTTTGCTTCACTAACTTACCCACACAAAGAGGTACCCATTGCTGCAGTCAGTAACATAAACACTGTTTATATAACCAGAATCAGGCAAACTTTGTAGCACATCCGCTAATATCAACCCGGAGGTGGGGGCGGAAATGAGCACGTGAAGCTATTCTGTGGCACCAGTGACATAATTGGTAAAGGTGCGGTCATTGAGTCATAGAGATGTACAGCATGGAAACAGGCTCTTTGGTCTGACCCGTCAATGCCGACCAAATATCCCAACCCAATCTAGTCCCACCTGCCAGCACCCAGCCGATATCCCTCCAAACCCTTCCTATTCCTATACTCATCCAAATGCCTTTGAAATGTTGCAATTGCACCAGCCTCCACCACTTCCTCTGGCAGCTTATTCCATAGACACACAACCCTCTGTATAAAAAAGTTACCCCTTAGGTCTGTTTTATATCTTTCCCTTCTCAACCTAAATCTATGCCCTGTAGTTCTGGACTCCCCGACACCAGTGAAACGACACTGTCTATCTATTCAAGTGTGTGAAATGCTGAGGATGGGAGTGCTTCTGGTCAAATGCGAGGTGGAAGGGTATCTTGGTCTCAATTTATTATATTATTAAGGTTCAGCAGCAGCATTAACCAGCACTGAGGATTGGCTCAGAGGAAGCTTACTGGAGCCTTAAGTGAGAGGCTGATGTATTGAAACCATTCTAAGAGATTTTCCTCAACAAAGTGGTATTTTGTTACTTTGACAGTAAGAATTGATTTTGCTCACATCGTCTCCACATCATTCTCTTGCTCCAGTAAACACTCCAATCCATTGTACGTTGCTTCCAGGAACGCGTAGTATTCTCTCTCAGTCTGGGATAATCTAAATTGACAATGTCATTCTTTGAATGGAGAAATGCAGCAGGGAGTTGTTAGTGCAGCGGCGATATATTGGGCCAGTAAACTTTGAAGACTGGAACGTGGCAGCTGCTGTTATTTAAATTCGATGAAAAAAATCTGGAAAATAAACCCAACCTCAGAAACAGAGACAATAACATTACATTGCTGAATACTCATTCATTCATGTCCCTTCGAAAGGGAAATCTGCCGACCATAACGAGTCCTGTCAACATGTGACTCAAGACCCACAACAATGTGGTTCACCCATAAATTCTCCCTTAGTTCAAGGCGAATTAAGAATGAAGAACTAATGGTCTTCAGACCAATGATAACAACCTTTCGTGGGAAAATAAGGAAGCACAAAAATATATGGAGAACGGGGAAATGGGAATCGTGCCTGTGTGGACTCGAATTCAACTGTTTATCAAACTAAGTAGACAAAAGGATACCCGCAACGCCAAGAAGTCAGGGCCATGGGGTGACTGCAGGAAGGGATTCAATTACCCGCTGAGGTGGAAACTCACTTGCTCCGTCAGAATGCGCACAGGTCACTCATCACACCCATATGTGAGAAGTGATCTCTCTGGAGAACAACTGACAGAGTGAACAGCAAGTTTACAAATAACTGCAGGAGGCCGATTCTGCTGTTATCGCAGCTGTTAACCCCAACCAGCAATGAACCATGTTTGTATCCGTGTTTGCAGTGGAGTTCCACTGTTTTTTGATGTAGACCAATGATTTAGACTTAGTTGTAGGAGACATGATTCAGAGGTTGGCTGATGATTTAACAATTGGTCGTGTAGTTGACTATGACGAGGAATGACAGATATTGCAGGGATGTATCAATAAGATGGAAAGGAAAAATTCTGTATTGCATTGAATTCAGATCAATGAGTGTTAACGAAATTGGGGAGAAGAAACAACACCAATGAGTATTCTGTGTGGTGTTGACAGACAAAGAGATCTTGGAGTGGACATTCATGATCACTGAAGGTCAATGGGCAGGGGAATTAGTTGGACGGACGTGCGTATTGTAGCTGCTCGAGATCAGAGTCAAGATGAGAGTTTTGCTGAAGAAGCACAGCAGGTCAGGCTGCATCCGAGTCGCAGAAAAAAAGGCGTTTTGGGCAAAAGGCCTTCATCAGGAATAAGGCTGGGAGCCTCGAGGTTTGGGAGATAAATGGGTGGGGTGGGGGTTTGGGAGAATTTAGCTGAGACCCCAATCGGTGGATGGAGGTGGAGATAAGAGTGTTAGTTCGGAGAAGAGGTTTGAGTGGATCAGTGCGAAGGAAGATAGACAGGTGGGACAGGTCAGTAGGATGGTGCCAAGCTGGAAGGTTGGAACTAGGGTAAGGTGGGAGACGGGGGGAAATGAGGAAACTGGTGAAATCCACATTGATGCCATGGGGTTAACTGTCATGAGGCAGAAGATGAGACATTCTTCCTTTAGGTGTCGGGTGGTGTGGGAATGGCGGTGGAGGAGGCCCAAGACCTGCATGTCCTCAGGAGGGTGGCGGAGGGGGGAGTACAAGTGTTCAGTCACTGGGCATTGGGGTTGATTGTTGTCGGTGTCCTGGAGATGTTCTCTGAAGCGCTCTGCTCGAAGGTGTCTGGTGGCTCCACTGTAGAGGAAACTGCATCGTGTGCAACGGATGCAATAAATGGCATGTGTGGAAGTGCAGATGAATCTTTCATGGATGTGGAAGGCTTCATTGGGCCGAGGGCAGAGCTGGGGGTGTGTGGGCGCAGGTTTTACAATTCTTGTGGTGGCAGAGGAAGTTGCTGGGAGGGGAGCGTAGGTCATTGGAGGGCGTGGACTTGACTAGGTAGTAATGGAGGGAATGGTCTTTGCGGAAAGTGGATAGGGGTAGGGAGTGAAACATATCCCTGGAGGTCAGTGTTACTGATGTTATTTTAGAAACCCACTGACTCTCACAGCTATCTGGACTTCAACTCCTCCCACCGCACCTCCTGCACCAATGTTATCCTGTATTCCAACTCCTCCCCCTCTGCCACATCTGCTCCAAGAGGACCAGTTCCACAACCGAACACAACAGATGACCTTCTTTAAATACCGGAACTTCCCCTCCCATATGGTTGAAGATGCCCTCTAACGCATCTCATCCATTTTCTGCACGTCCAACCATGAACCCCATATCTCCAAACACAACAAGTACAGATCAAGGACACGACGAAGGTCTTCAAGTTCCATTCCACCAATCTCCGCAAAAATCACATCATCTGCCGACAGTTTCACTACCTCTAAATTGACCCCACCACCAGGGATATACTTCCCTCCCCAAATCCATTCGTTTTCCTCAGAGACCTTTCCCTCCGTGACTACCCATGCCCTCAAGTGACCCACCATTCCCCGCAGCACCTTCCTCTGCCACCGAAGGAATTGCAAAACCTGAACCCACATCGTACCCCTCACTTCTGTCCAAGGCTCCAGTGGAGCCTTCTACATCCATCAAAGTTTCACCTACACTTCCACAGATGTCATTTGTTGTATCTGCTGTTGCAGATGCGGTCACCTCTAAATTGGGTAGACCGGATATCTTCTGACAGAGCACTTCAGAGAACATCTCCAGGATACCTGCAAGAATCAACTCCACTAACCTATGGCCAAACATTTCAACTTCGCCTCCCACTCTCCTGAAGATATGCAGGTCCTGAGCCACCCCCTCGTCACTCCCTCACTACCCAATGCCTCATCTTCTTCCTTGGGACCCTTGAACCCCATGGCATCAATGTGGACTTCATTAGTTTCTCATTTCCACTCCCTCATCTGACACCAGTTCTGACCTTCCAGCTCAGCACCGTCCTCCTGACCTGCCCCACCTGTGTATTTTCATTCCCACCTGTACATTCCAACTTCCTCTCTGACATATCACCGTCAACCCCCACCTCTATCCACCTACTGCACCCTCAGCGACCTACTCCCCAAACCCACGACCTCCCATTTATCTCTCCACCCTATAGACTGTCTCATTCCTGATGAAGGGCCTTTGCCCGAAACGTTGATTTTTCCTCAGATGCTGACGGACTTGCTGTGTTTCTCCAGCACCACTTTCATCTTGAGGGGAATAAGTTGATTGGAAGGGATTTTGGATTTTTCTGTTGTTGACCACAGAATGTTTCAGCTAATTGAACTTTAGCAAACGCCAGTTTAGGAAATAGCTAAAGGTCGGAGCACAAGTGTGGTCACTGCATTAATCAACATTTATTAAGTTTTCAGATTAAAGATGGAGGGCTGAAGTATGGAACTTTGCCCATCAAGACTGATTCACTACTCAATGAGTTTATCATTGATTCCATTCAAAGTCAGGCTGCTATTGGCCTTGGAGGGGAACTTGCAAATGGTGGCGTTTCGTTGAATGTTCCAACCTTGTTCTGTTAGTCAGTACAGCTGTTCAGCTTTGAATGTTCAGTCAAAAATTCTCGGATGACTTACTCCAGTGCATCGTGTAGTTGGTGCACTCTGCTGTAATTGTGCCTTAACGGTGAAAGGAATAAATATTCAGGTATTAAATCGGGGACAATCAAGTGACTGCATTGTCGTGGATGGACCATCTCTGACACCTCCCTCCCCTTCCTGGACCTCTCCATCTCCATTAATGACGATTGACTTGATACCAACATTTTTTTACAAACTCACCGACTCCCACAGCTACCTGGATTGCACCTTTTCCCACCCTACCTCCTGCAAAAATTCCCAACCCCGTTCCCAATTCCTCCGCCTTCGCCGTATCTGCTCCCAGGAGGACCATTTCCACCACAGAACACGCCAGATGGCATCCTTCTTTAGAGATTGCAATTTCCCTTCCCACATCGTTAGAGATGCCCTTCAACGCATTACATCCACATACCGCCCCTCCGCCCTCAGACCCACCTCTCCAACCGTGAAAAGGACAGAACACCCCTGTTGCTCACCTTCCACCCTACCAACCTTCGTATAAACCAACACATCAGCCAACATTTCTGCCACCTCCAAACAGACCCCCACCACCAGGGATATAGTTCCCTCCCCACCCCTTTCCACCTTCCGCAAAGACCATTCCATCCATGACTACCTGGTCAGGTCCATGCCCCCCTACAACCCACTCTCCCATCCTGGCACCTTCCCCTGCCACCGCAGGAATTGCAAAACCTGCGCACACACCCATCTCGACAAATGGAGAGAATTCTGTTCCACATCTCATTTGTACCTTGCAAACGATGTAGGATTCACGGAGCAATGAGTTGAGTTTACAATCCGAAACTGTGTACCAACGGACATGTTTTTGTTGTGAAATGTTTATATAGCCGTTCTCAATCCGTTTTTCCCAAACTCTAGCTCCGTAAACGATGACACAGGGGAATTAGGTTACAGTAAAGCCATTGAATGTCAATGGAATATGATTAGGTTCTCATTTGTCATATTTATAATTACTCTATTTCGTCCTTGTGTGGACCAATCTGATTCCAATCACTCGCTGATTTCAAATTCCAATTCTCGGCTGTGCTTGAAATTTCAACCGTTGCGTCACAAAAAAAGGTCTCCACCTGCCTTAATAATATGTAAGGACGGTATAAGGGACAGCAGAGATTGACAAACATGGTGCCAACCCTGTATAAAATGGAGCTCTATAATCACATAATATCAATTATAAACTTTCAATATTCGTGGGATCTTGACAGGGCAGATACGGGCAGTTCGTTTTCCCTCTGGCATGAGTAGAGCACCAGAGGACATGAACTCAAAATTCGATATTGCCTATTTAATTCAGAAATGAGGAGGAATTTCTTTGCTCAGGGCCCAGTGATTCTGTTGGAACTCTTTCCTGAAACTATTGTTGAGGCTGTTTTATTGTGTATTTTCAAACTCTGCCAGACAGATATTTAACCAGAAAGTGGATGAAGCATTCTCGAGGTTACGCAGGAGAATGGAGGTGAAGATTACCAGATCAGCCATGAGTTCGTTGAATGGTGGAGAAGACTCGATGAGCTGAATGGCCGACTTCCAATCCTATATCATTTGATGTAACGCCTTATTTTATTGATAAGTTTAGAATTCTGAGGGATGGGATGAAGTGATATAAAAGGTTTATCAAACTGATCAGACAGATCAGGAACTAGGCTCATAAACTGATGAACAAGAAATATGCACACCACAGATGGGTATGTGCAGACGCTGCCATTGCTAAAGAAAATTCGTAGATCTTATATTGTTGCCAATTTCGTGATCACGCTGGATGATGGATTGCGGTATGATTCACACAGCAAAAAGTTTTGAAAGAAGGAATGATTTGTTTCATTGGAAAAGTTTTCTGCATTTCCAATTCAATTGACTGTTTAAAATACTGATCAGAACGTTGTGTGGAGTGTTACATTAAAATTCACAATCCCACTGGATAAACGATTGCACCTGATCTCTCCTTATTTGTTATCCTTTCATTCGATGTAAATTCATAGACAGTCAAGATGGAAAGAAAGGAGGAAAGAAACGTTGCACTCTTTTTCATTAACCCAATTTAACTTATAACATAAACAAATTGCTTAATTACAGCTTTGATGAGGTCTTGATTTATCACAAATCTCCGGTGCAATGAAGGGCAAGAGCAATTTTCTCCATCCAATGTATCCTAAAGATGCGAGGCACAAAGGAAAACGACAGCTGCGTTTGAGAGAAGTCACAGCGAGAGTAGGATTCAAATCCACACATGCGCAATGGAAGAGCAACCCGCCGCCTTCACCACTGGGCCACTTCAGCCCATTGCAAAGGGGCTCACATGTGACCACATCAAGATTACATACGGGGCACCGAGGGGATAAGAAATTCCCTGAGCGGAATCGAATCCACACCATTATGTTTCTGCTTTCAGCGGAATAATAATACCAGCAAAATCCAAGGAATTGACCTCGTCCTTGGAAGGAATACCTTATCCTTGATTTATTCCGAGTCGGAACTGTCTCAGAATGAACCAGCAAACATGAAATTCCCGTCACATTCACACGCACATTTAGTCTTGACGCATAATTTCTTCAGACAGTTTCTCTATCACGTGAAGAAGTATATGCAGAGAGAGAAGTGGAGGTGATATTTTAGCTCGATGGGCTTTCTCCTATGGCTGAACCTGAAGTGGATAAAATTCCGGGAAATGCAGTGTTGTTGGTTTCATTTTATTAATTTTGCTGCAACTTCACTCTGTTCATTGCAATGATCGGAAGTGAATTTGATTTATGTGATTGGAACGTTTAATGTTGCATTCAATTTTGCTCCGAATTTATTTCAGCTTAAAGAAAATACTGATGAGAACAACAGAAGGTTAAACTACAAAACAAGATACCAGTTTTGAGTCTCAGTTACTTTGGTAGATTTCATTGGGTTTCAAATGAACCCAACATCATGGCGATTGTCCTCCCATCTTTAACCTATTGGATTAAAGCAGAAAATCACTTCCTATTCATTATGGAATAGCTTTCCTTGAATATATACAAAATCTGCTCTGTTCCATTTATAATGCTTCATGTGTAATATTAATAGAAACCTTTCAAAACTCTGAGCTTTTTTTTGCTGAATCTTATTCAGCTGCATACGTTTCCGATATTTCTTTACATCTAAAGTCATCCAAATTAGACATTGTTTCCTCGAACTTTCTACCCCCTACACCCCACTTTTACACTTTTACCTGACACAGGCTGTCTCTCTCCTGGTGAAACTCAATGCTTGTGTGGCTCTAAATGTGCCTTTCCAAATATTTTGGAAGTGGATTCTCTGAGTGACAGAAATGATGCTCCCATCATTTCTGTGTCCTACATTGATGGTTTTGAAAACCTGACGTTCAGAAATATACGAACTTGAAAGAGTGAATTTACCAACTATTTACTCTCTTTAAACCTCAAATACTCTGGAAAACTTCCTTTCAGTTTTGCTTGGTTCAGTGTCAAATTTTCCAAAACACAAATAAATAAAATTCCATCCCCACTAAACGCCATCAGCATCGTCTCTAATGCCTTAGCAGCCCAGTAAACGCTGACAGTGTCCTCTCTGATAGAATCACAGATTCCCTACTATGCAGAAAGTACAGTTCAGTCAATCGAGTCTGTTGGGACACTCTGAACAGCATCTCAACCAGACCGAGCTCCCTTCTCTATCCCCGCAGGCCTCTGGCTTGTGATTTCAAATAAACCTGTTGGAATAACACCTGGCAACGTGTGACTGCTGACCTTATCACTGCATTACCTATGGCTAATTCACTTAACTTACTGAGTTCACTCCCTGGACACATCAGTGAAATTTAACATGGCCAATCCACCTAACCTACAGAATTAACAGCAGTGAGAACCACTGAGCAAATGTACCATCACATTGAACACTATTTGAATCATGTGTAATGGCTGTACACACTGGTAACTCCACCTAGTGAAAGCAAGTTGCGCCCACCAACCTGAATTCAATGCATCCAAACGCGGTTCTCCGCTGTACATCCTCATTAGTGCTGCTGGAAATGTTTCTGCACTCAGATCTGAATGGGTTTACTCTGTTTTCTTCCTCAGATTCCTGCTTTTAATAAACACATCAGTCAGGAACAACTGTATAAAATGGATTTCATTGCAACGAAAACACAATGTGCAGTTTGCTGAAGTTACGTGTTTTCACTGTCACTGACACTCTCTCCCCGCAGGAGCTGCAGTCCGTCTCCACGCTGATTCAGACAGCACTGTCCTATCTATGACATATCCAATCGAGAATGGAAGGCCAAGCATTAATAATTTTCAGTTGCGAACAAAGCGACACGTTTAAAACCTTTACGATGCCCCCAGCGGAGAGTTGTGCCCTGTGAGGACAACAACATCGAAGGTGGCCCTTCAGCCTGTTGTGGCCACACTTGTCCAACACAACTGCTTTACGACCTGAATCAATATTTCCAACGTTTAGCCCATAGCCTTATTTATTTTGGCATCACAAATTCACATCTCAATTTTTTTAAAGGTTAGGACGATTTCCGCCTCTCTGACCCTTACCGCAACTCCACTCAAAACTTTCTGCCTTTACCCGAAGTCTCTTGGCCCCAGTGTTCGAACTCTCCATCAATAAAAAAACGCTTCTTTCAGTCTATCCTATCCATATCCCTCATTATTTTGTACATCTCAGTCATGTCTTCTCCAATCTCCTCTGCTCGGCGACAAACAACCCCAGTCAATTCCTCACAACTGAAACTCTTCAGCCCAGACAATATCCCAGTGAATCTCTACTGCAGCGTTATCAGTGTGATCACATCCATGCAGTACTCTGAATTGCAGAACTGCACACAGTAATCTAGCTAGGGCCAAATGAACTTTTATTTTCTATTCCATTACAGTCTGAGGGCGTCGCTGGTTCGGCAGTATTTATTGCCATCCCTAATTGCGCAGCGGTTTGTTGAGACTCAACCATATTGTAGTGAGTCTGGAGTCACATGGAGGCCCGAGCAGGTAGGAATGGCAGTTTGATTCCTTAAATGACGTGAGATTTCTTTTCAACAATTGAACATGGATATATAGGAGTTTTTAGATTCGTAATTCCAGATATTTATTGAATCCCAATTCTACCTCCCAGCATGGTCTGAGTCAAACCCGAGTCCATGGTGTCTGAATAAACAGTCCAGTGTTCAGTGGTAATAGCGCTCGGCCATTGCAGAAAAGGAGTGAAACTGATCATATCCAATGAAGTCGATTTTCCCCGTTACTGCTCTGTGCCATTTTCCTGAGCTCGAACCCCCCCCAATAATATCTGGTCCATATCAGTAGAAGCTGCTACATGAGTATTGATCTCACAACAGTGGTAACCAAATGGATCAAATGGTCTGCAGGTCCCGATGGTGGGGTTGGGGCACGTTCACCCAGCAACAGTGACCCCAGCCACACAGACTGATCGGCATCAATGTTAGAGTCTGTATTAGACTCTACAATGCCTTAGTGAAATAGGAAATGACTCCACAAACGCATGATGAAAGAGCAGCGCTCCGAAAGCCAGTGCTTCAATTAAACCTGTAAGATCAGAACCTGGTGTTGGGTGATTTTTAACTTTGTACACCATAGTCCAACACCGGCATCTCCAAATTAATGAAATGGGGGTATGGGATGGAAAGTTCGGTTAGTGATCATAAGAGGGAAGAAAACTCTGAGAACGGGTATTTGAATTCTGACATATGAAACACAGAGATGTGAGCGAGCAGAGCTTGAAGGAAATTAACATCACCTTGGAGAAAATCAAAACGTTAAAACAACTGATTCCTTTGTGTTTCACAAAAGACTGGGACACATAGAGCGATTGCTGCCGTGACTCGGATTCGAACCGAGGTTACTGCGGCCACAACACAGAGTACTAACCACTATACGATCACGGCACCCCACAGACAAACGCCCTTAGCACGCACTATAAGTACAGTATCATAAGAAATGTTAGGCAGAGCACCAAATGCACAATATCAGTGCTTAGCGAACAGTGGCAAATATGTGGGAACTCAGAATGGGCTTACCGTTTTACATTGGTGCCCACAGAGGCCGTGGTGATTCCATTATTAATGTGGTAAATACATTTCTCCAAAACATCAAAGACTCTGGGGAGAGTGCAGCTTTTGTTACCTGCACATCCACCAATAACATTTATTGCATCCGTTGCTCCCGGCGCAGTCTCCTGTACATTGGGGAGACTGGGCGCCTCCTCGCAGAGCGCTTTAGGGAACATCTCTGGGACAACCGCACCAAAAAAACCACACCGCCCTGTGGCCCAAAATTTCAACTCTCCCTCCCACTCGGCCGACGACATGGAGGTCCTGGGTCTCGTTCATCGCCACTCCCTCACCACCAGACGCCTGGAGGAAGAATGCCTCCTCTTCCACCTCGGAACACTTCAACCCCAGGGCATCAATGTGGACTTCAACAGTTTCCTCATTTCCCCTTGCCGCACCTCACCCCATTTCCAAACTTCCAACTCAGCACTGTCCCCATGACGTGTCCTGACTTGTCCTATCTGCCTATCTTCTTTTCCACCTATCCACTCCGCCCTCCCCCCCCCGACCTATCACCTTCATCCCCTCCCCCACTCAACTATTGTACTCCACGCTACTTTCTCCCCACCCCCCACTCCTCTCACTTATCTCTCCACCCTTCATGATCTCTGCCTTTATTCCTGATGAAGAGCTTTTGCCCGAAACGTCGATTTTACTGCTCCTCGGATGCTGCCTGAACTGCTGTGCTCTTCCAGCACCACGAATCCAGAATCTGGTTTCCAGCATCTGCAGTCATTGTTTTACCAAGCTTTCATTGAAATGTATACTTCAATAGCAATGCAGTTTAACATCGGTTACTTCACAAGTTTCCCCACACAAGTCAGTAACCACTGCTGCCACCTACTCCCAGTTCCCAGCCCCAGAATCAGAGGAACTGAGTGATGCAGTCCCGAAGAACCAACTTGAAATCGGGATGGAAATGAGGTCGCAGAGATACTCGATGGCTCAAGTGACACAACCGGAGAATGCACGGTATTTCTATGATGGTTTAGAGGAGCAAGCAATTCCGAGGTTGGGAGTGCTTCTGGTCAAAGGCGGGGCAGAATGGAAAATTTGTTTTCGTTAATAATAACAGCAATCTACAGTGCATCTTGCTGAGACAGCTGAGTGACACAACTGGAGCGTGGGCAGCTGGTTTGAAGTTTAATTTTGCTTCACTATCACCCAGTTCCCCGGAATGAATTGCTTTCACCATTTTCATTTCCAATTGTTTGATATCTCCTGGCAGTATGCGGCTTTCTTCCTCATGGTTAATTGTATGACGAACTGTTGTATGACCTGTGCACTGCTGAATCACGGCCACGACAAGTAAATAGGAATCATTGATCTATATGAGAAAACAGTGGAACTTACAGCAGGTGTGCTGCGTAGGTTTGCAGGCGACGTCAGAATTGTAGACAATGAGGAAGATGATCTAAGTTTCAAAAGGATCTTCATCCAATGAGTCGTTGGATTGAAAAATGTAACATGGAGTTCAATCTGGATAAATGGAAGGTATTGCATTTTGGTACAACAAAAAGAGTATGGCTATGCGTATGTTGTAGAACACGGAATCTCGGGATGCAGGTACATAATTCCTTGTCATTTGCATTACCTACAGACAAGATGGTTCAAAGGCATTTAACAAACTTCCCTTCATTGCTCAGTCCTTTGTGTATAGTAGTTGCGACGTTATGGTGAAGTTTTGCAGGACATTGATGAGGCCTCTTCTGGAATATTCTGTCCAGTTCTGGTCGCCCAGTTGTTGGAATGATATTATTCAGATGGAGTATGTTCAGAAAAGGTTTACACGCTTGTTGCCTATGGAAGGTTTGAGTTCTTATGAAAGGCTGGATAGGCTGAGACTTTTTTCAGATTCGAGATCGGGGTGCTGGAAAACGACATCAGGTAAGACAGAATCCAGAGGAGCAGGAGAATCATTTTTTTTCGCGCAAGTGTCGTTCATCAGGTTCTTCCCTGAAACGTCGATTCTCCTGCTCCTCAGATGCTGCCTGACCTGCTGTGCTTTCCCAGCACAACACTCTCGACTCTGATCTCTCATCTGCAGTTCTCATTTTCTCTTAGGTGAGACTGTTTTCATTCGAGGTTAGAGGTTTGAGCAGCGACCTGACAGAAGTTATGAATTATTGAGAAGCAAGTTAGAGTTAACGATAGCAGCCTTTTCCAAGGGGTGGGGGAGGGAGGGGTTCAAGACGAGAGGGCATATGGTTAAGATGAAAAGAGCGATTCTTTTTTATAAAAAGGCATATGAGGCATTGTTTTTTAGGTAAGGTGTTTTACGTGTGCAATTAACTTGCTGAGGAAGTGATGGATGAGGGTATGTTTGCAACATTTAATGGACAATTGATTCCAAACATGAATGGGAAAGTGGGATTTTTAAAATAAATGTATTCATGCATATCACGTCAGTTATTTCCCAGAGGGCATTTAAGAGTCAACCACGATATTATCCATCTGGAGTCTCAAGTGGGACGAAGCAGAAGACTATGGCAGGCTGCTTCCAGAACTGGCATGAGTGAATCAGATGGGATTTTCTTCACAACTGATTCAGGTCATCACGAGACTCTTCAATTCCAGGTGCTTATTGAATTCAAACTCCACCATCTGTCAAGCCAGGACCTGAACCCTTTGTCCTCAAAATATTACCTGGGTTTTTGGATTAACACCACAGTAATAAAACTACAAGGGCATTATAACCACTCAGCGGGCACAGCAGGAGGCAGATGGGACTAGATTAGTTTGGCAGTATATTCAGCATGGATTCGTTAGACTGACGGACCTGTTTTCATGCTGTATGACTGTATGATTGACGCTATGGAACAAATAGCTGGTTGGGATTAACAGCAGCATTGACAGCATAATCGAACACCTGATGGGATATGTAATCCTGCTGGAGTCTCCGGAGGTTGTTATACTCAGTGATCCCTTCCCACACAGGGGACTGGTGAACAGTCTCTCCCCAGTGTAACTGATTAAATGAGTTTCCATTTCTGTGGTTAATTGAATCCCTTCCAGCAGTTCCCAAATTGCCCTGCTTTCTCTGAGGTATCGGCCTCCTTTTTTTCTACACAGGGTGAACGATCCTTTCAAATTGTGTCCACACAGATATGAATCCTGTTGTCCATGTTGTGAATGTGTTTTCATTCTTTCTCATTCACCCACAGGGTGTGAGTATGACTGGTCAGGACAACATTTATTCTTTGCCCTTCGTTCGTTGCTGCCTGGCTGCACCCGGGTGCGATCCCAGCCTCGGGTGTCTGTCTGTGGGCAGTCTGCACATTCTCTGTGTGTTTGCGTTTTTATTTCTCCCTCTGACCAAAGATGTGCCAGTTACAGTGATCAACAATGGGAAATGCAGGCTTATGGGATAGGGAATACCGTGGGGTCTGGTGGGATGCGCTTCGGATGTACCGTGTGCACTGGAAGGGCCGATTAGACTGCTTCCCCACACGGTGGGGATTCTTGAATTAAGGGTCAGCTCTTGCTTTTTCTAGTCCTGGAGTGTCTCGTAGGCAGGACTGGGTGAAGATGGTACAATCCCCTGCATAAGGGACATGAATGAATGGGATTGCAGGAAATTAAAGGAATGTTCTCTGTTCCTGAGGTCAGGCTTGCATTCCAGGTTTTATTCGTCGAACCGTCAACATCACCCTTTCCGTGTTCCAATCGCCAAGGACGAATAGTATAAAATATCACCCCAATACCAACTTTTTCAGGTTGAAGTGTTGACTGTGTGGAAGAAACTGACACTGAGCTGATGCAAGCAAATGCAGCTACCACCGCCAGTGTCAGAAACACAGATCCAAATAGCAAAATCATCTTTGAAACCAAACACTGCAAAGTTAAGTGCTCAACACGCTCCAGTTTTGCCACTCAGCTGTCTTAGCAAGATGTACTGTAGATCGCTATGAGAGTATAAACAGGGACAACCATTCCCTTGATAAGGAGCGCAGTCAATCGAGGAATTTCTTGCGCCTCTATACCATCATAGAAGGACGCACGCTCACCTATTACATCACTGGAGACAGAGAATAACTCTGCGCACTCATTCTCATCCCCATTTCCGGTTGGATCTGGGCGGCTGCGCCGATGTTAAGCTAAAATGTTATTCAAGCATACATTTCAACAATATCCTGTACTGTCCCCCGAATCTTTGATGCTTGTCAAAATCTATCCATCTTACTTTTCAACCTTTTCTTTCAAGGGATCTCCACAGCCTCTGAAGACATCGAACTGAAAGATTCAGCTCATTCTCAGTTCCCACATGTTTGTCACTGTTCGTTGAGTACTGATATTGTACATTTGCTGTTCTTCCGAACATTTCCTCTGCTAGTATACTTATTGCTGCTTGCAAGCATCCTGTTCTGTGGTTACTGTGATCGTGGTTGTCGGTGTTTTGCATTGTGAACACAGCAACCTCGATTTGAAACCAAATCACGGCACTTAGTGTTCTCTCCGTTGTTCTTTTCTGTGACACATGCTAAGAAATTAATTGTTTTACCTTCAAATTCCGCTCCCTCACATCTCTGCGTTTCATATATCAGGATTCAAACACACCCGTTGAAAGAGATTTATCTCCTTCCCTCAATCATTAAACCTTCTTTCCGTCCGTCCTCCCATTTCTCTGAGGCAATTCCCAATCTATCACTCTCTTTCACATTCCCACTGTTCTGTCTGTGCTGCTGCTGCGGTGACTGTTGTTGGGTGAACGTGCCCCAATCCCACCATCGGGACCTTCAAACAAATCGATCCATTTGGATACCGAGGTTGTTAAATCAACCCCCAGTTGGCAGCATTTACTCACATAGGGCAGAGGCAATTGGAGCGTCTGGCTCATGGAAAAGACCCAGGGCAGTTTTGGTGAAAAGACATTTTATTGTTAAAGATCGGCTTTGTAGCTTTCTGTGTTGGTCTTGTGATAATTTCATTGGACTGATAATCCAGAGACTGAGGTAATAGTCTGGGTACTCGGGCTTGAAGCCCACCGTACCATAATCGTCAAATTTGGATTCAATAAATATCTGCAATGAAGAATCTAAAGAGTAATATATATCCATTGACAATAGTTGAAAAAAATATCAGCTTCATTGCTGTCATTTCGGGATGGAATTTGCAATCCTTACTTGGTCTGGGCTGCATGTGACTTCAGACTCATAGCAATATGGTTGTGTCTCAACTGCCTTCTGGGCAATTAGGAATGCGTAATAAATTCTACTTAGCCAGAATCGCCCTCATACTAATCCAGAAATTTTAAAACAATTGCTCATTCGGCTCAAGCAAGAGTGTTGTTATGCAGTTTTGCAAGTCACGTTATAGCAGGGATGTCATCACACTGAGAAAATTGCAGGAGATATTTACCGGGATATTGATGGGAAGAAGTTAGGAAGAAAGACAGGACAGAGTGGAGTGTTTGTCGCAGTGTAAAGGAGATGTTGACAAGACATGATTGAGTTAGGGTATGGACAGGGTTGACTGAACGAGTTTCCCATTGTTGGATGGATCGATCAGCAGGGGCCAGAGTTTTAAGGAGAAGAGCAGAATGGTTTGAGAAGATGTTCGGAAAACCAATATAAGCCAGCGGGTGGTTGGAATTTGAAATCGGCTATCTGCATTGTTCAGAGCGGCAGAAACCCTTAATACCTGAACAAATATTCAGATGTGAACTTGTGATGCCAAAACATATTAGGCTGTGAGATAATAATTGTGAAATGAGATTCAGTTCATTAGGCAGTTGTTTTTGACAAATGTGGCCACAATTGGTTGAAGGGCTTCCTTTGACACTCTTGTCCTCGGTAGTAGAGTGGCTAGTGTCCCCGCCTGTCACAGGACTCAATTCTCCACTGGGGAGAGTGTAAATATTTTAAAACTGTCGCCCCGTTCCCAAGTGCGGGTATTCATACTTCTCCTTCCATTCTCGATGGGACATGTCACAGGATGGACAGTGCTGCCTGAATCCAGGTGAGGAAGGATTGCAACTCTCAGGGAGGCAGAGTGTTAGTGTAAGTGCAAACACGTGACCTCTGCAAACTACACCTTGTTCCTGTGTTGGAATGAAAAGCATTTGACAGACTTGTTCCGGATTGAAGTGTTTATTGGAAGCAGGAAGGTGAGGAAGAAACAGTGTAAAAGCATTCAAATATGAGTGCAGAAACATTTCCCACAGCACGAATCAGAACGTAAAGCAGAGTGGTGTTTCAATACATTGAATTTGGGTTCATTTGCTTTGCTGAGGCTGAGTTACCAGGGTATAAAGCCATTAAAAATAATACAGGTTTTGCTCACGATGATGGAACATTGGCTCAGTAATTCGCACTG
Organism: Chiloscyllium punctatum; assembly: GCF_047496795.1. Classification (NCBI taxonomy): domain Eukaryota; kingdom Metazoa; phylum Chordata; class Chondrichthyes; order Orectolobiformes; family Hemiscylliidae; genus Chiloscyllium; species Chiloscyllium punctatum. The sequence continues at coordinate 113,737,285 of NC_092742.1, forward strand.
CTGTTCGGTCTGAGGGTTATGTTGATTGGCCTCTCGTGTCCAGGGAGTGAATTTAGTAAGTTTAATGAATGAGCCACGGGTAACGCAGGGACAAGGTCAGAAGTCACAGGACGCCAGGTTATATTCCAACAGGTTTATTTGACATCATGAGGGGGAGGCTTCCCCTTGCTAGGTTTGGGTGAGATGCTCTTCAGAGAGTCGACACGGGCTCGATTGACTGAAATGCTCTTTCTGCACTGTAGGATTCTGTGATTCGATCAGAATTGATAATGACGGTGTTTACTGGGGTGTAAAGCCATTAGAGACGACACTGACGGGGTTTACTGAAGATGAGATATTATTTACTTGTTATCGTCGAAAATTTAGAACAGTTATCCCTGAACCAAGAAAGACTTAATTTGGATTTTTCATGTTATGAAATGTTTGGACAGAGTAAATAGGTGGAAAATCCTCTCTTTCAATTAAGTAAACATCTAGACGTCAGGCATTCAAAACCTTTGATAAAACCTTTGAACAACTTAGAAGTGTATCGCTGTCACTCCGAGAATCTGTTTTACAAAATATTTGGAATGCATGGAATAAATTTCACAAGGCGAGAGAGACAACGTGTGGCTAGGTAAAGGTGTAGGGCTGGGGTGTAGTCGGTCGGATATTGCGGGAAAACAATGTCTAAGTTGGTTGACATTAAATGTAAAGAAATTTCGTGAACGTATGCAGATGAATATGATTCGATTCCAAAAACTCTGGATTTTGAAAGATTTGGCATTATAATGTACCTGAAGCATTGGAAATGGAACTGAGTGGATTTTTCTTATTGTGAAGCGATGATATTATATAACGAATAGGAAGTGACCAGTTGCTTGGAGAGCGACTTCCTGCTTTAATCACACACGTTAAAGATGTGAGGACAAGCACCATGATGTTTGGTCCATTTAATATTCAGTGAAATCTGCCAAAGCAAAGAGCAACAAAACTGTTGGGTTTTCCTTTGCACTTTAACCCACTGATTTTATAAGCAATATTTACCTTAAGCTGAAATAAAGTCGGAGGAAATTTGAATAGAACATTAATCGTTCCAATGAGATAAATCTAATTCACTTCTGATTATTACAATGAACATTGTGAGGTTGCAGCGAAATTAATATGAAATGAACAAACAGCGTTTCTTGAGATTTAAGCCAAATCAGGTTCAGTCATATCAGAAAGGCCATTGAGCCACAACATCTCCTTTATTTCCATCTCCATGGCTGCTTCTTCACGTGAGAGAGAAAGTGACTGAAGAAATTATGAGTCAAATATGACGGAAAATTCTTGTTCTATGTTTCATTCTGACACAGTTCTGATTCAGAATGTATCAATGATAGCTATTCATTCTGACGAGAATGGCTATTTATTGGAATTTGCTGTTATTATAATTCCAGTGAAAGCAGAAACACAATGGTGTGGATTCGATTCCACTCTGGAAATTTCTCATCCATGACTTTCACCGCATGGAACCGTGATGAGGTCACATATCACCCATCGATAAAATGTGCAGAGGAGACCGAGAGATTATGGAGGTGGGTTATTATACCGCTGTGCTTCACATTCACGGGTTCGAGTCACATTCTGGTTGGTAACTTCACAAACCGCTACTGCAGTTTTTCTTTGCACCTCACACCTCTGGTGCACTGGATCGAGAGTATTTTTCTTGTCCTTCACTGCATGGGAGATTCACGAATAATCAACACGACACTAAAGTCGAAATGAAGATTGAGAGCAGTCATTCTATTCAATTGTAGATTAAATTGGTGTAATGAGAAGGAACGCATTTTTCTTCCGCGCCACCCCACACCTCCACCCACACATTTCATTTTGTCCTTCTATGAATTTACATCAAAAAAGAGAAACAAATAACAACAGATCTGGAGCACAAGTTTATCCAGTGGGGTTGCAAATGAGTATTTTAACCTAACACTTCATACAATGATCTGATCAGTATTTCAAACAGTCACTTGTAATTGGAACCGCAAAAACTTCTCCAATGAAACGAACCTTTCATTCTTTTACAAATGCCTGCTGTGTGTGAATAATACAACGATCCATCATCCAGTGTGATTACTGACATACCAACTGTTTAAGGTCTACCAACGTTCTTCCTCAATCATAGCTTCTGTACACAACCACCTGCGCTTTGGCCAATGTCATTTGTTGCCTACAGGTCAGAGCACATTTCTTCTTCCTGCATTTACGAGCCTTGTTCCTGATCTGTCTGAACTGTTTAATAAAACTTTTTCTATCACTTCATCCCATCCCCTCACAATGCTGAACTTATGAATAAAATAAGGCGTTCGACCAAATATGGAAGTATGCCATTCAGCCCATGGAGTCTGCCCCATCATTCAACGAACTCATGGTTGATCTGATAATCTTCAACTCCTTTCTGCTCACTTACCTCGACAAAGTTTCATCATCTTTCTGATTAACAATCTGGAACAGTTTGAAAATACCCAACAACACAGTCTCAACAGCGGTTGCTGAAAAATGCCACAGATTCCTTGGCCCCTGAGCAAAGAAATTACTCCTCATTTCTGAATTAAATGGGCAATATCTAAATCTGAGTTCATGTCGTCTGGTGCTCTCCTCAGAGCATAGGGAAACCACCTGCCTGTATCTATCCTGTCAAGATCCTATGAATATTGAACGTTTATAATGGTTATTCTGTGATTATATCTCCCCTCCATCTCCTTTGTTTCAATCCTAGCCTAAACTATCATTCCATGAAGCTTCATGTTATGCAGAGTTAGCAACACGTTTGTAAATCTCTGCTGTCCCTTACAGCGTCCTTACATATTATTAAGAGAGGTGGAGAAATTTCAGCGAGGAAATGGGTTGAAATCTCAGGCGCAGATGGGAATTGGAACTTGAAATCAGAAAGCGTTTGGAATCGGATTGATCCACAGAATGACCAAATACAGCAATGGTAACTCTGACAAAAGAGAATCGAATTATATTCGATTGACATTCAATGACTTCACTGTAACTGAATTCCTCCGTGTAATCGTCCTGGGAGATCGTATTTTGGAGAAATAGAACCTGAACCGCCCATATAAAGAAATTGACGACAAAAACATGTTCGTCGGTCGTTTTTGTTTGATTATTAACTCAACTCTTGTCTCCGTGAGGCCTACATCGCCCGCAATGCACAAATTAGATGTTTAACAGAACTCTCTCCATTTGCCTCGGTGGGTTCACCTTCAATACCATTGAAGGAACAGGACACCCTCCACGACAATGCATTCTCTTAACTGTATATTTTTCAACACCTGAATTTTTATTCCCTTAACTGCTAAGGCACAATTGCAGCAGAGTGCACCACCTAGAAGATTCACTGGAGTAAGTCATCCAGGCTTTGTTGACAGAACCTTCAAAGCTCAAAAACTGTACTGACAATAAGGACCAGGTTGAAGATGGACTGAAACTTCACCATTTGCAAATTACCTTCCAAGGCACATACCAGCATGACTAGGAGAGGAATCAGTGGTAAATTCATTGAGTGGTGAAGCGGTCTTGATGGGCTACGATTTATACTTCAGCCCTCCCGCTTTTGTCTTATAATTTTTAAAAATGTTGATTATTGTATTGACCAGACTTGTGCTCATTCCTTTAGTTCTTTCTTAAACTGGCGGTTGCTAAAGATCGAATATCATCTACAGTCTGTGGCAACAACAGAAAATATTCAAAAGCCCTCATGAACAACTGATCTCCCTGTACAACAATCTTCAGAGATCTGTGAATGTCCACTCCAAGATCTCTTTGTTACTGTGAACCAATCAGAATCCTCACTGTTATTGTTACAACTCCCCAAATTCATTACCACTCATTCATCTGGATTCAATTCTATTCGCCATTTTTTCTTTCCACCTGATTCATACATCCCTGTGGTCCCTGACATTATTCATCATAGGCAACTACACGACCAATTGTTGTATCATCTGTAAACTTCTAATTCCTGACTCCTACAACGAAGTTTGAATTAGTGATCTACATCAGGAAACAGTGGTACTTCACTGGAAACAGGCATCCAAACATGGTTCATGGCTGGATGGAATGAACACCTGCCATGTTCCAGTCTCCAAGGGTTGCTAGCCCAAATATCGCCGTTACATTTGCAGATAACACGAAGATTGGTGGAGTAGCCAGAAAGTATAGGGGACTGTCAAAGAATGAAGGCGAATATAGATAGACAGAAGAGTTGAGTGGATAAATGTCAGATGGAGTTCAGTCCAAGCAAATGTGAGGTGATGCATTTTGGGAAGTCTAATTCTAGAGCCAACTACACTGTAAACGGAAGAGCTGTGGGTAAATTTGGTGAGCAGTGAGATTTTGGAGCTCAGGTCCTTTGTACCCTGAAGGTGGCTGCACAGGTGGATCTTGTGGTCAAGAAGACATATAGCATGCTTGCCTTCATCGGACGGTGAATTGAGTATAAGAGCTGGCAGGTCATGTTACAATTGTACAAGATTTTGGTTCGCCGCATTTAGAATATTCTGTACAGTTCTGGTCGCCACATTACCAACAGGATGTGGACGTTTAGAAGAGAATGCAGAGAAGGTTTACGAGGATGTTGCCTGGTATGGAAGATGCTAGCTCTGTAGAGACGTTTAGTAGGTTACTATTGTTTTCATTAGAAAAAACGAGATTGAGGGGTCTTGATTGAGGTCTACGAAATCATGAAGGGTACAGACAGGATGGATTGAGATAAGCTTTTTCCCAAGGTGAGGGATTGAATAATGAGAGGTCACGCGTTCAAGGAGAGTGGTGAAACGTTTAGGGAAGATATACAATGAAATTATTTTACACAACGGGTGATAGGTGCTGGAATGCGTTGCCAGCAGAGGTAGTAGAGGCTGACATGGTAGATTCATTTAAAGTGCGCCTGGACAGATCTATGAGTAAGTGAGGAGCAGAGTGATACGGATGCTAAGAAATTGGGCGACAGGTTTAGATGGTTGATTTGGATAGGCTGAGGCTTGGAGGTCCAAAGGGCCAGTTACTGGGCTGCAAACTTTCTGTGTTCTTTGTTCTTCATTGTTCACTATACTACCAACTTCATGCTACATTGCTCCATCTCAGAGAATGACATTGTCGATTCCGATTATCACAGAGGGAATGAGAATATGACATGTGTCTGTGTCTGAATTTAAGTGATGTACACTGGATTGGAGTGTTTGGTGTGAGCAAGAGGCCAATGTGGAGACGATGTGATCAAAAGCAGCTCTTCGAGTAAAAGTGACAAAACGGCGCATTGTTAAGGAAAATTTCAGAGAATGCTTCTAATTCATCGACCTCTCGTGACCCACAGCATGCTTCCACTGAGTCAAGCTGCAATGCGGATTAATGCTGCTGTTGTATCTTAATAATCTAATAAACGGAGCCAAATATGTCCTTCCTCCCGCCTTTGACCAGGACCACTCCCAGCTTTGGTATTTCATGCGCTTCTGTGCCGTCATAGAATAACCACGTGCTCACCTTCAAACCAGTCAATCCATTTCAATACCACAGTCGTGAGATTAATTCTCATGTAGCAGCTTTTACTGATATGAACTTGAGATTATTGGAATATCAGGCTCAGGAAAAGGAAACAGGGCAGCACCGAGGAAAAGAAACTTTATTCTAAAACACATTTTTCTGTGGATTTCTACATCATTTATTTCACTTGCTCATTTGGCTCGATCTAAACTATTGTGTGTAGTTCTGCAATTCACATTATAGCAGGGATGTGATATCACTGGAAATGATGTTGGAGAGATTTCCCAGAATATTGTCTGAGAAGAATAGTTTCAGTTATGAAGAGCGGTTGGATAGATTGGAGTTGTTTATCTTAGAGCAGAAGAGATTGAGAGGAGACATGATTGAGATGTGCAAAATAATCAGGGATATGGATGGCGTAGACTGAAAAAAACGTTTCTCTTAGATGGTGAGATCAATCTTGGGGGGTGGGGGGCGTAGGAGTGTGGTATGGATTTATGGACAGAGGAGAAAATATTTGAGTGAATGCGCAGACAAATGTTTTGAAACAGTGGGAAGTTGAATTCTGGAACTCAGCGCAAGCAAATGTTTTAGGGGCAGAAATCCTCCTAAGTTTCAGAAGTATTCAGATGTGAATTTGTGATGCCAAGGCATAGACCAATTCAGATAGATGGCAAACAAAACCTGAATGGTCTGTAAGATTAGATTAGATTACTTACAGTGTGGAAACAGGCCCTTCGGCCCAACAAGTCCACACCGCCCCGCCGAAGCGTAACCCACCCATACCCCTACATCTATATCTACCCCTTACCTAACACTACGGGCAATTTAGCATGGCCAATTCACCTGACCTGCAAATCTTTGGACTGTGGGAGGAAACCGGAGCACCCGGAGGAAACCCACGCAGACACGGGGAGAACGTGCAAACTCCACACAGTCAGTCGCCTGAGGCGGGAATTGAACCCGGGTCTCTGGCGCTGTGAGGCAGCAGTGCTAACCACTGTGCCATCGTGCCGCCCACAAGATCTATGAATAAAAGACAAAAGTAGGAATTGCAGCTCGGGGAAAACAGAATGACGATTTCGGTTCAACAGGCACTTCCTCAGAACTGTTTTGAATTCACTATGTTAACTCTGATTTCTCTCTAGTGATCATTTGGAGTATTTTTGTGTCGGTGCATCAATAATGCGGGTTGAGAAAGAAAGGGTGGGGGAGTGTGAATCGCGTTGATGGCACAATGCAGACTCAACTGGCCAAATGATATCTATAGCGTGTCTAATTCTAACTCTGAATCTAGAAGTTTTTGTCCATACTTGTAGAACAGGACAACCGACGGTTCAGGCATAAGCCACAGCCAAACCATTATCACCTGACGCCTGGAAGAGGAATGCCTCATTGTCTGTCTTGGGAAACTGCGTCTACACCGGATAAATATGGATTTCAATGGCTTCCTCATTTCCCACCACATTATCACAGTCCAAAGCATCCAACTCGGCACTACCCTCCGGACCCATTCATCTCTTCCCCTTCTAACTTGCACTTTCTTCCCCGCCTCCATCCACCTATCACTTTACCAGCAACCTTTCACACAACCCCAACCCCCTCCCTTTTATCTCTCAGCCCCCACCCACAAGACTCATTCCTGATGAAAGGCTTATGTCAGAAACGTCGATTCTCCCGCTCCTGGGATGCTGCCTGACCTGCTGTACTTTTCCAGCACGACACTGTCGCCATAGTAAAGATAGATGAGCTCAGCTCAGGTTCTTTATCTGAGAGCGGAGAAGGCTGAGTGAGGAAGTGATGAAGGTGCACATTAAGGGGATCGGTATGTGTGATAGGTATAAACTTCTCATGGGAAGGGTTAACAACCAGGGATGTACGGTAAACGCAAGGGAGAGGATTTTCAGAGCAGATATAGGAAGAACGTTTTCCCTCTGAGATTGTTGCTTATTTGGAACTCACTGTTTGAACGTCTGGTAAAGCTACGAGTTATCAAAATATTTCAGGAGTATTTAGCCGAATACTTGAGAAGCGAGAGGACACATGGATAAGGACCAGGTACTGGAAAGTGGGGTGAAGATAAGCAGATGTCTGTTGGAAGATCCAAACACCGTACCGAAAATAGAGACCATAAAATCATGGGAAGTGTCTCCACATGGATATTACTGGGAATCTGTTACAAGGGGTCTGTGGAATGCTACACTCGTCAGAAGATCACTCTGGCAGGATGGGGCCACTGTGGTTGGAGGGGATAAGAATAGTGCAATGCTCCTACACCAATTAGAGTCAGAGGGTGCTGGAAGTTTGCTGTCGCAGGCTGAGATAATAACAATTAGACACGTCAGCCTTGCATTCTAAATATCATCATGGCAGATTGGGACAAGTCGTGACCATAAATATTTTGGACATGGTTTTTAATATTCAATTGATAGTTCGTAGAGTCAGCCTGCTTGAGACCCTCATAGCAGGATAAGACATTAAATATCAAATCAGTAGTTAGTAGAGTCAGTTTGGGACAGGAAAACTTTGTGGTAGCTAAATATCTAATCATGACAGGTTAGTCTGGGATGGAAGATCATTGTAGCAGAGGTGGCAGTAAAATACCAAATCATGAAAATAGAATAATATTAAGTTGAATGTTGGAAAACCCATAGTGGTAGAAGTAGAGTGATCATAGGAACTAACATCATTGGGTTATTGTGTAGCTGGAGTGAGGTAATTCGGACTAACACAGTTGGCCGTGCTGATAAGCTAAGAAACCTGAGTAAAGAAAAGGTTTAAAGTAGTGCCATGGACCCTGAGGTTCGGGGGCATTCAAGAATTTGCTTTCTGAATGTCAGGGTTTTTTGTTTACAAATAAAAGATCTACTCCTTGAAGGTCTCTCCGCATTTCCTGGTGATTGTCTACATTTTCTCCACGACAACCGCAACATTGGGTGCAATAAAATTGTGGTCGCACGGCTCTGTGGCGCAATGAAAATCACATTAGATTTCTACAGCATTGATAACTTGCTATTCAAAGTTTATGGGTTTGATTTCCACCAGAATCGGAGTTTAGATGCCAGCTCAATCAATGATTGTTCTGCTGAATCATCATCAATTCCCATCGTCAGGAGTTCGCGACCCTGCTGTTGACCAGAGAACTTTCCTTACCTTCATGGTTGTGAGTTTTGACGCAATCATATCGTTTGAAACATCATCAACCAGAATCAGCTGCTCAGCCGCAAAACCTGCAAAGTTCGTGCAGAAACCCACTGTCTCGAAAAACTTTTCCTTCCCATAATGGCAGAAACATTTGCGATTGCTGAAATGTATTTTTCCCTTTGTGTGACAGGTTGTTGTGGATGAGCTGCGGTAAAACATTGAAGTGTTTGATCAGCCATGACGATATCAAATGGTCGGATCGGACCGGTGTGTGGAATAGCCTCCTCCTGTTCCTTTCTTACTGTGCTGTTTCTGACAGAAGGTTTTCAACAATAATATGATGAGGATAATCTGAATCTACACCACGGAATACCAAGGCCCTCCCCTTTACACCTCCGGTCTCACAGCTGGAATAGACAGCTCCTATTGCAGCTTTAGATCAGACAGTGAAGGATTCTCTCAGGCGCTCTGTCAGACTGCATGCTCCTTCACACAGATTTCCAACTGGGCACATGGAGCAAGCAAATGTGCGAATATTGGGTGTTCAGGGAGAGATTTCCCCTCTGCTGGGCTGCAGTTCTGGACATGGTGACGTACATGAATTTCTGGCATTTTGTGTCTTACTGTCCATTCTTCCTACTTTACAATTTAAACTGGAATTGAATTTATTCTTGCATAACATTTTTACATCTTCAGTATTCATGAAACTCGTGCAACGTGTTCGTGGATTTAGGAATGGTGAAGATTATTGATGAATGCAATATGTTTCATGTTACCTGTATGAATTTTCAGAAGGAGGTTGGTGAACTTTCATTGATTCGAATTCTGTGCCGAACTGAAACCGATCGCAGGAAAAGCCCTGCGACAGCGGCAATGTCACAATGTCTGTAAACAACGCAGGAACCAACAGAAACCCATTTTTCAATGAATTCAATTTTGCACATTTTTTGTGTCCTTTCCTGAGCCTGATGCTTCAATAATCGCAGGTTGATGTCTGTTTCACCTCGTCTGTGTCAGCTTTAATTTCAGAACCATATGGTTCAGGGGTGTCATTGTGGCTCAGTGGTTATCACTGCTGCCTCACAGCAGCCTCGGGTAGGAGTGTGGAATTTGCACATTCCCCCCCCCCATCTGAGTGGGTCCAAATTAGTCAGGGGGACATCGTTTTGGGTGGGTTACTGTTCGGACTTGTTGGTCCGAAGGGCATGTTTCCACAAGGTAGGGAATCTAATCATCACAGCAAAAGTAAAGTAGTTGAGTTAAAGTTCACAAGGGAGGAGTAGGCCAGGTGACAGCTTTGCTGTCTGCGGCTCTAAGAGCGTAATTTGCCTGTGCCTCGTACTTAAAGGTGCATAAACTGCCAAGGTTGTAAGTCCAATGCTTATCTGAAGATACCGTTACTGTCATGGACCAGGAAATATTGGAGCATCAGACTGAAACGCAGTTGAAAACAATGTTGAGTAAAGGAGCAGTTATTGGAAAACTAAAGTTTCTGATTTGGGGAAATGTTCTGTCTTTGGGAAACGTGTCAATTATTGACTGAAAAGCTACAAATATTCCCCACGTGAATATCCGTCTGTGGATAGAGATACAGAGGTGAAGTTTTAGTTTGATGACCTTTCTCAAATCGCTGACCCTGCAGTGGATTACATTCTGGGAAAGTCTGTTTATCTCGTTTCATATCATTCCATTTCTTGCAAACTCGCACAGCTCATTAAACCAATCGAAAGTATTAGATCTATTCCTTTGGGAAGATTGATAGTTGTCAGAATAAAAAAATTATTGCTCCAAACATCTTTATCGTTCCCCACTGGCTTTGAAGTTCGAACCTTTAGTTTCCATTCACCTAAACAAGGGAAATTCCCTCATATTTACTCTTACCAACTTCACATCAGGTGGATAACCTCCTTTCGGACACAATTAAGTCTTTCCTGATTTCTTCCGCATGATTCTTTATCTATCCCACCATCCCATTAAACCACCTCTTTTATTTTCTAGTTCTTTTATCTCCGAGTAAACCTCATTTCCATCGCTTGTATCGATTTTGTGTCAAGTGAAATCTGGCCGTGTCATTCCTAATCTCTTTATATTCCGGTAAGTGCTGCCCGTGTCTTTTATCATATCTTAATATCCCAGTAAGTTTCAACCTAAGAAAGGATGCTGGGTACAATTTAACACGTGAAATACTCGCGACTAAGCTGTGAAATCCTATTAACGACACAGGAAAGGTGGAAGCAATTTCAACTCCAGCTGAATCGATTGGCTGCAGCAGCATCGGGTCAAATCCCAGTCACTTCAGTGGCTGTTGTTATTACATTTATTTCTTCTCTCCGTGTGCTGATTTTGAGTGCGAGCAGCGGCTGAGTTTAAACAAACCCGGAAGGCTACAGCTAAGGTAAGACAGTTTGTTTTAAAATTACTTACCGGTAGCGGACAGCGGTGTTTTTTTCTCTTCGCAGAATGAGCGGGAGCAGCAGGGGGAAGTGACGACAACCAGAGGGGCAGCCGAGACCCGGAAGCAGGTATAGCGTAAGCTTACCTGGTTCGGTTTTGTTTTCCCTATAAAAGCGCGCAGGAGTGGAACCCGAGGCACTACACTATAGGAAGGATGTGGAGGCACTGGAACGGGTGCAGAGGAGGTTTACCAGGATGTTCCCTGGTATGGTAGGAAGATCGTATGAGGAAAGGCTGAGGCACTTGGTGTTGTTTTCATTGGAGAAAAGAAGGTTTAGGGATGACTTGATAGAGGTGTACGAGATGATTCGGTTTTTAGATAGGGTTGACCATGAGAACCTTTTTCCACGTATGGAGTCAGATATTATGAGGGGGCATAGCTTTAAATTAAGGGGTGATCGGTATAGGACAGATGTTAGGGGTAGGTTCTTTACTCAGCGAGTCGTGAGTTCATGGAATGCCCTACCAGTAGCAGTGGTGGACTCTCCCTCTTTATGAGGTAAAAAAAATGACTGCAGATGCTGAAAACCAAATACTGGATTAGTGGTGCTGGAAGAGCACAGCAGTTCAGACAGCATCCAACGAGCAGCGAAATCGACGTTTCGGGCAAAAGCCCTTCATCAGGAATAAAGGCAGTGAGCCTGAAGCATGCAGAGATAAGCTAGAGGAGGGTAAGGGTGGGGAGAGAGTAGCATAGAGTTGAAGAGCTTCAGAGCAGAGGAAATGACCTGGGAGTTGCAGTGGGAGAGGGACTCCCTGAGATTCTTGTAGAGAGAGGAGGAAAACTTCTTCAAGGCAGGCATCCTGAAGCTCTTCAACTCTATGCTACTCTCTCCCCACCCCCACCCTCCTCTAGCTTATCTCTCCATGCTTCAGGCTCACTGCCTTTTTTCCTGATGAAGGGCTTTTGCCCGAAACGTCGATTTCTCTGCTCGTTGGATGCTGCCTGAACTGCTGTGCTCTTCCAGCACCACTAATCCAGTATTTGGTTTTCAGCATCTGCAGTCATTATTTTTACCTCGTTGATTTTAACCCTACTGCAAATCCTCTTGCTAGGATGCCTGCCTTGAAGAAGTTTTCCTCCTCTCTCTACAAGAATCTCAGGGAGTCCCTCTCCCACTGCAACTCCCAGGTCATTTCCTCCGCTCTGAAGCTCTTCAACTCTATGCTACTCTCTTCCCACCCCCACCCTCCTCTAGCTTATCTCTGCATGCTTCAGGCTAATTGCCTTTATTCCTGATGAAGGGCTTTTGCCAGAAACGTCGATCTCCCTCTTTATGGGCATTTAAGCGGGCATTGGATAGGCATATGGAGGATAGTGGGCTAGTGTAGGTTCGGTGGGCTTGGATCAGCGCAACATCGAGGGCCAAAGGGCCTGTACTGCGCTGTATTCTTCTATGTTCTTTGTTCTATGTTAATCCTAGCACAGGGAAAGCAACAAAACATCCTAAATCTATGGTCACTGCCACAGAATCTCCTGTTGATGCCCCTGACAGAAGAGCCCACTGTAGCAATAATTCTACTATATCTTCTCAAACGCTGCCGAATATGAGAATCATCCCAAGTGTCCAAAAATTGATTGCTCTGCCATTTTCCTCAGAGAGACAATCCCCTTTGGCAGTTCTAAAAACTGAAAATCATTTTGATAGAGGAATAGCCACCGGAGAGATTGCAGAGAAGGTTTACGTGGATGTTCCCCAGTATGGAAGGTGTCAGCTGTGAAGAGCGGTTGAGGAGGTTAGGTTTGTTTTCAGTAGAAAAACGGAGATTGAGGGGGGACCTGATTGAGGTTTACAAAATCGTGAAGGATATCGACAGGATAGATGAAGATAAGCTTTTTTCCCAGTGTGAAGGCTCCACTAACGAGAGGTCACGCTTTCAAGGTGAGAGGTGAAAAGTTTACGGAGGATACACACGGCAATTGCTTCACACAGAGGGGGGTGGGTGTTTGGAACGTGTTGCCAGCAGAGGTGATAGAGGCAAGCACGGTATGTTCGTTTCAGATGCGTCTGGACAGATGCATGAGTAGGTGGGGAGCAGAGGGATACAGATGCTTAAGAATTGACCGACAGGTTTAGGCAGTACATTTGGATCGGCTTAAGCTTGGAGCGCTGACGGGCCTGTTCCTGGGCTGTAAATTTTCTTTGTTCTTTGTTCTTTCTAAGTACTGGTCTTTGGATCATAGTTGGGAAAATGTATCTGTGTTTCAGCACCTTGGCGAGTTGAATGGGATAACACTGTATTATTTCAATGAACAAACTGCGAAACTGAATCATGAGAAACTGGGAACCTGGATCACAAAACAAACCTCTGCATCATACAGTTTACAGGTTAATGATCAGACCACTTTCAGAGTTTTTAAATTGTTATGATTCCTTCCCTCAGCATGGTCATTAAACTGGCTCTGCCTGTCTATTCGACTAACCTTTACTTTCTGCTTAGTTTCTGACAGGCTGCTTTGGTTCGCAGCCTCCTGTATCATCAGCATAAATCTGCACGAACACACCACCCTTCCAGGATGTTGGGGCCCCTCCAGTTAAAGTGCACACTTTCCTTTTTGTACAGTTCCCACGTGCACTGGACGCGATTCGAATCATTCAAAAATCAGAAACAATCCTCCCAAACCAGCTCTTTGTTGCATATTCAACTGTACTATCTTCCTCTCCTTTGTCTCACTTTCAGGTGCTACAGGGAGTAATCCCAAGATTACATCCCTGGAGATCCTGCTTTTAAACTTACTCCTAACTCCCTGAAGTTTCTTTGCAGGACCTTTCAACCTTTCACTCTTCTTACCGATATCATTGATATCAATGTGAACCACTACCCTCCCACTTCAATATTCCCTGAGCATGCTCAGAGACATTCTTGATCCTGGCACCGACTGCCCATTTTTTGAAGAAATCATACAACCGTAGAATCCCTACGGTGGGGAAACAGGCCATTTCACACAGCACGTCCACGCTGACCTTCCAAAGAGTAACCCACCCAGACCAATTCCCTGACTCTATTGCTCTGCATTTATCCCTGACGAACGCATCTAACCGACAACTATTGGCAAAAAATAACAACGCAGACCCATTCCTCTAAATTATGTTGAATCTGCTTTCTCACGGCAGATACTGCCAGAACTACTGAACATTCCAAGCAACTTCTGGTTTTGTCACCCATGTTGAGTGCTTATTGATAAAAACGAATTGAAAAAGAAAACAGCTGAATTTAAACTCTAGGGAGAAAATTAAATATTTGGTCTTTCAATAATGTCAATAAAGTTTCATTAAATTTCTGCTGTTTAGTCCATGAACATCACTTTTTCACTTTCCCAATTCATGAATAAAGGAGATTTTTACATCACTTTTGGTATCAGAAAGCTTGGAAATGTTGCACGTTTGCTCCTTCATATGGGAATGTGATCACATCACATTCTTTCATCTCAAACACAATGCATTACTTAGTCGAAGAATACCAGTATCATTGTAAGTAAGTGGAATGATAACTGGAAAGATATATTTAGGTAAAGGAAGAGTGAGAGAAAGTGGGTCTTTTTTGGAACAGAAAAGACTATTATGTGAACTTACTAAGTTGATCAAATTTATGGAAATCTATGCAGGGCAGATAAAGGATATTGTTATGAACGTGTCGAGGTATATGTTACTTTTCAGGGAGACTGGAAGCTGGCACAAAGTGCTCTGAAAGAAGTTAAAATGTCGCATTTGACCGTGAAATCAATAGTGAGGCTGAGTTGCCACGGAACAAAAACCAATTGAAATTCGGCAAGCCCGCTTAACTTATGCCCCAACATACTGAAATCAAATTGAGTTTGAAATATAATGTATTTGATGACATCAAAAGCAATGAAATGATCTGATGTTTTGAGGTATAAAACCGGACATTTGAATATTTAGGAGGACAACTGCCAAGTACATCCACAAAAATAGACTGCGAGCTGAAGAGTTTCCTGAAGGTACCTGTCTGTAAGAAGTTTGCACAGCAGAACTTCGAAGCTGACGAATTTCACATCTACAGATCAAAATCTACAAAGGAGAATCGACAAAGCTGACTGGTTTTGAAACATGATTATATATTTTTTTGTAAACCTTAATCGGGGTTTTTGTTTCACCAGACCAGTATTGTAGAGTGGGAGGTAAAAGATACATCTAACCGAAGGGATTTCTAAATAGTTGTTTGTTTTATTATTCTCTGTCGTACTTAAATAACAAAGTTGTTAATTTTACTTTAAATAGTTACTTTGTAAATGGATTTTTGCCTCAAAACATATGAGATTACGGCATGAGGCAAACTTATTCTGTGTGGCTGGTTTAAATTTGGAGAAGTATTAACCCTGTGTTGTAACATGTTTGGGGGCTTTCGTCAGCGATTTGACAGGTTTAGACAAATCCAAACTGAGATCTGGGTAGATTTGAATTGATTTGAGGTTTGAAAAAAAAACACAGTATATTTAAATATTTGCATGTTAGTGTCTGAGATCTTTAAATAAAATGTCATGGAGACAGATTTTTTTAATTCAGATAACTTGTGGTTGGTTAAATTAAAAGTGAGAGAAATGGCTCTTAAAATTTTAAGAGATTTGAAGATGATCCTCAAATTTGCCAAGAAAGTTTAGAAAGTAAGATACGCGCCAAACTTTTAGAATTAGCGAAGAGCATAGTTTTGTGTTTAACCAAGGATAAAAGTAAAGCTGAAGTTGTCAGGGAATTACTCAATCAGGAAGGTGTGTCAGAGTAACCGACAAGTGCAGTACAGTGAAAAAAACTTAAATTATAATTGAGGAAAATTGAGTTTAAAGATAAACAAAGGGAGAGAGATAGAGAGAGAGAGAAGAAACAGAAAGCAAGACAAAAGAGAGAGAGAAAAAAGGGAAAGAAAAGGTGCGCAGCTGAGCAAAAAGAGAGAGAATAGATCTTGAGATGTTGCAATTTAGTCAGCAAAGTCAAGTTAACAGGATGGAGATAAAAAGGGAAAATAGTGATACATACAACTATGTTAAAACATTTTGATGAGAAAAATGTTGAAGCAGTAGAGATGAAGGGCAACACGGTGGCCAGAGACCTGGATTCAATTCCCACCTCAGGCGACTGTCTGTGTGGAATTTGCACATTCTTCCCCATGTCTGCGTGGGTTTTCTCCGGGTGACCCGGTTTCCTCCCACAGTCCAAGAATGTGCCATTCAGATGAATTGGCCATGCTAAATTGCCCATGGTGTTAGGTAATGGGGTAAATGTAGGGGAATGCGTCTAGGTGGGTTTCCCTTTGGTGGTCGGTGTGGACTTGTTGGGCCGAAGGGCCCGTGTCCGTACTGTAAGTAATCTAACCTAATCTAATCTTATTTCATTGAAAACTTGGCTAGGCAGATAGAATGGTCCAAAGATTAATGGGGAATGCTAGCTCGGAATAAACTGGTAGGTAGGGTGAGTGAAGTATAATCACAGCTGTCAGATGAGGAGTTAAGAGATTCTGAAGACGTCAAGCAAGCTATTTGAAATGCTCACAAATTGGTACCATAAACATATAGATAGCAGTACAGAAACATAAAGGAGGAACCAGGTCAGACTTACGTTGAGTTTGAAAGAACTAAACATAGGCATTTTGATAGATGGATGCTTGCTTTAAAGATAGATACCACATATGAGGCTCTGATGGAGATTATTCTGCTGAAGGAGTTGAAGAACTCACTTCCAGAAATGGTAAGAATTCATGTGGAGGAACAGCAAGTTCAGGAATTGAATAGGGCAGGAGAGTTAGCAGAGGAATACATGTTACTGCATAAGACAAGCTTCCAGCCAGAATTTTCCTGTGAGGGATAGAATTTGCGAGAAGGGGAGATGCTACAGTAGAAAAGAAAGAGGAAAGAATAAGAGTTTACCACAGGTTAAAGAAGATGCCCAAGAGAATGGAAAGGAACTGAAAGGCCTCAGGTATTTTTACTGTCATAGTTTGGGACACAGAAAATTTCAGTGGAGGTGGTTTCAAAAGGGCACTGGTAAAAGGTATTTTCACTGCCATGAGATGGGATACGTAAGGTCACAGTGCTGGTCATTAAGAAAGGGACTGTGGGAGAAGATGTGGTAAAATAAGTTAAGCCAGTGACATTAGTGAAAGTATTAAAGGAAACTCCAACAAGAACCGAAGAGCTGCAGGAAAGTGCACAGCCTCAGCAGGGGCTGGGTATGGAGTCAGTATCTGATCTCTATAAAGAATTCGCCTGTGAGTAAAGTTTACTCAGAAACAACAGGGGGAGAAGGAGAAGAAGTTATCACTTTAAGAGATACAGGAACTAACCAGTTTCTAATAGTAAGAGATGAGCAAATTTGCAGTCTTTCTTATTTGTTACCCGAGAGTGTCGTAATTTTTGGGATAGTTGGACAGAAAATTAGCATTCCTCTACATAAGATCAGGTTGGAGTGCCTACTCAAGTCTGGGGAAGTAACCGTGGGAGTGACTGACAGAGTGTCAGTTCCAGGAATCCAGTTTGTTCTTGAGAATGATTTAGCAGGGTCCAGGTTGGGAGCGATACCCCTAGTTGTGAAGAAGCCCAAGGAAGACCAAGAAACTGAGGAGTTAAAACAGAAATACACTGGTAATTTTCCAGACTGAACAGTAACCAGATCCCGCAATCATAAGTCACAGTCGGAAGAACAAACTAAAGACAACAATGAAGGAGTTAAGATTAAGGTGTTAAACTGACATCCTGTTTGACGTAATAGTGCTGGGAAACCATGCACAAAGAGAGGGTCAGACAGAGGTGTATAGTCCTAAAAGGATAAGGGATCTGCAACAGACAGGCAAGATGATAAAAGATATATATGTGGACGCATAATCTGAGAGTGAGGCAGAGATGTTCCTGAGGGTTATTACCAGAAATATAGCATCCTAAGACGGGAGTGGAGACTACGGCAGTTTAGTGCAGAGGAGTAATGTACTGAAGCATCGGAAGTTTGTTCCAAACGTCAGCAGTGTAGTGGCCCTGTTAACCGACTTGCTGAAGAAGAACACAAGGTTTTGGTTGACAGAACAATGCCAGGAGGCATTCGATCATTAAACAGAAGTATTGAGCACCAAACCAGTTTTAGCTACACCAAACGCTTCAACACCTTTCAAAGTTGCCGTCGACGCGAGTGACATAGGAGTTGGAGCTGTACTGCTGCAGGACGATGAGATGGGATCGTACTTTTCAAAGAAACTCAACATCCACCAGAGAAAATAGTCCACGATAGAGAAAGAACTATTGAGTTTGGTATTACAGTTATAACATTTTAATGTGTACTCATAAACAGTGTGTTGGAGACGGTGTGGACGCGGATCCCAATCTGCTTACATTCTTTGAACGCTTTAAAGATTATTTCATTGGAGTCTTATGCTAAAGACTTTTAATTTAAAAATCATACATGTATCGTGTCGTAAGAATGTAATCGCAGATGCGTTCTCAATGATTTAACTGATAAAGTTTAGACGAGATTTGTATTTATCCAATGTTAAATATAGGTAAATAGGAAGAAGTTAAGGTGAACTTAGATTTCAGTTATCTGTATGTTATGGTAATGTTTGAAGAATAGAAAAACAAATAAGACGTGTTTTCATTATGATGGTTCTTTTTTGAGAGAGAAGGTGTTATGAACGTGTAAAGGGTACTCTACCTTTAAGAGAGTTGAAGGAGTTACAAGCCCAGTGAGTTCTGGAAAATTTACAATGGAACATGTGGTCCAGCAGCTTGCAGTACCTGGGTTGATATGAGACAAAAAATCAAATCAAATTTGATCAATCCGTTTAAATTATGTCCCAAGAAGCTAAAACACAATCGAGTTTATATTTGGCATTTGGCAATATTATTAAAAAATGAAATTACCCGATGCTTTGGGGTAGAAAGCTGAAAAAAAAGCTTTACGAAATAGGCTGGGATTTTGTTCCTTTTGCATTGGAGGCTGAAAGGTGACCTTTATTACATCATGACAGGCATGGATAGGAGGAATAGACAAGATCATTTCCTCCGGGTGTGTGTGTGTGCAGAACCAGAGAGGATAGGTTTAAGGTGAGAGGGAAGACATTTAAAAGAGATCTAAGGGACTGTTGTTTCTCACAGAGGGTGCTGTGTATATGTAGCGAGCTATCAGAGGAGGTGGCATTGGGGAGTATAATTGCAACATATGAAAGACAACTGGATGTGTACATGAATAGGAAAGGTTTGGAGGTGTCTGTGCCAAAAGAAGAAAAATAGAAATCATTCAGTTTAGGTAACCAGGTGAGCGTGGATGAGTTGGGCGAAAAGTTTTGTTTGTATATTGTCTAATTCTAAGTGTCTATGACTCTTTCACTCCTCCTTCATCACTGGTCCTTCATTGTACTCAATTCATTTCCAAGTCAAAACTCATCTGCAAATACTTTAAATGATCTAACTCTCCAAACTTGATTAAAAAATGAATTCCTGGCATTGATGTGGTTCTGCAGACCACAGCAGCAGCAGAAGCAGAATTAAATTCAATCACAATCTGTAACTTTTTTCCTGCGCTAATCCCTTAATCTACCATTCCAACCAAATTGCTGTTGTGGACATGTGACTGGATTACTAATCCAGACCAGGCTAATGGTCTGGCAGTGATGTATAGGTGAACGTGCCAGTGTCCCAATCGTGTGTACCTAAACCTGATGACAACCTTTTAAAGCTACCATATTTGACTGCTTGTATTCCACACATCAGAACTAACATCTGATAGAGAGGGTGTAATGATCCCAACACCAACAAACCAACAGTACTGTCACATCCAGCCATAAATGGTGATGGACGGTTAAACAATTTCATGGAGGAGAGGGTTCCACTATTATCCCCATCCTAAATAATGGAACAGTCCAGTACATCAGTGTAAAAGATAAGGATGTCGTTTTGGCAAGATACTCCTCCAGACGTGTTGAGTGGATGATTCACCTCACCCTTGCCATGACGCCCACAGAATCACAGATGCCCATCTTCAATCAATTTGATTTGCTGCATGTGACATGAAGAAACAGTTCCACACAGTAGATACGACAAAGGCAATGGGCCCTGACACCATTCCTGTAATACGACTGAAAACTTGTGCTGCACAACAAGCCGTGTCCCTGGGGAAGCTGTTTCATTCCAGCTCCAACTCTGACATCTCCGTGACAATGTGGAAAATTACTCAGCTATGTCCAGTCCCCTAAGAGGAGAATAATTACAATCCAACCTTTTACCACCCCCTCAGTCACATCACGATTGTTAAACTGATAGAAGTTCTTTTTTGACAGATCTGTCAAACAGCCCAGAAATAACTAGCTCAGTGTGGTTTCCAATAGGTCCCTACGTGGAAATGGTGCTGTTGTGGAAATGTCACTGGGTTACTAATCCAGACCAGGCTAATGCTCTTGCAGATGATGGAAATTAAGAACAATTAATAAAATATCGAGATCTAAAATCCGGTATCAGTAACGGTGATGCTGAAATCAATATCGATTGCAAACCAAATTTGCTTCATCAATGTACTTTCAGGAAGTGTTTTCTGGCCTGGTGAATTCCATGCATTCCTGGTCGGGCCTAAAAGATACTCTAGACACACATGCATGTGATAAACTTATTAATGGTCTCTAAACGGTAAAGGAAGACATGAAATTGTATCAAACTGCTCCGAGGTTTTGAAGGATAAAACTGACAGAGCTTCCAGCACCAGCCTCAGTATCGGAAAAGGGAACGGGAAACACCGTCCTGTTGACCCTGCAGAGGCCTCCTTCCTAACATCCGATAGCTTATGACAGCCATACTCCAGATGCCTCTCAATCCCTTTCGTGTCGAGAAATCCTTATTTATATTCAGTGACTTGTGGTCCACAGCTTATGTGGGAGAGAAATCCCCAGAGTCACCGGTCACTGAGTGCAGACATTTATTCTCATCTCAATGCAGAGTGGACTGTCTGTAACTAATACGGTGGCCCCTTGTTTTCGATGTCCAAGCCAGGGGAATTATCATCCCTGCTTCCAAACTGTCTCATCCAGTCAGAGTTTTATATATCTCACTGAGATCTCCACTCATTTTGCTAAACACCATGGAATACAGGCCCAGTCGCCCCAAACTCTGCTCTCACAGCAAGCCTGTCATCCCAGAGGTCAGTCTGGTCATCCTTCACTGCTCTCCCTCAATGTCAGGTTTGTCTCTTATCAGATCAGGAGACCAAAACTACACACAATACTGCACAATGTTCGAGATGGGCTCTCACCGAGGCCCTGTACAGCTACAGTAAGACACCCTTACTCCTGTCAGTCAATCCCCTAGAAATAAGGTCAACACACCATTTATCTTCCTGCCTGCTTTCTGCTCTTGCAATATTGCTTTCAGTGACTGTTGTACAAGAAAATACAGATCCTTTTCAATGTTACAGCTCCCCACTTGGTGGGTTTGTGTACACTGGTCAGCGTGCCAATGCCATTCCCAGTATTGGCTTCTGCTTTCACAACTCACTGCCTTACATGGACTCGGAGGGCTGCGCAGCAGGAAAAAAAAGAACATAAATCTCTTTAAAGATTAACATGTTTCATTCAATCCCTTTTCAAATGATAGGTTGCTGTAATATTGTCCCCATTAAAGTGCACACCGTCACATACAACCCCATTGATCTTCATCTGCCACATATTTGCCCATTTGCTCCACTTGTCTCAATCACTTTGGAGGTTTTTGTTTAAAATCCTCCTCACCCACTAACAATCCGACATCATTTAGTGCTGTCAGCAGACTGAGAAATATTGCATTTGGTTCCCTCAATTAAATGTTTGACATGCATTGACATGCTGGGGCCAAACACTGATCCCTGCGAGACACCATGATCCTTCCACTTCAAAACATATTGTTTTATGCCTGCTCATATTTGGGAAACTGATGGGTTGATACATACAGAGAAGAAATGGATGCAATGCATTTAGATTTTCAGAAAGATCTTGATAAAGACTACGGCCTAGTGTGCAAAGTCAAATATTACGGGATTTGGACTAAAATATGAACATGATTTTAGAACAGGAGAACTGAGACCCATTACATAAGAACATAAGGAGTAGGCCATCTGGCCCTTCAACCCTGCGTCACCATTCAATAAGATAATGGCTAATCATTTCATAGCCTCAGCTCCACTTACTCCCCACTCACCATAACTCCTAATTCCTTCACTGTTCAAAGATTATCGATCTGAGTTCAAACACATTCAATGACAAAGCCTCAACTATTTCACTGGGCAAAGAATTCCACAGATTTACAACCTTTTTGGACAAGAAATTCCTTGTCAATTCAGTCCTAAATCTGCTCCATCTAATTTTGAGGCTTTGCCCTCTTGTCCTAGTCTCATGTACTACTGGAAACGTCCTTTATATTTCTATCTTATCTACTCCCTTCACAATTATATATGTTTCTATCGGATCCTCCCTCATTCTTTCAATTTCCAATATATATGTAATTCCAGTCTGCTCAGTCTCTCCTCATAACCAGCCCCCCCCCCCCCCCACCTCTGGAACCAACCTAGTGAGCCTCCTCTGCATCCATTGTAGTGCCAGAATTTTGTTTCTAAAGTAGGGAGACCAAAGTTGTACGTACTATAGGTGTCATCTCCCCAGCGTTCTGTAGAGCTGCAACATAACCTCGCTACCTTTACACTCAATCCCTTTCTCAATGAAAGACAAAATTCCAATTGCCTCGTGAATTACCTATTGCCGCTGCAGACCAACTTCTGTGATTCATGCACAAGAACACCCAGGTCCCGCTGCACAAGATCATGCAGCATTGTTTTGACGATTCAAATAAGAGTCCTCTTTACTATTTTTCCAAACAAAATAGATAATTTCACATTTAATATAATTGCAGTCCATCTGTCAGACCTTGGCCCACACACTTCAACTCTTTTTGTCCCCTTGTGAAGTATAACAGTCTTCTGCACACTGATCTCTGCCACTCATTTTAGTCTCAACTGCAATCTTTGAGACACTACACATGGTCCCCAACTCCAAATCATCTATGTAAGCTGTGAATAACTGCGGTGCCAGCACCGATCCCTGAGGCTCTCCATTAGTCACTGATCAGCAACCAGAAAAACAATCATGTATTCCCACTCGTTGCTTCATGTTAGTTAACCAATCCTCGATCCACGATAATACATTACCCGTAATGCCACACATTACGCTGCAGACTTGTTGGCGTCATTGCATCTTTTTTTTTAGATTACTTACAGTGTGGAAACAGGCCCTTCAGCCCAACAAGTCCATACCAACCCGCGGAAGTAAACCCACACAAACCCATTCCCCTACATTTTACCCCTTCACCTAACACTAAGGGCAATTTAGCATGACCAATTCACCTAACCTGCACATTTTTCGACTGTGGGAGGAAACCAGAGTACCCAGAGGAAACCCACGCATACACGGGGAGAATGTGCGCAGTCAGTCACCTGAGGTGGGAATTGAACCCGGGACTCTGGTGCTGTGAGGCAGCAGTGATAACCACTGTGACACCACGCCAGCCACAAAATATCTTTTGGAAATCTCAGTACACCACAGCTACCGGGTCCCTTCCGGTTTAATGTCATCTTAGAATTCCAGGAGATTACTTACATGTGGCCTGCCTTTCATGAACCAACACTGTGTCTGCTCAATGGGACAATTTCTATCAAGATGCATTGCCATTTATTCCTTGATTACAGGTTGAAATATTTTCCCCACTACAGATGATAGGCTAACCGGTCTATAATTCCCCAACTTTTGTCTATCTCCGTTTTTAAACAGTGGTGTCTGATCTCCTGTTTTCCAATTTGCTGGAATTGCATCAGAGTCCAGTGAATTTAGAAAACTTTCCACAAGTGCATTTGCTATTTCTCTCATCACCTCTGTTAGTACCCTTGGATCCATTCCATCAGGGCCAGGAGACTTACCTACCTTTGGCTTCATTAGCTTTCCCAATATTACCCTTGGGAACGGTTGTATCCAGGTCCTCACTTATCTTCCTCGCTTTGACAATTACTGGCATGTTATTAGTGTTCTTCATTGGGTAGACCGACTAAATATCTCTTCAATTCCTCGTCTATTTCCTCATATCCCATCACTGGATCCCCCTTCTCACCCTCTAAAGGACCATTGCTAACCTTAGCCATTCTTTTCAATTTGTATATTTATAGCATATTTTGTTATCTGTCTTTATATTTTGAGATAGTTTACTCTCATAAACTATCTTATGTATCTTGATATGTTTTTTGTTGCTTTATTTTGCCATTTTAAGTTTTCCCAATCATCTCCTTTCCCACTGGTCTTTGCCATTATGTATGCCATTTATTTTAATTCGATAGTCTCCCTTATTTCCTTAGACATTCACGGCAGATTACCCTTTTCCTATAGTTCTTCCATTTCACTGTGATATGCTGTTGCTGAGCATGTTGAAAAATTGCTTCGAAAGCTACCCACTGTTCATCGATGGTTCCACCATAAGGTCTTTGCTGCAAGCCTGCTTTAGCCAACTCCTCTCTCATTCTATTGTCATCTGCTTTGTTTAAGCACAGGGTCCTGATCTAGGATTTTACCTTCTCACCTTCCATCTGTATTCTGAATTCAGCCATACTTTCAGTCCCAATTATTTCTCCCAAAGCATTTTATTTTACTAATTTCATTCTTTAGAGATAGGCTTCCCGGTCTGCTGGGAAGAATTGATTTGTTTAGTTTGTTTCCTTCTGTGAAGACAGAACTGGCAGTGTGGAGGAACAGCGGGATCTTGGTGTGCAGGGACATAGCTCCCTTAAAACTGCCTCCCAGGTGGACAGGTTTGTTCAGAAAGCATATAGTGTTTTGGCTTTCATTAACGGGGGATTGAGTTTAAAAGCCGTGAGATCTTGTTGCAGCTCTATAAAACTTTGATTAGACCACACTTGGAATACTGTGTCCAGTTCTGGTCGCCCTATTATAGGAAAGATGTGGATGCTTTGGAGAGGGTTCAGAGGAGGTTTACCAGGATGCTGCCTGGACTGGAGGGCTTATCTTATGAAGAGAGGTTGACTGAGCTCAGACATTTTTCATTGGAAAAAAAAAGGAAGAGAGGGGAACTAATTGAGGTATACAAGATAATGAGAGGCATTAATAGAGTTGATAGCCAGAGACTTTTTCCCAGGGCAGAAATTGTTAACGTGAGGGGTCATAGTTTTAATCTGTTTGGCGGAAAGTATAGAGGGGATGTCAGAGGCGGGGTCTTTACGCAGAGAGTTGTGGGAGCATGGAATGCGTTGCCAGCAGCAGTTGTGGAAGCGAGGTCATTGGGGATATTTAAGAGACTGCTGGACATGCATATGGTCACAGAAATTTGAGGGTGCATTCACGAGGATCAATGGTCGGCAGAACATCGTGGACTGAAGGGCCTGTTCTGTGCTGTACTGTTATATGTTCTATGAAGTAGTTGCTTAATAGTTCTGTCATTTCCCTGCTCTCATTCTCTATTCTCTGGATTGAGAGTGCAACGAAGCTGCACTTGTTTTCTCTTATCTTTTCCATTGACAGTTCACCTTATAACTCTTATTAATGTTGTCTTCAGAAACCGAGCAATTCATGTCCACACCATATAATCACAGGAGCATAGACTCCATCAGAAATTACAGTACAATCTACATTAGTCCCTCTCTCCTACACCAGTCCCAGAGCCAGGAATGTTATGACACTTTAAATGCTCGCCTAAGTAGGTTTTTACCAGTTATGAGGTTACCAAGATAACTCCCCTCTCAGGAAGTACATTCCATAGCCCAACACCTTCTCGGTGAAAAACAATCCGCAAATCCTCTCTACATCTCAAACCCTTCACTTTAAAAGTGTGTTTCCATCTTCTTGACCCTCTGACTAAAAGGAACAGCTGCTGTCTATCCACCTGGCCCATGCTCCTCAGAATCTTATCCTTCTGCATCACATTCCGCTCAGAATCCTCTGCCCCAAAGTAAACATCCCGAGTTTATCCAGCCTCTTTCCATAGCAGATAAGTTCCATCCTAGGGAACATCGTGGTGAATCACCTCTGCACCCCCTGCATTGCAATCACATCCTTCCTGTAATGTGGCTTCAAGAGGTACACACAGCATTCGATCTTGGCGTAACCAAAGTCCTGTATAACTCTTGTAATCTATGTCTCGATGTGTAAATGTTATATTTACTTTTCCAAACGCATTGTTAACTCCACTACTACCCTGTCCAGTCCCCCTCAGTGATGTGTGGAGAAGCAGGCTCTGAACTTCCTAGTGTGCTGACATTCATTGAGTAATCCCCTGTTTAGTTCCTTCTTCCAAATTGCACCACCTCATATTTATCAGGGTTACATTCCATCTGCCAGTGATCTGCTTATCTGACCATTTCATTTTTATCTTCCAGTAACATAAGACCTACCCCCTCACTGCCAACCACCCGGCCAATCTCTGTGATAAACCCAAACTCAAATTCCACACTCCCCCACACCCTCCACTTTCATATCTACATTATTTATAAGTATCATAAATAGTAAGGGTCACATAATTGACCCGTATACTACATCACTGGACACTGATATCGATTCACACAGTTTCCAGAACCACCCTCTTTCTCCTGCCATAAAGAAAATGTGAATGTCATTTACCAAGTTACCCTTGACAGAATGAGATTTTACTTTCATTATCAGCCTCCCATCTAGCGCTTTGTCAAAGGCCTTGCTGAAAAAAATAAATGAACAACCTCCTCGAAAAAATATCAATAAAATTAATTTGGCATGACTCCCCTCTGATGACTATCCCTCTCTAAATGAAGATCCATTTTCTCCCGCCCTATTTTCCCCAATAGTTTTACTGACACTGATCTGATAATCAATGATCAATAGTTCCCTTGCCTACTTGCACTAACCGTTCCTATAAAAGGTTTTCTGCGTTCCTCTGGCCCCTCCCCTGTGACCAGAATTTATTTAAACATTTGGGTCAGGGCCTTGCTCCGACAGCAGCTTGTTATACAACACAGCCAGACCTGTGGACTTGTCCAATTTTAAATCAACCAAAACTATCAATCCTTGCTCGCATTTCATATTAATCTGCTCACGAGTTTCCCAGTCCATCTTCTTGAGTCATGCTTCATCCTTTTCCTGAGTAAACCAGATGTGAATCTCTCATCTCATAATCTATCAATGTTCTCCAGCTTCACACATTGATTATCTTCTTGGTTTCTAATGAGCCCTAATTATTCCCTGGTTGTTCTGTTCTGCTTGATGTCCTTGTGGAACATCTTAGGGTACTCAGTAATCCTGCTC
Organism: Chiloscyllium punctatum; assembly: GCF_047496795.1. NCBI lineage: Eukaryota > Metazoa > Chordata > Chondrichthyes > Orectolobiformes > Hemiscylliidae > Chiloscyllium > Chiloscyllium punctatum. Next base: position 113,764,678 of record NC_092742.1, read on the forward strand.
GCACCTTTTAATGCGCCTATGTTCTTCATTCCCCTCTGTGTGAATTTTGTAAAGCTTCATTTCGATCACCTCTCAGTCTCTGAAAATCTACAGAATACAGGCGGAGTTCCCTCATCAGACAAACTTGCCATCCGAGGGGTTAATCTAGAGAATGTACATTCAGTATATGTGATCAGTATATTTTACTTAGATCAGAAAATCAAAACCGTACACAATACTCCAGGTACAGTCTCACTGACACGATGTGTCACTGGTGCAGAAATTCTCTTCCACTCAGAGTGAATCGTTACATAATTTGGGATCTGTACTGAAACCAATGCTAGAGATCACAGCCGTTTAGACAACATCCGTGGAGAGAGAGCACAGAGCTCTTCATTGTCTATATTCTGATTCTTTCAAACAAAATGAAACTTAACTTTTATCTTCCCTATTTGCATATGTTCTTACCAATGCAATTTGCTTTATTGTTTTAGGGCTAATTTACTGTATGATTTTTTTTAAATCCTCCTGCTATCCAACTATACCAAATCCACTTGTTCTCCATTGTTTATATCAACAAGGGACATCTTCAAGCAAAATTTTTGTAAACTTTGCCTTCCCTTTCAGATTTCTAGCATCATTCTCAAGACATTTGCTATAATATTCCAAGTGTCCAATATCACATTCTTTATGATAAATTCCGACAGATTCCCAACTCTGAAAAATAAGTTAACTAGTCTGTAGTTCACAATTCTCCCACTTCTTCACTTTGTAAATCCTTGGAATGCATTTATAATCTTCCAATACAGAAAAATAAAGTGATTCGCAATGCAACTATTATGTCCATTTCTGCTTTCTCTGAAATTCTGATGTGAAGTACATTTGGTCTGTCCGAATTATCAATATAGTGATGTTTTCAAATGCTACCTCGTCACTGATATGAATTATTTTACTCTTCAGTTACACAAGTCCCATGGTCACTTGGTATTTCTGGGAGATTTTCTGGCCCTTCCTCCGTGAAGACAGAAATAAAGTAACTGGTGAGTTTCCCGCTGTCATTGTTTCTGTTCTCCACAATAAATTGTCCTGTCCACACATTCACTCTTCGACATTTGACCTTGCTCTTATTTTCCTTTCAAATATTCATGGCAGTTTTTCATCAGTCTTTTTGTTTCTTTTTCGTTTGCATTCTTGTTCTCTTTCTAATTTACTTATCAGTTTATCAGTCTTCATTCGCTGTGTCAAAAATTTAAATGAATCCACAATATATGACTCTTTTAGAGTCATAGAGATGTACAGCATAGAAACAGATCCTTCGGTCCAACTCAAAGCACTTCCATCGATCTATTGCAATTTCTAACTTATTTTGTTCACCATCGTTGAATCACCTTTCGCTTTTGCGATTTATTCCTTGGAGGGATATATGTATAAAGTAGACCTTACAGTGTTTCAGTAAAAAGCAGACATTGCCTCTCTTTCATTAATTCATTTATTGTACTTTTCAAATTCACTAAAGCCAACTTTATTCTCATATTTTAATGGCTTGTATGACTCAGGTATATACCCGAAATATAAGAATTTTTTATTTGTATTCAGACATCATATAAAATTCAATATATTGAGATCACTATTTCCAAAAGCTCCTTTACAGCAAATTCTTCGATTTGATCTTCTGATCACACAAAACCAACTCTAAAGTTTTTTTTATTCCTGATGAAGGGCTTTTGCCCGAAACGTCGATTTCGAAGCGACTTGGATGCTGCCTGAACTGCTGTGCTCTTCCAGCACCACTAATCCAACTCCAAAATTGCCTGATCAACAGGTCGGTGCTCAACATACTACTAAAGCAACCCATACACACTCAGCATTAACATTCACTTGGGTAAACACTGGTTGGATGTGCCTTCAAACTATCCATTATTTCTGCAATACCCACAAACCTGCATGTCTAATTCTCTTTTTAATGACATATTTACATTTGTATTGCATCTTTCACTTTGATGCATAACTCCCATGAACGTTGCATCTCCTTGCTATTCCTAAGATCCACCTCACCAGATTCTGTGGAATCTGAGTGACGTGGGCTCTGGGGAGGTTAATTCAGGCGAGATACTTGGAGAGGCATAGCTCATCTATTAAATTATCTCACAAGATCTTACCTGTTCCTCTGAAGTGTCATTGTGAGATTTTCTCCAGATCTCCCGCTTTGCTGGTGAAGTAGAGAAGGACAATGATCTTTCAACAATGCTGTGTATTTCCCCAGACAGCTGAACTTGGTGGGAACCTTACGGCAGGCTAGTAGAGTGTTGTTGCTGCTGTACCGGATCTTGGTGAGATCACATCTGGAGTACTGTGCACAGGTTTAATCTCCTCCCTGTGGAAAAGATATTGAAATTACATCAGAGATTATTCCCTTAACTGGTTTCTGCAATGAAGGTGTTAATCATAAAATCTCAACAGTGTGAAGCCAAGCCATTTGACCCATCGAATCCACAGTGATCCTCCGAAGATCATCCCATCCAAATTCCACCACACACCTCACCCAATCTTGTAACCTGGCATTTTCCATAACTGATACACATGGCCTCCACATCCCCGAACATTATGGGTAATTTAGCGTGGCCAATTCTCCTAACATACACATCTTGGGACTGTGGGTGGAACCTGGAGACTGAAATTGATTCTGAATCTCTAGTGCTGTGAGGCAGCAATGCTAACCACTATGCTACCTAATGTGGGCAACACAACTTGCCTGCACAGTTCAGTCCTTGAAAAGTGACATTTGTGTAGGGAGATTTCATAACTCCCAAAACCTGTCATTGAGCAACAGGAGGAGGACATTGAGGTCTTGAGCGGTTTGGTCAGAAACAGGTGCAGGACATTCAGGCCATCAGGACTAATATCAGAACACCAGGAGGGTTTTCAGCCCGGAATGTGTGTAAAGCCGGAACATAATGAGTCCATTCAGTCACTCATGGCTCTTATACAGCAACTGGAGCAGATCTTTTACAGCCTTGTGCCTGTTACACAGGAATTGTGAAAGGGAACGTAGAGGTAATAGAAAGGGAAGAACTTCGAATAACCAGCTTCACTGGGGAATGAAAAGTAGTGATAAAAGTATTGGGATTGAAGACAAAATGTTAGAATAGTTATGAAGGAATTAATAACAGGAGATTTCCAAAGCCAAGCCACAATCCAGCAGAGTCAACATAGTTTTATGAAGGATAAATTATGTTTGAATGCTTTGACTAACTTTCTTTAAAGAAACGTAACAAGCAAGGTGGATAATGGGGATCCTATCGATGGATTATATCTGGGCTTCCAGAAATCAGTGCATAATGTGCCTAGCAAAAGATTAATATGCAACACAAGAACACATAGGGTTAGGAACAATTTACTTGGTCGGCCAGAGGATTAGCTAACTAGTAAAAGCTGCATGCATTCATGTAGAACTCTGAGCTCAAAAACTGCATGAATTTATGTAAAACTCTGTTATCTCACTTTTTAGATTAGAATCAATCTAAACATCATGTCAAAGACAGAGAACACCGGGGGCTAACACCTTCAACATATTGTCTCGCTAACACCATTGTTAACAGCTAACTCAGGAATGCAACTTTTAAAAAAAAGGTTTTGTGATTTACACATGAAAGAAGTGAAACTATCACTGTATTCTAACAGATGAAAGACTCAACAGACAATCATTTTTTTCAATGTTTAATTTCAGTTACATCACACTGTATATTTTTGCTATAAATTCTGTGTTACGATCGAGCCCTCCACTATCACCTGATGAAGGATCGTCGCTCCGAAAGCTAGTGTGCTTCCAATTAAACCTGTTGGACAATAACCTGGTGTTGTGTGATTTTTAACTTTGTGCACCCCAGTCCAACGCCAGCATCTCCAAATTAGTAAACGCCATGATATGGAGCCGCTGGTTTTGGATGGGTTAGACAAGGTCATTAATCAAATGACACCAAGTTAGAATCCAGTGGGTTTATTTGTAAACACAAGGTTTCATTGCACTGATCCTTCATCAGGTGTAAGAGAGAGGAAGACCTTAAACACCGAAGTTATAAGGGAAAGATCAAAGGGTTGGACAACTCATGCACATGAATTGTCCACACACCTAAGACGGCTCTTAAATACTTCATCATTTAGAATGGAGGTGCAAGTTTGATTGATTAATATGCAAATCGCAGAATTTATTTCAAGCCACTGCCTGGAGATACCGTCAGGTATTATCGATGTAAATGAAGTAACACTTGCGGTCAGACATGTGAGGCTCTTGTTTGGACTCTGTCTGTGTCTTAACCTGGAGTCAGACTGTTTTATTTACAAAGTAGGAGTAGCACATGTCCATATGTGTGTGAGAGGGGGCGAATCTGTGTGAAGGGGAGAGAGAGACACACATTCTGTATGTGAGAGAGAGAGTGAGGTGGAGTGTGCGTGTGAGTGCAGGAGGGAGAGAGAGAGAGGCTGTGTGCGCTTGCGTGTGGGACAGAGTGGAGTGCGTGTGTGGAATGTGAGAGAGGGGGTGTGCGAATGTGTGTGATGGGCGGATAGGGAGCGTGTGCATCATTGTATATAACGGGGAGAGTGAAAGAGTGTACTTGTTTATGCGAAGATACAGACAGATACGGCTGATCAATTTCCCCACACACACACACTCTGTGGTTTCAGAGCTTCCCCTCTCTGCAGCCTCTGCTCCATTCGTTGTTCATGTTACAGACCCAGATGGTATAACTACAGTCCCCATGCTCCATCCAGAGTTCGGTCACCAAATCCTCAGGTCTCCCTGAATGTCTCAGGCAGCTCACAGCACAACCTCCAGCAAACCATCCCCAGCTACCCCACTAACTTTTCAATAACAGGAGTCAATCACAAGCCCCTCAGATACAAGTTAGATGCCTGATCCTTTACAATTATTCCGAAGGGTCTTCCTCGTGTTCCTGATCGCACATTCAATTGAAGACAAACAGAGGCGTTCCAAGTTTCAAAGAAATGTGCCAAAGCTCCTGGAACACTCCTGTCCATGAAGCACCACATGGGACATATCGAGAAGTGAACAACAACCTGACACACACCGTTTCAATGTTTATGAGCTTCTCCATATCAGCACTCGATACACGAGGGAGTGAACAGCCAAAGCCAGGGAAAGATACAGAAAAAAACAAATAAAGAACTAATTAACTGACAACTTGGTGAAAGTGTGGATAAAGAGATGGAGGGATTGGAATAACGGGATAAATATGACAATGGTGAGTCCAATCCCAAGAATGCACACATTGAAAGACATTGCCAGATCAGCTGGAATGGTCCATTGCCTCAAATTTTGAATCTGCTTTACAGAATCAGCCCAGACCCCATAAACTGGGGTAAGGTAGCGGCTTAGATGGAGAGTTATGCAGACCGTGCCAGTGGACTACTCCATAAACTGGACTATCTGCATAACACCGGGAACATTGCAAACCTTTGCCAGGATATTGCAACCCTCTACCACCACCCTCAGTCTCCGAACTTTGAGTCAATTTTTGTATCCAAATGGCTAGTTCTCCATATATTTCATATGAACCAACCTCGTTAAACAGATGACCATGTACAATGTTGTTCAACGCCTTACTGGTGTCCATAATCGACAATGTACACCTCTCTATCTCAATTAATCTTTTTAGGCGCTTCTTCAAAAATATCTCTCAGACCAGTGAGACACAATATTACTTGTTCAAAACCATGTTGACTATCCCTAATCAGTCATTACCTTTCAAAATGCGTGAAAATCCAATGCCTTGCAACCCTCTCCAACAACTTACCCATCACTCACGTCAGGGTCACTGGTTTTTTCCTTATTACATTTCTTCAATCCTTTACGTAATGGCACCAAGTTAGCCAATCTCCAGTCTTCTGGCACTTTACCTGTCGCTATTGATGATAGCACGGAGCCCAGCATTCACTTCCCTAGCTTCCCACAAAGTATAGCATACATCTAATAAAAGCCAACACATTTTCCTTCCTTTGCATGTTTTAAGATCTCCAGCAGCTCCTCTGAAATACAGACACTTTCCAAGATGTCACTACTTATTTCCCAAGTTCTCTAGCTTCTTTATCCTTCTGAACAGTAAATACTGATCCAAAATATTCGTTCAGTACCTCCCCCATTCCCTGTGGTTCTGCACATGGGCAGCCTTGCTGACCTTTAAGGATGTCCTATTCTCTCCACAGTTCCTCTTCGTCCTTGATATATTTGTAGAATTCCTTTGGATTCTCCTAAACTCTATTTGCCAAAGCTATCACATGTAAACTTTTTATGCTCCCAATTTCCCTCTTAAGTATTTTCTTGTTGCCTTCAGACTCTTCTAGTGATTCACTTTAAATCAGGAATTAAGAGGCCAATGTTGACCATTCCGATTGTCGGAAAAATCCATCTGGTCACTGAGACCCTTTAAGGAAACAAACTGCCATCCTTAACTGGTCTGGACTACATGTGACTCCCAACCACAACAAAGCGGTTGTCTGTTAACTGCCCTCTAGGCAATTAGGGATGAGTAATAGTTGCTTGCCTTGCCAGGGACGCCCTCATCCCGTGAATGAATTAAGAAAAAAAAATCTCAATTCCTGCTGTCTATATCTGACATATCCTTCCTTCTTATCCGTTACCAGAACCGCAAGTTTCTCAATCCTCCAGCATTCCTTACACGTAACAGCCTTACTCTTCACCCTAACAGGGATGGAATGTCTCTTTCCTCCTGATGTGTCATTTTTGAAGGCTACTCTCTTCTCAATTGTCCCCCTTCTCTGCGATTATCGGCCCCAATCAACTTTGGAAAATTCTTGAATATCATCAAAATTGGCTTTTCAACAATTTAGAACTTTAAGTTTTAGACCTGGTTCATCCTTTTCCATCTCTATTTTGAAACCAATAGAACTATGATGGCTTACAATAAAGTGCTCCCCCACTGATACCTCAACCACCCCCTCTCCACTGCCTTATTTCCAAGGATAATGTGACGTTTAGATCCTTCCCTGTGATGGAGAGCATTGGACAAGCAGCTGCAGCGTTATAACCGGTTATGGGGTCAGCAGAGTCTTCGATTCATTTGGTTGACTCTAACAATAATTTGTCTCAGTGACATTTTTATAGAGTGTGACAGAGGGTTTGTCTGTACGAGGCTGAGCTAGTTTCTTGGTGCTATCTTATCGAATGCATCTCATTAACTACCCACCCCACCACATGGTGTCCTTCTCATTCAATGCCAATCCGATTCTCACACCCATCATGGCTGGAGGTACTCACCATCGCCCAGATGCCCCTGGATATTCCGTGAACCCTGACACTGGTGCCATCTTTAAAAGGCCAATGGGCACACAGTTGAGCTTTCTCTGTTAGGAGCTGCCCTGCACAGTTTACCCCGAGCATGGCAGGTAAGGAACAATTACACAACGGTTTGTCGACAGGGGCACGGAGGTCCTGGTGGATGGGCTAGTTCAGACAGAGCCATTCTCTTCCCAGAAGGGGCCACACCACCAGACCCACCGAGCATGTTCTGAGCTCACCACCCAGCTCAGTGCAGTATCTGCGGTCTGAGGAAATGTCCAGCAATACAGGACAAGCATCAATAACCTTCCCTGCTCTGTCAGGATAAGGGTCACCATATTCTCTCTGCTCCCTCACACTCACTGTACATCTGTTATAGCACCGACCCCCGAACAAGGCCCATGCTCCACCACGCTCACTGCTGCAAACAGCACCTTCCTCTCTCTCTCTTTCCGCTCCACCATACCTCTGTCATTAATAACACTTTTTGGATACAATACTATGGACTGACTCCCTCTTGACACATCACCCTCTCCACCCCCCACCACCCACACCAGCACGCACAGCAGGGACCCCCACTCCTACCTTCACTCCCTCCCTCCATTTCTCGTATTCCAAGAGAAGCAGCCTGGAATAGGACAGAAAGGGACAAGCCGCGTTGTGGAGTGCCCAATATCCATCTCTCCACTACCACCCGGAACTGTGTGTCTGTATTTGACTCTGAGTATCTGTATGTAAGTGCAGGTCTGACCGTCTCTGTAGTGCTGAAAATGAAACAATCTCTCCATCAGCTGGCCTCCCCACCCTACTGCAGTGACAGCGGCAGAGAGTGACAACCCTCGAGGATTCAGTCTGGGAAGGAGAGACAGTGAGAGAGCTCATAGCACGATCCAAACTAACAGCACCATGAATACATACACACACGCAAACACGAGCAGGCTCGCACACACAATGCTGGTAGATGGAATGTGGCAAATATACTTGGACCTGTCAGAATGGAAATGCTCATCTCTGAGTGAACCACTTTGTCAGGAGATCAGATGAATTAATTTCTCACTCAGTGACTTGCAATGCTAAAAACTTACGTGAGAAAGTATTGAAAAGTCCTGAAAAAGGTCCAGTAGTGTTGCTAATGGTTCAGAAACAACATTGCTCAGTATCGGACAAAACTGCTGTATGCTTCCAAAGATATTATTGAAAAATCAAACGGCCGTGCAATTTGGGAGATACACAGTAAATGATTTGTTATCTTCTGAGAGAGGAGAAAACACTGCCATTGATGCAGTGGTGTGGGGAGGCCAGCAGAGGGTAGTATTGTATGAATCTAATCACTAAACTCAGAGGCGAGCACTGCTGCCTCACAGCGCCAGGCACCCGGGCTCGATTCCATCCTCGGGCGATTGTCTGTGTGAAGTTTCACATTCTCTCCGTATCTGCGACGGGTTCCACCGGACTCTCCTCTTTCCACCCACAGACCAAAGTTGTGGATATTAGGTGAATAGGCCATGCTAAATTGTCCATAGTGCCCAGGGATGTATAGGTTAGGGCCATTAGTGGTGAGTAAACATAGGATAGTAATTAAACGTGTCTGGGTGGGTTACTCTTCGAAGGGTCAGTGTGGATGGTTTGGGTCGAAGGGTCTGTTTCCACACTTTAGGAATTCTATGAACTCTGCGAACCAGACAGAGACAGTGGAGGAGGGAGACTTTGATTCCAATTTCATTATATTTACTTCAAAAACAACTTTGCACAATGATGCAGACAGAGGAACACACAAACTGAGATACTGACACTAACATACATAAAGTATGCACACAGAGGTACGCACACAGATATGGACGTTTACACACAAACACACGAACATAACCCCACATACAGGCACACACTGTCTTTAATACAGAGATATATACGTTTAATTAATAAGTTATCAATGGTCAGTTGGAAAAGGCAGGAGAATGTGGTTAAGAAATATTTTTGCCGCGATCAAATGTCATGGCAGACAAAAATGGGCTGAATAGTCTAATTCTGCTCCAGGGTTCATTGCTCATATGATCATGTGGTGCCTGGAATCGTCTTTCCACAACGTCAGTGGAGGCTGCATTTGGTAAGTATGTGATTTAGGAGAGTTAATGAGAAAGTGGAGAGGCTTGTGGAGCTGAGTGATCAATATCTGTTTCTAATTGTTGTCTCCTTTTATATCAAAAGCGTGGTGATTACTTTGAAGGGGACATATTTTGAGAATAAGGAGATTCCCATTTCAGACTGAGACAGGGATGTTCCTTTCTGTTTAGGGTTGTGTAATCTGTGGTGTTCTCATGCCGAAGTAGCAAGGTTCAGTTCCACAGATCTTTGATGTACAAGAGAATCCATGTTTATTGGGTACATTCAGGAAAGGGATGTTTAGTAACAATCACATCAACAATGCACATTCTGAATGGTGCAGCAGGTGCAAGGGGCTGAACGGCCAGCTGCTGCCCCTAACCGATATGTTGTTTTCTCAACCACTCAATAATGTTACAGAGGTAAAGAAAGATCCCATTTAGCCAGTCAGCATCGTTATAATGAGACGGACGGAGACCATTCTGCCCTCTAAGGATTTACACAGGAATAAATTGAAGTCATTCAGCCGGCTAAGTACATTACACAGTGTAGGATGAGGCAAACCTACCTTTCTAGCCTGCTGACCAGCAACAGGGGAAACCTGGTAAACTATCAGGGAATAAATATTCAGGATAAATGTTTATATTCAGGTTGCAAAGTTGTAACTTGGTGGAATGCCTCAGGAATCAGTGTGACATTACCAACAATTTACAATCTATACCAATGACTTGGATGAGGTGACTGGATTGGAGTTCATTTAGCTCATTTACCAAGACAGTCAGTTAACAGGATATGGAGCCTCTGCAATGGGATACCGACAGGGGAAGTTAGTGAGCAAATTTGGCAGAAAACAGTATAACAAGGGCTAAGGGAAGTCAGTGTTCTGTTAAACAGATAAAATAACAGTAACCTACTTAAATGGAGAGAATATCGCAGAATGCATTGGTACGGAGGGATGTGTGTGTCTCGGTACATGAGCCATATAAACCTAGTCAGCAGATTCAGCAAGTGATTAGGGAAGTGTATTGAATGATGCTGTTTCATGCAAAAGCTATCGGGTATAATCACCGGGATGTTTTACTGTATCTGTACATGACAATGCTGAGACTACATCGAATGTATTGTATGTAGTAATGAACCTTGAAATTGAAAGAGAAAAAATATGCAATTGTTTTGGAAGCTTTTCACACATGCTTCACTTTACTCCTTGTTAGAATGAAGGCCTGATAGAACCATAGTGTCATACAGCACGGAAACAGACCCTTCAGTCCAGCTCATTTGCACCGACCGGATATTCCAATCTGATGTAAAACCATTTACCAACATTAGACCCATAACCGTCTCAACCCTTCTTATTTATATACCCAAGCACTGCCTCTTAAATGTTGTAATTGTACCAGCCTCCACCACTTTCGCTGCCAGCTTGCTCCATTCACACACTACCCTCTATGTAATAAAGACACCACTCAGGTATCTTTTTAATTTTCCCCTCTCACTTTAAGTCTTTGCCCTCTGGTTTGGACTCCTCCAGCCTCGGAAAATAACCTTGGCTGATTCCGCAGCCATGGCCCTCATGGCCTCTACAAGGTCAGAGTACTTCAGACCTGAGAATGAGAGCTGATCATATAGAACCATATAAGACCCTGAGGAGAGTGTATTGGGGCGGAGCTGAGGGATGGGAGAATAAAACTATGGATTTAATTTTAGAAAACAACATAGTCATTTTAACACAGGTACTATGAAGACATGAATTTATTGTACAAAAATTATGCAGACACATATAAATACACCTTCAAATTATAAATTACAAATTATTCCTCAATGAAGTAGGTAACAGGGATGGAGTCATTCAATCAGGAGAATATTCACCCAGATCTTACCGAGTCCAGGTTGGTGTTTGGGTCACATTATTGCATGTTTCAGATCAGAGAGGGAGTAAATGCAAACTGTCGTAGAAACAACAGCCATTGCTCAGTCTCTACTTGGACCTCTCTACAGCAACATATGAGAGCTGAAAACCAATCAGCCATCTTTAGCACTCTTTGAGGGTTCCTGTTGAGGATTCCTTGGAATCTCTCCACTGCCTGCAGCAAAGGGAATTCAGCCAAATCCAACTGTTCCATGAGGAAACTCCAGTGCTAGCAGCTTCTGTGAGGCAGAATCACTTCATAGGCAGAATAACAACTGAAACTCTCTCAATTTTGCTTTTATTCTGAAATTAAATGTTATTTGGACAAAGCTCTTTCGAATTAATATTCTACAGAGTTCCATTTTTTTCTGTTTGCCTTCAGACGTGTATGTGTTTGCATGCGTGTGCATGTGTCTTCGTATACATGTTTCTGTGTCTCAGATTTATTGAAAAATAAATGTTGATGTACATCTTGTCAATGTTCAAACTCTACTGCATTTCTGTATCCATCGTAATTCGAGTAACTTTGCTTTGGTTTTAGATTAGTTATTTTAAAAAATTTAAGAAACTTGTCTGACTTGTTCCTAACACAGAACCTGACCCAGTCTGAGACGGATATCATTTACCATATCACACACTTAGTTACACTGATAATTTGTCGTGATGTCTGGAGGAGTGTGACTAGAAAAAGAAGCAATGACTCTCTAACCTCGGTAGGAACAGGGATAAGGAGAAATTCTCAAAAGGCCATTTGAGTGGGAATTTCTCATCCCCACAGGTTTGTGGTACCTGTGTGTTTGCATTTATTTAAAGATGTGATAGTTAAATATTTGACGGGCAAGTGAATCAAGGATAATGAAGTGTAGATAGGAACGTGGGGCTGAGACCACAATCTGATCAGCCACAACCTTAGTGCCTGGTAGTGCAGGAGCCCATTCCTGTTCCTCGGTCCTACTTTGCCCCATTCCATTCAGCCCCTCATTCGGCCATTCAAGAGCAGTTGGAGATCACTTACTCCTACTACCTGGTGCACAGAAACCGAGGTGATCATTTAGCCCCTGAATACAATCAAAATGATTTAGTGTGGATTGAAAAACGTTATTGGGAAAAAGAGTTGGTGTTACTGTGAAACAGTTCCCTCCTGTCTCTTTACAGAAGTTCCCCTGTCTCCATTTAATTGTCATGTTGTTGACCCAGATTCATAGTGAATAATGACCACATACTGTACCCAGAAATTGCTCACAAAATCCTCTGGTCTCTTTGACGACAACATTCCTTCACAGGACTTCCAGGAAAATAACAACGATGAACCTTCCATTAACAGAATGCAAGAACATGAGAAGCAGGAGTAGGTCATTCGGCTCCTACGGTCTGCCTTTCCCTTCAATTGGATCATGGCTGATCTGCTCTAAGCCCCAACTCCTGGAGTGTCATCCGTTCCAACCATCCATCCATCCCTTCTTCCAACTACCTCAATGATCTATCTCCCCTTCCTCTGTGGAATAGTGACATCCCGACGATAACTCCCCTCTGTGAGAAGGAAACACACCGCAACTATACACCATGACCTATTGACATCAACAAAATATATAAGAACCAGGTGACTGGCCCTGACAACAAGGCAGTGTTTAACTGAGGATGGTATCAAGTAACCTGAAGAAAATTGAACATAATGGAAATGAAGTGTAACCTCCCCACAGGTTGGAGTGATTCAGCACAAAGAAGATGGTTGTGGTTCTTCGACATGTACCACCTCAGTCTCGGGACATCTCTGCGGGAGATCCACAGCACAACCAACCTCATTTGCGCCTTTGGTGTCTTCTCCCCATCAGAATCTCAGAAGTGGAGATGGTGACTGAAAATCATGTAAGGTTTAGAACAATGTGCCCCCCCTCACTTCCTGAAGCAGCCCTTGTCCATGTGCAGGAAGACCTGGACAACATTGAAATGTCGGTAACATTCATGTAACAGTCCTGCTGGATACTGTGCGTTACCAGAGTAAAGAGAGGTGCTCATTCAGCATCTCAAGCTCACTTCACAGGAATGTGAGGAGGTCATTCTGCCCATCAATGTTATTGGATAAGAATAGGGATAGCCCATTCATTCTCTCCTGACTATTACACAGGAAGATAAGGAGCCCAGTCAAATACATGAGCTGTTGAACAGGAAACACAGTTTGCCCAGTCAGGTTCTTGAGCGTCTCCCATGCCATCAGGGGGTGGCCAATCAGCTGCTCAAGCCCCTTGTACAGAAATCAGACGATGTTATCTATGACCAAACAAGACAAACCAATGAAACAGACACTGCACAGATAGACTGCTCTATGTCGTTCCTCCTGGCTCCATTGCTAATGGTACACAATAGATACATTAATACGGTTCATTGACGGGGAGGAGGGTGGACATCTCCGAGAAGGCAGACCGGTATTCCCAGTGGAGGTCGGAAGCTGTTGGGAACAATAAATATTTTAGGCATTGCAGCTGCTGACAGATTTGTGAACAATGTGACTTTCAGTGCAGGGTCACACACCAACTGCACATTGAGGCAATGAGAGTTCATTGAGAGCCTGAAGCTCTCTCCCAACCAACATAGGAGCTTCACAGAGGTACATAAACTAAAAAGAAGCATGTATCATGGGCGAAATGTAAGTTCCCATGCCATCAATGTTTTTCTCTGGACGTTTTGTGTGTTTGTCCATAATCTTCAAGGTTCAATGCAGTCAACTCTTATTCTCTCACGGTGCTGCAAATTAAACATCAATTTCCTTCACACTCTCTTCATATTACCATCATCCCAGAGATTATTCTGATAAAACAGCTTTGCACTGCCTCTGTGACAAGGAGATCACCGATTTATAAAGGTCAGAAAATCTGTCCACAATAGCCTCAACAACTCTCCACAGCTCCTACATATGATTCATTTTGTACTGAAGGCTGGCATTTCATTTCCTGGATGCCCTGCATGAATTCTGTTCATGACGCGTGATCAAGGACATTCTGGTCCTTTTTGGCAAAAGCACTTCCCAACCTCTCACCTTCTAATAAATATAACATGAAAAGGAAAGTATATGTTAACAAAAAAGAACAAAGAAAATGTACAGCCCAGGAACAGGCCCTTCGGCCCTCCAAGCCTGAGCCGATCCAAATGTACTGTCTAAACCTGTCGGTCAATTCCTAAGTATCTGTATCCCTCTGCTCTCCATCTACTGCATCTGTCCATATGCATCTTAAATGAATCTACCATGCCTGCCTCTACCACCTCAGCTGCCAACGCATTCCAAACGGTCACCACCCTCTGTGTGAAGTACTTGCCACATGTATCCCCCTTAATCTTTCCAACTCTCACCTTGAAAGCGTGACCTCTCGTTATTGAATCCTTCACACTGGGAAAAAGCTTGTCTCTATCCACCCTGTCTAAACCCTTCACGATTTTGTAAACCTCAATCAGGTCCCCCCTCAATCTCCTTTTTATTAATGAAAATAAACCTAACCTACTCAACCTTTCTTCATGGCTAGCACCTTCCATCCTCATAAACCTTCTTTGCACCCTCCAAAAGGCGTCTCTATCCTTTTGACAATGTGGGGACCAGAACTGTATACAGTATTCTAAATGTGGCTGAACCAATGTCTTGTACAATTTTAAGATGACTTGCCAGCTCGTATACTCAATACGCCGTCCAATGGAGGCAAGCAAACCATATGCCTTCTTGACTACTCTATCCACCTGTGCAGCAACCTTCAGAGTACCATGGACCTGCACTCCCAGATCTCTCTGCCCAACAACTTTTCTCAAGGCTCTTCCGTTCATTGTATAATTCGCTCTAGAATTAGTCTTGCCTACATGCATTACCTCACATTTGTCTGGATTGAAAACCATCTGCCACTTTCCACCCAAATCTCCAGTCCCTCTATATCCTCCTGCATTCTCTGACAGCCCCTTATGCTTTCTGCTACTCCAACAATCTTCGTGTCACCTGCAAACTTGCTGATCAAAAGTGTCCTCTTCCAGATCATTTATTTACATTACAAACAACAGTTGCCCCAACACTGACCCCTGTGGATCACCACTGGTCACCTTTCACCATTTCGAGAAACTGCCTTCAAATACTCCTCTCTGTCTCCTGTTTCTCAAACAGTTCTTTATCCACCTGGCTAGAATACCCTGCACACCATATGACTTCAATTTCTCCATTAGTCTACCATGGGGAAACTTATCAAACGCCTTACTAAAGTCCATGTATATGACATGTACAGCCCTTCTTTCATCTAACAAATTGCTCACTCCCTCAAAGAACTCAATTAAGAGCTCCCCTGCACAAAACCATTTTGTCTATCACTGTAAACCCATTCTTTTCTAAATATAAGTAGATCCTATCCCTCAGTACCTTCTCCAGCAACTTTCCCACCACTGACGTCATGCACACTCGTCTTTGGTTACCCAGAATATCCTTACTACCCTTCTTGTATAGGGGGACAACATAAGCTACCCTCCAATCCTCCGGCACCTCACCTGCATTTAAGGATTCCACAAAGATATCTGTCAGGGCCCCAGCTATTTCCCCTCTCGCCTGCCTCAGCAATGTGGGATAGATCCCATCCGGTCCTGGGGATTTGCCCACCTTAATAACCACGAGCCTACCCAACACATCTTCGCTACTTATGTCAGTGTGATCAAGACTAATCAAATTTCTATCTCTAATCTCAACATTCATCATGTCCCTCTCTTCAGTGAACACTGATGCAAAGTAATCATTCAGAATCTCACCCATTCTCTCAGGTTTGACACACAGCCTTCCTTCATCATCCTTTAGTGGACCAATCCTTTCTCTAGTTACTCTCTTGCTTCTTGTATAAGAATAAAATGCTTAGTGATTCTCCTTAATTCTGCTCGCTAAAGATATTTCATAACCCATTTAAGCCCGCTTGATTTCTCATTTAAGACTTGTCCTACTTTTCCAATATTCTTCCAGTGCCCATTCTGTTCTTAGCTGCCTAGACCTTATGTACACTTCCCTTTTCCTCTTTGCTCATCATAGAATTTCTCCTGTCACCCACGGTTCACGAATGTTGCACTTCCTATCCTTTGCCTTCAACGGGACATGCCTATCCTGCACTATATTTAACCTATCTTTCAACACCTCCCACGTCTCAAATGTGGACTTCCCTTCAAATAGCTGTGTCCATTTCACATTTCCGAGCTTCTGCCGAATTTTGATTTAATTGGTCTTGGCTCAGTTTAGTACTCTTCCCTTAGGAGCACTCTCTTCTTTATCCATAAGTATTCTAAAACTTACAGAATTGTGGTCACTGTTCCCAAAGAAATCCCCCACCACAACGTCTACCACCTGTCCTTGTTCCCCAGTACCAGGCACAATATGGCCTCTTCCCTCGTCGGACTATTGACATACTGCAGTAGAAAACTCTCCTGGACATTTCTTACAAATTCTACCCCATCTAGACCTCTGACGCTAAGTATATCCCAGTCAATGTTGGGAAAATTAAAATCTCCCATCACCACTACCCTGTGGCCTCGACATATTTCCATAATCTGTTTACCTATTTGTTCTTCTCCCACATGCTCACTGTTGGGAGGCCTGTAATACAGCCCCAACAGTGTAACTGCACCCTTCTAATTTCTCTGCTCCACCCATAATGCCTCACTACCCAAGACCTCCATAGTGTGCTCCTTCAGCACAGCCATGATATCGTCCTTGACCAGCAAAGCAACTCCACCCCCCTCCCCCTTTTACTTCCCTCCCTGTCCTGTTTGAAGCGTCTATATACAGGGATGTTTAATTACCAATCTTCATGCCCTTCCTTCAACCAAGCCTCTGTGATTGCAATGACATGATACTCCCAGGCACCAATCCAAGCCCTACGTTCATCTGCCTTTCACACTATACTCCTTGCATTAAAGTAGATGCATTTTAGGCTACCAGTTTTTTTGTGCTCTGTCTATTCTTCCCTTTATGAATGCAATCTTCATAATTCTTACAGTCTCCACATCACTGCCTACTTGTTTTCTTTTCTGGTTCCCAGTCTCCTGCCACATTAGTTTAAATATTCCCAAATGCAGTAGCAAAAAACCCACTAAGGGCATTGGTTCCAGTCTGGTTCAGATGTACACCATCCGTTTTGTAATAGTCCCACCGGCCCCAGAACCGGCCCCAATGTCTAACAAATTGAGCCCCTCCTTTCTACACCATCTCTCAAGCCATGTGTTCAACCTGTCTTTTTTAAAAATTTCTATGCTGGCTAGCACGTGGCAATGGTAGTAATCCCGAGATCACTATTTTGAGGTCCTCCAATTTAATTTCCCTCCTAGCTCCCTGAATTCTTCTTTGAGGACCTCATCGCATTTCCTACTTATATCGTTGGTGTCCATAAGCACCAAGACAACTGACTGTTCACCCTCCCCTTTTAGAACTCTCTGCAGCTGATCGGTGGCATACCTGACCTGAGCACCTGTGAGGCAACATACCATCCAGAAGTCCCATTCTGGCCACAGAACCGCCTATCTACTCCCTTCACAAGAGAATTCCCTGTGACAATGGTCCTACGAGTCGTTTTACCGCCCTTCTGAACAGCAGTGCCTGCCACGATGCCATGAACCATGCAACTGCTGCCCTCCCCTGGTAAGTAATCTCCCCCAACAGCATGCAAAACTGTATACCTGTATTGGAGGGAGATGATGGCAGGAGGCACCTGCACTGTCTTCTTACTCTTTTTCTGTCTTTTGGTCACCCATTCACTGTCTCCCTCAGCAATTCTAAACTGTGTTGTGACCAACTCACTAAACGTGCTATCCATGGCATCCTCAGCATTACAGATGCTCCACAGTGAGTCCATCCCCAGCTCCAGAGTCGTCATGCGGTCAAACAAGAGCTGCAGCTGGACACACTTCTTGCAAGTGTAAGAGTCAGGAGCGTCAGCCACGTTCCTAAGCTCCCACATCAAGCAAGAGACACAGGTCACGGGTCTGAGTCAACCATTGTTGTTTTGCTAAAAGGTTGACATAGTACAGTGGAAGTTTATAGTATCCATTTGCCTTACAGACATCTTACATTTCACGATATTCACATATCCATGGTGTGTGTGTGTGTGTGTGTGTGTGTGTGAGACAGAGAGAGAGAGTGACAGAGAGAGAGGGGGGGCTGACAAGAATCCTATTGTTATTTTGGTATACTCTAATTATAATCAGGGGTTCAGCCTTTTTTACATGAATGTTCATTACTTCGGTGTTTGGAACTGAGAATTAACCGGAGTTCAGAATGGTTAGGATCATATAACTTGAGCAGCTATTTAAAACAAATCTGAATCTGCTCAAATCTTCCGAGTATTGACTCACAGTCCATGACTCACGAAGGAATTAATATAAAGCTGACATGACAAAAGAAAGGATAAAAAATAACTTCAGAGGACATTGGAGTGCTATCGAGAAATATGGGTTAAGTGAGTAGTCAAAGGCCTGACAAATAGAGCTTGACGTGGATAAAAGTGAAGTTGTCCATTTTGACTGGAAGAAAAGCATTTTTTTAAATAGAGGGAGATTCCATAGCTGTGAGATGCAGTGGGATCAGAGTGTAACATTACCTGAATCACAAAGTGCCAGCAGTACGTAACTAGGAAAGCGAATAAATGTTTTCCTTTTATCGTGGGGCAATTTAAACACAAAAGTAGAGAGCACTGTTGAGCTTGTGTCTTGAATGCTCTCGTTCTTATCGGTCACCCTGTTTATGGAAGGAAGTAAATACATTGGAGGCAATTCGGAGAATGCTTACCAGAATAATACTTACAGAATGACTTGTCATACAAAGGGAATTCGGATAGGCTAGTCTTTTGTCACTTTGTGGTTCGGAGAGGAAGAGGCAAATTAATTGAAACAAGATGTTTCCTCTTACAGAAGAGACGAGAATGAAGGATTGTTGTCTAAATGTCAGTGGTTGCCCATTTGAAACACATCGAGATGATTTGTTTTCTCTCAAAATGTGGAAACTCTGACACGTTATTAAAGCAGAGCTATGGAATATTTTAAAGGCATAAATAAATAGTTTATTGTTGAGAGAGGGATGGTGAAAGGTTTTCAGGTTAGGCAGGAATGTGGATTTAACGTTACAATTAATGAGACATACTCATGTTGAATATCTAACTCATCCCTGTTTGTATGGGATGTGGCAGGTTGATTAAACTGACAAATTGGAATTTCAATGTAAAGATCCAACAAAGTTTATAATGCTGAAATCCTCCATCTTCAGAGCTTTTTCAATGGTTGAATTTTTCAAGTGTTTGTTTAAAATCGCTTAATTTGTGCTGTAACACTAATTGCCGATATGGAAACTGTGAAGAGATTCCAGTAATGAATGCAGTGATCACAAAGAAAGTTTTAGTCCAATGTGTGACTTAATTAAGATTCATCTAGAACACAACAATGTGAAAGAAAATTAGTGTCACTTCCTGTAAGTTCTATGGAGGGGCTTCTGTCTGAGAACATGCCACAACAATGCAACAATAACAGTAAATTGCTGGTGGACTGACAGTTACAGTAAGATAACGTAGAGACTCCTCATGAAAACAGCACACAGCAATGCAGAGAATACCATTCCCGTCCATAGCAATCACATACTGCCTCTCCATTATCGACATTATTCTTCGGGTCGGAGAGTTTATTACAAAACAGACAGTTTTAGGAGAGGACATCAAGGAAGCTTGAATTCAAAAATTGCTTGCAAATTTGAGTTACTTGTCCCTCCTCATTTTAGTCTCTTAAAATGAATATATTCAAGAAATACGCATCCCATCACACTCTCACCCTTATCACCAGCTATAATGTCCATCAAACCTGTGAAAGGGGTTGAAGAATGAAATCAGTATTGATTGCAGTATCCGTCTGGATTGTAAGAAGTTTAACAAAAGCAGCTGAACTCAAGCGGCAGGACTGTATCCAGAGTCTTCAGCCATTCAAGCAGCTGGCACTCAATAGTAGCTGGAGGCAAATGCTAACTTCAGGATTTAATTCATCTTGTCTGACCAGTTACAGGGATCATAAGGTTGACAATCCAAACTACAAGGGATATGTAAAATATAATTCTCCAAGATTGTTTGCAATAACTGGAAAATATGTTTGATCTTTTGAGTAATTCGTACTTCATTTGATATTATATTTTCCAAGGCAAATGCTGGAGAAGGAGCAGTTCCTGTGAAGTTATGTAGATATTTCCTTCTGCATCCAGGAACCATGTAGCAGGCCCTAGTTACCACAGTCAGCTTTAACCCCCAAAAGATGTATTACATCCAGAAGTGGAAGATAGTGTTCTTTCTTACAGGAGACTTTTGCAGTCATCATTTTATGAATTCTGGTGAAGCCCTGCTGGTTGAACTGAGAGCTGGAGTCAATCGTGATGGTTGGCAGTGCCAAGGGTGGCATGGTACTGACAGTAGGTAGTACAGAAGTTGCTGCCTGGTCACAAACCATTTTGAAATGGCATGATCCCAGGAGCTAACAGCAATAACAGAGTGAAGACAGAGCAGGGACCTGTCATTTGCTGCCAGTAGTGGTGGATATTGCTGAGCCTGTACTCAAGAGATTTGCAGGCCACAGCCCACTGCGGGAGTTGAGGAGCTCTCCTATTCACTACACAGACACACACGAGTGGCTCTCAATTGGTGACATCATTTGCCCCCCCACGGACAAGATAATATAATGGGGCAGAAGGGAGTTGGACTTTGCTCCTGAACTCCCCTCCGCTTGGCCTGACTCATGAGAATCTTGGTAAAAACAATGACTGCAGATGCTGAAAACCAAATAGTGGATTAGTGGTGCTGGAAGAGCACAGCAGTTCAGGCAGCATCCAACGAGCAGTGAAATCAACGTTTCGGGCAAAAGCCCTTCATCAGGAATAAAGGCAGTGAGCCTGAAGCGTGGAGAGATAAGCTAGAGGAGGGTGGGGGTGGGGAGAGAGTAGCATAGAGTACAATGGGTGAGTGGGGGAGGAGATGAAGGTGATAGGTCAGGGAGGTGAGGGTGGAGTGAATAGGTGGAAAAGGAGATAGGCAGGTCGGACAAGTCAAGGAGACAGTAACTGAGCTGAAAGTTTGAAACTAGGATGAGGTGGGGGAAGGAGAAATGAGGAAGCTGTTGAAGTCCACATTGATGCCCTGGGGTGGAAGCGTTCCGAGGCGGAAGATGAGGCGTTCTTCCTCCAGGGGTCTGGTGGTGAGGGAGCGGCGGTGAAGGAGACCCAGGACCTCCATGTCCTCGGCAGAGTGGGAGGGGGAGTTGAAATGTTGGGCCACGGGGCGGTTTGGTTGATTGGTGCGAGTGTCTCGGAGATGTTCCCTAAAGCGCTCTGCTAGGAGGCGACCAGTCTCCCCAATGTAGAGGAAACCACATCGGGAGCAACGGATACAATAAATGATATTGGTGGATGTGCAGGTGAAACTTTGATGGATGTGGAAGGCTCCTTTAGGGCCTTGGATAGAGGTGAGGGAGGAAGTGTGGGCACAGGTTTTACAGTTCCTGCGGTGGCAGGGGAAAGTGCCAGAATGGGAGGGTGGGTCATAGGGGTGTGTGGACCTGACCAGGTAGTCACGGAGGGAACGGTCTTTGCGGAAGGTGGAAAGGGGTGGGGAGGGAAATATATCCCTGGTGGTGGGGTCTTTTTGGAGGTGGCGGATGATTTGGTTGATGCAAAGGTTGGTAGGGTGGAAGGTGAGCACCAGGGGCGTTCAGTCCTTGTTACGGTTGGAGGGTTGGGATCTGAGGGCGGAGGTGCGGGATGTGGACGAGATGCGTTGGAGAGCATCTTTAACCATGTGGGAAGGGAAATTGCGGTCTCTAAAGAAGGAGGCCATCTGGTGTGTCCTATGGTGGAACTGGTCCTCCTGGGAGCAGATACGGCGGAGGCGGAGAAATTGGGAATACGGGATGGCATTTTTGCAAGAGAAAAGGTGGGAAGAGGTGTAATCCAGGTAGGTATGGGAGTCGGTGGGTTTGTAAAAAATGTCAGTGTCAAGTCAGTCGTCACTAATGGAGATGGAGAGGTCCAGGAAGGGGAGCGAGGTGTCAGAGATAGTCCAGGTAAATTTAAGGTCAGGGTGGAATGTGTTGGTGAAGTTGATGAATTGCTGAACCTCCTCGCGGGAGCACGAGGTGGCGCCAATGCAGTCATCAATGTAGCGGAGGAAGAGGTGGGGAGTGGTGCCGGCGTAATTACGGAAGATCAACTGTTCTACATAGCCAACAAAGAGGCAGGCATAGCTGGGGCCCATACGTGTGCCCATGGCTACACCTTTGATCTGGAGGAAGTGGGAGGATTCAAAGGAGAAATTGTTAAGGGTGAGGACCAGTTCGGCCAAACGAATGAGAGTGTCTTTGGAAGGGTACTGTTGGGGACGTCTGGAGAGGAAAAAACGGAGGGCTTGGAGGCCTGGTCATGGCGAATGGAGGTGTAGAGGGATTGGATATCCATGGTGTAGATAAGGCGTTGGGGGCCGGGGAAACGGAAGTCTTGGAGGAGGTGGAGGGCATGGGTGGTGTCTCGAACGTATGTGGGGAGTTCCTGGACTAGGGGGGATAGGACAGTGTCAAGGTAGGTAGAGATGAGTTCAGTGGGGCAGGAGCATGCTGAGACAATGGGTCGGCCAGGGTGGTCAGGCTTGTGGATCTTGGGAAGGAGGTAGAACCGGGCAGTGCGGGGTTCATGGACTATGAGGTTGGAAGCTGTGGGTGGGAGATCTCCTGAGGTGATGAGGTTCTGAATGGTCTGGGAGATGATGGTTTGGTGATTGGGGGTGGGGTCATGGTCGAGGGGGCAGTAGGAAGAGGTGTCCTCGAGTTGGCGTTTGGCTTCAGCGGTGTAGAGGTCAGTGCGCCAGACTACCACTGCGCCCCCTTTATCCGCTGGCTTGATGGTGAGGTTGGGATTGGAGCAGAGGGATTGGAGGGCTGCGCGTTGTGAGGGTGAGAGGTTGGAGTGGGGGAGGGGGGACGACAGGTTGAGGCGGTTAATGTCCCGGCGGCAGTTGGAAATGAAGAGGTCGAGGGCAGGTCATAGGCCAGCGCGGGGTGTCCAGGTGGATGCAGTGTGTTGGAGGTGGGCGAAGGGGTGCTCGGAAGGTGGGCGGGAGTCCTGATTGTGAAAGTAAGCTTGGAGGCGGAGGCGACGGAAGAATTGTTCGATGTCACGTCTTGTATTAAATTCATTGATGCGTGGACGGAGGGGGATGAAGGTGAGTCCTTTGTCGTCTTGTATTCCAATCCCAACCTCACCATCAAGCCAGCGGATAAAGGGGGTGCAGTGGTAGTCTGGCGCACTGACCTCTACACCGCTGAAGACAAACGCCAACTCGAGGACACCTCTTCCTACTGCCCCCTCGACCATGACCCAACCCCCCATCACCAAACCATCATCTCCCAGACCATACAGAACCTCATCGCCTCAGGAGATCTCCCACCCACAGCTTCCAACCTCATAGTCCATGAACCCCGCACTGCCCGGTTCTACCTCCTTCCCAAGATCCACAAGCCTGACCACCCTGGCCGACCCATTGTCTCAGCATGCTCCTGCCCCACTGAACTCATCTCTACCTACCTTGACACTGTCCTATCCCCCCTAGTCCAGGAACTCCCCACATACGTTCGAGACACCACCCATGCCCTCCACCTCCTCCAAGACTTCCGTTTCCCCGGCCCCCAACGCCTTATCTACACCATGGATATCCAATCCCTCTACACCTCCATTCGCCATGACCAGGCCTCCAAGCCCTCCGTTTTTTCCTCTCCAGACGTCCCCAACAGTACCCTTCCACTGACACTCTCATTCGTTTGGCCGAACTGGTCCTCACCCTTAACAATTTCTCCTTTGAATCCTCCCACTTCCTCCAGATCAAAGGTGTAGCCATGGGCACACGTATGGGCCCCAGCTATGCCTGCCTCTTTGTTGGCTATGTAGAACAGTTGATCTTCCGTAATTACGCCGGCACCACTCCCCACCTCTTCCTCCGCTACATTGATGACTGCATTGGCGCCACCTCGTGCTCCCGCGAGGAGGTTCAGCAATTCATCAACTTCACCAACACATTCCACCCTGACCTTAAATTTACCTGGACTATCTCTGACACCTCGCTCCCCTTCCTGGACCTCTCCATCTCCATTAGTGACGACTGACTTGACACTGACATTTTTTACAAACCCACTGGATTACACCTCTTCCCACCTTATCTCTTGCAAAAATGCCATCCCGTATTCCCAATTTCTCCGCCTCCGCCGTATCTGCTCCCAGGAGGTCCAGTTCCACCACAGGACACACCAGATGG
Organism: Chiloscyllium punctatum; assembly: GCF_047496795.1. Classification (NCBI taxonomy): domain Eukaryota; kingdom Metazoa; phylum Chordata; class Chondrichthyes; order Orectolobiformes; family Hemiscylliidae; genus Chiloscyllium; species Chiloscyllium punctatum. The sequence goes on from NC_092742.1 coordinate 113,789,294, forward strand.
CCTCCTTCTTTAGAGACCGCAATTTCCCTTCCCACATGGTTAAAGATGCCCTCCAACGCATCTCGTCCACATCCCGCACCTCCGCCCTCAGATCCCACCCCTCCAACCGTAACAAGGACTGAACGTCCCTGGTGCTCACCTTCCACCCTACCAACCTTCGCATCAACCAAATCATCCACCGACATTTCCGCCACCTCCAAAAAGACCCCACCACCAGGGATATATTTCCCACCCCACCCCTTTCCGCCTTCCGCAAAGACCGTTCCCTCCATGACTACCTGGTCAGGTCCACACACCCCTACGACCCACCCTCCCATTCTGGCACTTTCCCCTGCCACCGCAGGAACTGTAAAACCTGTGCCCACACTTACTCCCTCACCTCTATCCAAGGCCCTAAAGGAGCCTTCCACATCCATCAAAGTTTCACCTGCACATCCACCAATATCATTTATTGTATCCGTTGCTCCCGATGTGGTTTCCTCTACATTGGGGAGACTGGTCGTCTCCTAGCAGAGTGCTTTAGGGAACATCTCCGAGACACCCGCACCAATCAACCAAACCGCCCCGTGGCCCAACATTTCAACTCCCCCTCCCACTCTGCCAAGGACATGGAGGTCCTGGGTCTCCTTCACCGCCGCTCCCTCACCACCAGATGCCTGGAGGAAGAACGCCTCATCTTCCGCCTCGGAACACTTCAACCCCAGGGCATCAATGTGGACTTCAACAGCTTCCTCATTTCCCCTTCCCCCACTTCATCCTAGTTTCAAACTTCCAGCTCAGTTACTGTCTCCTTGACTTGTCCGACCTGCCTATCTCCTTTTCCACCTATCCACTCCACCCTCTCCTCCCTGACCTATCACCTTCATCTCCTCCCCCACTCACCCATTGTCCTCTATGCTACTCTCTCCCCACCCCCACCCTCCTCTAGCTTATCACTCCATGCTTCAGGCTCACTGCCTTTATTCCTGATGAAGGGCTTTTGCCCGAAACGTTGATTTCGCTGCTCGTTGGATGCTGCCTGAACTGCTGTGCTCTTCCAGCACCACTAATCCAGTCATGAGAATCTTGGCAAATGCCAGTTGACCTGAAAAATGCAGCCCTGCATGTGGAGACAGTACCAAAGGTCTTCATTGGAGATATTGGAAAATTGGTTGCCTAGTCTCCATTTGGGCCTGGAGCTCTTCAGTTGAGATTTTTGAGACGCTGCAACAAGTATAAAGTTTTGAAGAAATGAATTGGTTGGATCGTATTTCCCTTTCTTTGCTTCCACACTCCAGCCTCATTAGCTTGTCTTGCCAAAAGTTAATGAGGGTTTTGAGCTAATAAATCTTGAACCAGTTTTATAAAACTAGCTGTCAATCGCTTGAAATATTTACTCAATTGTTCAGGTTTATTATGATGATTTTATTTTGGATGTAGATGTATGCTTAAAATGCCTGCATAGCACTTTTCTGACTATTTGCAGATCACCTGACAGCCCAAAGTACAATGTCGATGAAAAACTGTCCACTCCAAAATCTATTATGAAAAAAGTATGTTTGAAAACAATATGTGATTAATGTTTTGCTTCATTCAGAGGACACAAAATAGGAAGTAAATCACTTTCTGTGGACTTTTCAGGAAACATCACACAGCAGCGCAGGGAACACCACTGCAGGCAAGAGCATTTGCATTACTGTCTCTCTGTTATCTGCATTAGAATTAGGGATTCAGAATTTTGTTTCAAAAAAATTGTATCAGGAGAGAACATCGAAGACACTTCATTGTAAGTTTGCTTACATTTTATTATTGAAGTTTCTAAACTCTTAATATGAATACATTCAAGAACTTGCTATCCCATTTTTGTCTCTAATCATTATCACCAGCAACAAAGGTTTTGAAGAACAAATTCATCATTTATTGCTAAACATCACACAACACCAGGTTATAGTCCAACAGGTTTCATTGGAAGCACGCTAGCTTTCGCAGTGTCGCTCCATCAGGTGATAGTGGAGGGCTCAATCCTAACACACAGAATTTATAGCAAACATTTACAGTGTGATGTAACTGAATCATGAACATTTACTGCAGTCACCCATCTGGAGTGTGGCCAGTTTCACTCAAACGGCTGAATGCAAGCTGCAGTCCTGAATCCCGAATCTTCAGTCTTCCAAACAGCTAGCACACAATTGTGGGATGGAGGCAAATGCTCATTTAAATAACTTCATGTATCTTTTATCATCAATTACAGGCATAGTAAGTGTAACAATCCAAACTGCAATGGAAATGAAACCGATAGTTGTCAGGAACAACTGAAGAAATTGAAGTGTCAGTTTGATCCAAAGTGCAATTTAACTCCTGAATAATATTGTATTTGGAATAAAGGCTATTGCTGCAGAACCAGCAATTCTTGTTAAGTTATGTAGGTATTTCCTTCTGCATACATGCAAGAACAATTCCAAATACGTTGTTCCAGGCCACAGTTAGCACATTGTGGAAACTGCTGGGCTCTGCCTCTCAAGTGTGTATTTTACCGAGAAGTTAGATTGTGGTGTTTTTTTTTACTTAAACAAGCCTTTTGCGGTAATAATGTTGTGAATTGTGGTGGAGTCCTGCTGCTTGGACTGAGAGCTGGAGCCAGCGCTGCTGTGGTGGATGGCACCACCAAGGGCAGCATGCTGCTGATGTGGCCTGACCAAGAAGATATTGCTGGGTCACTATCCCAAGAATGAAATGGCCCAATCCAAAGAGCTGATGGTGAAATCGGAACAATAACAGAGTGGCAAACCTTTCTGTGCCACCATTAATGTTTGCAATTGCTGAGCCAATACCCATTGATGGTATTAGAACCAGTATCCAAAGCTCTTCACTGGAGAAATTGGACAGTTAGTTGCCCTTCTCTAATTGCCCCTTACCTCTTTATTTGAGACTTTTCTGGACTGTGCAACTGTGGAGAAATAGGTTTGTAACATTTCCATGTTCCAGCCTGCCTGTCAGTGGCTTGAAATCCTGACACTCCTATTCAAGTTTCTAAAAATGTTTTTATTCTGAATGTAAATGTTTGCTAAAATTGACTTAATGGCACTTGATGAACATTTGCAGCACTGAAAGCATCAACTGCTGAAAGTGCAAGGGAGCTGGTGATTCTGGTTCTCCAGAAACTAAGAAGGTCATTGAAAAATAAGCTGAATACAATGTGTGACTGTCTACTAATAGCTAGCAGGTCTGGCTGCATCTGTGGAGTGAAAGCAGAGTTAATGTTTTTAGTTGAATGACTCGCGTTCAGAACTTCAGATCTCTCTGAAGAAAGGTCACTTGACTCAAGGTGAACTCTGCTTTCTCTCCACAGATGCTGCAAAACATGTTGAGTTTCTCCAGCAACTTTTGTATTTTTTTCAGATTGTCAACTTCCACAGTTTTTTTTTACATTAAAGAAATTATTGACTGGCGTATAAACTTTGCTCTATCGTTAATCTTGTAAAAAGACATTTTAGGTGGAAGCTTGCAGTGAATGCTGCAGACCTAATGCTGGGACTGAAACCTGGAATTTTGGCGTATGCTAAGGATGGTATATTGCCAGCAGTGACCAATGAAGAGATTCTTCATTGATGAAGGGTTTTCGCCCAAAACGGCGATTTTCCTGCTCCTCAGATGCTGCCTGACCTGCTGTGCTTTTCCAGCTCCATTCTAATCTAAAATGAAGAGATTCCTGCCAGGGTTACTCATCAGTTGTCAGTGCAGCTTAATTTCAAAAGTTGCTACTCCAGTAAGAGGGACACATTTCTGAGCCCTACTGTTCATACTGACCATTGTTGAGGCTGCAAAGGTGGGTACAGTCAGGGATATGAGGGAGGCAGGACTGAGAGATCATGCAGAGTCAAGATGTCAAAGAGAACTGGTCTATGTCAGCATGGCTTAGCAATGAGAAGGTGCCAGACTCCCTACTGCCATTTTCCAAATTCGACCACCTCCCAGTTAAAGGCTAGTGAATAATTGAGTGAATAATGCATTAATACAAAGTCTTTCAATAATCATTTCCAGCCCTTCAATGTTCAGGCCTTCAGTTGTTCACTTCAAAGCACTGGACTGTACAATGAGGCTAAACATATTGAAAACACATTGACTACCTAACTCACTGTTTCCAGACACTATTACATTGGCCATATCCCCTCACCCCATCTCTTCAAAAAGAACAGACTAAGGTGTCCTGCAAACCTCTGTGGAAGTTGAAAAAAAGTCAGCATATATCTTTTGAAAGTGGCCTTTTTTAACAGAATATAATAGAAAATAGAACATTACAGCACAGAACAGGCCCTTCGGCCCAATAGAGCCTTTTGATCTTCAGGGTTTATTTTCAAATGATTGCAAGTCATTGATAAGTGTAAATCCTTTGTTTAATTTGTGCTTCACGGTGACGTGTGCCTGGGGCCATTTTGACAGACCAGATTTTCAGGAAGATGGGAATCAAAGTTTGCCAGACATGAGGAAGCAAGTTTGATTTGATCTGATTTTGATGTGGTTTAATTATGCTTCATTTGGAATACAACAATGTGAAAAGGGAACGTTGAAGAACCATTGATTCCTTCAAAATGTTTTGTGCAATGCAACGAATGCCAGTTCAGACAACAGCAGCGACATTAAAGAGGCTGCTAGACTGCCTCCCATGGAATTTAAGGTTAGTGACAGAGTTGTCTTAAACAGTAGTACCACCGCCCTAAATGCTGAGACGGAAAATTGCTTGCTGATCAATATTGAGGTTCTGTTTCTGGGCATCGGAGCTATAGTGAAAACACTGAAGAATTGTGTTCCTTTCCTTAACTCCACCTCATCGCTTCTTTTTGTTTATCTTTCCTGCTCAGCCTCTCTCCCCCACCCCCGATTCCACACTACCTCCAAAATCATCGCCATGGTCTCCAGAGTTCGGTGACATTTGATGAAATATGGCTGCATATTTGAAGAAATATGGCTATGGATTGGGACCAGCTCCTGGTCTCCTCACCTTGGTCTATCTTCCATACAATGTTGCCATTGAATGCTTCGCACTTTTTATAATTTAAGTTGGCCAGAGGCCATGTGTATCCACAGAGTCAGGCACATTCCCTAGTAATAGGCATTTGTTTGAATCAAGATAATAAAGTGCTTTCATGGTGAATTTAATACATACAGCATCACATCCACACCATTTCACTAACATCATCAATGAATTGAAGACTAAATACTGAGGTCATTACAGTGCTCAGGGTTAGAGATCTGTAATTACTCCCGGTTTTATTATGGTCAGGTCTTTCAGTAAACTCCAAACGGATGAAGGAGCAGGAAAGGAAAAGGAATAAAATTATCTTTTCCACAAAACAGCCAATACTGACTAATATGACATGAACATTCAGTGAATTTGAAAAATGAGAAATTACTATATTCGGATTCTGAATCAAACATTGAGCTACAAACTGTACTTGTAAGGGTTAAATTAGCAATAGTGTATAAAGGGCTTGAGTTACTTTTTCAGAGATAAGGAAGTTAAACTTGAATCCTTGCATTGGGATGTTGTCCCTCTGTCCAAGTGCAGACAAGTCTTTATTTGACCTCTTTACTCCCCACCCACCAACTCCTACCCTCACAGCCAAAACTCTCGATTTTAATTAGAAGTGTCAAACATTAATTTTGTGATCATGCACATATTTTAATTGATTTAACTGGCAATTTATAACCAGTTGCAGCTGTGAAAATGTTGACACCTCACACTGTGAATTAGGTGGAAACCTAAGTTTGTCAGAAACGAAAGGGAACAAATTGGCAAGTAAGTTTGGTCTAATGTAAGATTTAAATCTGCTATTTTAGGGATCCAATAATGTGGAAAGGAAGTGCTGGCAGTTGTTGTAAGATTATGTCAGGATTGCCTCACGAAGGCATCCCATGGCAGCGTGGTGAACACCAACACAGATGGGAACAATCACAGAAAACAGCTGCTTGACTGGTTCAGAAATGCTTGGCTTATTTCGAAAGACCAATCTTGAATCAGCATAAAATATCCAAAGTTTTTCAATGGTCATTTGAATTTTGCTTGTCTTTCAGTATGAAGGTCTTGCATAGACCAGAAATAGCTATAAACAATGGTGACATATCAAATAAATGGTTTTCTCTTCTGTTCACTCTGTACTGTCTCTTCCACACCCCAACCCCAGAATTCCCTCATTGTATTGTACTGTAGAGGTCCTGTGGAAGTCAAAAGAACCCTATAACAACAGGACCAAGATGGTTTATGATGCATCTTGAAAACAAATACAGTCCCAGAAACATTTTTTAGATCATAGGAGAGTATTGTCAATACACTCCAGGGGGGTGGGTGGTGAAGGCAGCAATAACTAGTGACATTAGCAAGATTACAAGACTGGGATTGAAGGTATACTGCTCTGTCATTACCCCCTCATTAACTTCACCATTACAAGGCTAAAATCGGGAGCATTGGAATCTTCACTGCTCACCTGGTGATTGGTTTATTTGCAATAATAGTCAAGAAGCCCAATATGATCAAAGAGAGAGCAGTTTGATTGACTGGCAAAAGAACTAATGAACCTAATTTCCACTCCCATCACCATCACTGAGCTACGATGTTGGGCTACCTAGTACTTACACTCTACGGAATGAACTGCAGCAACTTATTAGCCTTACACTGAAAGGAACTTTCCTGTCTATAATCTCTATTTCTGAACAGAACAACGATCAGCTAAAGCCCTGTGACACCAGATTCTGACTTTGTATGGATATCTCTGTTCTGTTATTATCGCTATGGCAAAATAATATGATTTATTAAAATTGCAGTCATTAACTAACTTAAGAAAACTAATCGATCAGGCTTGGAATATTGAATCGCAAGTCTGCGATTTTTTTTGTTTAAATTGCTTTGGGCTTAATTCTGAATAAGTTTACTGATAGCAAATTACTTAATTTGTGCTCTTCGATGAATTGCAGTTCTGGAAACATTGTCAGTGCAAACAGTGAGGAAAATGGGAATACAGGTTCTCCTGGATCAAGTGAAGTAATTGCAAAGTAAGTTTAGTTTCATGCATGACTGACGAAGTCATTATTTCAGAATATGACAAACCATTAGGAAATAACTGGTGAGCTGGGAGTTTGTGCAATGTTATACAATGATCAGTGGTAACAACTCGGAGGCAATGATTTGATGAGCTCTCAAAGAGGAACTTGCCTGTGTTCACTCCAAAGTCCTTTTACTATGTGATACTGCAAAACCTCTCCGTATGAAAATCATAGATTCCCTTTGAAGACCTCAGTTGAACCTGCCTCCACCACTACACTATTAGGCAGAACATTCCAGTTTCCGAACTATGCTGGTTTTTTTAAAAAAAGATTCCTTGTAACCGTTGTTTTATTTTGCTAGTCATCTTAAATCGGTGTCCTTTTCTTCTCAAGCCTTTTTAAAATAGAATCCGTACAGTATGGAAACAGGTCACTTGGCCCAACAAGTCCACACCAACCCTCCACAGAGTAACCAATCCAAATGTATTCTCCTCCCCTTTTACTCTACTCTATCCAAGTCCCTCATGATTTTGAATACATGTAAAATGTCTTCTTCATCTTCTGTTCTCCATAATGAGCAGCCCGAGCTTCTTCAAACTATCCACATAGTTCTCCAGTTGCTCATCTCTGGTACCATTTTTGTGTATCTCTTGTGCACAGTCTCAAATCCCTTCCTGAAGCGTGCTGCATAAATACTAAACATGTGGGAAAAGCAGGACTGTTTGTCATAATTTCAATATTTTGCATGCCACGGTCCTGTTTCTAATGTTCAGAATCCTAATGATATCTTCAATCTGCACTGCCAACTTCATAATTTGTGTGCATACACACAATATGCATAAAATACATTAAATATTAGACCGGGATCATTTAAGAAAGCATTGATCATTGTATCAAAAGAATTTAACTTGTGTATAAAAAGAACAAGGAACAATCCAGAATAATTTTGAGTTGGAGGAGAGCTGATTTCAATGTGGCAAGAGGGCATTTGTGCAAGGATATTTGAGCACAAATCTGGGCAATGTTCAGCTCCAGCTGTACAGTACAGCTTAACATTTCCACAAGCAGGAAATGGTAGCAAAAACAGAACTCTAATTCCCTGCATGATGTTGCAAAGGATATGGATTATTGCTAACCCCAGTGAGGACCATGTTAAATATAGACTGTTCAGAGGGGAAATAAAGAGTAAGGGAGACTGGCAGCTAACTTTAAAAGGGAATCCAAAAGTCATGATTAGTCACAAACAGTGAAAGGGTAGCAAAGGAATGAGTGGGGCCAATTATCATTCATCTCCTGTTCAAACGTCATAGGGGCAGGGGCCTGGCTGAGGTATTATGAAGAGGAAGTTGAAGTCCAGTTCATGGTGAAACAAAATGTAGTTGAGACTTGGATGAGATGAAGTTTGACAGAATTTTAGAAAGGCTAAAATAAAACAAAATTGTAGATGCTGGAAATCTGAAACAAAAATGAAACTGCTGGAGAATCATAGCAGGTCTGGCAGCATCTGTGGCGGGAAAGCAGAGTTTTAGTTTTCCAGTCCTGTGACCTATTGAGTATATCCAGCTCTTTCTTTTTCAATTAGAAAGACTGATCATCATTGAGTGTTGTAACTGATAACAGCGAAATTGGAGACACCTGAGGATACAGAGGAAAGTTACATTGAAGCTGCAGTGCGAATATCCACAACAACCGAATCCTGTTCAAATAGAGGCATGGAATCAGAGACAGGAGAATCACAACATTTAAAATACTTTTGTACAAAATTGTCTGGATAAATCCAGCAACCAGATTCATCTTAGTGGTTGGAAAGTTTCTAATGAACTGTAATCACAACTCAAGCAACAATACTGGGAGATCATATGGACTAAATTTATATACTGACTAAAAATCTAATATGTAACCTGTTTACCTAAATCAACTGATGAAGGCTCATAATTCTGAATCTTCAGTTTTCTTGGGTATTTAATCCAGTTTAGAAACGTAGAAAATAGGGCAGGAGCAGGCCATGCAATCCTTCGAGCCTGCCCTGTCATTCATCATGATCATGGCTGATTGGAGTATGACCTTGTTTCATTAAATTAGTTGATCAAGGCTTGAAATGCAGCATTGTGAGACTTCTGCTTTTTTAATGTCTGGCAATAAATTATAGACCCAGACACCATTTTAGTTTGCTTTTAATTTTGATCAATTGCAATTTAACAGACAGAGCATTCAAAAAAAATTGTAGACTCAATTCTACAGAAAAAAAAGTGATGAAAAAGTAAGTTTGATTTGTCATGTGGCTAAATTGTATTTTTAATGTGGAATCGAACACCATGAGAGAAATAGCTGGAGAGTCAGAATATCCTGCAAAATAATGTAGAGACTTTCTGATGAAGACATGCCCCGAAAACCAGTCTACATTGTTTGTCCTTGAACTTTTCCAAAAAACTTTCAAGGATTGTGATCAATATGTATGGTTGTCTCAGATACATTACTGGCAAATGTTGTAACGCCAATACCAAACTCAAGGTCTCTTTCTCAACTTTAAATGTTCCTAGGAGAAATTGAGGTCGGCAGAGTCTGGAGATCAGAGATGAAAAATGTGTTGCTGCAAAAACACAGCAGGTCAGGCAGCATCCAAGGAGCAGGGGAATCGACGTTTCGGGCATAAGCAATAGTCAGTAATTTCTATCAGTGTCCACCGTTACAGCTACAAAAAAGTCTCTAATATCTCCTCAATGGGTCATTCCTGCCCTTTGAATGTGGGCAGTGAGCATTCAGCTCTATCTTATTTTTGACAGCAAATGGCTACCTTGCTTCCAGCCAGCTCTCAACAAGAGGTTAACTTGCACTGTCAAAGTGTGGCAATACTGAGAGTAATCCTCCCCATACATGACCCATGCTATGATCACAAGAAAGGGGCTTACGCCTGAAACGTCGACTCTCCTGCTCCTTGGATGTTGCCTGACCTGTCAAATATTCCTGTTGATGAATGTTTAGCTTCCTGAGAAACAATTGATAAGTCTTTTTATCTTCTCGATACTTTCTGTAAGAGTATAGCACCAACACTTCTCTCACTTGCATCGATAACTACATTGAATAGCTTTGGTTTATTAGTTGTCGCTAATATTGGGGCAGTAGTTAACACAACTTTCAGGCTGACAAATGCCTTCTGACAGTTTTCCATCCATTGAAACTTCCTGCATTTCTATGCAATTCAGTGAGTGAAGCAGCCACACTGCTAAAACCCACTTGTACGACTACTAAATGCAGAACAACCTCTGTTATACGAACGTCAATTATCCAAATTTCAGATTATCTGAACAAGATCTCAAGGTCCTTTGTTTGCAATCTGATCAGTTATCCGAGCAATGCGTTATCTGAACAATTAGTTATACGAACAATTAGTTATCCCCACCCGTCTAATGTAGATAATCAAGATTGTTTTGTAGTCCTACTGCTCTTTTGGTCGATGAGGACACCTGTCCATGTTCAATAACATGGTCCAGGAGAGTGATTTGTGTTTTCTTGAGTTCGCTGTCAGCCAGGTTTATCACCAAGTCTGCCTCTCAAAGTCGAGTGAATAATTTTGAGAAATTCTGCAAATTTTCCATCCATGTGTTACTAAAAACCAGGTCATCAATGTGTACCACGCAATTGGGGAACGAAGAAATTGCGGCATTGGTTAGTCTTTAAAATGTAGCTGGCACATTCTTCATACCACATGACATGGCTGTAAACTGTACAGTGCATTTTGGTGTCAAGAAAGCAGAAATTGTCTTCACCTTTTTGAATAGAAGTAGCTGAAGGGATCCTTTGACTAAGTCGTACAGAGAAATATAAATTGCTAGTCCCATCTTCTCAATATGGTCTTCCAAACTTGATTTCGGACATGTATCAGATTTAGTAACTGCATGGATTATGCATAGGTCCATACATAATTATTAGATATTATCTGGCTTTGGTACCACTGATGTAGGTGAGCTCTATTCACTACGACAGATTTTGATTATATTGTCTTTCAGAAAGTGTTCAGTCTCTTTCTGAACCTGTGCCAACGTTCAAAGGTTAAATCTGTAGGATGTTATTTGATTGGAACAGCATTTCCTCAATCAATATTATGTGTAGTGATATTAGTAATTCTCAGGTTATTCCCACATATCTCCCCATGTGATTATACTATTTATTTTGGGTCATTTCGATTTTCATCTGGAAGGGAACTCAGCAGTTTATCCCAGTTTCCCAGAACTTCCTCATTGTTCAATTAAATTTGAGGAGACCAATTCACAATCATCTGAAATAATTTCGTCACTCTGAGTTGTAACCAGTACCACATTCTCTTTTGTTTTCCTATCAAAATAGCTTTTGAACAAAACACATCTCTTCAAGCCACAGAATGGTCACAGAAATAAGTGGAGCAGTAAGCCATTCAGCCCATTAAGCATGCACTGCTGTTCATAATGACGATGGCTGATTATCCAACTCAGTACCCTGTTCCGTCATTCTTTCTGTAAGCTTTGATCCCTTTAGCCCGAAAAAAAACTATTACGTTTTGGACTCACTCAATTTCTATGACAGTGAATTCCAAAGAGTCACCACTGTCAGGGTGAAGAAAGGTTTCCTCATCTCAGTCCAAAATGCCCAAGCCAGTATCCTTAGAGCGTGAGCCCTGGTTCTGGACTCCCCAGTCGTGGAGAACATCCTTCCTGATTATCTAATCCTGGACATAAACACTGACTTGTGCTACATCTTGTGCTCATAGTCTGGGTCAATATGGGGAGGGTTGTTCTCAGTATTGCCAAACTTTGACAGTGAAATTTAACCTCTTGCTGATAGCAGGTTGGAAGCAAGGTAGCCATTTGTTGCTAAGGAAGAGATAGGACTGAGTGCTCACTGCCCATATTCAAAAGGGAAGAATGACCTATTGAGGAGAGATATTAGAGGACTTTTTGTAGTTGTAACGGTGGACAGTGATAGAAATTACTGACTCCCGTAGAACACACAGGGAATCAGCAAAGGTGATCCAAAGTGCTGATTCCTAATGACACATGTTGCACTTTCCAAATGACAACAGCCCATTGGTTGAAGAAGTTTTCCTTTATTTAAAATTAAAATGCCCATCGATGTATGATACACTTCTGGAGTAGGTGGGACAGGAAGAAAAGCCAACTCAGTCTAACCTGGGAACATAAGCTACTGATCTAGGGTGGGGAGACTACCATTCGACGGTAAGAGGCCTGTTTGGCATCTCATACAGAATCGATGCAATTGCCCTTAATTGCTTGATTAATCCCTGGGGATGTAAGTAATAAGCCACTTGTCAGAGAGTTGTGTTTTGCTCAGTGTCACTGAGTAGTGTGCTGATCTTTAAGTCGGAACGTTCAGGGTTCAAGATCTACCCTCGGGGTTAATATAGACTAATTGATACTGCCACAGCAGTGCTGTCCTGAGATAATCCGACACATCAGACGTATATGAAGCATTAAACCAAAGCCACTCTGCCCGCTAAAGGGACCCTTATTATTTTGAATGAACGTGAGGAGATTATACTTGGTGTCCCGGGCAATATTTATTGCTCAATCCCGATGAGCAGATGATTCAGTCATCATCTCCTTCCTGGTTTTCTCATGGCACACAAATTAAATATCACTTTTCTGACATGTGACTACATGATCAAATGTACTTCGGTTGTTGTATAGAATATCTCTGATTTAAAATTGATTTGTCAGAACCTGGATGTATTGTTACTCAACTTTGCTGTTCATTTTTTATTCTCTTCACTCTATGCTGTAAGAAAAAACTCTTTTCCAACTTCCACCAAAGGAGAATGAGACAAAGCTCAGTGCTGTAATATTTCACTTTGTACTAACATCTGGATCAAACTAAAATACCATTCAATGCAAATATAAAACGAATTGAACCAGTGTTAAACGTTTAAAACAAATTGTATATTTCACCAAAGGAGTGTATTGAAATATTTCAATAGTTCGCATTGTGTCAAGTACCAACAAACTGTTGAGTCTGTTCCAATGTATTTTATCTTGTCTAAAGAATAGGCTGAGGAAAAAAGCAGTGCATTTTGTGCTCCTTCAGTTTGAGAATGAGGAAAGGAGTACAGTGTGGATCAGTGATTAACAGCAGGAAAAGTACTCTCCAGGTTAGAATAGATGTGCAGTGGAATATACTAAAATGATAGAATGAGAGAAGCTGAAGTGGGACATTGTCAGCTGAATGTTTTATAAGCGTGTTCAAATCGGGTCAGTCAAGATCTTATTGAATGGTAGAGCAGGCTCGAAGGGCCAAGTGACCTATCCTCGTTCATTGTTCATACCTCGAAACAATTTTGTTAGTTACTCAAGTGGAAGTATTAAACACACATTTTAAACTGTTACATGGGTACATGCTGATATTTCCATCTATGACTCCCTGGGTTTGATAACATGTAATTGACAGTGGCCCCAGGGGTTCTGCACTTGTTTCAGAGATCTGGAAAGAGATGTACAGGATACTCTGAGATTGCATTAAGATGTTATATAAATGCACAACTTTTCTACTTGTCTTCCTGCGAGGGTAGAGAGAGTTTTGCTCTTCATCAAACCTGTGCATCATTTGACTTCAATCTGCTTTTCTTTTTTGCATTATTGTGTGGAGTTTATTCTCTTAAGTCAATAGCCTGGGTTTTGCCCAAAGTTTAAGAGGTTTTTACTCACATTAGTGGAGTTTCTGTATCCCATGAGGTAGATTCATTGCAATCAGTAATGGAAAATATAGCAGATCCAATATAATGTTTTTAACTGTTATTAGGTCATTTAACAGGGATAACTATGTGCTGTTCTATGCCCCTCAGGATTTAAAAGCCTTTTCAGTAGGGCCACTGCTGATTTACCCCAGGTGCTATACTGGTGAACTCACTGAGACTGAAACCTTTATAATCTGGGACAATGATGAAATACAAACTGACTGGAACTGCAACTTATCAGAAAAACTAGGGAACAGGGAGAGATTGGGGCCGAAGCTCAGAACACAGAGGCACTGTAAACCCAAGCACCCATTGCTTCTCTGTCAAACCCATGTGGTTTGTGGAAACAAATCATGTCTGCTAGGAGGCAACGACAAAGCTCTCCTGCAATAATGTGACACAGAATCAAGTGAAATTTGGAGTATCCCCTTTTGGGGCTTCTTGCATCCTTTCAAGCTGAATTTGTTGATCAGGTATCAGTTACCATCGAATTGGATGAAATCTTGTTAGTGGTTCATTTATTTCCATTTCCCTATCTCTGAGGTTTGCCCCATTTCTTTATTAAAGAGCCAATGTGTGTGAGATCTCTTTAGTGCTGTCCATAGGAGAGCCGTGCTCCTGCCACTGTGCAACTTCATATTGATATCTGCCTTTAAAAACAATCTGAATCTATGTTCACATATTGGTGTCGGAACTGAGTAAGGCTCATAATAGAATGACCAACTCGACAACTACTACAAACCAATGTGGGCTAGATTTTCCAACTCTCATTATCACAAGGGTGCTTTCGGTACCACATTCACTATTCAGAATAACAATTCGTTTTTCTGCTCTCTGCAGAATTTTTCTGCAGAATTTCTCTCTATTACTTTAAATAATAGTGTACTGAGTGTGGTTTGTTTCTATTTATTTCTGTTCCTCAATGACTTTGAAATTCTTACTGTAAAAGGATCAAAGGCAAAGTAATGCCATTCTTCTCTCTCCAGAAGTACATTGTTGCTGGTTTTCCTCTGAGGCCAGTGCAGAACTCTACCAGTTCATTGTAGGCCTGATACATTATAGTTAAGTTTCACCTCTGCCAGCTGGAACAACGAGGAAATTTGAGTATTGATGAAAATAAAGATTTTTTTTTAAAAAAAATAAGTCTTTAGTATTGTACTTATCAGGACACGCTCAAGAATACCAATGGGAAGGGAGAAGACATTTAATCTGTCTGGGTAATGAGTGCTGACTGGTAAAGGCATGGAGAATGGACCAGGTGATGATTGGCAGTTTACTGCCAATGCTGGTTGGGATTCGACTAAATTTGTGAGGGTCATTCTCTGATTCATTTGTCAGGGCAATATCTTGACCACTCAGGCAACCTGCCAATTGAAAACTTAACAAAGTTTAGCTGTTAACTGTCCGTCACCATCTGACCCGCCCATTTCCATTGGGGCTATCTCGATCAATCATTGTGCACTTTCCAAAGCAGCAGAACTCTTTTCCTGTTCAGTGTAAACTGTTATTTCCCTTTACATCAAAATCCTTGCAGCTATGCTGATGTATGCAAGACAAAAAAAAAGTATGTCCTATTTTACAGCAATACCCAATTTCTGTATTTGCAAACAACTGGCGCTTATAGAGAAAAGACTGAGAACTTAACTGGCTCATTATCATCTAATGTATTGAGTTTAAACTTTTGTCTGTCTGTAAATTCTTCAAGGCCTTGATCCATGCTGTCTCTTGTACTTTTTATATGCACACTCTGTTCTTTTGGTTCTCTGATTGCTTTATATCTTTTTGTCCACGAGTATGGTCAAGTCCCCTTAATTAGCTGTACTTTACTGATAAACTTCCTCAGAGGCCCTCTTTACTCATTCTCTCTTTGAAAGCTTACTTAAAAGGCAGTTTAATGTTTCTGGTCATTGGTCCAAACTCTACTGATACATGCCAACAACCTTCTCCTGTTTGGATTTCGGTGCATCCTTTTCCAGTTTGGAAGGTCGAACTCAAATGCTGAATATAGGGTGAAAGACAGGATTCTTGGCAGTGTGGAGGAACAGAGGGATCTGGGTGTGCAAGTACGTAGATCCCTCAAAGTTGCCACCCAAATGGATAGGGTTGTTAAGAAAGCATATGATGTTTAGGCTTTCATTTACAGGGAAATCGAGTTTGAAAGCCGCGAGGTTTTGCTACAGCTCTACATGTCCCTGGTGAGACCACGATTGGAATATTGTGTCCAGTTCTGGTCACCCTCCTATAAGAAGTATATACAGGCTTTGGAGAGGTTGCAAAGAAGGCTTACCTGGATGCTGCCTGGACTGGAGGGCTTGCCTTATGAAGAAAGGTTGATTAAGCTTAGACTTTTCTCTCGGGAGAGAAGGAGGAAGCGAGGAGACCTGATTGAGGTGTCCAAAATAATGAGAAGAATAGATCAAATCAAAGCTAGAGAATTTTCCGCAGGGCAGGATTGACAGGTATGAGGGGGTCATAGTTTTAAGATGTTAGGAGAAAGGTGTAGAGGAGACGTTAGAGTAGGTTCTTTACACAGAGAGGTGTAAATGCATGGAATACATTGCCAGCGGTGGTGGCGGAAGCAGAGTCATTTGGGACATTTAAGCCCCCAGTCTCTCTCTCACCCCCAGTCTCTCTCTCGCCCCCAGTCTCTCTCTCGCCCCCAGTCTCTCTCTCGCCCCCAGTCTCTCTCCCGCCCCCAGTCTCTCTCTCGTCCCCAGTATTCCTCGCTCCCGTTCTCTCTCTTGCCCCCGGTCTCTCTCTCGCTCCCGTTCTCTCTCTTGCCCCCGGTTTCTCTCTCGCCCCCGGTCTCTCTCTCGCCCCTGGTTTCTCTCGCCCCCAGTCTCTCTCCCGCCCCCAGTCTCTCTCTCGTCCCCAGTCTCCCTCGCTCCCGTTCTCTCTCTTGCCCCCGGTCTCTCTCTCACTCCCGGTTTCTCTCTCATCCCCAGTTTCTCTCTCGCCCTGGTTTCTCTCTCACCCCCCGTCTCCCTCTCGCCCCCGGTCTCTCTCTCTCACTCCTGTTCTCTCTTGTGCCGCCGGTTTCTCTCTTGCCCCCAGTATCTCCCTCGCCCCAGTTTCTCTCTCGCTCCCTGTCTCTCTCTCGCCCGCAGTCTCTCTCTCGCCCCTAGTCTCTCTCTCGCCCCCGGTTTCTCTCTCGCCCCTAGTCTCTCTCTCGCCCACGGTTTCTCTCTCGCCCCCAGTTTCTCTCTCGTCCCCAGTCTCCCTGCTCCCATTCTCTCTCTCACCCCCGGTCTCTCTCTCGCTCCCGTTCTCTCTCGCCCCAAGTTTCTCTCTCGCCCCCAGTCTCTCTCTCGCCCCCAGTCTCTCTCTCGGCCCCAGTCTCTCTCTCGCCCCCAGTCTCTCTCTCGCCCCCAGTCTCTCTCTCGCCCCCAGTCTCTCTCCCGCCCCCAGTCTCTCTCTCGTCCCCAGTATTCCTCGCTCCCGTTCTCTCTCTTGCCCCCGGTCTCTCTCTCGCTCCCGTTCTCTCTCTTGCCCCCGGTTTCTCTCTCGCCCCCGGTCTCTCTCTCGCCCCTGGTTTCTCTCGCCCCCAGTCTCTCTCCCGCCCCCAGTCTCTCTCTCGTCCCCAGTCTCCCTCGCTCCCGTTCTCTCTCTTGCCCCCGGTCTCTCTCTCACTCCCGGTTTCTCTCTCATCCCCAGTTTCTCTCTCGCCCTGGTTTCTCTCTCACCCCCCGTCTCCCTCTCGCCCCCGGTCTCTCTCTCTCACTCCTGTTCTCTCTTGTGCCGCCGGTTTCTCTCTTGCCCCCAGTATCTCCCTCGCCCCAGTTTCTCTCTCGCTCCCTGTCTCTCTCTCGCCCGCAGTCTCTCTCTCGCCCCTAGTCTCTCTCTCGCCCCCGGTTTCTCTCTCGCCCCTAGTCTCTCTCTCGCCCACGGTTTCTCTCTCGCCCCCAGTTTCTCTCTCGTCCCCAGTCTCCCTGCTCCCATTCTCTCTCTCACCCCCGGTCTCTCTCTCGCTCCCGTTCTCTCTCGCCCCAAGTTTCTCTCTCGCCCCCAGTCTCTCTCTCGCCCCCAGTCTCTCTCTCGGCCCCAGTTTCTCTCTCGCCCCCGTTCTCTCTCTCATTTCCGGTTTCTCTCCCTCTCCCGTTCTCTCTCTCGCCCCCAGTTTCTCTCTCGTCCCAGTCTCTCTCTCGCCCCCAGTCTCTCTCTCGCCCCCAATTTCTCTCTCGCCCCCGTTCTCTCTCTCGTCCCTGGTCTCTCTCTTGCCCCCGGTCTCTTTCTCGCCCCTGGTTTCTCTCTCGTCCCCATTCTCTCTCACGCCACCGTTCTCTCTCTTGCCCCCGGTCTCTCTCTTGCCCCTGGTTTCTCTCTCGCCCCCATTCTCTCTCTCGCCACCGTTCTCTCTCTTGTCCCCGTTCTCTCTCTGGCCCCCGTCTTTCTCTCAGCCCCGGACTCTCTCTTGCCCCCGGTTTCTCTCTCGCCCCAAGTCTCTCTCTCGCCCCTGGTTTCTCTCTCGCCCCCAGTCTCTCTCTCGCCCCCAGTCTCTCTCTCGCCCCCAGTCTCTCTCTCACCCCCAGTCTCTCTCTCACCCCTGGTTTCTCTCTCGCCCCCAGTCTCTCTCTCGCCCCCAGTCTCTCTCTCGCCCCCAGTCTCCCTCTCACCCCCAGTTTCTCTCTCACCCCCAGTCTCTCTCTCGTCCCCCAGTCGCGCTCTCACTCCCGTTCTCTCTCTCGTCCGTAGTCTCTCTCTCTCCCCCGGTCTCTCTATCGTCACCGGTCTCCCTCGCACCCATTCTCTCTCTCGCCCCCGGTCTCTCTCTCGCTCCCGTTCTCTCTCTTACCCCCGGTTTCTCTATTGCCCCCATTCTCTCTCTCGCCCCCGGTCTCTCTCTCACCCGCGGTTTCTCTCTCGCCCTTGTCTCTCTCTCTCGCCCCTGGTTTCTCTCTCACCCCCATTCTCTTTCTCGCCCCCGTTCCCTCTCTTGCCCCCGGTTTCTCTCTCACCCCCAGTCTCTCTCTCGCCCCTGGTTTCTCTCTTGCCCACAGTCTCTCTCTCGCCCCTGGTTTCTCTCTCGCCACCAGTCTCTCTCTCGCTCCCAGTCTCTCTCTCGCCCCCAATTTCTCTCTCACCCCCAGTCTCTCTCTCGCCCCCGATCTCTCTCTCACTCCCGTTCTCTCTTGTGCCCCCGGTTTCTCTCTTGACCCCAGTCTCTCTCTCGCCCCCGGTTTCTCTCTCGCTCCCAGTCTCTCTCTCGCCCCCAGTCTCTCTCTCGCCCCTAGTCTCTCTCTCGCCCCCGGTTTCTCTCTCGCCCCCAGTCTCTCTCTCGCCCCCGGTCTCTCTCTCGCTCCCGTTCTCTCTCTTGCCCCCGGTTTCTCTCTTGTCCCCGTTCTCTCTCTCGCCCCCGGTTACTCTCCCGCTCACGTTTTCTCTCGCCCCCAGTCTCTCACTCGCCCCCAGTCTCTCTCTCGTCCCCAGTCTCTCTCTCACACCCAGTCTCTCTCTCACCCCTGGTTTCTCTCTCGCCCCCAGTCTCTCTCTCGCCCCCAGTCTCTCTCTCGCCCCCAGTCTCTCTCTCACCCCCAGTTTCTCTCTCGCCCCCAATTTCTCTCTCACCCCCAGTCTCTCTCTCGCCCCCGATCTCTCTCTCACTCCCGTTCACTCTTGTGCCCCCGGTTTCTCTCTTGACCCCAGTCTCTCTCTCGCCCCCGGTTTCTCTCTCGCTCCCAGTCTCTCTCTCGCCCCCAGTCTCTCTCTCACCCCCGGTCTTTCTCTCGACCCTGGTTTCTCTCTCACCCCCAGTCTCTCTCTCACCCCCGGTCTCTCTCTCGCCCCCGGTCTCTCTCGCACTCCCGTTCTCTCTCTTGCCCCCGGTTTCTCTCTTGCCCCCGTTCTCTCTCTCGCCCCCGGTCACTCTCTCGCTCACGTTTTCTCTCGCCCCCGGTTTCTCTCTCGCCCCCGGTCTCTCTCTTGCACCTAGTTTCTCTCTCGCCCCCATTCTCTCTCTCGCCCCCTTTCCCTCACTTGCCCCCGGTTTCTCTCTCACCCCCAGTCTCTCTTTCGCCCCTGGTTTCTCTCTCGCTCCCGGTCTCTCTCTCGTCCCCGGTCTCTCTCTCTCCCCCAGTTTCTCTCTCACTCCCGTTCTCTCTCTCGCCCCTGGTTTCTCTCTCGCCCCCAGTCTCTCTCTCGCCCCCAGTCTCTCTCTCGCCCCCCAGTCTCTCTCTTGTCCCCGGTCTCCCTCGCTCCCGTTCTCTCTCTCGCCCACAGTCTCTCTCCCGCCCCCAGTCTCTCTCTCGTCACCAGTCTCCCTCGCTCCCGTTCTCTCTCTCGCCCCTGGTCTCTCTCTCGCTCCCGTTCTCTCTCTCGCCCCCAGTTTCTCTCTCGCCCAGTCTCTCTCTCGCCCCCAGTCTCTCTCTCGGCCCCAGTTTCTCTCTCGCCCCCGTTCTCTCCCTCATCCCCGGTTTCTCTCTCACTCCCGTTCTCTCTCTCGCCCCCAGTTTCTCTCTCACCCCAGTCTCTCTCTCGCCCCCAGTCACTCTCTCGCCCCCGTTCTCTCTCTCGGCCCCAGTTTCTCTCTCGTCCCCATTCTCTCTCTCGCCCCCGCTCTCTCTCACCCCCGGTCTCTCTCTCGCCCCCGGTTTCTCTCTCGCCCCCAGTCTCTCTCTCGCCCATGTTTTCTCTCTCGCCCCCAGTCTCTCTCTCGCCCCCATTCTCTCTCACCCCTGGTCTCTCTCTCGACCCCGTTCTCTCTCTCGCCCCCAGTTTCTCTCTCGCCCCAGTCTCGCTCTCGCCCCCAGTCACTCTCTCGCCCCCGTTCTCTCTCTCGGCCCCGGTTTCTCTCTCGTCCCCATTCTCTCTCTCGCCCCCGCTCTCTCTCACCCCCGGTCTCTCTCTCGCCCCCGGTTTCTCTCTCGCCCCCAGTCTCTCTCTCGCCCCTGGTTTCTCTCTCGCCCCCAGTCTCTCTCTCGCCCCCATTCTCTCTCACCCCTGGTCTCTCTCTCGACCCCGGTTTCTCTCTCGCCCCCAGTCTCTCTCTCACCCCCGGTCTCTCTCTCGCTCCCGTTCTCTCTCTTGCCCCCGGTTTCTCTCTTGCCCCCGTTCCCTCTCTCGCCCCCGGTCTCTCTCTCGCTCACGTTCTCTAACGTCCCCAGTTTCTCTCTAGCCCCCAATCTCTCTCTCGCCCGCGGTTTCTCTCTCGCCCCCGATCCCTCTCTTGCCCTCGGTTTCTCTCTCACCCCCAGTCTCTCTCTCGCCCCTGGTTTCTCTCTCGCCCCCAGTCTCTCTCTCGCCCCCGGTCTCTCTCTCTCTCCCCCAGTTTCTCTCTCAACCCCCTTCTCTCTCTCGTCCCCGGTTTCTCTCTCACTCCCGTTCTCTCTCTCGCCCCCGGTTTCTCTCTCGCCCCCAGTTTCTCTCTCACCCCCAGTCTCTCTCTCGCCCCCGGTCTCTCTCTCACTCCCGTTCTCTCTTGTGCTTCCGGTTTCTCTCTTGCCCCCAGTCTCTCTCTTGCCCTGGTTTCTCTCTCACCCCCAGTCTCTCTCTCAGCCCCGTTCCCTCTCTTGCCCCCGGTTTCTCTCTCGCCCCCGGTCTCTCTCACGCCTCTGGTTTCTCTCTCACCCCCCATTCTCTCTCTCGCCCCCAGTCTCTCTCTCGCCCCCGGTTTCTCTCTCGCCCCCAGTCTCTCTCTCGGCCCCAGTCTCTCCCTCACCGCCGGTCTCTCTCTCTCTATTGCAGTTTCCCTCTCACTACCGTTCTCTCTCGCCCTTGGTTTCTCTCTCGCCTCCAGTTTCTCTCTCGCCCCCGGTCTCTCTCTCTCCCCCAGTTTCTCTCTCACTCCCGTTCTCTCTCTCGCCCCTGGTTTCTCTCTCGCCCCCAGTCTCTCTCTCGCTCCCGTTCTCTCTCTCGCCCACAGTCTCTCTCCCGCCCCCAGTCTCTCTCTCATCCCAAGTCTCCCTTGCTCCCGTCCTATCTCTCGCCCCCAGTCTCTCTCTCGCCCCCGTTCCCTCTCTTGCCCCCAGTTTCTCTCTAGCCCCCGGTCTCTCTCTCGCCTCTGGTTTCTCTCTCAGCACCCATTCTCTCTCTCGCCCCCGGTCTCTCTCTCGCCCCCGGTTTCTCTCTTCCCCCCAGTCTCTCTCTCGGCCCCAGTCTCTCTCTCACCGCCGGTCTCTCTCTCTCCCCCAGTTTCCCTCTCTCTACCGTTCTCTCTCTCGCCCCTGGTTTCTCTCTCGCCTCCAGTTTCTCTCTCGCCCCCGGTCTCTCTCTCTCCCCCAGTTTCTCTCTCACGTCCGTTCTCTCTCTCGCCCCTCGTTTCTCTCTCGCCCCCAGTCTCTCTCTCGCTCCCGTTCTCTCTCTCGCCCCCAGTCTCTCTCCCGCCCCCAGTCTCTCTCTCGCCCCCAGTCTCTCTCCCGCCCCCAGTCTCTCTCTCGTCCCCAGTCTCCCTCGCTCCCGTTCTCTCTCTTGCCCCCGGTCTCTCTCTCGCTCCCGTTCTCTCTCGCCCCTGGTTTCTCTCGCCCTCAGTCTCTCTCTCGCTCCCGTTCACTCTCTCGCCCCCAGTCTCTCTCCCGCCCCCAGTCTCTCTCTCGTCCCCAGTCTCCCTCGCTCCCGTTCTATCTCTTGCCCCCGGTCTCTCTCTCGCTCCCGTTCTCTCTCTTGCCCCCGGTTTCTCTCTCGCCCCTGTTCTCTCTCTCGCCCCTGGTTTCTCTCACCCACAGTCTCTCTCTCGCCCCCGCTCTTTCTCACCCCCGGTCTCTCTCTCGCCCCCGGTTTCTCTCTCGCCCCCAGTCTCTCTCTCGCCCCCGGAATCTCTCTCGCTCCCAGTCTCTGTCTCGCCCCCAGTCTCTCTCTCTCTTGCCCCTGGTTTCTCACTCGCCCGCATTCTCTCTCTCTCTCTCGCCCCCGGTCTGTTTCGTCACTCCTGGTCTATCGTCACCCCCGGTCTCTCAACAACCCCGGTCTCCCTCACTCCCGGTCTCCCTCGGCCTCATTCTCTATCGTCCCTCGGTCTCTCACTTCACCACTGGTCTCACTCACCCCCGGTCTCTCTTGTCGCCCCCGGTCTCTCTCGCCCCTGGTCACTCGTCAAACCCGGCCTCTCTCGCTCCCAGTTTCTCTTGCCTCTGGTCTCTCTCGTTCCCGATCACTCAGGTGCCCCCAGTCTCTCTTGCCCCCCGGTCTCTCTCACCCCCGGTCCCTTGTCACCCCCCGGTCTCTTTCGTCACTTCCTCTCTCTCTCACCCCCGGTCTCCCTCATCTCTCGCGGTCTCTCTCTCGCACCCTGGTCTCTCTTGCCTCCAGTCTCTCTCGTCGCCCCCAGTCTTGTGTCCCTACCCGGTCTCTCTCGCCCACCCCATCTCTCTCTTGCCCCTGATCTCTCTATCGCCCCCGGTCGCTCTTGCCCTTCCGTCTCTCTCATCGACCCCGTTCTCTCATCGCCCCTGGTCTCTCGTCACCCCTGGTCTCTCTCGCCTCCTTCTCTCTCATTGTCCCCGGTCTCTTCCCCCTTCCCACACCCCCGGTGTCTTTCTCGCCCCGCTCTCTCTCTTCGCCCCCGGTCTCTCTCTCTCACTCCTGGTATCTCTTGCCCCCGGCTTCTCCCGTTGCCCCTGTTCTCTCTCCTAGCTCCCGGTCTCTCTCTCTCTCTCGCCCCCGGTCTCTCTTATCTATCCCGGTCTCTCTTGCCCCCGGTCTCTCTCGCCCCTCTCTCATTCCCCAGTCTCTCTCGTCGCCGTCACTCTCACGCCCCGGTCTCTCTCGCCCCCTGTCTCTCTTGTTGCCCCCGGTCTCTCTCGTCAACCCCCTCTCTCTTGTCAGGCCCAGTCTCTCGTTGCCCCCGGTCTCTTGCCCCCCGGTCTCTCTCGTACCCGGTCTCTTCCAACCTCCTCGGTCTCGCCCCGGTCTCTTCCTCCCCCCCCCGTCTTTCTTGCCCCGTTCTCTCTCTTCGCCCCCGGTCTCTCACCCCCGTGGTCTCTCTTGACCCCGGTTTCTCTTGTCACCCCCTCTCTCTCGCCCCTGGTCTCACTCTCGCGCCTGGGCTCTCTTGCCCCCGATCTCTCTCTCGACCCCAGTCTCTCTCTCGCCCCTGGTCTTTCTCACCGCCGGTCTTTCTCACTCCCAGTTTCTCATCACCCCCGGTGTCTTGCTCCCGGTCTCTCTCGCCCACAGTCTCTCTCGCCCCCAGTCTCTCTCTATCCCCCTGTCTCTCTCGCCCCCGTCTCTATTTGCCCCCGGTCTCTCTCTCTCTTGCCCACGGTCTCTCTCTTTACCCCCTCTCTCGCCCCAGGACTCTCTCTCGCCCCCGGTCCCTCGCACCCTCGGTCGTTCTCGCCCAGTCTTTCTTGTCGCACCCAGTCTCTCATCACCTCTGGTGTCTCGCACCCAGTCTCTCTCACCCACAGTCTCTCTTGCCCCCGGTCTGTCTTGTTGCTCCCTGCCTCTCTCGCACCCGGCCTCTCTCGCTCCCGGCCTATCTTGGTCCCGGTCTCTCTCTCTCGTCCCCAGTCACTCTCGGCCCCGGTCTCTCTTGACCCTACTTTCTCTCTCGCCCCCAATCTCTCTCGTCGCCCCTGGTGTCTCTCGTCTCCCCCTGTCTCTCGCCCCTGGTCTCTCTCACCGCAGGTCTCTTTTGCGTCCCAGTATCTCTCGCCCCTGGTCTCTCTTGCCCCACCGTTCCCCCCCCGGTCTCTCTCGCCACCGGTCTCTCTCGTCACCCCGTCTCTCTTGCCCCCGGACTCTCTCTCGCCCCCAGTCTCTCTTCACCCCCGATCTCTCTCTCTCGCCCCCGGTATCTCTCGCTCCCGGTCTCTCTTGTCACCCCCTCCCTCTCACACCGGTCGCTTTCTCGCCCCCATTCTCACTCACGTCCCCTGTCTCTCTTGCCCCCTGGTCTCCCTTGTTGCTCCCCAGTCTCTCTCGCCCCCGGTCTCTCTCGTTGTCCCTGGTCTCTCGTCACCCCCGGGTCTCTCTCCACTCCAATATCTCTCGCCCCCGGAGTCTTTCACCCCCCCGGTCTCTTTCGCCCCCGGTCTCTCTCTCTCACCCCCGGTATCTCACCCGCGGTCTCTCTCGTCACCCCCTCCCTCTCACTCTCGGTCTCCTTTACGTCCCCAGTCTCTCTTCGCCCCCGGTCTCACTCTCTCGTCCACTGTCTCTCTTGTCCCCGTGCTTTGTCTCGCCCCCGGTCTCTATTGTCGCAATCGGTCTCTTGTCACCCCCGGTTCTCTCTCGTCCCCAGTCTCTCTCGCCCCCGGTCTCTCTCGTTGTCCCTGGTCTCTCGTCACCCCTGGGTCTCTCTCCATCCCAATCTCTCTCGCCCCCGGTGTCTTTCGCCCCCTCCCCCGGGTCTCTCTTGTTGCCCCCAGTCTCTCGTCACCCCCAGTGTCTTGCCCCCGGTTTCTCGCCCACAGTCTCTCTTGTCCCTGTTCTGTCTTATCGCTCACTGGCTCTCTCACACCCAGCCTGTCTCACTTCCCGGCCTCTCTCATTCACAGTCTCCCTCTCGCCCCCGGTCACTCTCACCCCCAGTCTCTCTCAACCCCACTTTCTCTCTCCTCCGGTCTCTCTCGTCTCCCCGGTCTCTCTCGTCTCCCCCTGTCTCTCACCTCTGGTCTCTCTCACCCCAGGTCTCTTTTGCGCCCTGGTCTCTCTTGCCCCACCTGTCTCTCTCGCTCCCCACTCCGCTCTCTCTCGCACCCCTGTCTCTCTTCACCCCCTGTCACTCTCTCTCTCTCTCTCGCCCCCGGTCTCTGTCGTCACCCCCTCTATCTCTCAGCCCTGGTCTCTTTCTCGCCCTCCGTCTTTCTCACCCCCTGGTCTCTCTCCCCCCCGTCTTTCTCACCCCCGGTCTTTCTCTCACTCCCGGTCTGTCTCGTTTCCCCCCATCCCTCTAGCCCCCCGGTCTCTCTCGCAAACACCTCTCTCTCACCCCCCGGTCTCTCTTCACCCCTGGTCTCTCTCTCTCTCGCCTCCGGTCTGTCTCATCCCCAGTCACTCTTGTCACCCCCTCTCACTTGCCCTCGGGCTCTCTCTCGCCCCCGGTCTTTCTCACCCCCGGTCTCTCTCGCCCGTGGTCTCTCTCGCCATCCATCTCTCTCTCGTCGTCCCCGGTCTCTCATCACCCCTGGGTCTCTCTCCACCCCAATCTCTCTTGCCCCCAGT
Organism: Chiloscyllium punctatum; assembly: GCF_047496795.1. NCBI lineage: Eukaryota > Metazoa > Chordata > Chondrichthyes > Orectolobiformes > Hemiscylliidae > Chiloscyllium > Chiloscyllium punctatum. The sequence continues at coordinate 113,815,131 of NC_092742.1, forward strand.
GTTTTTTGCCCCTCCGGTCTCTCTCGCCACCCCGGTGTCTCTCACCTCTCCTGGTCTCTCTTGCCTCCCCCGGTCTCTCTTCGCCCCTGGTCTCTCTCTCTCTCGCCCCCGGTTTCTCTCACCCCGGTCTCTTGTCATCCCCGGGTCTCTCTTGCCCCCAGTCTCTCTCGCCCCTGGTCTCTCTTGCTTCCCCCGCTCTCGCTCGGCACCCCAGTCTCTCTCACTCCCCGGTCTCTCGTCACCCACAGTGTCTTGCCCCCGGTCTCTCTCGCCCACAGTCTCTCTCGCCCCCTGTCTGTCTTGTCTCTCACTGTCTCTCTCACACCTGGCCTCTCTCCCTCGCCGGCCTCTCTCGCTCCCGGTCTCTCTCTAGCCCCTGGTCTCTCTCGACCCCACTTTCTCTTGCCCCCAGTCTCTCTTGTCGCCCCCAATCTCTCTCACCCCAGGTCTCTTTTTCACGCCAGTCTCTCTCGCCCCTGGTCTCTCTTGCCCCACCTGTCTTCTAGCTCCCCCCCTCCCTGGAGTCTGTCGCCCCCCCCCCGGTCTCTCTTCACCCCTGGTCTCTCTCTCTCTCTCTTACCCAGTCTCTCTCGTCACCCCTCTCTCTCACCCCCCGGTCTCTCTCTCGCCCTCGTCTCTCTCGCCCCCGGTCTCTCTTGCCCACAGTCTCTCTTGCCCCCGGTCTCTGCCCCCCTCACTCCTTTGCCCCCGGTCTCTAGTGTCGCTCCCCGGTCTCTCGTCGCCCCCATGTCGCTCATCATCCCCGGTCTCTCACCCTGGTCACCATCTCGCCACGGTCTCACTCACGCTCCCAGTCTGTCTCATCTCCCCAGTCTCTCTTGTTAACCCCTCTCTCTCGCCCCCTCGGTTTCTCATCATCGCCGGTCTCACGCTCACGGTCACTCTCGCTCCCGGTCTCTCATCACCCCCGTTCTCTTGCGCCCCGGTTGCTCTCAGCATCCCCCCCCCCTTGTATCTCGTCACTCCTGGTATCTCTCGCCTCCGGTCTCTCTCGCAACCCCCCCGGTCTCTCTCGCCCCAAGTCTCTCTCCTCCCCTCCCCCCCGTCTCTCGTCACCTCTGGTGTCTCATCACACTTAGTCATTCGCCGCCGGTCTCTCTCGCATCTGGTTTCTCTCGCCCCGGTCTCTCTCGTCGCCCCTGATCTCTTGTCAATCCCGGTCTCTCACTCCTGAACTTTCTCGCGTCCAGTCTCTCTCGCCACCCCCGGTCTCTCTCTCGCCCCCTGTCTCTCTTTTGCCACGGTCTCTCTCTCGCCCCCGGTCTGTCTCGTCGCCCCCCCATCTCTCTCTTCACCCCCCATCTCTCTCTTCACCCCCCGTCTCTCTCTTCACCCCATGTCTCTTTCTGCACCCCCCCCCGTCTCTCTCTTCACCCCATGTCTCTCTCTCTCACCGTGGTTTCTCTCATCACCACCAGTCTTTCCTGTCGTCCCCGGTCGCTCTCGTCACCCCCGATTTCTCTTGCTCCCCGGACTCTCACGTCACCCCCGGTCTCTGTCTCTCTCGGCCCCGGACTCTCACGTCACCCACGGTCTCTGTCTCTCTCGACTCCTGTCTCTCGCGTCGCCCCTCCCCCCCCCGGTACCTCTCGTTGCCCACGGTCTCTCTCGTCACCCCTCGTCTCTCTCGCCCCACCAGGTCTCTCTTGCCCCACGGTGTCTCTCGCCCTGGTCTCTCTCGTTGCCCCCGGTCTCTTTCACCCTCTGGTCTCTAATCGGTCCCGGTCTCAGGTCACCCCCGGTCTCTCGCCCCCGATCTCTCTCACCCCCGATCTCTCTCGCCCCCGATCTCTCTCGCCCCTGATCTCTCTCGCCCCGGGTCTCTCTTGTCACTCCCTCTCTCTCGTCCCCAGTCTTTCTTGCCCCCGCCCACCCTCTCACACCCCGGCCTGTCTCGCACCCAGTCTCTCTCGCACCCCCCATCTCTCTCACCCCCGGTCTCTCTTGTTGCCCCCAGTCTCTCGTCACCCCCAGTGTCTCGCCCTCGATCTCACTCGCACCTCGCCTCTCTCGCTCCCCACTCTCTCTCGGCTCCAGTCTATCTCTCGCCCCCGGTCCCCCTTGCCCTCCCAGTCCCTGTCGTCACTCCAGGTCACTCTCGTCACCCCCAGTCTCTCTCTTCACCCCATGTCTCTCTTGACCCCGGTCTCTCTTGCCCCCGGTATCTCTCGTCATCCCCTTTCTCTCGCCCCCGGTCTGTCTTGTCACCCCCGGTGTCTCGCCCCCAGTCTCTCTCGCACCTGGTCTCTCTTGCCTCCAGTCTCCCTCACCCTCCCGGTCTCTGTCGTCACGCCCAGCCACTCTCGTCACCCCCAGTTCTTTCGTCCTCGGTCTCTCTCGTTGCCGCCGGACTCTTGTCCCTCCCTCTCTCTCTCTCTCTCTCTCTCTCTCGCCCCCGGTCTCTCTCGCCCCCGATCTCTCTCACCCCGGTCTCTCACCTCGCCCCCGGTCTCTCTCTTGGCTCTAGTCTCTCTTGTCCCTCCTGTAGGTACATCTCATTGCCCACGGTCTCTCGTCACCCCTGGTCTCTCTTATCTCCCCCGGTCTCTCACGCCCCCTGTCTCTCGTCCCACTGATCTCTAGTGCCCCCCTGGTCTCTCTCATCACCCCCCCCCCGGTCTCTCATCGCCCCCGGTCTCTCGTCACCCCTGGTGTCTCATCACACCTTGTCTCTCTCGCCCCCGGTTTCTCTCACCCCCGGTTTCTCTTGCCCCCTGTCTCTTGTCACCCCCAGTCTCTCATCCCAGTCTCTCTCGATCCGGTCTTTATCACCCCCAGTCTCTCTCACCACCCCCAGTTTTGCTTTCACCTCCCTCTCTCTCTCTCACCCCCGGTCTCTTCCCCCCCCCTGGTCTCTCTCGCTCCTGGTCTGCCTCTTGCCATGGTCTCCCTCTCGCTCCCGGTCTGTCTTGTTGCCAACAGTCTCTCTTGTCAACCCCTCTCTCTCGTCCCCGGTCTTTCTCGTCGCCCCAGGTGTCTCTCGTACCCCAGGTCTCTCTCGCCCTGCGGTGTGTCTTGCCCCGGTCTCTCTCGTCACCCCTGGTCTCACGACACCCCCCCGGTCTCTCTCGCCCTCGGTCTCCCTCGCCCCTGTCTCTCTCGTCCCCGGTCTGTCTTGTCACCCCCCGGTCTCTCTCGCACCCAGTTTCTCTCGTCGCCTCTGGTCTCTCGTCAATCCCGCTCTTTTGCTCACGGTTTCTCTTGACCCAGTCTCTCTCGCCCACAGTCTCTCTCGCCTCCGGTCTGTCTCATCGCTCCTGTCTCTCTTGCACCCGGCCTTTCTCACTTCCCGGCCTCTCACCCCTGGTCACTCACCCCCGGTCTCTCTCTCACCCCGGACACTCACCCCTGGTCTTCTCTCACCCCTAGTCACTCACCCCCGGTCTTTCTTACCCCTGTTTCTCATCACCCCCAGTGTCTCACCCCTGGTCTCTCTTGCTCCCAGTCTCTTTTGTCCCCGGTCTCTCTCACCCCTGGTCTCTCTCACTCCAGGTCTCTATTGTTGCCCCCTGTCTCTCGTCACGCCCGGCCTCTCTCGCCCCCAGTCTCTCTCGCCCCCTTGCTTTCTCAACACCCCCCCCGCCCCGCAGTCTCAAGCCGCCCAGTCTCTCTTGCCCCCTTTCTATCTCGTTCCCCCGGTATTTCTCGTCGCCGGTCTCTCTCCCCCACCGGTCTCTCACTCGCTCCCGGTCTCTCTCGTCGCCCCCGGTCTCTCTCGCCCCCTGTCTCTCTTTGACCCCTGACTCTCTCTCTTGCCCCCGGTCTCTCTCACCCTCGGTCTCTCTCGTCACACCCTCTCTCTCACCCTCGGTCTCTCTAGCCCCCGGTCTCTCGTCACCCCCGGTGTCTCGCTCAGAGTCTCTCTCGCCCACAGTCTCTCTCGCCTCCGATCTGTCTCATTGCTCCCTGTCTCTCTTGCACCCGGCCTCTCTCGCTTCCCGGTTTCTCACCCCCGGTCTCTCTCTCGCCCCTGGTCACTCACCCCCGGTCTTTCTTACCCCCGTTTCTCATCACCCCCGGTGTCTCACCCCTGGTCTCTTTCACCCACAGTCTCTCTTCCCCATGGTGTGTCTCATCGCTCCCTGTCTCTTTAGCACCTGGCCTCTCACTTCCCAGCCTCTCTTGCTTCCGGTCTCTCTCTTGCCCCCAGTCTTTCTAGCCCCCTGGTCTCTCTCGCAAACCCGTTTCTCTTGCTCCCCGGTCTCTCTCTTGCCCCCAGTCTCTCTCTCCCCCGGTCTCTCTCGCCCGCGGTCACTCTCACCCCCGGTCGGTCTTATCGACCTCCCGGTCTCTCTCTCACCCCCGGTCTGTCTCATTGCTCCCTGTCTCTCTTGCACCCGGCCTCTCTTGCTTCCCGGCCTCTCGCCCCTGGTCACTCACCCCCAGTCTCTCTCTCGCCCCTGGTCACTCACCCCGGTCATTCTTACCCCCGTTTCTCATCACCCCCCAGTGTCTCACCCCTGGTCTCTCCTGCCCACAGTCTCTCTTGCCCCTGGTGTGTCTCATCGCCCCCTGTCTCTTTAGCACCGGCCTCTCACTTCCCGGCCTCTCACTTCCCGGCCTCTCACTTCCCGGCCTCTCACTTCCCGGCCTCTCTTGCTCCCGGTCTCTCTCTTGCCTCCGGTCTTTCTAGCCCCCCCGGTCTCTCTCGCAAACCCGTTTCTCTCGCCTCCCTGGTCTCTCTCTCTTACCCCCCACTCTCTCTCACCTCCCGGTCTCTCTCGCACCAGGTCTCTTTCGTTGTCCCCGGTCTCTCTCACCCACCCCCCGTCTCTCTTGCCACGGTCTCTCACCCCCGGTCTCTCTCGTCACCCCATTTCTATCGCCCCCACGCACCTCTCGCCCCTGGTCTCTAGCCACCACCCCCCAACCCCCAGTATCTCTCACCTCCCCAGTGTCTCTCACCCCCGTTCCTCTCTAGCCCCCGACCTCTCATCCCCTTACTCTCGCCCCCAGTTTCTCGCACCCCTGGTCTCTCAGCCCAGTCCCTCTCGCCCCTGGCCTCTCTCTTTTGCCCCCAGTTTCTCTCGTTGCCGCCGGTCTCTCCCATTACCCCTGGTCTCTCTCGCCTTGATCTCTCTCGTCACCCCCTTTCTCTCGCCCCTAGTCTCTGTCTCCCCCCCAGTCCCTCTCGCTCCACCCCGGTCTGTCTCGCTCCTGGTCTCTCTCGCTCCCGGTCTCTCTGGCCCCCGGTCTCTCTCGCTCCCGCTCTCTCGCACCCAGTCTCTCTGGTCGCCCCCGGTCTCTCATCACCCCTGGCGTCTCACCTACCAGTCTCTCTCGCCCACATTTTCTCTCGACCCCTGTCTCTCTCGCACCCGTTCTCCCTCGCTTCCCCCAGTCTCTGTCGTCACTCCCGGCCACTCTCGTTGCCCCCGGTCTCTCTCATGGCCCCCGGTCTATCTCATCACACCCTCTCTCTCGCCCCCAATCTCTCCGGTCACCCCCGGTCTCTATCGCCCCCAACCCCCCACCACCACCAGCCCCCCCCCACCCCCGGTCTCTCTCACCCCCAATCTCCCTCGCCCTGGACTCTCTCCCAACCATGGTCTCTCACATCATCCCATTCTCTTTCTCGTCGCCCCCCCATCTCTCTTATCTCCTCTGGTCTCTTGTCATCCCTGGTCTCTTGTTCCCAGTCTCTCTTGACCTGGTCTTTCTCACCCCCAGTGACTCATGCCATCCCCTGGTGTCTCTCGCCCCCATGCTCTCTCGCTCACCCCCCCCCAGGTCTCAAGCCCCCAGTCTCTCCCATCACCCACTTTCTCTTGCCCCTAGTCTCTCCAATCCCCCCGGTCTCTCATCGCCCCCGGTCTCTCTCACCCCCGGGTCTCACTCTCGTCTCCCGGTCTCTCTCGCACCAGGTCTCTCTCTCTCGTTGCCCCCAGCCTCTCTCATCCCCCGTCACCTCCCGGTCTCTTTCGCCATGGTCTCTCACCCCCAGTCTCTCTCGCACCCAGTCTCTGACCCCCCCCCGTTCTCCCGTCTGCGGTATCTTTCATCACTCCCTTTCTCTCGTTCCCAGTCTCTCTCGCCCCCGATATCTTTCAGCCCCCCCGGTCTCTCGCCCCCCTCAGTCTCTCTCGCCCCCCAGTCTCTCTCGCCCCCGATATCTAACGCCCCCCGCCGGTCTCTCGCCGCCCCTCCAGTCTATCTCGCCCCCGTTCTCGCTTGCCCCTGGTCTCTTGCCCCCGGTCTCTCTCGCCCCCGGTATGACTCGTTGCCGCCGGTCTCTTTTCACCCCTTTTCTCTCACCCCCAGTCTCTCTCGCCCCCGGCCTCGCGCCCCCGGTCTCGCGCCCCCGGTCTCTCGCCCCCAGTCTCTCTCGCCCCCGGCCTCGCGCCCCCGGTCTCTTGCCCCCGGTCTATCTCGCCCATGCTCTCCTGTTGTCCCCTGCTACCTCTCGTTAACCACGGTCTCTCTCGTCACTGCCGGTCTCTTGTCACCCCCTATCTCTCACCCCCAGTATCTCTCGCCCTCGGCCTCTTTCACCAACCAGTCTCTCTTGCCCCTGGTCTCTTGCCCACCCCGTCTCTCTCGACCCCCCCCCCCGGTATCTCTCGACCCCGTTCTCTCTCATCCCTGATCTCACTCGTCACCCTGTTTCTCTTGACTCTGCTCTCTCACGCACCCAGTCTCTCTCTCCCCCGGTCTCTCTCGCCCACAGTCTCTCTTGTCGCCCCCGGTCTCTCTCGTCGCCCCGGTCTCTCTTGTTGCCCCCATTGTCTCGTCACCCCTGTTGCCTTTCCCCCGGTCTCTCTTCGCCCTCAGTCTCTCTCTCGCCCCCAGTCTCTCTCTCTCTCGTCCCCCATCTCTCTTGTCACCCCCCTCTCTTGCCACCAGTCTCTCTCGCACCCAGTCTCTCCCGCACCCCCGGTCTCTCTCGCACCCCCGGTCTCTCTCGCCCCCGGTCTCTCTCTCACCCCCGGTCTGTCTTGTCACCCCGGTCTCTCTCGTGAACCCCCCTCTCTCACCCCCACTCTCTCTCTCGCCCCTGGTCTGTCTTGCCCCCGGTCTCTCTTGATGCCCCGGGACTCTCTCTCGTGCCCCCAGACTCTCTCTGGCACCCACGGTCTCTCTGGCCCCTGGTCTCTCTCGCCCCTGGACTCTCTCACCCCTCGGTCTCTCTCGCCTCCTACCTCTTTAATCCCGGTCTCTCTCGCCCCCGGTCTCTCTCACCCCCGGTCTCTTTAGTCCCGGTCTCTCTCGCTTCCGGTCTCTTTAGTCCCGGTCTCTCTCGCCCCCGGTTTCTCTCACCCCCGGTCTCTCTCGCTTCTGGTCTCTTTCGTCCTGGTCTTTCTTGACCCTGGTCTCGGTCTCCCCCAGACTCTCTTGACCCCGGTCTCTCTCTTGCCCCCGTCTCTCTTGCCCCCGGTCTCTTTTGCCCCCGGTCTCTCTCGAACCCAGTCTCTCTCGTCAAGCCCTCTCTCTCACCACCAGTCTCTCTCTCGCCCCCTGGTCTCTCTCTTCCCCGGTCTCTTTAGTCCTGCTCTCTCTCGTCCCCGGTCTCTCTCGCCACCGGTTTCTCTCTCCCCCCCCCCAGTCTCTCTCTCGCCCCCGGTTTCTCTCTCGCCCCCAGTTTCTCTCTCGTCCCCAGTCTCCCTCGCTCCCATTCTCTCTCTAGCCCCCGGTCTCTCTCTCGCTCCCGTTTTCTCTCGCCCCAAGTTTCTCTCTCGCCCCCGGTCTCTCTCTCGTCCCTGGTTTCTCTCTCGTCCCCATTCTCTCTCTCGCCACCGTTCTCTCTCTTGCCCCCGGTCTCTCTCTTGCCCCTGGTTTCTCTCTCGCCCCCATTCTCTCTCTCGCCAGCGATCTCTCTCTTGTCACCGTTCTCTCTCTGGCCCCCGTCTTTCTCTCAGCCCCGGTCTCTCTCTCGCCCCCGGTTTCTCTCTCGCCCCAAGTATCTCTCTCGCTCCCGGTCTCTCTCTCGCCCCCGGTTTCTCTCTCGCCCCAAGTATCTCTCTTGCCGCTGGTTTCTCTCTCGCCCCCAGTCTCTCTCTCGCCCCCAGTCTCTCTCTCGCCCCCAGTTTCTCTCTCGCCCCCGGTCTCTCTCTCGCCCCCGGTCTCTCTCTCACTCCCGTTCTCTCTTGTGCCCCCGGTTTCTCTCTCACCCCCAGTCTCTCTCTCGTCTCCCAGTCTCTCTCTCACTCCCGTTCTCTCTCTCGTCCGCAGTCTCTCTCTCTCTCCCTCATTCTCTCTCTCGTCCCCGGTCTCCCTCGCTCCCATTCTCTCTCTCGCCCCCGGTCTCTCTCTCGCTCCCGTTCTCTCTCTTACCCCCGGTTTCTCTATTGCCCCCGTTCTCTCTCTCGCCCCTGGTCTCTCTCTCGCTCACGTTCTCTAACTTCCCCAGTTTCTCTCTCGCCCCCAGTCTCTCTCTCGCCCGCGGTTTCTCTCTCGCCCTTGTCTCTCTCTCGCCCCTGGTTTCTCTCTCGCCCCCATTCTCTTTCTCGCCCCCATTCCCTCTCTTGCCCCCGGTGTCTCTCTCGCCCACAGTCTCTCTCTCCCCCCTGGTTTCTCTCTCGCCACCAGTCTCTCTCTCGCTCCCAGTCTCTCTCTCGCCCCCAATTTCTCTCTCACACCCAGTCTCTCTCTCGCCCCCGGTCTCTCTCTCACTCCCGTTCTCTCCTGTGCCCCCGGTTTCTCTCTTGACCCCAGTCTCTCTCACGCCCCTGGTTTCTCTCTCGCTCCCAGTCTCTCTCTCGCCCCCAGTCTAATCTCTCGCGCCTAGTCTCTCTCTCGCCCCCGGTTTCTCTCTCGCCCCCAGTCTCTCTCTCGTCACTGGTCTCACTCTCGCTCCCGTTCTCTCTCTCGCCCCCAGTCTCTCTCTCGCCCCCAGTCTCTCTCTCGTCCCTGGTCTCCCACGCTCCCATTCTCTCTCTCGCCCCCGGTCTCTCTCTCGCTCCCGTTCCCTCTCTTGCCCCCGGTTTCTCTCTTGCCCCCGTTCTCTCTCTCGCCCCCAGTCTCTCTCTCGCCACCAGTATCTCTCTCCCCCCTGGTTTCTCTCTCGCCACCAGTCTCTCTCTCGCTCCCAGTCTCTCTCTCGCCCCCAATTTCTCTCTCGCCCCCGTTCTCTCTCTCGTCCCCGGTTTCTCTCTTGCCCCCGGTCTCTCTCTCGCCCCTGGTTTCTCTCCCGCTCCCATTCTCTCTCTCGCCACCGTTCTCTCTCTTGACCCCGTTCTCTCTCTGGCCCCCGTCTTTCTCTCAGCCCCGGTCTCTCTCTCGCCCCCGGTTTCTCTCTCGCCCCAAGTCTCTCTCTCGCCCCCGGTTTCTCTCTTGACCCCAGTCTCTCTCTCACCCCTGGTTTCTCTCTCGCTCCCAGTCACTCTCTCGCCCCCAGTCTCTCTCTCGCCCCTAGTCTCTCTCTCGCCCCCAGTTTCTCTCTCGCCCCCGGTCTCTCTCTCGCCCCCGGTCTCTCTCTCACTCCCGTTCTCTCTTGTGCCCCCGGTTTCTCTCTCACCCCCAGTCTCTCTCTCGTCTCCCAGTCTCTCTCTCACTCCCGTTCTCTCTCTCGTCCGCAGTCTCTCTCTCTCTCCCTCATTCTCTCTCTCGTCCCCGGTCTCCCTCGCTCCCGTTCTCTCTCTCGCCCCCGGTCTCTCTCTCGCTCACGTACTCTCTCTTACCCCCGGTTTCTCTATTGCCCCCGTTCTCTCTCTCGCCCCCGGTCTCTCTCTCGCTCACGTTCTCTAACTTCCCCAGTTTCTCTCTCGCCCCCAGTCTCTCTCTCGCCCGCGGTTTCTCTCTCGCCCTTGTCTCTCTCTCACCCCTGGTTTCACTCTCGCCCCCATTCTCTTTCTCGCCCCCATTCCCTCTCTTGCCCCCGGTTTCTCTCTCGCCCACAGTCTCACTCTCCCCCCTGGTTTCTCTCTCGCCACCAGTCTCTCTCTCGCTCCCAGTCTCTCTCTCGCCCCCAATTTCTCTCTCACACCCAGTCTCTCTCTCGCCCCCGGTCTCTCTCTCACTCCCGTTCTCTCCTGTGCCCCCGGTTTCTCTCTTGACCCCAGTCTCTCTCTCGCCCCTGGTTTCTCTCTCGCTCCCAGTCTCTCTCTCGCCCCCAGTCTAATCTCTCGCCCCTAGTCTCTCTCTCGCCCCCGGTTTCTCTCTCGCCCCCAGTCTCTCTCTCGTCACTGGTCTCTCTCTCGCTCCCGTTCTCTCTCTCGCCCCCAGTCTCTCTCTCGCCCCCAGTCTCTCTCTCGTCCCTGGTCTCCCACGCTCCCATTCTCTCTCTCACCCCCGGTCTCTCTCTCGCTCCCGTTCCCTCTCTTGCCCCCGGTTTCTCTCTTGCCCCCGTTCTCTCTCTCGCCCCCAGTCTCTCTCTCGCCCCCAGTCTCTCTCTCCCCCCTGGTTTCTCTCTCGCCACCAGTCTCTCTCTCGCTCCCAGTCTCTCTCTCGCCCCCAATTTCTCTCTCGCCCCCGTTCTCTCTCTCGTCCCCGGTTTCTCTCCCGCTCCCATTCTCTCTCTCGCCACCGTTCTCTCTCTTGTCCCCGTTCTCTCTCTGGCCCCCGTCTTTCTCTCAGCCCCGGTCTCTCTCTCGCCCCCGGTTTCTCTCTCGCCCCAAGTCTCTCTCTCGCCCCCGGTTTCTCTCTTCACCCCAGTCTCTCTCTCACCCCTGGTTTCTCTCTCGCTCCCAGTCACTCTCTCGCCCCCAGTCTCTCTCTCGCCCCTAGTCTCTCTCTCGCCCCCAGTTTCTCTCTCGCCCCCGGTCTCTCTCTCGCCCCCGGTCTCTCTCTCACTCCCGTTCTCTCTTGTGCCCCCGGTTTCTCTCTCACCCCCAGTCTCTCTCTCGCCCCCGGTCTCTCTCTCACTCCCGTTCTCTCCTGTGCCCCCGGTTTCTCTCTTGACCCCAGTCTCTCTCACGCCCCTGGTTTCTCTCTCGCTCCCAGTCTCTCTCTCGCCCCCAGTCTAATCTCTCGCGCCTAGTCTCTCTCTCGCCCCCGGTTTCTCTCTCGCCCCCAGTCTCTCTCTCGTCACTGGTCTCACTCTCGCTCCCGTTCTCTCTCTCGCCCCCAGTCTCTCTCTCGCCCCCAGTCTCTCTCTCGTCCCTGGTCTCCCACGCTCCCATTCTCTCTCTCGCCCCCGGTCACTCTCTCGCTCCCGTTCCCTCTCTTGCCCCCGGTTTCTCTCTTGCCCCCGTTCTCTCTCTCGCCCCCAGTCTCTCTCTCGCCACCAGTCTCTCTCTCCCCCCTGGTTTCTCTCTCGCCACCAGTCTCTCTCTCGCTCCCAGTCTCTCTCTCGCCCCCAATTTCTCTCTCGCCCCCGTTCTCTCTCTCGTCCCCGGTTTCTCTCTTGCCCCCGGTCTCTCTCTCGCCCCTGGTTTCTCTCCCGCTCCCATTCTCTCTCTCGCCACCGTTCTCTCTCTTGACCCCGTTCTCTCTCTGGCCCCCGTCTTTCTCTCAGCCCCGGTCTCTCTCTCGCCCCCGGTTTCTCTCTCGCCCCAAGTCTCTCTCTCGCCCCCGGTTTCTCTCTTGACCCCAGTCTCTCTCTCACCCCTGGTTTCTCTCTCGCTCCCAGTCACTCTCTCGCCCCCAGTCTCTCTCTCGCCCCTAGTCTCTCTCTCGCCCCCAGTTTCTCTCTCGCCCCCGGTCTCTCTCTCGCCCCCGGTCTCTCTCTCACTCCCGTTCTCTCTTGTGCCCCCGGTTTCTCTCTCACCCCCAGTCTCTCTCTCGTCTCCCAGTCTCTCTCTCACTCCCGTTCTCTCTCTCGTCCGCAGTCTCTCTCTCTCTCCCTCATTCTCTCTCTCGTCCCCGGTCTCCCTCGCTCCCGTTCTCTCTCTCGCCCCCGGTCTCTCTTCGCTCACGTACTCTCTCTTACCCCCGGTTTCTCTATTGCCCCCGTTCTCTCTCTCGCCCCCGGTCTCTCTCTCGCTCACGTTCTCTAACTTCCCCAGTTTCTCTCTCGCCCCCAGTCTCTCTCTCGCCCGCGGTTTCTCTCTCGCCCTTGTCTCTCTCTCACCCCTGGTTTCACTCTCGCCCCCATTCTCTTTCTCGCCCCCATTCCCTCTCTTGCCCCCGGTTTCTCTCTCGCCCACAGTCTCACTCTCCCCCCTGGTTTCTCTCTCGCCACCAGTCTCTCTCTCGCTCCCAGTCTCTCTCTCGCCCCCAATTTCTCTCTCACACCCAGTCTCTCTCTCGCCCCCGGTCTCTCTCTCACTCCCGTTCTCTCCTGTGCCCCCGGTTTCTCTCTTGACCCCAGTCTCTCTCTCGCCCCTGGTTTCTCTCTCGCTCCCAGTCTCTCTCTCGCCCCCAGTCTAATCTCTCGCCCCTAGTCTCTCTCTCGCCCCCGGTTTCTCTCTCGCCCCCAGTCTCTCTCTCGTCACTGGTCTCTCTCTCGCTCCCGTTCTCTCTCTCGCCCCCAGTCTCTCTCTCGCCCCCAGTCTCTCTCTCGTCCCTGGTCTCCCACGCTCCCATTCTGTCTCTCACCCCCGGTCTCTCTCTCGCTCCCGTTCCCTCTCTTGCCCCCGGTTTCTCTCTTGCCCCCGTTCTCTCTCTCGCCCCCAGTCTCTCTCTCGCCCCCAGTCTCTCTCTCCCCCCTGGTTTCTCTCTCGCCACCAGTCTCTCTCTCGCTCCCAGTCTCTCTCTCGCCCCCAATTTCTCTCTCGCCCCCGTTCTCTCTCTCGTCCCCGGTTTCTCTCCCGCTCCCATTCTCTCTCTCGCCACCGTTCTCTCTCTTGTCCCCGTTCTCTCTCTGGCCCCCGTCTTTCTCTCAGTCCCGGTCTCTCTCTCGCCCCCGGTTTCTCTCTTCACCCCAGTCTCTCTCTCACCCCTGGTTTCTCTCTCGCTCCCAGTCACTCTCTCGCCCCCAGTCTCTCTCTCGCCCCTAGTCTCTCTCTCGCCCCCAGTTTCTCTCTCGCCCCCGGTCTCTCTCTCGCCCCCGGTCTCTCTCTCACTCCCGTTCTCTCTTGTGCCCCCGGTTTCTCTCTCACCCCCAGTCTCTCTCTCGTCTCCCAGTCTCTCTCTCACTCCCGTTCTCTCTCTCGTCCGCAGTCTCTCTCTCTCTCCCTCATTCTCTCTCTCGTCCCCGGTCTCCCTCGCTCCCGTTCTCTCTCTCGCCCCCGGTCTCTCTCTCGCTCACGTACTCTCTCTTACCCCCGGTTTCTCTATTGCCCCCGTTCTCTCTCTCGCCCCCGGTCTCTCTCTCGCTCACGTTCTCTAACTTCCCCAGTTTCTCTCTCGCCCCCAGTCTCTCTCTCGCCCGCGGTTTCTCTCTCGCCCTTGTCTCTCTCTCGCCCCTGGTTTCTCTCTCGCCCCCATTCTCTTTCCCGCCCCCATTCCCTCTCTTGCCCCCGGTTTCTCTCTCGCCCACAGTCTCTCTCTCCCCCCTGGTTTCTCTCTCGCCACCAGTCTCTCTCTCGCTCCCAGTCTCTCTCTCGCCCCCAATTTCTCTCTCACACCCAGTCTCTCTCTCGCCCCCGGTCTCTCTCTCACTCCCGTTCTCTCTTGTGCCCCCGGTTTCTCTCGTGACCCCAGTCTCTCTCTCGCCCCTGGTTTCTCTCTCGCTCCAAGTCTCTCTCTCGCCCCCAGTCTAATCTCTCGCCCCTAGTCTCTCTCTCGCCCCCGGTTTCTCTCTCGCCCCCAGTCTCTCTCTCGTCACTGGTCTCTCTCTCGCTCCCGTTCTCTCTCTCGCCCCCAGTCTCTCTCACGCCCCCAGTCTCTCTCTCGTCCCTGGTCTCCCTCGCTCCCATTCTCTCTCTCGCCCCCGGTCTCTCTCTCGCTCCCGTTCTCTCTCTTGCCCCCGGTTTCTCTCTTGCCCCCGTTCTCTCTCTCGCCCCCAGTCTCTCTCTCGCCCCCGGTTACTCTCTTGACCCCAGTCTCTCTCTCGCCCCTGGTTTCTCTCTCGCTCCCAGTCACTCTCTCGCCCCCAGTCTCTCTCTCGCCCCTAGTCTCTCTCTCGCCCCCGGTTTCTCTCTCGCCCCCAGTCTCTCTCTCGTCACCGGTCTCTCTCTCGCTCCCGTTCTCTCTCTCGCTCCCAGTCTCTCTCTCGCCCACAGTCTCTCTCTCGCCCCCGGTCTCTCTCTCGCTCCCGTTCTCTCTCTTGCCCCCGGTTTCTCTCTTGCCCCCGTTCTCTCTCTCGCCCCCGGTTACTCTCCCGCTCACGTTTTCTCTCGCCCCCAATTTCTCTCTCACACCCAGTCTCTCTCTCGCCCCCGGTTTCTCTCTCACACCCAGTCTCTCTTTCGCCCCTGGTTTCTCTCTCGCTCCCTGTCTCTCTCTCGCCCCCGGTCTCTCTCTCTCCCCCAGTTTCTCTCTCACTCCCGTTCTCTCTCTCGCCCCTGGTTTATCTCTCGCCCCCAGTCTCTCTCTCGCACCCAGTCTCTCTCTCACCCCTAGTATCTCTCTTGTCCCCGGTCTCCCTCGCTCCCTGTCTCTCTCTCGCCCCCGGTCTCTCTCTCTCCCCCAGTTTCTCTCTCACTCCCGTTCTCTCTCTCGCCCCTGGTTTATCTCTCGCCCCCAGTCTCTCTCTCGCACCCAGTCTCTCTCTCACCCCTAGTATCTCTCTTGACCCCGGTCTCCCTCGCTCCCGTTCTCTCTCTCGCCACCGTTCTCTCTCTTGCCCCCGGTCTCTCTCTTGCCCCTGGTTTCTCTCCCGCTCCCATTCTCTCTTTCGCCACCGTTCTCTCTCTTGTCCCCGTTCTCTCTCTGGCCCCCGTCTTTCTCTCAGCCCCGGTCTCTCTCTCGCTCCCGTTCTCTCTCTCGCCCCCAGTCTCTCTCTTGTCCCCGGTCTCCCTCGCTCCCGTTCTCTCTCTCGCCACCGTTCTCTCTCTTGCCCCCGGTCTCTCTCTCGCCCCTGGTCTCTCTCTCACTCCCGTTCTCTCTTGTGCCCCCGGTTTCTCTCGTGACCCCAGTCTCTCTCTCGCCCCTGGTTTCTCTCTCGCTCCAAGTCTCTCTCTCGCCCCCAGTCTAATCTCTCGCCCCTAGTCTCTCTCTCGCCCCCGGTTTCTCTCTCGCCCCCAGTCTCTCTCTCGTCACTGGTCTCTCTCTCGCTCCCGTTCTCTCTCTCGCCCCCAGTCTCTCTCACGCCCCCAGTCTCTCTCTCGTCCCTGGTCTCCCTCGCTCCCATTCTCTCTCTCGCCCCCGGTCTCTCTCTCGCTCCCGTTCTCTCTCTTGCCCCCGGTTTCTCTCTTGCCCCCGTTCTCTCTCTCGCCCCCAGTCTCTCTCTCGCCCCCAGTCTCTCTCTCGCTCCCAGTCTCTCTCTCGCCCCCAATTTCTCTCTCGCCCCCGTTCTCTCTCTCGTCCCCGGTTTCTCTCTTGCCCCCGGTCTCTCTCTCGCCCCTGGTTTCTCTCTCGTCCCCATTCTCTCTCTCGCCACCGTTCTCTCTCTTGTCCCCGTTCTCTCTCTGGCTCCCGTCTTTCTCTCAGCCCCGGTCTCTCTCTCGCCCCCGGTTTCTCTCTCGCCCCAAGTCTCTCTCTCGCCCCCGGTTACTCTCTTGACCCCAGTCTCTCTCTCGCCCCTGGTTTCTCTCTCGCTCCCAGTCACTCTCTCGCCCCCAGTCTCTCTCTCGCCCCTAGTCTCTCTCTCGCCCCCGGTTTCTCTCTCGCCCCCAGTCTCTCTCTCGTCACCGGTCTCTCTCTCGCTCCCGTTCTCTCTCTCGCTCCCAGTCTCTCTCTCGCCCACAGTCTCTCTCTCGCCCCCAATTTCTCTCTCGCCCCCGTTCTCTCTCTCGTCCCCGGTTTCTCTCCCGCTCCCATTCTCTCTCTCGCCACCGTTCTCTCTCTTGTCCCCGTTCTCTCTCTGGCCCCCGTCTTTCTCTCAGTCCCGGTCTCTCTCTCGCCCCCGGTTTCTCTCTTCACCCCAGTCTCTCTCTCACCCCTGGTTTCTCTCTCGCTCCCAGTCACTCTCTCGCCCCCAGTCTCTCTCTCGCCCCTAGTCTCTCTCTCGCCCCCAGTTTCTCTCTCGCCCCCGGTCTCTCTCTCGCCCCCGGTCTCTCTCTCACTCCCGTTCTCTCTTGTGCCCCCGGTTTCTCTCTCACCCCCAGTCTCTCTCTCGTCTCCCAGTCTCTCTCTCACTCCCGTTCTCTCTCTCGTCCGCAGTCTCTCTCTCTCTCCCTCATTCTCTCTCTCGTCCCCGGTCTCCCTCGCTCCCGTTCTCTCTCTCGCCCCCGGTCTCTCTCTCGCTCACGTACTCTCTCTTACCCCCGGTTTCTCTATTGCCCCCGTTCTCTCTCTCGCCCCCGGTCTCTCTCTCGCTCACGTTCTCTAACTTCCCCAGTTTCTCTCTCGCCCCCAGTCTCTCTCTCGCCCGCGGTTTCTCTCTCGCCCTTGTCTCTCTCTCGCCCCTGGTTTCTCTCTCGCCCCCATTCTCTTTCCCGCCCCCATTCCCTCTCTTGCCCCCGGTTTCTCTCTCGCCCACAGTCTCTCTCTCCCCCCTGGTTTCTCTCTCGCCACCAGTCTCTCTCTCGCTCCCAGTCTCTCTCTCGCCCCCAATTTCTCTCTCACACCCAGTCTCTCTCTCGCCCCCGGTCTCTCTCTCACTCCCGTTCTCTCTTGTGCCCCCGGTTTCTCTCGTGACCCCAGTCTCTCTCTCGCCCCTGGTTTCTCTCTCGCTCCAAGTCTCTCTCTCGCCCCCAGTCTAATCTCTCGCCCCTAGTCTCTCTCTCGCCCCCGGTTTCTCTCTCGCCCCCAGTCTCTCTCTCGTCACTGGTCTCTCTCTCGCTCCCGTTCTCTCTCTCGCCCCCAGTCTCTCTCACGCCCCCAGTCTCTCTCTCGTCCCTGGTCTCCCTCGCTCCCATTCTCTCTCTCGCCCCCGGTCTCTCTCTCGCTCCCGTTCTCTCTCTTGCCCCCGGTTTCTCTCTTGCCCCCGTTCTCTCTCTCGCCCCCAGTCTCTCTCTCGCCCCCGGTTACTCTCTTGACCCCAGTCTCTCTCTCGCCCCTGGTTTCTCTCTCGCTCCCAGTCACTCTCTCGCCCCCAGTCTCTCTCTCGCCCCTAGTCTCTCTCTCGCCCCCGGTTTCTCTCTCGCCCCCAGTCTCTCTCTCGTCACCGGTCTCTCTCTCGCTCCCGTTCTCTCTCTCGCTCCCAGTCTCTCTCTCGCCCACAGTCTCTCTCTCGCCCCCGGTCTCTCTCTCGCTCCCGTTCTCTCTCTTGCCCCCGGTTTCTCTCTTGCCCCCGTTCTCTCTCTCGCCCCCGGTTACTCTCCCGCTCACGTTTTCTCTCGCCCCCAATTTCTCTCTCACACCCAGTCTCTCTCTCGCCCCCGGTTTCTCTCTCACACCCAGTCTCTCTTTCGCCCCTGGTTTCTCTCTCGCTCCCTGTCTCTCTCTCGCCCCCGGTCTCTCTCTCTCCCCCAGTTTCTCTCTCACTCCCGTTCTCTCTCTCGCCCCTGGTTTATCTCTCGCCCCCAGTCTCTCTCTCGCACCCAGTCTCTCTCTCACCCCTAGTATCTCTCTTGTCCCCGGTCTCCCTCGCTCCCTGTCTCTCTCTCGCCCCCGGTCTCTCTCTCTCCCCCAGTTTCTCTCTCACTCCCGTTCTCTCTCTCGCCCCTGGTTTATCTCTCGCCCCCAGTCTCTCTCTCGCACCCAGTCTCTCTCTCACCCCTAGTATCTCTCTTGACCCCGGTCTCCCTCGCTCCCGTTCTCTCTCTCGCCACCGTTCTCTCTCTTGCCCCCGGTCTCTCTCTTGCCCCTGGTTTCTCTCCCGCTCCCATTCTCTCTTTCGCCACCGTTCTCTCTCTTGTCCCCGTTCTCTCTCTGGCCCCCGTCTTTCTCTCAGCCCCGGTCTCTCTCTCGCTCCCGTTCTCTCTCTCGCCCCCAGTCTCTCTCTTGTCCCCGGTCTCCCTCGCTCCCGTTCTCTCTCTCGCCACCGTTCTCTCTCTTGCCCCCGGTCTCTCTCTCGCCCCTGGTCTCTCTCTCACTCCCGTTCTCTCTTGTGCCCCCGGTTTCTCTCGTGACCCCAGTCTCTCTCTCGCCCCTGGTTTCTCTCTCGCTCCAAGTCTCTCTCTCGCCCCCAGTCTAATCTCTCGCCCCTAGTCTCTCTCTCGCCCCCGGTTTCTCTCTCGCCCCCAGTC
Source organism: Chiloscyllium punctatum (assembly GCF_047496795.1). Lineage (NCBI taxonomy): Eukaryota > Metazoa > Chordata > Chondrichthyes > Orectolobiformes > Hemiscylliidae > Chiloscyllium > Chiloscyllium punctatum. The sequence goes on from NC_092742.1 coordinate 113,833,145, forward strand.
TCTCTCTCGTCACTGGTCTCTCTCTCGCTCCCGTTCTCTCTCTCGCCCCCAGTCTCTCTCACGCCCCCAGTCTCTCTCTCGTCCCTGGTCTCCCTCGCTCCCATTCTCTCTCTCGCCCCCGGTCTCTCTCTCGCTCCCGTTCTCTCTCTTGCCCCCGGTTTCTCTCTTGCCCCCGTTCTCTCTCTCGCCCCCAGTCTCTCTCTCGCCCCCAGTCTCTCTCTCGCTCCCAGTCTCTCTCTCGCCCCCAATTTCTCTCTCGCCCCCGTTCTCTCTCTCGTCCCCGGTTTCTCTCTTGCCCCCGGTCTCTCTCTCGCCCCTGGTTTCTCTCTCGTCCCCATTCTCTCTCTCGCCACCGTTCTCTCTCTTGTCCCCGTTCTCTCTCTGGCTCCCGTCTTTCTCTCAGCCCCGGTCTCTCTCTCGCCCCCGGTTTCTCTCTCGCCCCAAGTCTCTCTCTCGCCCCCGGTTACTCTCTTGACCCCAGTCTCTCTCTCGCCCCTGGTTTCTCTCTCGCTCCCAGTCACTCTCTCGCCCCCAGTCTCTCTCTCGCCCCTAGTCTCTCTCTCGCCCCCGGTTTCTCTCTCGCCCCCAGTCTCTCTCTCGTCACCGGTCTCTCTCTCGCTCCCGTTCTCTCTCTCGCTCCCAGTCTCTCTCTCGCCCACAGTCTCTCTCTCGCCCCCGGTCTCTCTCTCGCTCCCGTTCTCTCTCTTGCCCCCGGTTTCTCTCTTGCCCCCGTTCTCTCTCTCGCCCCCGGTTACTCTCCCGCTCACGTTTTCTCTCGCCCCCAATTTCTCTCTCGCTCCCTGTCTCTCTCTCGCCCCCGGTCTCTCTCTCTCCCCCAGTTTCTCTCTCACTCCCGTTCTCTCTCTCGCCCCTGGTTTATCTCTCGCCCCCAGTCTCTCTCTCGCACCCAGTCTCTCTCTCACCCCCAGTATCTCTCTTGTCCCCGGTCTCCCTCGCTCCCGTTCTCTCTCTCGCCACCGTTCTCTCTCTTGCCCCCGGTCTCTCTCTTGCCCCTGGTTTCTCTCCCGCTCCCATTCTCTCTTTCGCCACCGTTCTCTCTCTTGTCCCCGTTCTCTCTCTGGCCCCCGTCTTTCTCTCAGCCCCGGTCTCTCTCTCGCTCCCGTTCTCTCTCTCGCCCCCAGTCTCTCTCTTGTCCCCGGTCTCCCTCGCTCCCGTTCTCTCTCTCGCCACCGTTCTCTCTCTTGCCCCCGGTCTCTCTCTCGCCCCTGGTCTCTCTCTCACTCCCGTTCTCTCTTGTGCCCCCGGTTTCTCTCTCACCCCCAGTCTCTCTCTCGTCCCCCGGTCTCTCTCTCACTCCCGTTCTCTCTCTCGTCCGCAGTCTCTCTCTCTCCCTCATTCTCTCTCTCGTCCCCGGTCTCTCTCGCTCCCATTTTCTCTCTCGCCCCCGGTCTCTCTCTCACTCCCGTTCTCTCTCTTACCCCCGGTTTCTCTATTGCCCCCGTTCTCTCTCTCGCCCCCAGTCTCTCTCTCGCTCACGTTCTCTAACGTCCCCAGTTTCTCTCTCGCCCCCAGTCTCTCTCTCACCCGTGGTTTCTCTCTCGCCCTTGTCTCTCTCTCGCCCCTGGTTTCTCTCTTGCCACCAGTCTCTCTGTCGCTCCCAGTCTCTCTCTCGCCCCCAATTTCTCTCTCACCCCCAGTCTCTCTCTCGCCCCCGGTCTCTCTCTCTCACTCCCGTTCTCTCTTGTGCCCCCGGTTTCTCTCTTGACCCCAGTCTCTCTCTCGCCCCTGGTTTCTCTCTCGCTCCCAGTCTCTCTATCGCCCCTAGTCTCTCTCTCGTCACCGGTCTCTCTCTCTCGCTCCCGTTCTCTCTCTCGCCCCCAGTCTCTCTCTCGTCACTGGTCTCTCTCTCGCTCCCGTTCTCTCTCTCGCCCCCAGTCTCTCTCACGCCCCCAGTCTCTCTCTCGTCCCTGGTCTCCCTCGCTCCCATTCTCTCTCTCGCCCCCGGTCTCTCTCTCGCTCCCGTTCTCTCTCTTGCCCCCGGTTTCTCTCTTGCCCCCGTTCTCTCTCTCGCCCCCAGTCTCTCTCTCGCCCCCAGTCTCTCTCTCGCTCCCAGTCTCTCTCTCGCCCCCAATTTCTCTCTCACTCCCGTTCTCTCTCTCGCCCCTGGTCTCTCTCTCACTCCCGTTCTCTCTTGTGCCCCCGGTTTCTCTCTCACCCCCAGTCTCTCTCTCGTCCCCCGGTCTCTCTCTCACTCCCGTTCTCTCTCTCGTCCGCAGTCTCTCTCTCTCCCTCATTCTCTCTCTCGTCCCCGGTCTCTCTCGCTCCCATTTTCTCTCTCGCCCCCGGTCTCTCTCTCACTCCCGTTCTCTCTCTTACCCCCGGTTTCTCTCTCGTCCCCATTCTCTCTCTCGCCACCGTTCTCTCTCTTGTCCCCGTTCTCTCTCTGGCTCCCGTCTTTCTCTCAGCCCCGGTCTCTCTCTCGCCCCCGGTTTCTCTCTCGCCCCAAGTCTCTCTCTCGCCCCCGGTTACTCTCTTGACCCCAGTCTCTCTCTCGCCCCTGGTTTCTCTCTCGCTCCCAGTCACTCTCTCGCCCCCAGTCTCTCTCTCGCCCCTAGTCTCTCTCTCGCCCCCGGTTTCTCTCTCGCCCCCAGTCTCTCTCTCGTCACCGGTCTCTCTCTCGCTCCCGTTCTCTCTCTCGCTCCCAGTCTCTCTCTCGCCCACAGTCTCTCTCTCGCCCCCGGTCTCTCTCTCGCTCCCGTTCTCTCTCTTGCCCCCGGTTTCTCTCTTGCCCCCGTTCTCTCTCTCGCCCCCGGTTACTCTCCCGCTCACGTTTTCTCTCGCCCCCAATTTCTCTCTCGCTCCCTGTCTCTCTCTCGTCACCGGTCTCTCTCTCTCGCTCCCGTTCTCTCTCTCGCCCACAGTCTCTCTCTCGTCTGTGGTCTCCCTCGCTCCCATTCTCTCTCTCGCCCCCGGTCTCTCTCTCGCTCCCGTTCTCTCTCTTGCCCACGGTTTCTCTCTTGCCCCCGTTCTCTCTCTCGCCCCCGGTTACTCTCACGCTCACGTTTTCTCTCGCCCCCAATTTCTCTCTCACACCCAGTCTCTCTCTCGCCCCCGGTTTCTCTCTCACCCCCGGTTTCTCTCTCACCCCCAGTTTCTCTTTCGCCCCTGGTTTCTCTCTCGCTCCCTGTCTCTCTCTCGCCCCGGTCTCTCTCTCTCCCCCAGTTTCTCTCTCACTCCCGTTCTCTCTCTCGCCCCTGGTTTCTCTCTCGCCCCCAGTCTCTCTCTCGCCCCCAATTTCTCTCTCGCCACAGTTCTCTCTCTTGTCCCCGATTTCTCTCTTGCCCCCGGTCTCTCTCTCGCCCCTGGTTTCTCTCTCGTCCCCATTCTCTCTCTCGCCACCGTTCTCTCTCTTGTCCCCGTTCTCTCTCTGGCTCCCGTCTTTCTCTCAGCCCCGGTCTCTCTCTCGCCCCCGGTTTCTCTCTCGCCCCAAGTCTCTCTCTCGCCCCCGGTTACTCTCTTGACCCCAGTCTCTCTCTCGCCCCTGGTTTCTCTCTCGCTCCCAGTCACTCTCTCGCCCCCAGTCTCTCTCTCGCCCCTAGTCTCTCTCTCGCCCCCGGTTTCTCTCTCGCCCCCAGTCTCTCTCTCGTCACCGGTCTCTCTCTCGCTCCCGTTCTCTCTCTCGCTCCCAGTCTCTCTCTCGCCCACAGTCTCTCTCTCGCCCCCGGTCTCTCTCTCGCTCCCGTTCTCTCTCTTGCCCCCGGTTTCTCTCTTGCCCCCGTTCTCTCTCTCGCCCCCGGTTACTCTCCCGCTCACGTTTTCTCTCGCCCCCAATTTCTCTCTCGCTCCCTGTCTCTCTCTCGCCCCCGGTCTCTCTCTCTCCCCCAGTTTCTCTCTCACTCCCGTTCTCTCTCTCGCCCCTGGTTTATCTCTCGCCCCCAGTCTCTCTCTCGCACCCAGTCTCTCTCTCACCCCCAGTATCTCTCTTGTCCCCGGTCTCCCTCGCTCCCGTTCTCTCTCTCGCCACCGTTCTCTCTCTTGCCCCCGGTCTCTCTCTTGCCCCTGGTTTCTCTCCCGCTCCCATTCTCTCTTTCGCCACCGTTCTCTCTCTTGTCCCCGTTCTCTCTCTTGTCCCCGTTCTCTCTCTTGCCCCCAGTCTCTCTCTTGTCCCCGGTCTCCCTCGCTCCCGTTCTCTCTCTCGCCACCGTTCTCTCTCTTGCCCCCGGTCTCTCTCTCGCCCCTGGTCTCTCTCTCACTCCCGTTCTCTCTTGTGCCCCCGGTTTCTCTCTCACCCCCAGTCTCTCTCTCGTCCCCCGGTCTCTCTCTCACTCCCGTTCTCTCTCTCGTCCGCAGTCTCTCTCTCTCCCTCATTCTCTCTCTCGTCCCCGGTCTCTCTCGCTCCCATTTTCTCTCTCGCCCCCGGTCTCTCTCTCACTCCCGTTCTCTCTCTTACCCCCGGTTTCTCTATTGCCCCCGTTCTCTCTCTCGCCCCCAGTCTCTCTCTCGCTCACGTTCTCTAACGTCCCCAGTTTCTCTCTCGCCCCCAGTCTCTCTCTCACCCGTGGTTTCTCTCTCGCCCTTGTCTCTCTCTCGCCCCTGGTTTCTCTCTTGCCACCAGTCTCTCTGTCGCTCCCAGTCTCTCTCTCGCCCCCAATTTCTCTCTCACCCCCAGTCTCTCTCTCGCCCCCGGTCTCTCTCTCTCACTCCCGTTCTCTCTTGTGCCCCCGGTTTCTCTCTTGACCCCAGTCTCTCTCTCGCCCCTGGTTTCTCTCTCGCTCCCAGTCTCTCTATCGCCCCTAGTCTCTCTCTCGTCACCGGTCTCTCTCTCTCGCTCCCGTTCTCTCTCTCGCCCCCAGTCTCTCTCTCGTCACTGGTCTCTCTCTCGCTCCCGTTCTCTCTCTCGCCCCCAGTCTCTCTCACGCCCCCAGTCTCTCTCTCGTCCCTGGTCTCCCTCGCTCCCATTCTCTCTCTCGCCCCCGGTCTCTCTCTCGCTCCCGTTCTCTCTCTTGCCCCCGGTTTCTCTCTTGCCCCCGTTCTCTCTCTCGCCCCCAGTCTCTCTCTCGCCCCCAGTCTCTCTCTCGCTCCCAGTCTCTCTCTCGCCCCCAATTTCTCTCTCGCCCCCGTTCTCTCTCTCGTCCCCGGTTTCTCTCTTGCCCCCGGTCTCTCTCTCGCCCCTGGTTTCTCTCTCGTCCCCATTCTCTCTCTCGCCACCGTTCTCTCTCTTGTCCCCGTTCTCTCTCTGGCTCCCGTCTTTCTCTCCGCCCCGGTCTCTCTCTCGCCCCCGGTTTCTCTCTCGCCCCAAGTCTCTCTCTCGCCCCCGGTTACTCTCTTGACCCCAGTCTCTCTCTCGCCCCTGGTTTCTCTCTCGCTCCCAGTCACTCTCTCGCCCCCAGTCTCTCTCTCGCCCCTAGTCTCTCTCTCGCCCCCGGTTTCTCTCTCGCCCCCAGTCTCTCTCTCGTCACCGGTCTCTCTCTCGCTCCCGTTCTCTCTCTCGCTCCCAGTCTCTCTCTCGCCCACAGTCTCTCTCTCGCCCCCGGTCTCTCTCTCGCTCCCGTTCTCTCTCTTGCCCCCGGTTTCTCTCTTGCCCCCGTTCTCTCTCTCGCCCCCGGTTACTCTCCCGCTCACGTTTTCTCTCGCCCCCAATTTCTCTCTCGCTCCCTGTCTCTCTCTCGTCACCGGTCTCTCTCTCTCGCTCCCGTTCTCTCTCTCGCCCACAGTCTCTCTCTCGTCTGTGGTCTCCCTCGCTCCCATTCTCTCTCTCGCCCCCGGTCTCTCTCTCGCTCCCGTTCTCTCTCTTGCCCACGGTTTCTCTCTTGCCCCCGTTCTCTCTCTCGCCCCCGGTTACTCTCACGCTCACGTTTTCTCTCGCCCCCAATTTCTCTCTCACACCCAGTCTCTCTCTCGCCCCCGGTTTCTCTCTCACCCCCGGTTTCTCTCTCACCCCCAGTTTCTCTTTCGCCCCTGGTTTCTCTCTCGCTCCCTGTCTCTCTCTCGCCCCGGTCTCTCTCTCTCCCCCAGTTTCTCTCTCACTCCCGTTCTCTCTCTCGCCCCTGGTTTCTCTCTCGCCCCCAGTCTCTCTCTCGCCCCCATTCTCTCTCTCGCCACCGTTCTCTCTCTTGCCCCCGGTCTCTCTCTTGCCCCTGGTTTCTCTCCCGCTCCCATTCTCTCTCTCGCCACCGTTCTCTCTCTTGTCCCCGTTCTCTCTCTGGCCCCCGTCTTTCTCTCAGCCCCGGTCTCTCTCTCGCCCCCGGTTTCTCTCTCGCCCCAAGTCTCTCTCTCGCCCCCGGTTTCTCTCTTGACCCCAGTCTCTCTCTCGCCCCTGGTTTCTCTCTCGCTCCCAGTCACTCTCTCGCCCACAGTCTCTCTCTCGCCCCCAGTCTCTCTCTCGCCCCCAGTTTCTCTCTCGCCCCCGGTCTCTCTCTCGCCCCCGGTCTCTCTCTCACTCCCGTTCTCTCTTGTGCCCCCGGTTTCTCTCTCACCCCCAGTCTCTCTCTCGTCTCCCAGTCTCTCTCTCACTCCCGTTCTCTCTCTCGTCCGCAGTCTCTCTCTCTCTCCCTCATTCTCTCTCTCGTCCCCGGTCTCCCTCGCTCCCATTCTCTCTCTCGCCCCCGGTCTCTCTCTCGCTCCCGTTCTCTCTCTTACCCCCGGTTTCTCTATTGCCCCCGTTCTCTCTCTCGCCCCCGGTCTCTCTCTCGCTCACGTTCTCTAACTTCCCCAGTTTCTCTCTCGCCCCCAGTCTCTCTCTCGCCCGCGGTTTCTCTCTCGCCCTTGTCTCTCTCTCACCCCTGGTTTCTCTCTCGCCCCCATTCTCTTTCTCGCCCCCATTCCCTCTCTTGCCCCCGGTTTCTCTCTCGCCCACAGTCTCTCTCTCCCCCCTGGTTTCTCTCTCGCCACCAGTCTCTCTCTCGCTCCCAGTCTCTCTCTCGCCCCCAATTTCTCTCTCACACCCAGTCTCTCTCTCGCCCCCGGTCTCTCTCTCACTCCCGTTCTCTCTTGTGCCCCCGGTTTCTCTCTTGACCCCAGTCTCTCTCTCGCCCCTGGTTTCTCACTCGCTCCCAGTCTCTCTCTCGCCCCCAGTCTAATCTCTCGCCCCTCGTCTCTCTCTCGCCCCCGGTTTCTCTCTCGCCCCCAGTCTCTCTCTCGTCACTGGTCTCTCTCTCACTCCCGTTCTCTCTCTCGCCCCCGGTCTCTCTCTCGCTCCCGTTCCCTCTCTTGCCCCCGGTTTCTCTCTTGCCCCCGTTCTCTCTCTCGCCCCCAGTCTCTCTCTCGCCCCCAGTCTCTCTCTCGTCCCTGGTCTCCCTCGCTCCCATTCTCTCTCTCGCCCCAGTCTCTCTCTCGCTCCCAGTCTCTCTCTCGCCCCCAATTTCTCTCTCGCCCCCGTTCTCTCTCTCGTCCCCGGTTTCTCTCTTGCCCCCGGTCTCTCTCTCACCCCTGGTTTCTCTCTCGTCCCCATTCTCTCTCTCGCCACCGTTCTCTCTCTTGCCCCTGGTTTCTCTCCCGCTCCCATTCTCTCTCTCGCCACCGTTCTCTCTCTTGTCCCCGTTCTCTCTCTGACCCCCGTCTTTCTCTCAGTCCCGGTCTCTCTCTCGCCCCCGGTTTCTCTCTCGCCCCAAGTCTCTCTCTCGCCCCCGGTTTCTCTCTTGACCCCAGTCTCTCTCTCACCCCTGGTTTCTCTCTCGCTCCCAGTCACTCTCTCGCCCCCGGTCTCTCTCTCGCCCCCGGTCTCTCTCTCACTCCCGTTCTCTCTTGTGCCCCCGGTTTCTCTCTCACCCCCAGTCTCTCTCTCGTCTCCCAGTCTCTCTCTCACTCCCGTTATCTCTCTCGTCCGCAGTCTCTCTCTCTCTCCCTCATTCTCTCTCTCGTCCCCGGTCTCCCTCGCTCCCATTCTCTCTCTCGCCCCCGGTCTCTCTCTCGCTCACGTACACTCTCTTACCCCCGGTTTCTCTATTGCCCCCGTTCTCTCTCTCGCCCCCGGTCTCTCTCTCGCTCACGTTCTCTAACTTCCCCAGTTTCTCTCTCGCCCTTGTCTCTCTCTCCTGCCCCTGGTTTCTCTCTCGCCCACAGTCTCTCTCTCCCCCCTGGTTTCTCTCTCGCCACCAGTCTCTCTCTCGCTCCCAGTCTCTCTCTCGCCCCCAATTTCTCTCTCACACCCAGTCTCTCTCTCGCCCCCGGTCTCTCTCTCACTCCCGTTCTCTCTTGTGCACCCGGTTTCTCTCGTGACCCCAGTCTCTCTCTCGCCCCTGGTTTCTCTCTCGCTCCCAGTCTCTCTCTCGCCCCCAGTCTAATCTCTCGCCCCTAGTCTCTCTCTCGCCCCCGGTTTCTCTCTCGCCCCCAGTCTCTCTCTCGTCACTGGTCTCTCTCTTGCCCCCGTTCTCTCTCTCGCCCCCTGTCTCTCTCTCGCCCCCAGTCTCTCTCTCGTCCCTGGTCTCCCTCGCTCCCATTCTCTCTCTCGCCCCAGTCTCTCTCTCGCTCCCAGTCTCTCTCTCGCCCCCAATTTCTCTCTCGCCACCGTTCTCTCTCTTGTCCCCGGTTTCTCTCTTGCCCCCGGTCTCTCTCTCGCCCCTGGTTTCTCTCTCGTCCCCATTGTCTCTCTCGCCACCGTTCTCTCTCTTGTCCCCGTTCTCTCTCTGGCTCCCGTCTTTCTCTCAGCCCTGGTCTCTCTCTCGCCCCCGGTTTCTCTCTCGCCCCAAGTCTCTCTCTCGCCCCCGGTTTCTCTCTTGACCCCAGTCTCTCTCTCGCCCCTGGTTTCTCTCTCGCTCCCAGTCACTCTCTCGCCCCCAGTCTCTCTCTCGCCCCTAGTCTCTCTCTCGCCCCCGGTTTCTCTCTCGCCCCCAGTCTCTCTCTCGTCACCGGTCTCTCTCTCGCTCCCGTTCTCTCTCTCGCTCCCAGTCTCTCTCTCGCCCACAGTCTCTCTCTCGCCCCCGGTCTCTCTCTCGCTCCCGTTCTCTCTCTTGCCCCCGGTTTCTCTCTTGCCCCCGTTCTCTCTCTCGCCCCCGGTTACTCTCCCGCTCACGTTTTCTCTCGCCCCCAATTTCTCTCTCACACCCAGTCTCTCTCTCGCCCCCGGTTTCTCTCTCACACCCAGTCTCTCTTTCGCCCCTGGTTTCTCTCTCGCTCCCTGTCTCTCTCTCGCCCCCGGTCTCTCTCTCTCCCCCAGTTTCTCTCTCACTCCCGTTCTCTCTCTCGCCCCTGGTTTATCTCTCGCCCCCAGTCTCTCTCTCGCACCCAGTCTCTCTCTCACCCCCAGTATCTCTCTTGTCCCCGGACTCCCTCGCTCCCGTTCTCTCTCTCGCCACCGTTCTCTCTCTCGCCCCCAATTTCTCTCTCACCCCCAGTCTCTCTCTCGCCCCCGGTCTCTCTCTCTCACTCCCGTTCTCTCTTGTGCCCCCGGTTTCTCTCTTGACCCCAGTCTCTCTCTCGCCCCTGGTTTCTCTCTCGCTCCCAGTCTCTCTATCGCCCCTAGTCTCTCTCTCGTCACCGGTCTCTCTCTCTCGCTCCCGTTCTCTCTCTCGCCCACAGTCTCTCTCTCGTCTGTGGTCTCCCTCGCTCCCATTCTCTCTCTCGCCCCCGGTCTCTCTCTCGCTCCCGTTCTCTCTCTTGCCCACGGTTTCTCTCTTGCCCCCGTTCTCTCTCTCGCCCCCGGTTACTCTCACGCTCACGTTTTCTCTCGCCCCCAATTTCTCTCTCACACCCAGTCTCTCTCTCGCCCCCGGTTTCTCTCTCACCCCCGGTTTCTCTCTCACCCCCAGTTTCTCTTTCGCCCCTGGTTTCTCTCTCGCTCCCTGTCTCTCTCTCGCCCCGGTCTCTCTCTCTCCCCCAGTTTCTCTCTCACTCCCGTTCTCTCTCTCGCCCCTGGTTTCTCTCTCGCCCCCAGTCTCTCTCTCGCCCCCATTCTCTCTCTCGCCACCGTTCTCTCTCTTGCCCCCGGTCTCTCTCTTGCCCCTGGTTTCTCTCCCGCTCCCATTCTCTCTCTCGCCACCGTTCTCTCTCTTGTCCCCGTTCTCTCTCTGGCCCCCGTCTTTCTCTCAGCCCCGGTCTCTCTCTCACCCCCAGTTTCTCTTTCGCCCCTGGTTTCTCTCTCGCTCACTGTCTCTCTCTCGCCCCGGTCTCTCTCTCTCCCCCGGTTTCTCTCTCACCCCCAGTTTCTCTCTCACTCCCGTTCTCTCTCTCGCCCCTGGTTTCTCTCTCGCCCCCAGTCTCTCTCTCGCCCCCATTCTCTCTCTCGCCACCGTTCTCTCTCTTGCCCCCGGTCTCTCTCTTGCCCCTGGTTTCTCTCCCGCTCCCATTCTCTCTCTCGCCACCGTTCTCTCTCTTGTCCCCGTTCTCTCTCTGGCCCCCGTCTTTCTCTCAGCCCCGGTCTCTCTCTCGCCCCCGGTTTCTCTCTCGCCCCAAGTCTCTCTCTCGCCCCCGGTTTCTCTCTTGACCCCAGTCTCTCTCTCGCCCCTGGTTTCTCTCTCGCTCCCAGTCACTCTCTCGCCCACAGTCTCTCTCTCGCCCCCAGTCTCTCTCTCGCCCCCAGTTTCTCTCTCGCCCCCGGTCTCTCTCTCGCCCCCGGTCTCTCTCTCATTCCCGTTCTCTCTTGTGCCCCCGGTTTCTCTCTCACCCCCAGTCTCTCTCTCGTCTCCCAGTCTCTCTCTCACTCCCGTTCTCTCTCTCGTCCGCAGTCTCTCTCTCTCTCCCTCATTCTCTCTCTCGTCCCCGGTCTCCCTCGCTCCCATTCTCTCTCTCGCCCCCGGTCTCTCTCTCGCTCCCGTTCTCTCTCTTACCCCCGGTTTCTCTATTACCCCCGTTCTCTCTCTCGCCCCCGGTCTCTCTCTCGCTCACGTTCTCTAACTTCCCCAGTTTCTCTCTCGCCCCCAGTCTCTCTCTCGCCCGCGGTTTCTCTCTCGCCCTTGTCTCTCTCTCACCCCTGGTTTCTCTCTCGCCCCCATTCTCTTTCTCGCCCCCATTCCCTCTCTTGCCCCCGGTTTCTCTCTCGCCCACAGTCTCTCTCTCCCCCCTGGTTTCTCTCTCGCCACCAGTCTCTCTCTCGCTCCCAGTCTCTCTCTCGCCCCCAATTTCTCTCTCACACCCAGTCTCTCTCTCGCCCCCGGTCTCTCTCTCACTCCCGTTCTCTCTTGTGCCCCCGGTTTCTCTCTTGACCCCAGTCTCTCTCTCGCCACTGGTTTCTCACTCGCTCCCAGTCTCTCTCTCGCCCCCAGTCTAATCTCTCGCCCCTCGTCTCTCTCTCGCCCCCGGTTTCTCTCTCGCCCCCAGTCTCTCTCTCGTCACTGGTCTCTCTCTCACTCCCGTTCTCTCTCTCGCCCCCGGTCTCTCTCTCGCTCCCGTTCCCTCTCTTGCCCCCGGTTTCTCTCTTGCCCCCGTTCTCTCTCTCGCCCCCAGTCTCTCTCTCGCCCCCAGTCTCTCTCTCGTCCCTGGTCTCCCTCGCTCCCATTCTCTCTCTCGCCCCAGTCTCTCTCTCGCTCCCAGTCTCTCTCTCGCCCCCAATTTCTCTCTCGCCCCCGTTCTCTCTCTCGTCCCCGGTTTCTCTCTTGCCCCCGGTCTCTCTCTCACCCCTGGTTTCTCTCTCGTCCCCATTCTCTCTCTCGCCACCGTTCTCTCTCTTGCCCCTGGTTTCTCTCCCGCTCCCATTCTCTCTCTCGCCACCGTTCTCTCTCTTGTCCCCGTTCTCTCTCTGACCCCCGTCTTTCTCTCAGTCCCGGTCTCTCTCTCGCCCCCGGTTTCTCTCTCGCCCCAAGTCTCTCTCTCGCCCCCGGTTTCTCTCTTGACCCCAGTCTCTCTTTCACCCCTGGTTTCTCTCTCGCTCCCAGTCACTCTCTCGCCCCCAGTCTCTCTCTCGCCCCTAGTCTCTCTCTCGCCCCCAGTTTCTCTCTCGCCCCCGGTCTCTCTCTCGCCCCCGGTCTCTCTCTCACTCCCGTTCTCTCTTGTGCCCCCGGTTTCTCTCTCACCCCCAGTCTCTCTCTCGTCTCCCAGTCTCTCTCTCACTCCCGTTATCTCTCTCGTCCGCAGTCTCTCTCTCTCTCCCTCATTCTCTCTCTCGTCCCCGGTCTCCCTCGCTCCCATTCTCTCTCTCGCCCCCGGTCTCTCTCTCGCTCACGTACACTCTCTTACCCCCGGTTTCTCTATTGCCCCCGTTCTCTCTCTCGCCCCCGGTCTCTCTCTCGCTCACGTTCTCTAACTTCCCCAGTTTCTCTCTCGCCCTTGTCTCTCTCTCCTGCCCCTGGTTTCTCTCTCGCCCACAGTCTCTCTCTCCCCCCTGGTTTCTCTCTCGCCACCAGTCTCTCTCTCGCTCCCAGTCTCTCTCTCGCCCCCAATTTCTCTCTCACACCCAGTCTCTCTCTCGCCCCCGGTCTCTCTCTCACTCCCGTTCTCTCTTGTGCCCCCGGTTTCTCTCGTGACCCCAGTCTCTCTCTCGCCCCTGGTTTCTCTCTCGCTCCCAGTCTCTCTCTCGCCCCCAGTCTAATCTCTCGCCCCTAGTCTCTCTCTCGCCCCCGGTTTCTCTCTCGCCCCCAGTCTCTCTCTCGTCACTGGTCTCTCTCTTGCCCCCGTTCTCTCTCTCGCCCCCTGTCTCTCTCTCGCCCCCAGTCTCTCTCTCGTCCCTGGTCTCCCTCGCTCCCATTCTCTCTCTCGCCCCAGTCTCTCTCTCGCTCCCAGTCTCTCTCTCGCCCCCAATTTCTCTCTCGCCACCGTTCTCCCTCTTGTCCCCGGTTTCTCTCTTGCCCCCGGTCTCTCTCTCGCCCCTGGTTTCTCTCTCGTCCCCATTCTCTCTCTCGCCACCGTTCTCTCTCTTGTCCCCGTTCTCTCTCTGGCTCCCGTCTTTCTCTCAGCCCTGGTCTCTCTCTCGCCCCCGGTTTCTCTCTCGCCCCAAGTCTCTCTCTCGCCCCCGGTTTCTCTCTTGACCCCAGTCTCTCTCTCGCCCCTGGTTTCTCTCTCGCTCCCAGTCACTCTCTCGCCCCCAGTCTCTCTCTCGCCCCTAGTCTCTCTCTCGCCCCCGGTTTCTCTCTCGCCCCCAGTCTCTCTCTCGTCACCGGTCTCTCTCTCGCTCCCGTTCTCTCTCTCGCTCCCAGTCTCTCTCTCGCCCACAGTCTCTCTCTCGCCCCCGGTCTCTCTCTCGCTCCCGTTCTCTCTCTTGCCCCCGGTTTCTCTCTTGCCCCCGTTCTCTCTTTCGCCCCCGGTTACTCTCCCGCTCACGTTTTCTCTCGCCCCCAATTTCTCTCTCACACCCAGTCTCTCTCTCGCCCCCGGTTTCTCTCTCACACCCAGTCTCTCTTTCGCCCCTGGTTTCTCTCTCGCTCCCTGTCTCTCTCTCGCCCCCGGTCTCTCTCTCTCCCCCAGTTTCTCTCTCACTCCCGTTCTCTCTCTCACCCCTGGTTTATCTCTCGCCCCCAGTCTCTCTCTCGCACCCAGTCTCTCTCTCACCCCCAGTATCTCTCTTGTCCCCGGACTCCCTCGCTCCCGTTCTCTCTCTCGCCACCGTTCTCTCTCTCGCCCCCATTCTCTTTCTCGCCCCCATTCCCTCTCTTGCCCCCGGTTTCTCTCTCGCCCACAGTCTCTCTCTCCCCCCTGGTTTCTCTCTCGCCACCAGTCTCTCTCTCGCTCCCAGTCTCTCTCTCGCCCCCAATTTCTCTCTCACACCCAGTCACTCTCTCGCCCCCGGTCTCTCTCTCACTCCCGTTCTCTCTTGTGCCCCCGGTTTCTCTCTTGACCCCAAGTTCTCTCTCGCCCCTGGTTTCTCTCTCGCTCCCAGTCTCTCTCTCGCCCCCAGTCTAATCTCTCGCCCCTAGTCTCTCTCTCGCCCCCGGTTTCTCTCTCGCCCCCAGTCTCTCTCTCGTCACTGGTCTCTCTCTCGCTCCCGTTCTCTCTCTCGCCCCCAGTCTATCTCTCGCCCCCAGTCTCTCTCTCGTCCCTGGTCTCCCACGCTCCCATTCTCTCTCTCGCCCCCGGTCTCTCTCTCGCTCCCGTTCCCTCTCTTGCCCCCGGTTTCTCTCTTGCCCCCGTTCTCTCTCTCGCCCCCAGTCTCTCTCTCGCCCCCAGTCTCTCTCTCGTCCCTGGTCTCCCTCGCTCCCATTCTCTCTCTCGCCCCAGTCTCTCTCTCGCTCCCAGTCTCTCTCTCGCCCCCAATTTCTCTCTCGCCCCCGTTCTCTCTCTCGTCCCCGGTTTCTCTCTTGCCCCCGGTCTCTCTCTCGCCCCTGGTTTCTCTCTCGTCCCCATTCTCTCTCTCGCCACCGTTCTCTCTCTTGCCCCTGGTTTCTCTCCCGCTCCCATTCTCTCTCTCGCCACCGTTCTCTCTCTTGTCCCCGTTCTCTCTCTGGCCCCCGTCTTTCTCTCAGCCCCGGTCTCTCTCTCGCCCCCGGTTTCTCTCTCGCCCCAAGTCTCTCTCTCGCCCCCGGTTACTCTCTTGACCCCAGTCTCTCTCTCGCCCCTGGTTTCTCTCTCGCTCCCAGTCACTCTCTCGCCCCCAGTCTCTCTCTCGCCCCTAGTCTCTCTCTCGCCCCCAGTTTCTCTCTCGCCCCCGGTCACTCTCTCGCCCCCGGTCTCTCTCTCACTCCCGTTCTCTCTTGTGCCCCCGGTTTCTCTCTCACCCCCAGTCTCTCTCTCGCCCCCAGTCTCTCTCTTGTCCCTGGTCTCCCTCGCTCCCGTTCTCTCTCTCGCCACCGTTCTCTCTCTTGCCCCCGGTCTCTCTCTTGCCCCTGGTTTCTCTCCCGCTCCCATTCTCTCTTTCGCCACCGTTCTCTCTCTTGTCCCCGTTCTCTCTCTGGCCCCCGTCTTTCTCTCAGCCCCGGTCTCTCTCTCGCTCCCGTTCTCTCTCTCGCCCCCAGTCTCTCTCTTGTCCCCGGTCTCCCTCGCTCCCGTTCTCTCTCTCGCCACCGTTCTCTCTCTTGCCCCCGGTCTCTCTCTCGCCCCTGGTCTCTCTCTCACTCCCGTTCTCTCTTGTGCCCCCGGTTTCTCTCTCACCCCCAGTCTCTCTCTCGTCCCCCGGTCTCTCTCTCACTCCCGTTCTCTCTCTCGTCCGCAGTCTCTCTCTCTCCCTCATTCTCTCTCTCGTCCCCGGTCTCTCTCGCTCCCATTCTCTCTCTCGCCCCCGGTCTCTCTCTCACTCCAGTTCTCTCTCTTACCCCCGGTTTCTCTATTGCCCCCGTTCTCTCTCTCGCCCCCAGTCTCTCTCTCGCTCACGTTCTCTAACGTCCCCAGTTTCTCTCTCGCCCCCAGTCTCTCTCTCGCCCGCGGTTTCTCTCTCGCCCTTGTCTCTCTCTCGCCCCTGGTTTCTCTCTCGCCCCCATTCTCTTTCTCGCCCCCGTTCCCTCTCTTGCCCCCGGTTTCTCTCTCGCCCACAGTCTCTCTCTCGCCCCTGGTTTCTCTCTTGCCACCAGTCTCTCTGTCGCTCCCAGTCTCTCTCTCGCCCCCTATTTCTCTCTCACCCCCAGTCTCTCTCTCGCCCCCGGTCTCTCTCTCTCACTCCCGTTCTCTCTTGTGCCCCCGGTTTCTCTCTTGACCCCAGTCTCTCTCTCGCCCCTGGTTTCTCTCTCGCTCCCAGTCTCTCTCTCGCCCCTAGTCTCTCTCTCGCCCCCGGTTTCTCTCTCGCCCCCAGTCTCTCTCTCGTCACCGGTCTCTCTCTCTCGCTCCCGTTCTCTCTCTCGCCCACAGTCTCTCTCTCGTCCGTGGTCTCCCTCGCTCCCATTCTCTCTCTCGCCCCCGGTCTCTCTCTCGCTCCCGTTCGCTCTCTTGCCCACGGTTTCTCTCTTGCCCCCGTTCTCTCTCTCGCCCCCGGTTACTCTCCCGCTCACGTTTTCTCTCGCCTCCAATTTCTCTCTCACACCCAGTCTCTCTCTCGCCCCCGGTTTCTCTCTCACCCCCGGTTTCTCTCTCACCCCCAGTTTCTCTTTCGCCCCTGGTTTCTCTCTCGCTCCCTGTCTCTCTCTCGCCCCGGTCTCTCTCTCTGCCGCAGTTTCTCTCTCACTCCCGTTCTCTCTCTCGCCCCTGGTTTCTCTCTCGCCCCCAGTCTCGCTCTCGCCCCCATTCTCTCTCTCGCCACCGTTCTCTCTCTTGCCCCCGGTCTCTCTCTTGCCCCTGGTTTCTCTCCCGCTCCCATTCTCTCTCTCGCCACCGTTCTCTCTCTTGTCCCCGTTCTCTCTCTGGCCCCCGTCTTTCTCTCAGCCCCGGTCTCTCTCTCGCCCCCGGTTTCTCTCTCGCCCCAAGTCTCTCTCTCGCCCCCGGTTTCTCTCTCGCCCCCAGTCTCTCTCTCGCCCCCAGTCTCTCTCTCGCCCCCAGTCTCTCTCTCGCCCCCAGTTTCTCACTCGCCCCCGGTCTCTCTCTCGCCCCTGGTCTCTCTCTCTCACTCCCGTTCTCTCTTGTGCCCCCGGTTTTTCTCTCACCTCCAGTCTCTCTCTCGTCCCCCGGTCTCTCTCTCACTCCCGTTCTCTCTCTCGTCCGCAGTCTCTCTCTCTCCCTCATTCTCTCTCTCGTCCCCGGTCTCTCTCGCTCCCATTCTCTCTCTCGCCCCCAGTCTCTCTCTCGCTCACGTTCTCTAACGTCCCCAGTTTCTCTCTCGCCCGCAGTCTCTCTCTCACCCGCGGTTTCTCTCTCGCCCTTGTCTCTCTCTCGCCCCTGGTTTCTCTCTCGCCCCCATTCTCTTTCTCGCCCCCGTTCCCTCTCTTGCCCTCGGTTTCTCTCTCGCCCACAGTCTCTCTCTCGCCCCTGGTTTCTCTCTTGCCACCAGTCTGTCTGTCGCTCCCAGTCTCTCTCTCGCCCCCAATTTCTCTCTCACCCCCAGTCTCTCTCTCGCCCCCGGTCTCTCTCTCACTCCCGTTCTCTCTTGTGCCCCCGGTTTCTCTCTTGACCCCAAGTTCTCTCTCGCCCCTGGTTTCTCTCTCGCTCCCAGTCTCTCTCTCGCCCCCAGTCTCTCTCTCGCCCCTAGTCTCTCTCTCGCCCCCGGTTTCTCTCTCGCCCCCAGTCTCTCCCTCGTCACCGGTCTCTCTCTCGCTCCCGTTCTCTCTCTCGCCCACAGTCTCTCTCTCGTCCCTGGTCTCCCTCGCTCCCATTCTCTCTCTCGCCCCCGGTTTCTCTCTTGCCCCCGTTCTCTCTCACACCCAGTCTCTCTCTCGCCCGCGGTTTCTCTCTCACCCCCAGTCTCTCTTTCGCCCCTGGTTTCTCTCTCGCTCCCTGTCTCTCTCTCGCCCCCGGTCTCTCTCTCTCTCCCAGTTTCTCTCTCACTCCCGTTCTCTCTCTCGCACCCAGTCTCTCTCTTGTCCCCGGTCTCCCTCGCTCCCGTTCTCTCTCTCGCCACCGTTCCCTCTCTTGTCCCCGTTCTCTCTCTGGCCCCCGTCTTTCTCTCAGCCCTGGTCTCTCTCTCGCCCCCGGTTTCTCTCTTGCCCCAAGTCTCTCTCTCGCCCCTGGTTTCTCTCTCGCCCCCAGTCTCTCTCTCGCCCCCGGTCTCCCTCGCTCCCGTTCTCTCTCTCGCCACCATTTTCTCTCTTGCCCCCGGTCTCTCTCTCGCCCCTGGTCTCTCTCTCACTCCCGTTCTCTCTCTCGCCCCTGGTTTCTCTCTCGCCCCCAGTCTCTCTCTCGCCCCCAGTCTCTCTCTCGCCCCCAGTCTCTCTCTTGTCCCCGGTCTCCCTCGCTCCCGTTTTCTGTCTCGCCCACAGTCTCTCTACCGCCCCCAGTCTCTCTCTCGTCACCAGTCTCCCTCGCTCCCGTTCTCTCTCTCGCCCCTGGTCTCTCTCTCGCTCCCGTTCTCTCTCTTGCCCCCGGTTTCTCTCTCGCCCCCGGTCTCTCTCTCTCCCATGTTTTCTCTCTCGCCCCCATTCTCTCTCTCGCTCCCGTTCTCTCTCGCCCCTAGTTTCTCTCTCACCCCCAGTCTCTCTCGCCCCCAGTCTCTCTCTCGGCCCCAGTTTCTCTCTCGCCCCCGTTCTCTCCCTCGTCCCCGGTTTCTCTCTCACTCCCGTTCTCTCTCTCGCCCCCAGTTTCTCTCTCGCTCCTAGTCTCTCTCTCGCCCCCAGTCTCTCTCTCGCCCCTCGTCTCTCTCTCGCCCCCGTTCTCTCTCTCGGCCCCGGTCTCTCTCTCACCCCCAGTCTCTCTCTCGCCCCTAGTCTCTCTCTCGCCCCCGGTTTCTCTCTCGCCCCCAGTCTCTCTCTCGTCACCGGTCTCTCTCTCGCCCCCGCTCTCTCTCACCCCCGGTCTCTCTCTCGCCCCCAGGTTTCTCTCTCGCCCCCAGTCTCTCTCCCGCCCCTGGTTTCTCTCTCGCTCCCTGTCTCTCTCTCGCCCCGGTCTCTCTCTCTCCCCCAGTTTCTCTCTCACTCCCGTTCTCTCTCTCGCCCCTGGTTTCTCTCTCGCCCGCAGTCTCTCTCTCGCCCCCATTCTCTCTCTCGCCACCATTCTCTCTCTTGCCCCCGGTCTCTCTCTTGCCCCTGGTTTCTCTCCCGCTCCCATTCTCTCTCTCGCCACCGTTCTCTCTCTTGTCCCCGTTCTCTCTCTGGCCCCCGTCTTTCTCTCAGCCCCGGTCTCTCTCTCGCCCCCGGTTTCTCTCTCGCCCCAAGTCTCTCTCTCGCCCCCGGTTTCTCTCTTGACCCCAGTCTCTCTCTCGCCCCTGGTTTCTCTCTCGCTCCCAGTCACTCTCTCGCCCACAGTCTCTCTCTCGCCCCCAGTCTCTCTCTCGCCCCCAGTTTCTCTCTCGCCCCCGGTCTCTCTCTCGCCCCCGGTCTCTCTCTCACTCCCGTTCTCTCTTGTGCCCCCGGTTTCTCTCTCACCCCCAGTCTCTCTCTCGTCTCCCAGTCTCTCTCTCACTCCCGTTCTCTCTCTCGTCCGCAGTCTCTCTCTCTCTCCCTCATTCTCTCTCTCGTCCCCGGTCTCCCTCGCTCCCATTCTCTCTCTCGCCCGTGGTCTCTCTCTCGCTCCCGTTCTCTCTCTTACCCCCGGATTCTCTATTGCCCCCGTTCTCTCTCTCGCCCCCGGTCTCTCTCTCGCTCACGTTCTCTAACTTCCCCAATTTCTCTCTCGCCCCCAGTCTCTCTCTCGCCCGCGGTTTCTCTCTCGCCCTTGTCTCTCTCTCACCCCTGGTTTCTCTCTCGCCCCCATTCTCTTTCTCGCCCCCATTCCCTCTCTTGCCCCCGGTTTCTCTCTCGCCCACAGTCTCTCTCTCCCCCCTGGTTTCTCTCTCGCCACCAGTCTCTCTCTCGCTCCCAGTCTCTCTCTCGCCCCCAATTTCTCTCTCACACCCTGTCTCTCTCTCGCCCCCGGTCTCTCTCTCACTCCCGTTCTCTCTTGTGCCCCCGGTTTCTCTCTTGACCCCAGTCTCTCTCTTGCCCCCGGTTTCTCTCTTGCCCCCGTTCTCTCTCTCGCCCCCAGTCTCTCTCTCGCCCCCAGTCTCTCTCTCGCCCCTGGTTTCTCTCTCGCTCCCAGTCTCTCTCTCGCCCCCAGTCTAATCTCTCGCCCCTCGTCTCTCTCTCGCCCCCGGTTTCTCTCTCGCCCCCAGTCTCTCCCTCGTCACTGGTCTCTCTCTCGCTCCCGTTCTCTCTCTCGCCCCCAGTCTCTCTCTCGCCCCCAGTCTCTCTCTCGTCCCTGGTCTCCCTCGCTCCCATTCTCTCTCTCGCCCCCGGTCTCTCTCTCGCTCCCGTTCTCTCTCTTGCCCCCGGTTTCTCTCTTGCCCCCGTTCTCTCTCTCGCCCCCAGTCTCTCTCTCGCCCCCAGTCTCTCTCTCGTCCCTGGTCTCCCTCGCTCCCATTCTCTCTCTCGCCCCAGTCTCTCTCTCGCTCCCAGTCTCTCTCTCGCCCCCAATTTCTCTCTCGCCCCCGTTCTCTCTCTCGTCCCCGGTTTCTCTCTTGCCCCCGGTCTCTCTCTCGCCCCTGGTTTCTCTCTCGTCCCCATTCTCTCTCTCGCCACCGTTCTCTCTCTTGCCCCTGGTTTCTCTCCCGCTCCCATTCTCTCTCTCGCCACCGTTCTCTCTCTTGTCCCCGTTCTCTCTCTGGCCCCCGTCTTTCTCTCAGCCCCGGTCTCTCTCTCGCCCCCGGTTTCTCTCTCGCCCCAAGTCTCTCTCTCGCCCCCGGTTTCTCTCTTGACCCCAGTCTCTCTCTCGCCCCTGGTTTCTCTCTCGCTCCCAGTCACTCTCTCGCCCCCAGTCTCTCTCTCGCCCCTAGTCTCTCTCTCGCCCCCAGTTTCTCTCTCGCCCCCGGTCTCTCTCTCGCCCCCGGTCTCTCTCTCACTCCCGTTCTCTCTTGTGCCCCCGGTTTCTCTCTCACACCCAGTCTCTCTCTCGTCTCCCAGTCTCTCTCTCACTCCCGTTCTCTCTCTCGTCCGCAGTCTCTCTCTCTCTCCCTCATTCTCTCTCTCGTCCCCGGTCTCCCTCGCTCCCATTCTCTCTCTCGCCCCCGGTCTCTCTCTCGCTCCCGTTCTCTCTCTTACCCCCGGTTTCTCTATTGCCCCCGTTCTCTCTCTCGCCCCCGGTCTCTCTCTCGCTCACGTTCTCTAACTTCCCCAGTTTCTCTCTCGCCCCCCAGTCTCTCTCTCGCCCGCGGTTTCTCTCTCGCCCTTGTCTCTCTCTCGCCCCTGGTTTCTCTCTCGCCCCCATTCTCTTTCTCGCCCCCATTCCCTCTCTTGCCCCCGGTTTCTCTCTCGCCCACAGTCTCTCTCTCCCCCCTGGTTTCTCTCTCGCCACCAGTCTCTCTCTCGCTCCCAGTCTCTCTCTCGCCCCCAATTTCTCTCTCACACCCAGTCTCTCTCTCGCCCCCGGTCTCTCTCACTCCCGTTCTCTCTTGTGCCCCCGGTTTCTCTCTTGACCCCAGTCTCTCTCTCGCCCCTGGTTTCTCTCTCGCTCCCAGTCTCTCTCTCGCCCCCAGTCTAATCTCTCGCCCCTAGTCTCTCTCTCGCCCCCGGTTTCTCTCTCGCCCCCAGTCTCTCTCTCGTCACTGGTCTCTCTCTCGCTCCCGTTCTCTCTCTCGCCCCCAGTCTCTCTCTCGCCCCCAGTCTCTCTCTCGTCCCTGGTCTCCCTCGCTCCCATTCTCTCTCTCGCCCCCGGTCTCTCTCTCGCTCCCGTTCTCTCTCTTGCCCCCGGTTTCTCTCTTGCCCCCGTTCTCTCTCTCGCCCCCAGTCTCTCTCTCGTCCCTGGTCTCCCTCGCTCCCATTCTCTCTCTCGCCCCCGGTCTCTCTCTCGCTCCCCTTCTCTCTCTTGCCCCCGGTTTCTCTCTTGCCCCCGTTCTCTCTCTCGCCCCCAGTCTCTCTCTCGCCCCCAGTCTCTCTCTCGCCCCTGGTTTCTCTCTCGCTCCCAGTCTCTCTCTCGCCCCCAGTCTAATCTCTCGCCCCTAGTCTCTCTCTCGCCCCCGGTTTCTCTCTCGCCCCCAGTCTCTCCCTCGTCACTGGTCTCTCTCTCGCTCCCGTTCTCTCTCTCGCCCCCAGTCTCTCTCTCGCCCCCAGTCTCTCTCTCGTCCCTGGTCTCCCTCGCTCCCATTCTCTCTCTCGCCCCCGGTCTCTCTCTCGCTCCCGTTCTCTCTCTTGCCCCCGGTTTCTCTCGTGCCCCCGTTCTCTCTCTCGCCCCCAGTCTCTCTCTCGCCCCCAGTCTCTCTCTCGTCCCTGGTCTCCCTCGCTCCCATTCTCTCTCTCGCCCCAGTCTCTCTCTCGCTCCCAGTCTCTCTCTCGCCCCCAATTTCTCTCTCGCCCCCGTTCTCTCTCTCGTCCCCGGTTTCTCTCATGCCCCCGGTCTCTCTCTCTCCCCTGGTTTCTCTCTCGTCCCCATTCTCTCTCTCTGCCACCGTTCTCTCTCTCGCCCCTGGTTTCTCTCTCGCTCCCAGTCACTCTCTCGCCCCCAGTCTCTCTCTCGCCCCTAGTCTCTCTCTCGCCCCCAGTTTCTCTCTCGCCCCCGGTCTCTCTCTCGCCCCCGGTCTCTCTCTCACTCCCGTTCTCTCTTGTGCCCCCGGTTTCTCTCTCACCCCCAGTCTCTCTCTCGTCTCCCAGTCTCTCTCTCACTCCCGTTCTCTCTCTCGTCCGCAGTCTCTCTCTCTCTCCCTCATTCTCTCTCTCGTCCCCGGTCTCCCTCGCTCCCATTCTCTCTCTCGCCCCCGGTCTCTCTCTCGCTCCCGTTCTCTCTCTTACCCCCGGTTTCTCTATTGCCCCCGTTCTCTCTCTCGCCCCCGGTCTCTCTCTCGCTCACGTTCTCTAACTTCCCCAGTTTCTCTCTCGCCCCCCAGTCTCTCTCTCGCCCGCGGTTTCTCTCTCGCCCTTGTCTTTCTCTCGCCCCTGGTTTCTCTCTCGCCCCCATTCTCTTTCTCGCCCCCATTCCCTCTCTTGCCCCCGGTTTCTCTCTCGCCCACAGTCTCTCTCTCCCCCCTGGTTTCTCTCTCGCCACCAGTCTCTCTCTCGCTCCCAGTCTCTCTCTCGCCCCCAATTTCTCTCTCACACCCAGTCTCTCTCTCGCCCCCGGTCTCTCTCACTCCCGTTCTCTCTTGTGCCCCCGGTTTCTCTCTTGACCCCAGTCTCTCTCTCGCCCCTGGTTTCTCTCTCGCTCCCAGTCTCTCTCTCGCCCCCAGTCTAATCTCTCGCCCCTAGTCTCTCTCTCGCCCCCGGTTTCTCTCTCGCCCCCAGTCTCTCTCTCGTCACTGGTCTCTCTCTCGCTCCCGTTCTCTCTCTCGCCCCCAGTCTCTCTCTCGCCCCCAGTCTCTCTCTCGTCCCTGGTCTCCCTCGCTCCCATTCTCTCTCTCGCCCCCGGTCTCTCTCTCGCTCCCGTTCTCTCTCTTGCCCCCGGTTTCTCTCTTGCCCCCGTTCTCTCTCTCGCCCCCAGTCTCTCTCTCGTCCCTGGTCTCCCTCGCTCCCATTCTCTCTCTCGCCCCCGGTCTCTCTCTCGCTCCCGTTCTCTCTCTTGCCCCCGGTTTCTCTCTTGCCCCCGTTCTCTCTCTCGCCCCCAGTCTCTCTCTCGCCCCCAGTCTCTCTCTCGCCCCTGGTTTCTCTCTCGCTCCCAGTCTCTCTCTCGCCCCCAGTCTAATCTCTCGCCCCTAGTCTCTCTCTCGCCCCCGGTTTCTCTCTCGCCCCCAGTCTCTCCCTCGTCACTGGTCTCTCTCTCGCTCCCGTTCTCTCTCTCGCCCCCAGTCTCTCTCTCGCCCCCAGTCTCTCTCTCGTCCCTGGTCTCCCTCGCTCCCATTCTCTCTCTCGCCCCCGGTCTCTCTCTCGCTCCCGTTTTCTCTCTTGCCCCCGGTTTCTCTCGTGCCCCCGTTCTCTCTCTCGCCCCCAGTCTCTCTCTCGCCCCCAGTCTCTCTCTCGTCCCTGGTCTCCCTCGCTCCCATTCTCTCTCTCGCCCCAGTCTCTCTCTCGCTCCCAGTCTCTCTCTCGCCCCCAATTTCTCTCTCGCCCCCGTTCTCTCTCTCGTCCCCGGTTTCTCTCATGCCCCCGGTCTCTCTCTCGCCCCTGGTTTCTCTCTCGTCCCCATTCTCTCTCTCTGCCACCGTTCTCTCTCTCGCCCCTGGTTTCTCTCTCGCTCCCAGTCACTCTCTCGCCCCCAGTCTCTCTCTCGCCCCTAGTCTCTCTCTCGCCCCCAGTTTCTCTCTCGCCCCCGGTCTCTCTCTCGCCCCCGGTCTCTCTCTCACTCCCGTTCTCTCTTGTGCCCCCGGTTTCTCTCTCACCCCCAGTCTCTCTCTCGTCTCCCAGTCTCTCTCTCACTCCCGTTCTCTCTCTCGTCCGCAGTCTCTCTCTCTCTCCCTCATTCTCTCTCTCGTCCCCGGTCTCCCTCGCTCCCATTCTCTCTCTCGCCCCCGGTCTCTCTCTCGCTCCCGTTCTCTCTCTTACCCCCGGTTTCTCTATTGCCCCCGTTCTCTCTCTCGCCCCCGGTCTCTCTCTCGCTCACGTTCTCTAACTTCCCCAGTTTCTCTCTCGCCCCCCAGTCTCTCTCTCGCCCGCGGTTTCTCTCTCGCCCTTGTCTCTCTCTCGCCCCTGGTTTCTCTCTCGCCCCCATTCTCTTTCTCGCCCCCATTCCCTCTCTTGCCCCCGGTTTCTCTCTCGCCCACAGTCTCTCTCTCCCCCCTGGTTTCTCTCTCGCCACCAGTCTCTCTCTCGCTCCCAGTCTCTCTCTCGCCCCCAATTTCTCTCTCACACCCAGTCTCTCTCTCGCCCCCGGTCTCTCTCACTCCCGTTCTCTCTTGTGCCCCCGGTTTCTCTCTTGACCCCAGTCTCTCTCTCGCCCCTGGTTTCTCTCTCGCTCCCAGTCTCTCTCTCGCCCCCAGTCTAATCTCTCGCCCCTAGTCTCTCTCTCGCCCCCGGTTTCTCTCTCGCCCCCAGTCTATCTCTCGTCACTGGTCTCTCTCTCGCTCCCGTTCTCTCTCTCGCCCCCAGTCTCTCTCTCGCCCCCAGTCTCTCTCTCGTCCCTGGTCTCCCTCGCTCCCATTCTCTCTCTCGCCCCCGGTCTCTCTCTCGCTCCCGTTCTCTCTGTTGCCCCCGGTTTCTCTCTTGCCCCCGTTCTCTCTCTCGCCCCCAGTCTCTCTCTCGCCCCCATTCTCTCTCTCGTCCCTGGTCTCCCTCGCTCCCATTCTCTCTCTCGCCCCAGTCTCTCTCTCGCTCCCAGTCTCTCTCTCGCCCCCAATTTCTCTCTCGCCCCTGGTTTCTCTCTCGTCCCCATTCTCTCTCTCGCCACCGTTCTCTCTCTTGCCCCTGGTTTCTCTCCCGCTCCCATTCTCTCTCTCGCCACCGTTCTCTCTCTTGTCCCCGTTCTCTCTCTGGCCCCCGTCTTTCTCTCAGCCCCGGTCTCTCTCTCGCCCCCGGTTTCTCTCTCGCCCCAAGTCTCTCTCTCGCCCCCGGTTTCTCTCTTGACCCCAGTCTCTCTCTCGCCCCTGGTTTCTCTCTCGCTCCCAGTCACTCTCTCGCCCCCAGTCTCTCTCTCGCCCCTAGTCTCTCTCTCGCCCCCGGTTTCTCTCTCGCCCCCAGTCTCTCTCTCGTCACCGGTCTCTCTCTCGCTCCCGTTCTCTCTCTCGCTCCCAGTCTCTCTCTCGCCCACAGTCTCTCTCTCGCCCCCGGTCTCTCTCTCGCTCCCGTTCTCTCTCTTGCCCCCGGTTTCTCTCTTGCCCCCGTTCTCTCTCTCGCCCCCGGTTACTCTGCCGCTCACGTTTTCTCTCGCCCCCAATTTCTCTCTCACAACCAGTCTCTCTCTCGCACCCGGTTTCTCTCTCACACCCAGTCTCTCTTTCGCCCCTGGTTTCTCTCTCGCTCCCTGTCTCTCTCTCGCCCCCGGTCTCTCTCTCTCCCCCAGTTTCTCTCTCACTCCCGTTCTCTCTCTCGCCCCTGGTTTATCTCTCGCCACCAGTCTCTCTCTCGCACCCAGTCTCTCTCTCGCCCCCAGTCTCTCTCTTGTCCCCGGTCTCCCTCGCTCCCGTTCTCTCTCTCGCCACCAGTCTCTCTCTCGCCCCCAGTCTCTCTCTCGTCCCTGGTCTCCCTCGCTCCCATTCTCTCTCTCGCCCCCGGTCTCTCTCTCGCTCCCGTTCTCTCTCTTGACCCCGGCTTCTCACTTGCCCCCGTTCTCTCTCTCGCCCCCAGTCTCTCTCTCGCCCCCAGTCTCTCTCTCGTCCCTGGTCTCCCTCGCTCCCATTCTCTCTCTCGCCCCAGTCTCTCTCTCGCTCCCAGTCTCTCTCTCGCCCCCAATTTCTCTCTCGCCCCCGTTCTCTCTCTCGTTCCCGGTTTCTCTCTTGCCCCCGGTCTCTCTCTCGCCCCTGGTTTCTCTCCCGCTCCCATTCTCTCTCTCGCCACCGTTCTCTCTCTTGTGCCCGTTCTCTCTCTGGCCCCCGTCTTTCTCTCAGCCCCGGTCTCTCTCTCGCCCCTGGTTTCTCTCTCGTCCCCATTCTCTCTCTCGCCACCGTTCTCTCTCTTGCCCCTGGTTTCTCTCCCGCTCCCATTCTCTCTCTCGCCACCGTCCTCTCTCTTGTGCCCGTTCTCTCTCTGGCCCCCGTCTTTCTCTCAGCCCCGGTCTCTCTCTCGCCCCTGGTTTCTCTCTCGTCCCCATTCTCTCTCTCGCCACCGTTCTCTCTCTTGCCCCTGGTTTCTCTCTCGCTCCCGTTCTCTCTCTCGCTCCCAGTCTCTCTCTCGCCCACAGTCTCTCTCTCGCCCCCGGTCTCTCTCTCGCTCCCGTTCTCTCTCTTGCCCCCGGTTTCTCTCTTGCCCCCGTTCTCTCTCTCGCCCCCGGTTACTCTGCCGCTCACGTTTTCTCTCGCCCCCAATTTCTCTCTCACAACCAGTCTCTCTCTCGCCCCTGGTTTCTCTCTCGCTCCCTGTCTCTCTCTCGCCCCCGGTCTCTCTCTCTCCCCCAGTTTCTCTCTCACTCCCGTTCTCTCTCTCGCCCCTGGTTTATCTCTCGCCACCAGTCTCTCTCTCGCACCCAGTCTCTCTCTCGCCCCCAGTCTCTCTCTTGTCCCTGGTCTCCCTCGCTCCCGTTCTCTCTCTCGCCACCGTTCTCTCTCTTGCCCCCGGTCTCTCTCTTGCCCCTGGTTTCTCTCCCGCTCCCATTCTCTCTTTCGCCACCGTTCTCTCTCTTGTCCCCGTTCTCTCTCTGGCCCCCGTCTTTCTCTCAGCCCCGGTCTCTCTCTCGCTCCCGTTCTCTCTCTCGCCCCCAGTCTCTCTCTTGTCCCCGGTCTCCCTCGCTCCCGTTCTCTCTCTCGCCACCGTTCTCTCTCTTGCCCCCGGTCTCTCTCTCGCCCCTGGTCTCTCTCTCACTCCCGTTCTCTCTTGTGCCCCCGGTTTCTCTCTCACCCCCAGTCTCTGTCTCGTCCCCCGGTCTCTCTCTCACTCCCGTTCTCTCTCTCGTCCGCAGTCTCTCTCTCTCCCTCATTCTCTCTCTCGTCCCCGGTCTCTCTCGCTCCCATTCTCTCTCTCGCCCCCGGTCTCTCTCTCACTCCAGTTCTCTCTCTTACCCCCGGTTTCTCTATTGCCCCCGTTCTCTCTCTCGCCCCCAGTCTCTCTCTCGCTCACGTTCTCTAACGTCCCCAGTTTCTCTCTCGCCCCCAGTCTCTCTCTCACCCGCGGTTTCTCTCTCGCCCTTGTCTCTCTCTCGCCCCTGGTTTCTCTCTCGCCCCCATTCTCTTTCTCGCCCCCGTTCCCTCTCTTGCCCCCGGTTTCTCTCTCGCCCACAGTCTCTCTCTCGCCCCTGGTTTCTCTCTTGCCACCAGTCTCTCTGTCGCTCCCAGTCTCTCTCTCGCCCCCAATTTCTCTCTCACCCCCAGTCTCTCTCTCGCCCCCGGTCTCTCTCTCTCACTCCCGTTCTCTCTTGTGCCCCCGGTTTCTCTCTTGACCCCAGTCTCTCTCTCGCCCCTGGTTTCTCTCTCGCTCCCAGTCTCTCTCTCGCCCCGAGTCTCTCTCTCGCCCCCGGTTTCTCTCTCGCCCCCAGTCTCTCTCTCGTCACCGGTCTCTCTCTCTCGCTCCCGTTCTCTCTCTCGCCCACAGTCTCTCTCTCGTCCGTGGTCTCCCTCGCTCCCATTCTCTCTCTCGCCCCCGGTCTCTCTCTCGCTCCCGTTCTCTCTCTTCCCCACGGTTTCTCTCTTGCCCCCGTTCTCTCTCTCGCCCCCGGTTACTCTCCCGCTCACGTTTTCTCTCGCCTCCAATTTCTCTCTCACACCCAGTCTCTCTCTCGCCCCCGGTTTCTCTCTCACCCCCGGTTTCTCTCTCACCCCCAGTTTCTCTTTTGCCCCTGGTTTCTCTCTCGCTCCCTGTCTCTCTCTCGCCCCGGTCTCTCTCTCTCCCCCAGTTTCTCTCTCACTCCCGTTCTCTCTCTCGCCCCTGGTTTCTCTCTCGCCGCCAGTCTCGCTCTCGCCCCCATTCTCTCTCTCGCCACCGTTCTCTCTCTTGCCCCCGGTCTCTCTCTTGCCCCTGGTTTCTCTCCCGCTCCCATTCTCTCTCTCGCCACCGTTCTCTCTCTTGTCCCCGTTCTCTCTCTGGCCCCCGTCTTTCTCTCAGCCCCGGTCTCTCTCTCGCCCCCGGTTTCACTCTCGCCCCAAGTCTCTCTCTCGCCCCCGGTTTCTCTCTCGCCCCCAGTCTCTCTCTCGCCCCCAGTCTCTCTCTCGCCCCCAGTCTCTCTCTCGCCCCCAGTTTCTCACTCGCCCCCGGTCTCTCTCTCGCCCCTGGTCTCTCTCTCTCACTCCCGTTCTCTCTTGTGCCCCCGGTTTTTCTCTCACCTCCAGTCTCTCTCTCGTCCCCCGGTCTCTCTCTCACTCCCGTTCTCTCTCTCGTCCGCAGTCTCTCTCTCTCCCTCATTCTCTCTCTCGTCCCCGGTCTCTCTCGCTCCCATTCTCTCTCTCGCCCCCGGTCTCTCTCTCGCTCCCGTTCTCTCTCTTACCCCCGGTTTCTCTATTGCCCCCGTTCTCTCTCTCGCCCCCAGTCTCTCTCTCGCTCACGTTCTCTAACGTCCCCAGTTTCTCTCTCGCCCGCAGTCTCTCTCTATCCCGCGGTTTCTCTCTCGCCCTTGTCTCTCTCTCGCCCCTGGTTTCTCTCTCGCCCCCATTCTCTTTCTCGCCCCCGTTCCCTCTCTTGCCCTCGGTTTCTCTCTCGCCCACAGTCTCTCTCTCGCCCCTGGTTTCTCTCTTGCCACCAGTCTGTCTGTCGCTCCCAGTCTCTCTCTCGCCCCCAATTTCTCTCTCACCCCCAGTCTCTCTCTCGCCCCCGGTCTCTCTCTCACTCCCGTTCTCTCTTGTGCCCCCGGTTTCTCTCTTGACCCCAAGTTCTCTCTCGCCCCTGGTTTCTCTCTCGCTCCCAGTCTCTCTCTCGCCCCCAGTCTCTCTCTCGCCCCTAGTCTCTCTCTCGCCCCCGGTTTCTCTCTCGCCCCCAGTCTCTCCCTCGTCACCGGTCTCTCTCTCGCTCCCGTTCTCTCTCTCGCCCACAGTCTCTCTCTCGTCCCTGGTCTCCCTCGCTCCCATTCTCTCTCTCGCCCCCGGTTTCTCTCTTGCCCCCGTTCTCTCTCACCCCCAGTCTCTCTTTCGCCCCTGGTTTCTCTCTCGCTCCCTGTCTCTCTCTCGCCACCGGTCTCTCTCTCTCTCCCAGTTTCTCTCTCACTCCCGTTCTCTCTCTCGCCCCTGGTTTCTCTCTCGCCCCCAGTCTCTCTCTCGCACCCAGTCTCTCTCTCGCCCCCAGTCTCTCTCTTGTCCCCGGTCTCCCTCGCTCCCGTTCTCTCTCTCGCCACCGTTCTCTCTCTTGCCCCCGGTCTCTCTCTTGCCCCTGGTTTCTCTCCCGCTCGCATTCTCTCTCTCGCCACCGTTCTCTCTCTTGTCCCCGTTCTCTCTCTGGCCCCCGTCTTTCTCTCAGCCCTGGTCTCTCTCTCGCCCCCGTTTTCTCTCTTGCCCCAAGTCTCTCTCTCGCCCCTGGTTTCTCTCTCGCCCCCAGTCTCTCTCTCGCCCCCGGTCTCCCTCGCTCCCGTTCTCTCTCTCGCCACCATTTTCTCTCTCGCCCCCAGTCTCTCTCTCGCCCCCAGTCTCTCTCTTGTCCCCGGTCTCCCTCGCTCCCGTTCTCTGTCTCGCCCACAGTCTCTCTACCGCCCCCAGTCTCTCTCTCGTCACCAGTCTCCCTCGCTCCCGTTCTCTCTCTCGCCCCTGGTCTCTCTCTCGCTCCCGTTCTCTCTCTTGCCCCTGGTTTCTCTCTCGCCCCCGGTCTCTCTCTCTCCCCTGTTTTCTCTCTCGCCCCCATTCTCTCTCTCGCTCCCGTTCTCTCTCGCCCCTAGTTTCTCTCTCACCCCCAGTCTCTCTCGCCCCCAGTCTCTCTCTCGGCCCCAGTTTCTCTCTCGCCCCCGTTCACTCCCTCGTCCCCGGTTTCTCTCTCACTCCCGTTCTCTCTCTCTCCCCCAGTTTCTCTCTCGCTCCCAGTCTCTCTCTCGCCCCCAGTCTCTCTCTCGCCCCTCGTCTCTCTCTCGCCCCCGTTCTCTCTCTCGGCCCCGGTCTCTCTCTCACCCCCAGTCTCTCTCTCGCCCCTAGTATCTCTCTCGCCCCCGGTTTCTCTCTCGCCCCCAGTCTCTCTCTCGTCACCGGTCTCTCTCTCGCCCCCGCTCTCTCTCACCCCCGGTCTCTCTCTCGCCCCCGGTTTCTCTCTCGCCCCCAGTCTCTCTCCCGCCCCTGGTTTCTCTCTCGCCCCCAGTCTCTCTCTCGCCCCCGTTCTCTCTCACCCCCGGTCTCTCTCTCGACCCCGGTTTCTCTCTCGCCCCTAGTCTCTCTCTCGCCCCCGGTTTCTCTCTCGCCCCCAGTCTCTCTCTCGTCACCGGTCTCTCTCTCTCGCTCCCGTTCTCTCTCTCGCCCACAGTCTCTCTCTCGTCCGTGGTCTCCCTCGCTCCCATTCTCTCTCTCGCCCCCGGTCTCTCTCTCGCTCCCGTTCTCTCTCTTGCCCACGGTTTCTCTCTTGCCCCCGTTCTCTCTCTCGCCCCCGGTTACTCTCACGCTCACGTTTTCTCTCGCCCCCAATTTCTCTCTCACACCCAGTCTCTCTCTCGCCCCCGGTTTCTCTCTCACCCCCGGTTTCTCTCTCACCCCCAGTTTCTCTTTCGCCCCTGGTTTCTCTCTCGCTCCCTGTCTCTCTCTCGCCCCGGTCTCTCTCTCTCCCCCAGTTTCTCTCTCACTCCCGTTCTCTCTCTCGCCCCTGGTTTCTCTCTCGCCCCCAGTCTCTCTCTCGCCCCCATTCTCTCTCTCGCCACCGTTCTCTCTCTTGCCCCCGGTCTCTCTCTTGCCCCTGGTTTCTCTCCCGCTCCCATTCTCTCTCTCGCCACCGTTCTCTCTCTTGTTCCCGGTCTCTCTCTGGCCCCCGTCTTTCTCTCAGCCCTGGTCTCTCTCTCGCCCCCGGTTTCTCTCTCGCCCCAAGACTCTCTCTCGCCCCCGGTTTCTCTCTCGCCCCCAGTCTCTCTCTCGCCCCCTGTCTCTCTCTCGCCCCCAGTCTCTCTCTCGCCCCCAGATTCTCTCTCGCCCCCAGTCTCTCTCTCGCCCCTGGTTTCTCTCTCGCTCCCAGTCTCTCTCTCGCCCCCAGTCTCTCTCTCGCCCCTCGTCTCTCTCTCGCCCCCGTTCTCTGTCTCGCCCCCAGTCTCTCTCTCGCTCACGTTCTCTAACGTCCCCAGTTTCTCTCTCGCCCCCAGTCTCTCTCTCACCCCCGGTTTCTCTCTCGCCCTTGTCTCTCTCTCGCCCCTGGTTTCTCTCTCGCCCCCATTCTCTTTCTCGCCCCCGTTCCCTCTCTTGCCCTCGGTTTCTCTCTCGCCCACAGTCTCTCTCTCGGCCCTGGTTTCTCTCTTGCCACCAGTCTCTCTGTCGCTCCCAGTCTCTCTCTCACTCCCGTTCTCTCTTGTGCCCCCGGTTTCTCTCTTGACCCCAAGTTCTCTCTCGCCCCTGGTTTCTCTCTCGCTCCCAGTCTCTCTCTCGCCCCCAGTCTCTCTCTCGCCCCTAGTCTCTCTCTCGCCCCCGGTTTCTCTCTCGCCCCCAGTCTCTCCCTCGTCACTGGTCTCTCTCTCGCTCCCATTCTCTCTCTCGCCCCCGGTTTCTCTCTTGCCCCCGTTCTCTCTCACACCCAGTCTCTCTCTCGCCCGCGGTTTCTCTCTCACCCCCAGTCTCTCTTTCGCCCCTGGTTTCTCTCTCGCTCCCTGTCTCTCTCTCGCCCCCGGTCTCTCTCTCTCTCCCAGTTTCTCTCTCACTCCCGTTCTCTCTCTCGCCCCTGGTTTCTCTCTCGCCCCCAGTCTCTCTCTCGCACCCAGTCTCTCTCTCGCCCCCAGTCTCTCTCTTGTCCCCGGTCTCCCTCGCTCCCGTTCTCTCTCTCGCCACCGTTCTCTCTCTTGCCCCCGGTCTCTCTCTTGCCCCTGGTTTCCCTCCCGCTCCCATTCTCTCTCTCGCCACCGTTCTCTCTCTTGTCCCCGTTCTCTCTCTGGCCCCCGTCTTTCTCTCAGCCCCGGTCTCTCTCTCGCCCCCGGTTTCTCTCTTGCCCCAAGTCTCTCTCTCGCCCCTGGTTTCTCTCTCGCCCCCAGTCTCTCTCTCGCCCCCAGTCTCTCTCTTGCCCCAGTCTCTCTCTTGTCCCCGGTCTCCCTCGCTCCCGTTCTCTCTCTCGCCACCGTTCTCTCTCTTGCCCCCGGTCTCTCTCTCGCCCCTGGTCTCTCTCTCACTCCCGTTCTCTCTTGTGCCCCCGGTTTCTCTCTCTCCCCCAGTCTCTCCCTCGTCCCCCGGTCTCTCTCTCACTCCCGTTCTCTCTCTCGTCCGCAGTCTCTCTCTCTCCCCCAGTCTCTCTCTCATCACCAGTCTCCCTCGCTCCCGTTCTCTCTCTCGCCCCTGGTCTCTCTCTCGCTCCCGTTCTCTCTCTTACCCCCGGTTTCTCTATTGCCCCCGTTCTCTCTCTCGCCCCCAGTCTCTCTCTCGCTCACGTTCTCTAACGTCCCCAGTTTCTCTCTCGCCCCCAGTCTCTCTCTCACCCGGGGTTTCTCTCTCGCCCTTGTCTCTCTCTCGCCCCTGGTTTCTCTCTCGCCCCCATTCTCTTTCTCGCCCCCATTCCCTCTCTTGCCCCCGGTTTATCTCTCGCCCACAGTCTCTCTCTCGCCCCCGGTCTCTCTCTCACTCCCGTTCTCTCTTGTGCCCCCGGTTTCTCTCTTGACCCCAGTCTCTCTCTCGCCCCTGGTTTCTCTCTCGCTCCCAGTCTCTCTCTCGCCCCCAGTCTCTCTCTCGCCCCTCGTCTCTCTCTCGCCCCCGGTTTCTCTCTCGCCCCCAGTCTCTCTCTCATCACCGGTCTCTCTCTCGCTCACGTTCTCTAACGTCCCCAGTTTCTCTCTCGCCCCCAATCTCTCTCTCGCCCGTGGTTTCTCACACTCCCCGTTCCCTCTCTTGCCCCCGGTTTCTCTCTCACCCCCGTTCCCTCTCTTGCCCCCGGTTTCTCTCTCGCCCCCAGTCTCTCTCTCGCCCCCGGTCTCTCTCTCCCCCCCAGTTTCTCTCTCAACCCCCTTCTCTCTCTCGCCCCCGGTTTCTCTCTCGCCCCCAGTCTCTCTCTCGACGATGGTTTCTCTCTCGCCCCCAGTCTCTCTCTCGCCCCCAGTCTCTCTCTCGCCCCCAGTTTCTCTCTCAACCCCAGTCTCTCTCTCGCCCCCGGTTTCTCTCTCGCCCCCAGTCTCTCTCTCATCATCGGTCTCTCTCTCGCTCCCGTTCTCTCTCTCGCCCCCAGTCTCTCTCTCGCCCACAGTCTCTCTCTCGTCCCTGGTCTCCCTCGCTCCCATTCTCTCTCTCGCCCCCGGTCTCTCTCTCGCTCCCGTTCTCTCTCTTGCCCCCGGTTTCTCTCTTGCCCCCGTTCTCTCTCTCGCCCCCGGTTACTCTCCCGCTCACGTTTTCTCTCGCCCCCAATTTCTCTCTCACACCCAGTCTCTCTCTCGCCCCCGGTTTCTCTCTCACCCCCAGTCTCTCTTTCCCCCGTTGTTTCTCTCTCGCTCCCTGTCTCTCTCTCGCCCCTGGTTTCTCTCTCGCCCCCAGTCTCTCTCTCGCCCCCAGTCTCTCTCTCGCCCCCAGTCTCTCTCTTGTCCCCGGTCTCCCTCTCTCCCGTTCTCTCTCTCGCCCACAGTCTCTCTCCCGCCCCCAGTCTCTCTCTCGTCACCAGTCTCCCTCGCTCCCGTTCTCTGTCTCGCCCCTGGTCTCTCTCTCGCTCCCGTTCTCTCTCTTGCCCCCGGTTTCTCTCTCGCCCCCGGTCTCTCTCTCTCCCCTGTTTTCTCTCTCGCCCCCATTCTCTCTCTCGCTCCCGTTCTCTCTCGCCCCTAGTTTCTCTCTCACCCCCAGTCTCTCTCGCCCCCAGTCTCTCTCTCGGCCCCAGTTTCTCTCTCGCCCCCGTTCTCTCTCTCGCCCCCAGTTTCTCTCTCGCCCCAGTCTCTCTCTCGCCCACAGTCACTGTCTCGCCCCAGTTCTCTCTCTCGGCCCCGGTCTCTCTCTCACCCCCAGTCTCTCTCTCGCCCCTAGTCTCTCTCTCGGCCCCGGTTTCTCTCTCGCCCCCAGTCTCTCTCTCGTCACCGGTCTCTCTCTCGCCCCCGCTCTCTCTCACCCCCGGTCTCTCTCTCACCCCCGGTTTCTCTCTCGCCCCCAGTCTTTCTCTCACCCCCAGTCTCTCTCTCGCCCCTAGTCTCTCTCTCACCCCCGGTTTCTCTCTCGCCCCCAGTCTCTCTCTCGTCACCGGTCTCTCTCTCACCCCCGCTCTCTCTCACCCCCGGTCTCTCTCTCACCCCCGGTCTCTCTCTCGACCCCGGTTTCTCTCTCGCCCCCAGTCTCTCTCTCACCCCCGGTCTCTCTCTCGCCCCCAGTCTCTCTCTCATCACCGGTCTCTCTCTCGCTCACGTTCTCTAACGTCCCCAGTTTCTCTCTCGCCCCCAATCTCTCTCTCGCCCGTGGTTTCTCTCACTCCCCGTTCCCTCTCTTGCCCCCGGTTTCTCTCTCACCCCCGTTCCCTCTCTTGCCCCCGGTTTCTCTCTCGCCCCCAGTCTCTCTCTCGCCCCCGGTCTCTCTCTCTCCCCCCCAGTTTCTCTCTCAACCCCCTTCTCTCTCTCGTCCCCGGTTTCTCTCTCACTCCCGTTCTCTCTCTCGCCCCCGGTTTCTCTCTCGCCCCCAGTCTCTCTCTCGACAATGGTTTCTCTCTCGCCCCCAGTCTCTCTCTCGCCCCCAGTCTCTCTGCGCCCTCAGTTCCTCTCTCAACCCCAGTCTCTCTCTCGCCCCCGGTTTCTCTCTCGCCCCCAGTCTCTCTCTCATCATCGGTTTCTCTCTCGCTCCCGTTCTCTCTCTCGCCCCCAGTCTCTCTCTCGCCCACAGTCTCTCTCTCGTCCCTGGTCCCTCGCTCCCATTCTCTCTCTCGCCCCCAGTCTCTCTCTCGCTCCCGTTCTCTCTCTTGCCCCCGGTTTCTCTCTTGCCCCCGTTCTCTCTCTCGCCCCCCGATACTCTCCCGCTCACGTTTTCTCTCGCCCCCAATTTCTCTCTCACACCCAGTCTCTCTCTCGCCCCCGGTTTCTCTCTCACCCCCAGTCTCTCTTTCCCCCCTTGTTTCTCTCTCGCTCCCTGTCTCTGTCTCGCCCCCGGTCTCTCTCTCTCCCCCAGTTTCTCTCTCACTCCCGTTCTCACTCTCGCCCCTGGTTTCTCTCTCGCCCCCAGTCTCTCTCTCGCCCCCAGTCTCTCTCTCGCCCCCAGTCTCTCTCTTGTCCCCGGTCTCCCTCTCTCCCGTTCTCTCTCTCGCCCACAGTCTCTCTCCCGCCCCCAGTCTCTCTCTCGTCACCAGTCTCCCTCGCTCCCGTTCTCTCTCTCGCCCCTGGTCTCTCTCTCGCTCCCGTTCTCTCTCTTGCCCCCGGTTTCTCTCTCGCCCCCGGTCTCTCTCTCTCCCCTGTTTTCTCTCTCGCCCCCATTCTCTCTCTCGCTCCCGTTCTCTCTCGCCCCTAGTTTCTCTCTCACCCCCAGTCTCTCTCGCCCCCAGTCTCTCTCTCGGCCCCAGTTTCTCTCTCGCCCCCGTTCTCTCCCTCATCCCCGGTTTCTCTCTCACTCCCGTTCTCTCTCTCGCCCCCAGTTTCTCTCTCGCCCCAGTCTCTCTCTCGCCCACAGTCACTGTCTCGCCCCAGTTCTCTCTCTCGGCCCCGGTCTCTCTCTCACCCCCAGTCTCTCTCTCGCCCCTAGTCTCTCTCTCGGCCCCGGTTTCTCTCTCGCCCCCATTCTCTCTCTCGTCACCGGTCTCTCTCTCGCCCCCGCTCTCTCTCACCCCCGGTCTCTCTCTCGCCCCCGGTTTCTCTCTCGCCCCCAGTCTTTCTCTCACCCCCAGTCTCTCTCTCGCCCCTAGTCTCTCTCTCGCCCCTGGTTTCTCTCTCGCCCCCAGTCTCTCTCTCGTCACCGGTCTCT
The DNA here is from genome assembly GCF_047496795.1 of Chiloscyllium punctatum. Lineage (NCBI taxonomy): Eukaryota > Metazoa > Chordata > Chondrichthyes > Orectolobiformes > Hemiscylliidae > Chiloscyllium > Chiloscyllium punctatum. Next base: position 113,868,891 of record NC_092742.1, read on the forward strand.
CTCTCGCCCCCGCTCTCTCTCACCTCCGGTCTCTCTCTTACCCCCGGTCTCTCTCTCGACCCCGGTTTCTCTCTCGCCCCCAGTCTCTCTCTCACCCCCGGTCTCTCTCTCGCCCCCAGTCTCTCTCTCGCCGCCCGTCTCTCTCTCACTCCCGTTCTCTCTTGTGCCCCCGGTCTCTCTCTCGCTACCGTTCTCTCTCTCGTCCGCAGTCTCTCTCTCTCCCCCATTCTCTCCCTCGTCCCCGGTCTCCCTCGCTCCCATTCTCTCTCTCGCCCCCGGTCTCTCTCTCGCTCCCGTTCTCTCTCTTGCCCCCGGTTTCTCTCTTGCCCCCGTTCTCTCTCTCGCCCCCGGTCTCTCTCTCGCTCACGTTCTCTAACATCCCCAGTTTCTCTCTCGCCCCCAGTCTCTCTCTCGCCCCCGGTCTCTCTCTCTCCCCCCCAGTTTCTCTCTCAACCCCCTTCTCTCTCTCGTCCCCGGTTTCTCTCTCACTCCCGTTCTCTCTCTCGCCCCCGGTTTCTCTCTCGCCCCCAGTCTCTCTCTCGACGATTGTTTCTCTCTCGCCCCCAGTCTCTCTCTCGCCCCCAGTCTCTCTCTCGCCCCCAGTTTCTCTCTCACCCCCAGTCTCTCTCTCGCCCCCGGTCTCTCTCTCACTCCCGTTCTCTCTTGTGCCCCCGGTTTCTCTCTTGCCCCCAGTCTCTCTCTCACCCCTAGTTTCTCTCTCGCCCCCAGTCTCTCTCTCGCCCACAGTCTCTCTCTCGACCCCGTTCTCCCTCGCTCCCATTCTCTCTCTCGCCCCCGGTCACTCTCTCGCTCTCTTTTTGTCTCGCCCCCAGTTTCTGTCTCAACCCCAGTCTCTCTCTCGCCCCTGGTTGCTCTCTCGTCCCCATTCTCTCTCTCGCCCCCGTTCCCTCACTTGCCCCCGGTTTCTCTCTCACCCCCAGTCTCTCTCTCACCCCTGGTTTCTCTCTCGCCCCCAGTCTCTCTCTCGCCCCCGGTCTCTCTCTCTCCCCCAGGTTCTCTCTCACTCCCGTTCTCTCTCTCGCCCCTGGTTTCTCTCTCGCCCCCAGTCTCTCTCTCGCCCCCTGTCTCTCTCTCGCCCCCAGTCTCTCTCTCGTCCCCGGTCTCCCTCACTCCCGTTCTCTCTCTCGCCCCCAGTCTATTTCTCGCTCCCTTTCTCTCTCTTGCCCCCGTTCTACCTCTCGCCCCCGGTCTCTCTCTCACTCCCGTTCTCTCTCGCCCCCAGTTTCTCTCTCGCCCCCAGTCTCTCTCTCGCCCCCAATCTCTCTCTCTCCCCCAGTTTCTCTCTCGCCCCTGTTCTCACTCTCGTACCCGGTTTCTCTCTCAATCCCGTTCTCTCTCTCACCCCTGGTTTCTCTCTCGCCCCCAGTCTCTCTCTCGCCCCCGTTCCCTCTCTTCCCCCCGGTTTCTCTCTCGCCCCCGGTCTCTCTTATGTCTCTGGTTTCTCTCTCACCCCCCATTCTCTCTCTCGCCCCCGGTCTCTCTCGCGCCCCCGGTTTCTCTCTCGCCCCCAGTCTCTCTCTCGGCCCCAGTCTCTCTCTCGCCCCCGGTCTCTCTCTCTCCCCCAGTTTCTCTCTCACTCCCGTTCTCTCTCTCGCCCCTGGTTTCCCTCTCGCCCCCAGTCTCTCTCTCGCTCCCGTTCTCTCTCTCGCCCACAGTCTCTCTCCCGTCCCCAGTCTCGCTCTCGTCCCCAGTCTCCCTCGCTCCCGTTCTCTCTCTTGCCCCCGGTCTCTCTCTCGCTCCCGTTCTCTCTCTTGGCCCCAGTTTCTCTCTCGCCCCCAGTCTCTCTCTCGCCCACGTTCCCTCTCTTGCCCCCAGTTTCTCTCTCGCCCCCGGTCTCTCTCTCGCCTCTGGTTTCTCTCTCAGCCCCCATTCTCTCTCTCGCCCCCGGTATCTCTCTCGCCCCCGGTTTCTCTCTCACCCCGAGTCTCTCTCTCGGCCCCAGTCTCTCTCTCACCCCCGGTCTCTCTCTCTCCCCCAGTTTCCCTCTCTCTACCATTCTCTCTCTCGCCCCTGGTTTCTCTCTCGCCTCCAGTTTCTCTCTCGCCCCCAGTCTATTTCTCGCTCCCTTTCTCTCTCTTGCCCCCGGTCTCTCTCTTGCCCCCGTTCTACCTCTCGCTCCCGGTCTCTCTCTCACTACCGTTCTCTCTCGCCCCCAGTTTCTCTCTCGACCCCAGTCTCTCTCTCGCCCCCAATCTCTCTCTCTCCCCCAGTTTCTCTCTCGCCCCTGTTCTCACTCTCGTACCCGGTTTCTCTCTCAATCCCGTTCTCTCTCTCACCCCTGGTTTCTCTCTCGCCCCCAGTCTCTCTCTCGCCCCCGTTCCCTCTCTTCCCCCCGGTTTCTCTCTCGCCCCCGGTCTCTCTCATGTCTCTGGTTTCTCTCTCGCCTCCAGTTTCTCTCTCGCTCCCGGTCTCTCTCTCTCCCCCAGTTTCTCTCTCACTCCCATTCTCTCTCTTGCCCCTGGTTTCTCTCTCGCCCCCAGTCTCTCTCTCGCTCCCGTTCTCTCTCTCGCCCACAGTCTCTCTCCCGCCCCCAGTCTCTCTCTCGTCCCTGGTTTCTCTCTCTCTCGCCCCCGCTCTTTCTCACCCCCGGTCTCTCTCTTGCCCCCGGTTTCTCTCTCGCCCCCAGTCTCTCTCTCGCCCCTGGTTTCTCTCTCGCCCCCAGTCTCTGTCTCGCCCCCGGTCTCTCTCTCTCCCCCAGTTTCTCTCTCACTCCCGTTCTCTCTCTCGCCCCTGGTTTCTCTCTCGCCCCCAGTCTCTCTCTCGCCCCCTGTCTCTCTCTCGCCCCCAGTATCTCTCTCGTCCCCGGTCTCCCTCACTCCCGTTCTCTCTCTCGCCCCCAGTCTATTTCTCGCTCCCTTTCTCTCTCTTGCCCCCGGTCTCTCTCTTGCCCCCGTTCTACCTCTCGCCCCCGGTCTCTCTCTCACTCCCGTTCTCTCTCGCCCCCAGTTTCTCTCTCGCCCCCAGTCTCTCTCTCGCCCCCAATCTCTCTCTCTCCCCCAGTTTCTCTCTCGCCCCTGTTCTCACTCTCGTACCCGGTTTCTCTCTCAATCCCGTTCTCTCTCTCACCCCTGGTTTCTCTCTCGCCCCCAGTCTCTCTCTCGCCCCCGGTCTCTCTCGCCCCCCCGGTTTCTCTCTCGCCCCCAGTCTCTCTCTCTCCCCCAGTTTATCTCTCACTCCCGTTCTCTCTCTCGCCCCTGGTTTCTCTCTCGCCCCCAGTCTCTCTCTCGCTCCCGTTCTCTCTCTCGCCCACAGTCTCTCTCCCGCCCCCAGTCTCGCTCTCGTCCCCAGTCTCCTCGAAACCGTTCTCTCTCTTGCCCCCAATCTCTCTCTCATTCCCGTTCTCTGTCTTGGCCCCAGTTTCTCTCTCGCCCCCAGTCTCTCTCTCGCCCCCGTTCCCTCTCTTGCCCCCAGTTTCTCTCTCGCCCCCGGTCTCTCTCTCGCCTCTGGTTTCTCTCTCAGCCCCCATTCTCTCTCTCGCCCCCGGTCTCTCTCTCGCCCCCGGTTTCTCTCTCACCCCGAGTCTCTCTCTCGGCCCCAGTCTCTCTCTCACCCCCGGTCTCTCTCTCTCCCCCAGTTTCCCTCTCTCTACCATTCTCTCTCTCGCCCCTGGTTTCTCTCTTGCCCCCGGTCTCTCTCTCGCTCCCGTTCTCTCTCTTGCCCCGGGTTTCTCTCTCGCCCCCGGTCTCTCTCTCGCCCATGGTTTCTCTCGCCCCCAGTCTCTCCCTCGCACCCGTTCTCTCTCTCGCTCCCGTTCTCTCTCTTGCCCCCGGTTTCTCTCTCGCCCCCGTTCTCTCTCTCGCCCCTGGTTTCTCTCTCCCACAGTCTCTCTCTCGCCCCCGCTCTTTCTCACCCCCGGTCTCTCTCTTGCCCCCGGTTTCTCTCTCGCCCCCAGTCTCTCTCTCGCCCCTGGTTTCTCTCTCGCCCCCAGTCTCTGTCTCGCCCCCAGTCTCTCTCTCTCTTGCCCCTGGTTTCTCACTCGCCCGCATTCTCTCTCTCTCTCTCTCGCCCCCGGTCTGTTTCGTCACTCCTGGTCTATCGTCACCCCCGGTCTCTCATCAACCCCGGTCTCCCTCACTCCCGGTCTCCCTCGGCCTCAGACTCTATCGTCCCTCGGTCTCTCACTTCACCATTGGTCTCACTCACCTCCGGTCTCTCTTGTCGCCCCGGTCTCTCTCGCCCCTGGTCACTCGTCAAACCCGGCCTCTCTCGCTCCCTGTTTCTCTTGCCTCTGGTCTCTCTCGTTCCCGATCACTCAGGTGCCCCCAGTCTCTCTTGCCCCCCGGTCTCTCTCACCCCCGGTCCCTTGTCACCCCCCGGTCTCTTTCGTCACTTCCTCTCCCTCTCACCCCCAGTCTCCCTCATCTCTCGCGGTCTCTCTCTCGCACCCTGGTCTCTCTTGCCTCCAGTCTCTCTCGTCGCCCCCAGTCTTGCGTCCCTCCCCGGTCTCTCTCGCCCACCCCATCTCTCTCTTGCCCCTGATCTCTCTATCGCCCCCGGTCGCTCTTGCCCCTCCATCTCTCTCATCGACCCCGTTCTCTCATCGCCCCTGGTCTCTCGTCACCCCTGGTCTCTCTCGCCTCCTTCTCTCTCATTGCCCCCGGTCTCTTCTCCCTTCCCACACCCCCGGTCTCTTTCTCGCCCCGCTCTCTCTCTTCGCCCCCGGTCTCTCTCTCTCACTCCCGTTCTCTCTTGTGCCCCCGGTCTCTCTCTCGCTACCGTTCTCTCTCTCGTCCGCAGTCTCTCTCTCTCCCCCATTCTCTCCCTCGTCCCCGGTCTCCCTCGCTCCCATTCTCTCTCTCGCCCCCGGTCTCTCTCTCGCTCCCGTTCTCTCTCTTGCCCCCGGTTTCTCTCTTGCCCCCGTTCTCTCTCTCGCCCCCGGTCTCTCTCTCGCTCACGTTCTCTAACATCCCCAGTTTCTCTCTCGCCCCCAGTCTCTCTCTCGCCCCCGGTCTCTCTCTCTCCCCCCCAGTTTCTCTCTCAACCCCCTTCTCTCTCTCGTCCCCGGTTTCTCTCTCACTCCCGTTCTCTCTCTCGCCCCCGGTTTCTCTCTCGCCCCCAGTCTCTCTCTCGACGATGGTTTCTCTCTCGCCCCCAGTCTCTCTCTCGCCCCCAGTCTCTCTCTCGCCCCCAGTTTCTCTCTCACCCCCAGTCTCTCTCTCGCCCCCGTTCTCTCTCTCACTCCCGTTCTCTCTTGTGCCCCCGGTTTCTCTCTTGCCCCCAGTCTCTCTCTCACCCCTAGTTTCTCTCTCGCCCCCAGTCTCTCTCTCGCCCACAGTCTCTCTCTCGACCCCGTTCTCCCTCGCTCCCATTCTCTCTCTCGCCCCCGGTCACTCTCTCGCTCACTTTTTCTCTCGCCCCCAGTTTCTGTCTCAACCCCAGTCTCTTTCTCGCCCCTGGTTGCTCTCTCGTCCCCATTCTCTCTCTCGCCCCCGTTCCCTCACTTGCCCCCGGTTTCTCTCTCACCCCCAGTCTCTCTCTCACCCCTGGTTTCTCTCTCGCCCCCAGTCTCTCTCTCGCCCCCGGTCTCTCTCTCTCCCCCAGTTTCTCTCTCACTCCCGTTCTCTCTCTCGCCCCTGGTTTCTCTCTCGCCCCCAGTCTCTCTCTCGCCCCCTGTCTCTCTCTCGCCCCCAGTCTCTCTCTCGTCCCCGGTCTCCCTCACTCCCGTTCTCTCTCTCGCCCCCAGTCTATTTCTCGCTCCCTTTCTCTCTCTTGCCCCCGTTCTACCTCTCGCCCCCGGTGTCTCTCTCACTCCCGTTCTCTCTCGCCCCCAGTTTCTCTCTCGCCCCCAGTCTCTCTCTCGCCCCCAATCTCTCTCTCTCCCCCAGTTTCTCTCTCGCCCCTGTTCTCACTCTCGTACCCGGTTTCTCTCTCAATCCCGTTCTCTCTCTCACCCCTGGTTTCTCTCTCGCCCCCAGTCTCTCTCTCGCCCCCGTTCCCTCTCTCCCCCCCGGTTTCTCTCTCGCCCCCGGTCTCTCTCATGTCTCTGGTTTCTCTCTCACCCCCCATTCTCTCTCTCGCCCCCGGTCTCTCTCGCGCCCCCGGTTTCTCTCTCGCCCCCAGTCTCTCTCTCGGCCCCAGTCTCTCTCTCGCCCCCGGTCTCTCTCTCTCCCCCAGTTTCTCTCTCACTCCCGTTCTCTCTCTCGCCCCTGGTTTCCCTCTCGCCCCCAGTCTCTCTCTCGCTCCCGTTCTCTCTCTCGCCCACAGTCTCTCTCCCGCCCCCAGTCTCGCTCTCGTCCCCAGTCTCCCTCGCTCCCGTTCTCTCTCTTGCCCCCGGTCTCTCTCTCGCTCCCGTTCTCTCTCTTGGCCCCAGTTTCTCTCTCGCCCCCAGTCTCTCTCTCGCCCCCGTTCCCTCTCTTGCCCCCAGTTTCTCTCTCGCCCCCGGTCTCTCTCTCGCCTCTGGTTTCTCTCTCAGCCCCCATTCTCTCTCTCGCCCCCGGTATCTCTCTCGCCCCCGGTTTCTCTCTCACCCCGAGTCTCTCTCTCGGCCCCAGTCTCTCTCTCACCCCCGGTCTCTCTCTCTCCCCCAGTTTCCCTCTCTCTACCATTCTCTCTCTCGCCCCTGGTTTCTCTCTCGCCTCCAGTTTCTCTCTCGCCCCCAGTCTATTTCTCGCTCCCTTTCTCTCTCTTGCCCCCGGTCTCTCTCTTGCCCCCGTTCTACCTCTCGCCCCCGGTCTCTCTCTCACTCCCGTTCTCTCTCGCCCCCAGTTTCTCTCTCGACCCCAGTCTCTCTCTCGCCCCCAATCTCTCTCTCTCCCCCAGTTTCTCTCTCGCCCCTGTTCTCACTCTCGTACCCGGTTTCTCTCTCAATCCCGTTCTCTCTCTCACCCCTGGTTTCTCTCTCGCCCCCAGTCTCTCTCTCGCCCCCGTTCCCTCTCTTCCCCCCGGTTTCTCTCTCGCCCCCGGTCTCTCTCATGTCTCTGGTTTCTCTCTCACCCCCCATTCTCTCTCTCGCCCCCGGTCTCTCTCGCGCCCCCGGTTTCTCTCTCGCCCCCAGTCTCTCTCTCGGCCCCAGTCTCTCTCTCGCCCCCGGTCTCTCTCTCTCCCCCAGTTTCTCTCTCACTCCCGTTCTCTCTCTCGCCCCTGGTTTCTCTCTCGCCCCCAGTCTCTCTCTCGCTCCCGTTCTCTCTCTCGCCCACAGTCTCTCTCCCGCCCCCAGTCTCGCTCTCGTCCCCAGTCTCCCTCGCTCCCGTTCTCTCTCTTGCCCCCGGTCTCTCTCTCGCTCCCGTTCTCTCTCTTGGCCCCAGTTTCTCTCTCGCCCCCAGTCTCTCTCTCGCCCCCGTTCCCTCTCTTGCCCCCAGTTTCTCTCTCGCCCCCGGTCTCTCTCTCGCCTCTGGTTTCTCTCTCAGCCCCCATTCTCTCTCTCGCCCCCGGTCTCTCTCTCGCCCCTGGTTTCTCTCTCGCCTCCAGTTTCTCTCTCGCTCCCGGTCTCTCTCTCTCCCTCAGTTTCTCTCTCACTCCCATTCTCTCTCTTGCCCCTGGTTTCTCTCTCGCCCCCAGTCTCTCTCTCGCTCCCGTTCTCTCTCTCGCCCACAGTCTCTCTCCCGCCCCCAGTCTCTCTCTCGTCCCTGGTTTCTCTCTCTCTCGCCCCCGCTCTTTCTCACCCCCGGTCTCTCTCTTGCCCCCGGTTTCTCTCTCGCCCCCAGTCTCTCTCTCGCCCCTGGTTTCTCTCTCGCCCCCAGTCTCTGTCTCGCCCCCGGTCTCTCTCTCTCCCCCAGTTTCTCTCTCACTCCCGTTCTCTCTCTCGCCCCTGGTTTCTCTCTCGCCCCCAGTCTCTCTCTCGCCCCCTGTCTCTCTCTCGCCCCCAGTATCTCTCTCGTCCCCGGTCTCCCTCACTCCCGTTCTCTCTCTCGCCCCCAGTCTATTTCTCGCTCCCTTTCTCTCTCTCGCCCCCGTTCCCTCTCTTGCCCCCAGTTTCTCTCTCGCCCCCGGTCTGTTTCGTCACTCCTGGTCTATCGTCACCCCCGGTCTCTCATCAACCCCGGTCTCCCTCACTCCCGGTCTCCCTCGGCCTCAGTCTCTATCGTCCCTCGGTCTCTCACTTCACCATTGGTCTCACTCACCCCCGGTCTCTCTTGTCGCCCCGGTCTCTCTCGCCCCTGGTCACTCGTCAAACCCGGCCTCTCTCGCTCCCTGTTTCTCTTGCCTCTGGTCTCTCTCGTTCCCGATCACTCAGGTGCCCCCAGTCTCTCTTGCCCCCCGGTCTCTCTCACCCCCGGTCCCTTGTCACCCCCCGGTCTCTTTCGTCACTTCCTCTCCCTCTCACCCCCAGTCTCCCTCATCTCTCGCGGTCTCTCTCTCGCACCCTGGTCTCTCTTGCCTCCAGTCTCTCTCGTCGCCCCCAGTCTTGCGTCCCTCCCCGGTCTCTCTCGCCCACCCCATCTCTCTCTTGCCCCTGATCTCTCTATCGCCCCCGGTCGCTCTTGCCCCTCCATCTCTCTCATCGACCCCGTTCTCTCATCGCCCCTGGTCTCTCGTCACCCCTGGTCTCTCTCGCCTCCTTCTCTCTCATTGCCCCCGGTCTCTTCTCCCTTCCCACACCCCCGGTCTCTTTCTCGCCCCGCTCTCTCTCTTCGCCCCCGGTCTCTCTCTCTCACTCCTGGTATCTCTTGCCCCCGGCTTCTCCCGTTGCCCCTGTTCTCTCTCCTAGCTCCCGGTCTCTCTCTCTCTCTCGCCCCCGGTCTCTCTTATCTATCCCGGTCTCTCTTGCCCCCGGTCTCTCTCGCCCCTCTCTCATTCCCCAGTCTCTCTCGTCGCCGTCACTCTCACGCCCCGGTCTCTCTCGCCCCCTGTCTCTCTTGTTGCCCCCGGTCTCTCTCGTCAACCCCCTCTCTCTTGTCAGGCCCAGTCTCTCGTTGCCCCCGGTCTCTTGCCCCCCGGTCTCTCTCGTACCCGGTCTCTTGCAACCTCCTTGGTCTCGCCCCGGTCTCTTCCTCCCCCCCCCGTCTTTCTTGCCCCGTTCTCTCTCTTCGCCCCCGGTCTCTCACCCCCCTGGTCTCTCTTGACCCCGGTTTCTCTTGTAACCCCCCCCTCTCGCCCCTGGTCTCACTCTCGCGCCTGGGCTCTCTCGCCCCCGGTCTCTCTCGCCCCTGGACTCTCTCGCCCCAGTCTCTCACATCGCTCCCGGTCTCTATTGCCCCCGATCTCTCTCTCGACCCCAGTCTCTCTCTCGCCCCCGGTCTCTCTCACCGCCGGTCTTTCTCACTCCCAGTTTCTCATCACCCCCGGTGTCTTGCTCCCGGTCTCTCTCGCCCACAGTCTCTCTCGCCCCCAGTCTCTCTCTATCCCCCGGTCTCTCTCGCCCCCGTCTCTATTTGCCCCCGGTCTCTCTCTCTCTTGCCCACGGTCTCTCTCTTTACCCCCTCTCTCGCCCCAGGACTCTCTCTCGCCCCCGGTCCCTCGCACCCTCGGTCGTTCTCGCCCAGTCTTTCTTGTCGCACCCAGTCTCTCATCACCTCTGGTGTCTCGCACCCAGTCTCTCTCACCCACAGTCTCTCTTGCCCCCGGTCTGTCTTGTTGCTCCCTGCCTCTCTCGCACCCGGCCTCTCTCGCTCCCGGCCTCTCTTGGTCCCGGTCTCTCTCTCTCGTCCCCAGTCACTCTCGGCCCCGGTCTCTCTTGACCCTACTTTCTCTCTCGCCCCCAATCTCTCTCGTCGCCCCTGGTGTCTCTCGTCTCCCCCTGTCTCTCGCCCCTGGTCTCTCTCAACGCAGGTCTCTTTTGCGTCCCAGTCTCTCTCGCCCCTGGTCTCTCTTGCCCCACCGGTCCCCCCCCCGGTCTCTCTCGCCACCGGTCTCTCTCGTCACCCCGTCTCTCTTGCCCCCGGACTCTCTCTCGCCCCCAGTCTCTCTTCACCCCCGGTATCTCTCGCCCCCGGTATCTCTCGCTCCTGGTCTCTCTCGTCACCCCCTCCCTCTCACACCGGTCGCTTTCTCGCCCCCATTCTCACTCTCGTCCCCTGTCTCTCTTTCCCCCTGGTCTCCCTTGTTGCTCCCCAGTCTCTCTCGCCCCCGGTCTCTCTCTCTCACCCCTGGTATCTCACCCGCGGTCTCTCTCGTCACCCCCTCCCTCTCACTCTCGGTCTCCTTTACGTCCCCAGTCTCTCTTCGCCCCCGGTCTCACTCTCTCGTCCACTGTCTCTCTTGTCCCCGTGCTTTGTCTCGCCCCCGGTCTCTATTGTCACAATCGGTCTCTTGTCACCCCCGGTTCTCTCTCGTCCCCAGTCTCTCTCGCCCCCGGTCTCTCTCGTTGTCCCTGGTCTCTCGTCACCCCTGGGTCTCTCTCCATCCCAATCTCTCTCGCCCCCGGTGTCTTTCGCCCCCTCCCCCGGGTCTCTCTTGTTGCCCCCAGTCTCTCGTCACCCCCAGTGTCTTGCCCCCGGTTTCTCGCCCACAGTCTCTCTTGTCCCTGGTCTGTCTTATCGCTCACTGGCTCTCTCACACCCAGCCTGTCTCACTTCCCGGCCTCTCTCATTCACAGTCTCCCTCTCGCCCCCGGTCACTCTCACCCCCAGTCTCTCTCAACCCCACTTTCTCTCTCCTCCGGTCTCTCTCGTCACCCCGGTCTCTCTCGTCTCCCCCTGTCTCTCAACTCTGGTCTCTCTCACCCCAGGTCTCTTTTGCGCCCTGGTCTCTCTTGCCCCACCTGTCTCTCTCGCTCCCCACTCCGCTCTCTCTCGCACCCCTGTCTCTCTTCACCCCCCTGTCACTCTCTCTCTCTCTCTCGCCCCCGGTCTCTGTCGTCACCCCCTCTATCTCTCACCCCTGGTCTCTTTCTCGCCCTCCGTCTTTCTCACCCCCTGGTCTCTCTCCCCCCCTGTCTTTCTCACCCCCGGTCTTTCTCTCACTGCCGGTCTGTCTCATTTCCCCCAATCCCTCTAGCCCCCCGGTCTCTCTCGCAAACCCCTCTCTCTCACCCCCCGGTCTCTCTTCACCCACGGTCTCTCTCTCTCTCGCCTCCGGTCTGTCTCATCCCCGGTCTCTCTTGTCACCCCCTCTCACTTGCCCTCGGGCTCTCTCTCGCCCCCGGTCTTTCTCACCCCCGGTCTCTCTCGCCCGTGGTCTCTCTCGCCATCCATCTCTCTCTCGTCGTCCCCGGTCTCTCATCACCCCTGGGTCTCTCTCCACCCCAATCTCTCTTGCCCCCAGTGTCTTTTGCCCCTCCGGTCTCTCTCGCCACCCCGGTGTCTCTCACCTCTCCTGGTCTCTCTTGCCTCCCCCGGTCTCTCTTCGCCCCTGGTCTCTCTCTCTCTCGCCCCCGGTTTCTCTCACCCCGGTCTCTTGTCATCCCCGGGTCTCTCTTGCCCCCAGTCTCTCTCGCCCCTGATCTCTCTTGCTTCCCCCGCTTTCGCTCGGCACCCCAGTCTCTCTCACTCCCCGGTCTCTCGTCACCCACAGTGTCTTGCCCCCGGTCTCTCTCGCCCACAGTCTCTCTCGCCCCCTGTCTGTCTTGTCTCTCACTGTCTCTCTCACACCTGGCCTCTCTCCCTCGCCGGCCTCTCTCGCTCCCGGTCTCTCTCTAGCCCCTGGTCTCTCTCGACCCCACTTTCTCTTGCCCCCAGTCTCTCTTGTCGCCCCCAATCTCTCTCACCCCAGGTCTCTTTATCACGCCAGTCTCTCTCGCCCCTGGTCTCTCTTGCCCCACCTGTCTTCTAGCTCCCCCCCTCCCTGGAGTCTGTCGCCCCCCCCCGGTCTCTCTTCACCCCTGGTCTCTCTCTCTCTCTCACCCAGTCTCTCTCGTCACCCCTTCTCTCTCACCCCCCGGTCTCTCTCTCGCCCCCGTCTCTTTCGCCCCCGGTCTCTCTTGCCCACAGTCTCTCTTGCCCCCGGTCTCTGCCCCCCTCACTCCCTTGCCCCCGGTCTCTAGTGTCGCTCCCCGGTCTCTCGTCGCCCCCAGTCGCTCGTCATCCCCGGTCTCTCACCCTGGTCACCATCTCGCCACGGTCTCACTCACGCTCCCAGTCTGTCTCATCTCCCCAGTCTCTCTTGTTAACCCCTCTCTCTCGCCCCCTCGGTTTCTCATCATCGCCGGTCTCACGCTCACGGTCTCTCTCGCTCCCGGTCTCTCATCACCCCCGTTCTCTTGCGCCCCGGTTGCTCTCAGCATCCCCCCCCTTGTATCTCGTCACTCCTGGTATCTCTCGCCTCCGGTCTCTCTCGCAACCCCCCCGGTCTCTCTCGCCCCAAGTCTCTCTCCTCCCCTCCCCCCCGTCTCTCGTCGCCTCTGGTGTCTCATCACACTTCGTCTCTCACCGCCGGTCTCTCTCGCGTCTGGTTTCTCTTGCCCCGGTCTCTCTCGTCGCCCCTGATCTCTTGTCAATCCCAGTCTCTCACTCCTGAACTTTCTCGCGTCCAGTCTCTCTCGCCACCCCCGGTCTCTCTCTCGCCCCCTGTCTCTCTTTTGCCACGGTCTCTCTCTCGCCCCCGGTCTGTCTCGTCGCCCCCCCATCTCTCTCTTCACCCCCCATCTCTCTCTTCACCCCCGTCTCTCTCTTCACCCCATGTCTCTCTCTGCACCCCCCCCCCGTCTCTCTCTTCACCCCATGTCTCTCTCTCTCACCGTGGTTTCTCTCATCACCACCAGTCTTTCCTGTCGTCCCCGGTCGCTGTCGTCACCCCCGATTTCTCTTGCTCCCCGGACTCTCACGTCACCCCCGGTCTCTGTCTCTCTCGGCCCCGGACTCTCACGTCACCCACGGTCTCTGTCTCTCTCGACTCCGGTCTCTCGTGTCGTCCCCCCCGGGTACCTCTCGTTGCCCACGGTCTCTCTCGTCACCCCTAGTCTCTCTCGCCCCACCAGGTCTCTCTCGCCCCACGGTGTCTCTCGCCCTGGTCTCTCTCGTTGCCCCCGGTCTCTTTCACCCTCTGGTCTCTAATCGGTCCCGGTCTCAGGTCACCCCCGGTCTCTCGCCCCCGATCTCTCTCACCCCCGATCTCTCTCGCCCCCGATCTCTCTCGCCCCCGATCTCTCTCGCCCCGGGTCTCTCTTGTCACTCCCTCTCTCTCGTCCCCAGTCTTTCTTGCCCCCGCCCACCCTCTCACACCCCGGCCTGTCTCGCACCCAGTCTCTCTCGCACCCCCCATCTCTCTCACCCCCGGTCTCTCTTGTTGCCCCCAGTCTCTCGTCACCCCCAGTGTCTCGCCCTCGATCTCACTCGCACCTCGCCTCTCTCGCTCCCCACTCTCTCTCGGCTCCAGTCTATCTCTCGCCCCCGGTCCCCCTTGCCCTCCCAGTCCCTGTCGTCACTCCAGGTCACTCTCGTCACCCCCAGTCTCTCTCTTCACCCCATGTCTCTCTTGACCCCGGTCTCTCTGGCCCCCGGTATCTCTCGTCATCCCCTTTCTCTCGCCCCCGGTATGTCTTGTCACCCCTGATCTCTTGTCACCCCCGGTGTCTCGCCCCCAGTCTCTCTCGCACCTGGTCTCTCTTGCCTCCAGTCTCCCTCACCCTCCCGGTCTCTGTCGTCACGCCCAGCCACTCTCGTCACCCCCAGTTCTTTCGTCCTCGGTCTCTCTCGTTGCCGCCGGACTCTTGTCCCTCCCTCTCTCTCTCTCTCTCTCTCTCTCTCTCTCTCTCTCTCTCTCTCGCCCCCGGTCTCTCTCGCCCCCGATCTCTCTCACCCCGGTCTCTCACCTCGCCCCCGGTCTCTCTCTCGGCTCTAGTCTCTCTTGTCCCTCCTGTAGGTACCTTTCATTGCCCACGGTCTCTCGTCACCCCTGGTCTCTCTTATCTCCCCCGGTCTCTCACGCCCCCTGTCTCTCGTCCCACCGATCTCTAGTGCCCCCCCGGTCTCTCTCATCAACCCCCCCCCCCCCAGTCTCTCATCGCCCCCGGTCTCTCGTCACCCCTGGTGTCTCATCACACCTTGTCTCTCTCGCCCCCGGTTTCTCTCACCCCCGGTTTCTCTTGCCCCCGGTCTCTTGTCACCCCCAGTCTCTCATCCCAGTCTCTCTCGATCCGGTCTTTATCACCCCCAGTCTCTCTCACCACCCCCAGTTTTGCTTTCACCTCCCTCTCTCTCTCTCACCCCCGGTCTCTTTCGCCCCCTGGTCTCTCTCGCGACTGGTCTGCCTCTTGCCATGGTCTCCCTCTCGCTCCCGGTCTGTCTTGTTGCCAACAGTCTCTCTTGTCAACCCCTCTCTCTCGTCCCCGGTCTTTCTCGTCGCCCCAGGTGTCTCTCGTACCCCAGGTCTCTCTCGCCCTGCGGTGTGTCTTGCCCCGGTCTCTCTCGTCACCCCCGGTCTCACGACACCCCCCCGGTCTCTCTCGCCCTCGGTCTCCCTCGCCCCCGTCTCTCTCGTCCCCGGTCTGTCTTGTCACCCCCCGGTCTCTCTCGCACCCAGTTTCTCTCGTCGCCTCCGGTCTCTCGTCAATCCCACTCTTTTGCTCACGGTTTCTCTTGACCCAGGCTCTCTCGCCCACAGTCTCTCTCGCCTCCGGTCTGTCTCATCGCTCCTGTCTCTCTTGCACCCGGCCTTTCTCACTTCCCGGCCTCTCACCCCTGGTCACTCACCCCCGGTCTTTCTTACCCCCGTTTCTCATCACCCCCGGTGTCTCACCCCTGGTCTCTTTCACCCACAGTCTCTCTTCCCCATGGTGTGTCTCATCGCTCCCTGTCTCTTTAGCACCTGGCCTCTCACTTCCCGGCCTCTCACTTCCCGGCCTCTCACTTCCCGGCCTCTCACTTCTCGGCCTCTCACTTCCCGGCCTCTCGTGCTCCCGGTCTCTCTCTTGCCTCCGGTCTTTCTAGCCCCCCCGGTCTCTCTCGCAAACCCGTTTCACTCGCCTCCCTGGTCTCTCTCTCTTACCCCCCACTCTCTCTCACCTCCCGGTCTCTCTCGCACCAGGTCTCTTTCGTTGCCCCCGGTCTCTCTCACCCACCCCCCGTCTCTCTTGCCACGGTCTCTCACCCCCGGTCTCTCTCGTCACCCCATTTCTATCGCCCCCACGCACCTCTCGCCCCTGGTCTCTAGCCACCACCCCCCAACCCCCAGTATCTCTCACCTCCCCAGTGTCTCTCACCCCCGTTCCTCTCTAGCCCCCGACCTCTCATCCCCTTTCTCTCGCCCCCAGTTTCTCGCTCCCCTGGTCTCTCAGCACAGTCCCTCTCGCCCCTGGCCTATCTCTTTTGCCCCCAGTTTCTCTCGTTGCCGCCGGTCTCTCCCATTACCCCTGGTCTCTCTCGCCTTGATCTCTCTCGTCCCCCCAGTCTCTCACCCCAGGTCTCTCTCGTCACCCCCTTTCTCTCGCCCCTAGTCTCTGTCTCCCCCCCCAGTCCCTCTCGCTCCACCCTGGTCTGTCTCGCTCCTGGTCTCTCTCGCTCCCGGTCTCTCTTGCCCCCGGTCTCTCTCGCTCCCGCTCTCTCGCACCCAGTCTCTCTGGTCGCCCCCGGTCTCTCATCATCCCTGGCGTCTCGCCCCCCAGTCTCTCTTGCCCACATTTTCTCTCAACCCCTGTCTCTCTCGCACCCGTTCTCCCTCGCTTCTCCCGGTCCCTGTCGTCACTCCCGGCCACTCTCGTTGCCCCCGGTCTCTCTCATGGCCCCCGGTCTATCTCATCACACCCTCTCTCTCGCCCCCGATCTCTCTGGTCACCCCCGGTCTCTATCGCCCCCACCCCTCCACCACCACCAGCACCACACCCAACCCCCGGTCTCTCTCACCCACAATCTCCCTCGCCCTGGACTCTCTCCCAACCCTGGTCTCTCACATCACCCCATTCTCTTTCTCGTCGCTCCCCCATATCTCTTATCTCCTCTGGTCTCTTGTCATCCCTGGTCTCTTGTTCCCGGTCTCTCTTGACCTGGTCTTTCTCACCCCCAGTGACTCATGCCGTCCCCTGGTGTCTCTCGCCCCCATGCTCTCTCGCTCCCCCCCCCAGGTCTCAAGCCCCCAGTCTCTCCCATCACCCCCTTTCCCTCGCCCCCAGTCTCTCCAATCCGCCAGGTCTCTCATCGCCCCCGGTCTCTCTCGCCCCCGGGTCTCACTCTCGTCTCCCAGTCTCTCTCACACCAGGTCTCCCTCTCGTTGCCCCCAGCCTCTCTCATCCCCCGTCACCTCCCGGTCTCTTTCGCCATGGTCTCTCACCCCCAGTCTCTCTCGCACCCAGTCTCTGCACCCCCCGTTCTCCCGTCTGCGGTCTCTTTCATCACCCCCTTTCTCTCGCTCCCAGTCTCTCTCGCCCCCGATATCTTTCAGCCCCCCCGGTCTCTCGCCCCCCTCAGTCTCTCTCGCCCCCCCAGTCTCTCTCGCCCCCGATATCTATCGCCCCCCGCCGGTCTCTCGCCCCCCCTCCAGTCTATCTCGCCCCCGTTCTCGCTTGCTCCTGGTCTCTTGCCCCCGGTCTCTCTCGCCCCCGGTATGACTCGTTGCCGCCGGTCTCTTTTCACCCCTTTTCTCTCACCCCCAGTCTCTCTCGCCCCCGGCCTCGCGCCCCCGGTCTCTCGCTCCCAGTCTCTCTCGCCCCCGGCCTCGCGCCCCCGGTCTCTCGCCCCCGGTCTATCTCGCCCATGCTCTCCTGTTGTCCCCTGCTACCTCTCGTTAACCACGGTCTCTCTCGTCACTGCCGGTCTCTTGTCACCCCCTATCTCTCACCCCCAGTATCTCTCGCCCTCGGCCTCTTTCACCAACCAGTCTCTCTTGCCCCTGGTCTCTTGCCCCCCCCGTCTCTCTCGACCCCCCCCCGGGATCTCTCGACCCCGTTCTCTCTCATCCCTGATCTCACTCGTCACCCTGTTTCTCTTGCCTCTGCTCTCTCACGCACCCAGTCTCTCTCTCCCCTGGTCTCTCTCGCCCACAGTCTCTCTTGTCGCCCCTGGTCTCTCTCGTCGCCCCGGTCTCTCTTGTTGCCCCCATTGTCTCGTCACCCCTTTTGTCTTTCCCCCGGTCTCTCTTTGCCCTCAGTCTCTCTCTCGCCCCCAGTCCCTCTCTCTCTCGTCCCCCGTCTCTCTTGTCACCCCCCTCTCTTGCCCCCAGTCTCTCTCGCCCACATTTTCTCTCGACCCCTGTCTCTCTCGCACCCATTCTCCCTCGCTTCCCTCGGTCTCTGTCGTCACTCCCGGCCACTCTCGTTGCCCCCGGTCTCTCTCATGGCCCCCGGTCTATCTCATCACACCCTCTCTCTCGCCCCCGATCTCTCCGGTCACCCCCGGTCTCTATTGCCCCCACCCCCCCACCACCACCAGCCCCTCCTCACCCCCGGTCTCTCTCACCCCCAATCTCCCTCGCCCTGGACTCTCTCCCAACCCTGGTCTCTCACGACACCCCATTCTCTTTCTCGTCGCCCGCCCATCTCTCTTATCTCCTCTGGTCTCCTGTCATCCCTGGTCTCTTGTTCCCGGTCTCTCTTGACCTGGTCTTTCTCACCCCCAGTGACTCATGCCGTCCCCTGGTGTCTCTCGCCCCCATGCTCTCTCGCTCCCCCCCCCCCCCCCAGGTCTCAAGCCCCCAGTCTCTCCCATCATCCCCTTTCTCTCGCCCCCAGTCTCTTCAATCCCCCCGGTCTCTCATCGCCCCCGGTCTCTCTCGCCCCCGGGTCTCACTCTCGTCTCCCGGTCTCTCTCGCACCAGGTCTCTCTCTCGTTGCCCCCAGCCTCTCTCATCCCCCCTCACCTCCCGGTCTCTTTCGCCATGGTCTCTCACCCCCAGTCTCTCTCGCACCCAGTCTCTGCACCCCCCCCCCGTTCTCCCGTCTGCGGTATCTTTCATCACTCCCTTTCTCTCGTTCCCAGTCTCTCTCGCCCCCGATATCTTTCAGCCCCCCCCGGTCTCTCGCCCCCCTCAGTCTCTCTCGCCCCCCCACTCTCTCTCGCCCCCGATATCTATCGCCCCCCGCCGATCTCTCGCCCCCCCTCCAGTCTATCTCGCCCCCGTTCTCGCTTGACCCTGGTCTCTTGCGCCTGGTCTCTCTCGCCCCCGGTATGACTCGTTGCCGCCGGTCTCTTTTCACCCCTTTTCTCTCACCCCCAGTCTCTATCGCCCCCGGCCTCTCGCCCCCGGTCTCTCGCACCCAGTCTATCTCGCCCATGCTCTCCTGTTGTCCCCTGCTACCTCTTGTTCACCACGGTCTCTCTCGTCACTGCCGGTCTCTTGTCACCCCCTATCTCTCACCCCCAGTATCTCTCGCCCTTGGCCTCTTTCGCCAACCAGTCTCTCTTGCCCCTGGTCTCTTGCTCCCCCCCCCCGTCTCTCTCGACCCCCCCCCCCCAGTATCTCTCGACCCCGTTCTCTCTCATCCCTGATCTCACTCGTCACCGTCTTTCTCTTGCCTCTGCTCTCTCACGCACCCAGTCTCTCTCTCCCCCGGTCTCTCTCGCCCACATTCTCTCTTGTCGCCCCCGGTCTCTCTCGTCGCCCCAGTCTCTCTTGTTGCCCCCATTGTCTCGTCACCCCTGTTGTCTTTCCCCCGGTCTCTCTTCGCCCTCAGTCTCTCTCTCGCCCCCAGTCTCTCTCTCTCTCGTCCCCCGTCTCTCTTGTCACCCCCCTCTCTTGCCCCCAGTCTCTCTCGCACCCAGTCTCTCTCGCACCCCCGGTCTCTCTCGCACCCCCGGTCTCTCTCGCCCCCGGTCTCTCTCTCACCCCCGGTCTGTCTTGTCACCCCGGTCTCTCTCGTGAACCCCTCTCTCTCACCCCCACTCTCTCTCTCGCCCCTGGTCTGTCTTGCCCCCGGTCTCTCTTGCTGCCCCGGGACTCTCTCTCGTGCCCCCAGACTCTCTCTGGCACCCACGGTCTCTCTGGCCCCTGGTCTCTTTCGCCCCTGGTCTCTCTCACCCCCCGGTCTCTCTCGCCTCCTATCTCTTTAATCCTGGTCTCTCTCGCCCCCGGTCTCTCTCACCCCCGGTCTCTTTAGTCCCGGTCTCTCTCGCTTCCGGTCTCTTTAGTCCCGGTCTTTCTCGCCCCCGGTTTCTCTCACCCCCGGTCTCTCTCGCCTCTGGTCTCTTTCGTCCTGGTCTTTCTTGACCCTGGTCTCGGTCTCCCCCAGACTCTCTTGACCCCGGTCTCTCTCTTGCCCCCGTCTCTCTTGCCCCCGGTCTCTTTTGCCCCCGGTCTCTCTCGCACCCAGTCTCTCTCGTCAAGCCCTCTCTCTCACCCCCAGTCTCTCTCTCGCCCCCTGGTCTCTCTCTTCCCCGGTCTCTTTAGTCCTGCTCTCTCTCGACCCCGGCCTCTCTCTTGCCCCCATTCTCTCTCGCCCCCGGTCTCTCTCGCCCCCCAGTCTCTCTCGTCCCCCAGTCTCTCTCGCACCCCCGGTCTCTTTAGGCCCCGGACTCTCTCTCTCCCCGGACTCTCTCGACCCCTGTCTCTCTCTTGCCCCCTTCTCTCTCATCCCCGTTCTCTATCGCCCCCGGTCTCTCTCGCCCCCGGTCTCTCTCGCCTCCGGTCTTTTTGGTCCTGGTCTCTATCGCCCCTGGTCTCTCTCGCCCCCGGTCTCTCTTGCCCCCGTCTCTCTCGCCCCCGGTCTCTCTCGTGCCCGGTCTCTCTCGCCCCCAGTCTCTCTTGCCCCCGTCTCTCTCGCCCCCGGTCTCTCTCGTCCCCGGTTTCTCTCGCCCCCGGTCTCTCTCTCCCCCGGACTCTCTCGACCCCGGTCTCTCTCACACCCCCCCCAGTCTCTCTTGCCCCAGTCTCTCGCCCCTGTTCTCTCTTGCCACCCGGTCTCTCTCTCTCGCCCTCAATGTCTCTCACCCCCAATGTCTCGCCCCACGGCCTCTCACCCCTCTGGTCTCTCTCCCACCCGGTCTCTCTCTCTCCCCCCCAATGTCTCTCACCCCCAGTCTCTCGCCCCACAGCCTCTTGCCACTCTGGTCTCTCTCCCTCCCGGTCTTTCTCTCTTGCCCCCATGTCTCTCACCCCCAGTCTCTCGCCCCACAGCCTCTTGCCCCTCTGGTCTCTCTCCCCCCGGTCTCTCTCGTCGCCCCAGGTTCTCTCGTCGCCGGTCTCTCTCCCCCACTGGTCTCTCGTCGGCCCCAGTCTCTCGTCACCCCCGGGCTCTTTCGCCCGTGGTCTCTCTCGCCCCCGGTGTCTCATCACTCCTCGTCTCTCGCGCCCCAGTCTCTCTTGGCACCCCCGGGTCTTTCGTCACCCCTGGGCTCTCTCGCCTCTGGTCTCTCTCGTCCCTCGGTCTCTCTCGCCCCCGGTCTCTTGTCAACCCCCCCCTGTCTCGCTCACCCCTAGTCTCTCTCCCCCCACCTCGGCTCCTGTCTCTCATCATCCCCAGTCTCTTGCTCCGGGTCTCTCTCGCCTATGGTATCTCTCGTCGCCCCCGGTCCCCCTCGTTGACCCCGTCTCTCATCACCCCCGGTCTCTCTCGACGCCGTTCTCTCTCGATGCCTCCGATCTCTTGTCACCCCCTGTTTCTTTTCCACTGTTCTCCCTCGTTGCCCCCGGTCTGTCTCGCCCCAGTTCTCTCTCTTTGCCTATGGTCTCTTGTCGCTCCGGTCTCTCTCACACCCCCATCCCCCTACCCCGGTCCATCTCGCCCCGGTCTCTCTCACTCCTGGTCTCTCTTGCCCCCGGTCTCTCTTTTTGCCCCCGGTCTCTTGTCTCCCCCGATGTCTTGCCCCCTGTCTCCCTTCTCCCTTGATCTCTCTCGTCCCCTGTCTCTCTTGTCACTCTCTCTCTCGCCCCCGCTCTCGGTCACCCTCAGTCTCTCTCGCCGTCGGTCTCTCTCATCCTTGGTCTCTGTCACCTCTCACCCCCTGGTGTCTCATCGCCCTCAGTCTCTCATCGACCCGGTCTCTCGTTACACACAGTCTCTCAACCCGGTCTTTCTCGCCCCCGGATCTCTCTCTTGCCCCTCTGTCTCTCTCTCGCACCTCCCCTCGTCTCTCTCTCTCGCCCCCAGTCTGTCTTGTCGTCCCGGTCTCTCTTGTCAACCCCTCTCTCTCGCCCCCAGTCTCTCGCATCACCCCCGGTCTCTCTAATCTCCCCCGGTCCCTCTCTTGCTTCCCCTCCCCTTCTCTCCCTCTCTCTCGCCCACCCCATCTCTCTCTCTCTCACCCCCCCCCGTCTCTCTCTCTCGCCCCCGGTCTTTCTTGTCAACCCCTCTCTCTCACCACCAGTCTCTCGCATCACCCCCTGTCTCTCTTATCTCCCCCAGTCTCTCTCTCGCACCCCCCCCCCACCGCCGGTCTCTCTCTTGCCACTGGTCTCTATCGCCCCCCGGTCTCTCTCTCTCGCCACGGTCTCTCCCTTATCCCCTGTCTGTCTTGTTGCCCTGGTCTCTCTTGTGGACCCTCTCTCTCGCCCCCGCTCTCTCTCACCCGCGGTCTCTCTCTCGCCCCCCGGTCTGTCTCGTCTCCGGTCTGTCTTGCCCCAGGTCTTTCTTTGCCCTGTCTCTGTCTCTCGCCCCCGGTCTCTCTCGTCAACCCCGGTTTCTCTTATCTCCCCGGGTCTCTCTCGCCCCTGATCTTGATCATCCCCGGTTTCTCTCTTGCTTCCCCAGTCTCTCTCTCTCGCCTCACCGGTCTCTCTCTCCCGCACCCGGTCTGTCTCGTCACCCCAGTCTCTCTTGTGAACCCCTCTCTCTCACCCGCGGTCCCCTTTGCCCCCGGTTTCTCTCTCACCCTCAGTCTCTCTCTCGCCCCCGGTCTCAATCGCCCCCGGTCTATCTCGCACTCCCTGTTCTCTCTCTCACGCCCTTGGTCTCTCTCTTACCCTCCTGGTCTCTCTCTCACCCCCGGTTTCTCTCTGGCCCCCGGTCTCTCTTCACCCCCAGTCTCTCTCATCAACCCCTCTCTCTCGACCCAGTCTCTCTCGTCATCCCTGGTCTCTCTTATCTCCCCCGGTCTCTCTCTCGCCCCTGGTCTCTCTCACTCCCTGTCTCTCTTCGCCCCCAGTCTCTCTCATCAAACCCTCTCTCTCGACCCAGTCTCTCTCTTCATCCCTGGTCTCTCTTATCTCCCCCGGTCTCTCTCGCCCCTGGTCTCTCTCGCTCCCTGTCTCTCATCACCACCGGTCTCTCACCCCCATCTCTCCTCGCTCCTGGTTTGTCATTGCACCCGGGCTCTGGTCACACCTGATCTCTCTCGCCCCGGTTCCTCTTGACCCCTGTCTCTCTCTCGCCACGAGTCTCTATCGCCCCCAGTCTCTCTCGCTCGCCACGGTCTCTGTCTTGCCCCCGGTCTGTCTCGTTGCCCCAGTCTCTCTCGTGAACCCCTCTCTCTCGCCCTTGGTCTCTTCCCCCACCCCACGCCCCCCGGTCGCTCTCTCACCCCCGGTCTCTATCACCCCTGGTCTTTATCACCCTGGTCTCTCTCTCTTGCCACAGTCTCTCTCTCGCCCCCGGTTTCTCTCATCGCCCCGGTCTCTCTTGTGAACCCCTCTCTTGCCCCAGTCACTCTTACCCCCGGACTCTCTCCCTCGTGCCCCCGGTTTCTCTCTCATCCCACCCCACCGGTCTCAGTCTTGCTCCCAGTCTCGCTCGCCCCCGATCTCTCTTGCTGCCCTTGTCTTTTTTGTTGCCCCCGGTCTCTCGTTGCCCCCAGTCTCTCTTCAACCCCAGTCCCTCTCGTACCCAGTCTGTCTTGTCACCCCCTCTCTCTCGCCCCCAGTCTCCCTCTCACCATGGTCTCACTCTCACTCTCGCTCCCGGTCTATCTTGTCGCCAACAGTCTCTCTTGTCAACCCTTCTCTCATCCCACCCTGGTCTATCTCTTGTCCCAGTCTCTCAGGCACCCAGATCTCGTCAACCCTGGTCTCTCGCCCCCGGTCTCTCTCATCACTCCTGGCCTCTCTCATCGCCCCCAGTCTGTCTCGTCATCCCCAGTCACTCTCACCCGCAGTCTCTCTCATCCACCCCACCCCGGTCTCTCATTGCCCCCGTCTCTCTCTCGCCCCCCCAGTCTCTCTCGCTGCCCCAGGACTCTCTCTTGTGCCCCCGGTCTCTCTCTCTCTCGCATCCTCCCCGCCCCGCCCCGCCCACCCCCCCCGGGCTCTCTCTCAACCCGGGTCTCTTTCACCCCCTGGTCTCTTTCACCCCCTGATCTCTTTCACCCCCTGGTCTCTCTCGCCCCTGGTCTCTCTCGCCCCGGTCTCCCTCTCGCCACGGTCTCTCTCTCACTCCCGGTCTGTCTTATCACCAACAGTCTCTCTTGTCAACCCCTCTCTCTCGCCCCCGGTCTCTCATCTCACCCTGTCTCTCAAGGCTCCGGTCTCTCACGCCCCCAGTCTCTTTTCACCCCCGGTGTCTTGGCCCCGGTCTCTCACGCCCCCGGTCTCTCTTCCCCCCCGGTCTCTTTTCACCCCCGGTCTCTCGTCTCACCCTGTCTCTCACGACCCCGGTCTCTCTTCGCCCCCGGTCTCTTTTCACCCCCGGTCTCTCGTCTCACCCTGTCTCTCACGCCCTCGGTCTCTCTTCGCCCCCAGTCTCTTTTCACCCCCGGTGTCTTGGCCCCGGTCTCTCACGCCCCCGGTCTCTCTCTTGCCCCATTCTCTCTCGCCCCCGATCTCTCTTGTTGCCCCCTGTGTCTCGTCACCCCCAATGTCTCGCCCCCGGACTCTCTCACTCCCAGTCTCTCTTGCCCCCCGTTCTGTCTTGTCGCCCTCGGTCTCTCTCGCCCCCGGTCTCTCTCTCACCCGTGGTCTCTCATTGCCCCCGGTTTCTCTCTCGCCCCTGGTCTCTCTCGTACCCCCCCCCCAACCCCGTTCTCTCTCGTCGTGCCCAGTTTCTCGTTGCCCCAGGTCTCTCTCGTCCCCGGTCTCTCTCGCTTCTGGTCTGTCTCATCGGCTCCTGTCTCGCTCGCCCCCGGTCTCTCTTGTCACCTCCAGTCTCTCGTCACCCCCTCCGTCTTGCCCCCGGTTGCTCTCACCCCACTATACTCTCATGTTCCTGGTTTCTCTCGTCACCCCCGGTCTCTCTCGCCCCCGGTCTCACACGTCCCCGGTTTCTCTCGTCGCCCCCAGTCTCTCTCTCATCCCCCTCTGTCTCGCCCCTCCCCAGTCGGCCCCCTCTCTCTGTCGCACCCCCTCCCTCTCTTGTCCCCCTCTCTCTTGGCCCCTTTTTTTCTCGCAACCCCCCTTGCCCCCCTCTCTCTCTCACCGCCTCTCTCTCTCTAGTCACCCCCTGTCTCTCGCCCCCGGTCTCTTTTGCCCCCCCCCGGTCTCTCACGGCCCTGGTTTCTCTCGTTGCCCCAGTCTCTCTCTTGTCCCTGGTCTCTTTCATCGCCCCCAGTGTCTAGTCGCCCCCCTCTCTCTCTCACACCTCTGTCTCTCTCGCCCCCCTCTCTCTCGCCCCTCTCTCTCGACCCCCCCTCGCGAACCCCTGTCTCTCTTGCCTCCTCTCCCTCGCCCCCCCTTCTCTCGGCCTCCCCTCTCTCACCCCCCCTCTCTCTCGCACCCCCCGTTTCTCCCACGCCTTTTGTCTGTCCCCCTCTCTCTCTCGCCTGCCTCTTCTCTCTCTCTTGCCCCTCTCTCTCACCCCCCCTGTGTCTCGTCCCCCCACCCTGTCTCTCCTTGCTCTTTCACACTCTCTCGAATCACTGTCGCCTTATCTCCCTTTCTCTCCTCCCTCTCTCTCTCCCCTACTCGCCCCTGTCTCTCTCTCTTTCTCTTGCTGCCATCTCCCTCCCTCGCTTGACCCCTCTGTTTGCCCCTCTCTCATTCCCTCTCTCAACTCCATCCCTGTCTCCCTCTCTCTCTCTCTCTCTCTCTCTCTCTCTCTCTCTCTCTCTCTCTCAGGGAGGGAGAGAGGGAAGAGTGGAGGCAGATGGAGAAACTGGGATTGGGTGTGTGTGTGATAGAGACCGGGGAATGAGTGAGAGTGAAAAGGAGAGGTGTTGAGAAGGAAAGAGTATGCAGAGATAGAGAGGGAGAGCAATGAGGAGAAAGGGTAGGGGAGAGGATATGGGGAGTCCAGGTTGGAGTGTGGGGACAGAGGGAGTTAAACCCAGCTCCTGAGCTCAGGGCCCGCTGTCCTCCCCTTCCCTGAGGACCAGGACTTGGGGCTGAGTCTGTCTCTCTCCAGCTCAGCTTCTCCAACACAAAGACACACAATAACATCGGTCACTCTGCTGCTCGGCACGCTTTAATCAACATTTTTATTGGTTACAAATGGAAGTGATGGATACAGTCAGTGGGATGGTGCCTTTTCTCACTGGCCTCTGAGTTGTGAGAAACATTGAAATGTTTCCCTGTAACCCCCCTGTGGGATAAGGATGGACAAACCAGCGCTACCCTCAGTCTGTTACCATAGCGACAGGCTGCTCCATCGCTGAAACACTGAACTGAAATGAGAAAATCCCGGATGGATTGATTAATGAGGGAATTTGATTGATGGATGTATTCGGGTGAAGGGATATTTCAGCACATTCTTCGCCTGCTGCCTGAACTTAGTCTGGGTCACGGCATAAATCCCGGTGTTTGTGCAGCAACTGAGGAGCTGCAGCATGAAGCCCAATTCCAGGACAAAGGGATCGAGATACACAGACCCATACCCAAGCCAATACATCCGTCTCCACATCGAAAACAGCATTAACATTGACCATAACAGGATGAAATTGGCCGAGATCACAAACAGTAAAATGATGGATTTTTTTCGGTTTCTCATTTCTGTGTCAGACTGAGCGTCCCCATTGGTGTGAGCGCGGAGTCTCCTGCGGGCTTTGCTGGTCACTAAGATGTGTCTGACGGTGAGAACATTGAGCAGCAGAATCAGGAGAAATGGGACACACGGGGTTAGAATGTGGTGGAGGAGCTCGATTGTCCCCCAGACAATGGAGGCTTGATGAGCGAATGTTACAACACAAAACCAGGGCTCGTTCACCAGGCAATACTGAGCCGTGAGCATAAAATACCAGAAAATGTTCTTTAAACAGCTCAGCACAGTCACTGCTCCCAGAACCACAGCCGCCGTTTTCTCACTGCAATATTTACTTTTCAGCTTCTGGCAACAAATGGCCACAAATCGATCAAAGGTGAAAGTGACGGTGAACCAGACAGAGCAGTCAGTGGCTGCATAAAGTAGGACCCCGTGGATATTACACACTGGGACGGAGTCCAGGAAATAAAATTGTTCCCGATAAACAATGGGAATGTGTCTCAGGATCAGGTCGAGGATAATAACCAGGAGATCCGCCGCTGCCATGGCCCCCAGGTAACGTCCGACACATGGAGACAATCCACAATCTTTATAAAGCAGGACGTAGATGGTCACTACGTTAACTGTGAGGAAGGAAAACAAACCCATTATCCATCAGCCTGGAGGCAAAGGGACCCGTTTGATCGGGGACCCAGTGAGATTTTCAAATGTGTCCCTGTATTCAGGGATTTATTAAAATAATTGGAGTTGGAATAACAAATGGGAAGGTTGGAATTACTGACAAAAATGTGACATAAACCACAAGAAACCCTCCCTCCCCAAACACACAGAGACACATCCATAAGGACAGATGGTTTCTAGAACATTCCCACACACTCGATCACTCGAGAGCAGACACAGGTCACTCCTTCCCAGTTCCTAATACGGAGGGTGGGAACGTTACTGTCCTGAAGGATTCTCTCCCAGTTTCCTGAAGACAAACGGAGTTTGGGAATTCCTGTATTTTGGTCTAAATTGTGGTCGATCCTGTGTCGTGGAGAAATGTAAACGCAGGGAAAACATGTTCACCCCTTTAACTGCCTGAGGGGCCTTCGGAACAGTGTCTCCTTCTCCCTGGAACGGGATCTCTTCCCTCGGGATCTTATTATTTGTTTGTGAACGGCCGGACGTCAGTGAATTGAATTGTCAGTTATAGAATGTCGGGCTCAGAACGTTCCGGGGAATGTCAGTTATAGAATGTCGGGGACAGAACGTTCCGGGGAATGTGTGTTATAGAATGTTGGGGACAGAACGTTCCGGGGAATGTCAGTTATAGAATGTCGGGGACAGAACGTTCCGGGGAATGTCTGTTATAGAATGTCGGGGACAGAACGTTCTGGGGAATGTCAGTTATAGAATGTCGGGGACAGAACTTTCCAGGGAACCCCTTGACCTGTCCATCACCTTTCCCCCCTACCCACCCCACCAACATGATGTACTGTGCCTGGACACACTGTAACATTAATGGGGTGTGAGACGGAGGGTCCAATCACAGGAATGGGAACTAAAGGCATTGCCAGATCAGCTGAAATGGTGAGATATACCACATTCTCAATCCACCTCACAGAACCAGCCCAGACACCATACACCCAGAGGAGATATCTGTTCACCGTGGAACACTGTACAGACCAGGCCAGTGTACTGCTCAGTACAACCCAGCAATCTGTTCAGATTCATCCATTACACTGGTCAATACAATCCAGCAATCTGGCCAGAGTGGAACACTGCACCGGTCAGATCAGAACATTGATCTATAAACCCAGACCATACATATTTGTCCAGCACTGGGAGCTGTGCAGACAACAGCAGGGCACTAATAGAACATAGAATATAGAACAATACAGCACAGAACAGGCCCTTCGGCCCACGATGTTGTGCCGAAATTCTAACCTAGATTAACCACCCATCCATTTACCTATCCAAATGCCGCTTAAAGGTCGCCAATGATTCTGACTCTACCACTCCCACGGGCAGCGCATTCCATGCCCCCACCACTCTCTGGGTAAAGAACCCACCCCTGACATCTCCCCTATACCTTCCACCCTTCACCTTAAATTTATGTCCCCTTGTAACACTCTGTTGTACCCGGGGAAAATGTTTCTGACTGTCTACTCTATCTATTCCTCTGATCATCTTATAAACCTTCATCATGTCACCCCTCATCCTTCGCCGTTCCAACGAGAAAAGGCCGAGAACTCTCAACCTATCCTCGTACGACCTACTCTCCATTCCAGGCAACATCCTGGTAAATATTCTCTGCACACTCTCCAAAGCTTCCACATCTTTCCTAAAGTGAGGCGACCAGAACTGCACACAGTACTCCAACTGTGGCCTAACCAAAGTCCTGTACAGCTGCAACATCACTTCATGACTCTTGAATTCAATCCCTCTGCTAATGAACGATAATACTCCATAGGCCTTCTTACAAACTCTATCCACCTGAGTGGCAACCTTCAAAGATCTTAGGCGGCACGGGTGGCACAGTGGTTAGCACTGCTGCCTCACAGCGCCAGAGACCTGGGTTCAATTCCCGCCTCAGGTGACTGACTGTGTGGAGTTTGCACGTTCTCCCCGTGTCTGCGTGGGTTTCCTCCGGGTGCTCCGGTTTCCTCCCACAGTCCAAAGATGTGTAGGTCAGGTGAATTGGTCATGCTAAATTGCCCGTAGTGTTAGGTAAGGGGTACATGTAGGGGTATGGGTGGATTGTGGTTGGTTGGTGTGGACTGGTTGGGCCAAAGGGCCTGTTTCCACACTATAATGTAATCTGTAATCTAATCTATGTACATAGACCCCAAGATCCCTCTGTTCCTCCACCCGACTAAGAACCCTACCATTAACCCTGTATTCTGCATTCTTATTTGTTCTTCCAAAATGGACAACCTCACACTTGGCAGGGTTGAACTCCATCTGCCACTGCTCAGCCCAGCTCTGCATCATATCTAAGTCCCTCTGCAGCCGACAACAGCCCTCCTCACTGTCCACAACTCCACCTATCTTCGTATCATCTGCAAATTTATTGACCCACCCTTCGACTCCCTCATCTAAGTCATTAATAAAAATTACAAACAGAAGAGGACCCAGAACTGATTCCTGCGGAACTCCACTTGTAACTGGGCTCCAGGCTGAATATTTACCATCTACCACCACTCTCTGCCTTCGACCGGTTAGCCAGTTTTCTATCCAATTGGCCAAATTTCCCTCTATCCCATGCCTCCTGACTTTCCGCATAAGCCTACCATGGGGAACCTTATCAAATGCCTTACTAAAATCCATGTACACTACATCCACTGCTCTACCCTCATCCACATGCTTGGTCACCTCCTCGAAGAATTCAATAAAACTTGTAAGGCAAGACCTAACCTTCACAAATCCGTGCTGGCTGTCCCTAATCAAGCAGTGTCTTTCCAGATACTCGTAAATCCTATCCCTCAGTACCCTTTCCATTACTTTGCCTAGCACAGAAGTAAGACTAACTGGCCTGTAATTCCCGGGGTTATCCCTATTCCCTTTTTTGAACAGGGGCACAACATTCGCTACTCTCCAGTCCCCTGGTACCACCCCCGTTGCCAGTGAAGACGAGAAGATCATTGCCAACGGTACTGCAATTTCCTCTCTTGCTTCCCACATAATCCTAGGATATATCCCGTCAGGCCTGGGGGACTTGTCTATCCTCAAGTTGTTCAAAATGTCCAACACATCTTCCTTCCTAACAGGTATCTCTTCTAGCTTAACAGTCCGTTTCACACTCTCCTCTTCAATTCATGTGTAATTTTATGTGTAAATTTAAACAAATATCCATCCAGCATGGGGAGCTTCACAAACCACATCATTGCATTATCTATAAACCACAACCAGATAGTCTTACCAGCACAGCGACCAGTGCAGTGATCACCCGTGAATTAATCTGTAAACCAGGAGCAGTTACACTCCCCACATGTAGGACGGTGTACCCCACCCCAGTGCATTGATCTGTAACCCAGGAGCAGTTACCCTCCCAGCATGTAGGACTGTGTACACCACCCCAGTGCATTGATCTGTAAGCCAGGAGCAGTTACCCTCCCAGCATGTAGGACTGTGTACCCCACCACAGTACATTGATCTGTAAACCAGGGGCAGTTACCCTCCCCGCTGTGTACCCCACCCAATGCATTGATCTGTAAACTTGGATAAGTTACCCTCCCAGCATGTAGGACTGTGCACCCTACCCCAGGGCATTGCTCAGTAACACTGTGTTAGATCACTGCCCAGCGTGGGGAAACTAGCAGCCCATGCTGGAAGTGACTGGATGTGCAGCTCACACCCATTTACAGCTCCATATCTCCATTGTTGCCCTGACAAGGGGCTGCTGTGGGTGTGAACATCACTGCCAGAGAGAGATGGCTGGGGAATCAGTTTAATATCATCACATGGGAGGGGTTTGGGGTACAGACAGAGAGGGGCAGACTGAGAGACAGTGTCATGGAAGAATGTGTTCCCAGGTTTCAGAATGCTGAAATTTAGACATTTTGATAACATCCTGTAACATGAGCCTGTCTTCCCAGGAAAGATGGGAAAAAGGGATATTGGTGTGAAGTCAGATGATCATTTGTTGTGCATCTTTGTAACTGCAAATAGTTTCAACAGAATCGACGCCTCATTTGGGCAGATTCTAACAATAATTTATCTTTGTTTGATTTTCCTTGAGTGTGACAGAGGGATCGTCCACACGAGGCTGAGCTCGTTTCCTGGTGATATCGTATCGAACTCACCTCATTAACTACCCAGCCCACCCCATGGTGTCCCTCTCATTCAATACCAGCCCGATTCTTCCACCCATCATGACTGGAGGTACTCACTATTGACCGGGTGCCCCTGGATATTCCGTGATCCCTGGCACTGGGGCCATCTTTAAAAGGCCAAGGGGCACACGGTTGAGCTTTCTCAGTTTGGAGCTGCCCTGCCTAGTTTACCCCGAGCATGGCAGATAAGGGGCAATTACACCACGGTTTGTCGACAGGGGAACAGAGGTTGGTGGATGGGCTAGTACAGAGGGGACCATTTACTTCCCAGAGGGGGCGACACCACCAGACCCACCGAGCATGGTCTGAGCTCCCCACCCAGCTCAGTGCAGTATCTGGGGTCTGAAGAAATGTCCAGCAATACAGGACAAGCATCAATAACCTTCCCTGCTCTGTCAGGATAAGGGTCACTGTATTCTCTCTCCTCCCTCACACTCACTGTATATCTGTTAAAGCACCGACCCCCGAACAAGGCTCATGGTCAACCACTCTCACTACTACATGCAGCATCTTCTCTCTCTGTCTCTCTCTCTCTCCCCCTCTCACCCCCCTCCCTCCACTTCACCCCCACACTAATAACACTGCATGGATACAACACTGTGGACTGACTCATTCCGGACACCTCACCATGACCCCCTCCCCGCCTACACTAACACTAACAGCAGGACCACCCACTCCCACCCTCACTCTCTCTCTCCCTTTCTCCCATTCCAAGAGAAACAGCCTGGAATAGGACAGAAATGGCCAAGCCGGGTGGTGGAGTGCCCGATATCCGTTCCCTCACCCCCTTCCCCCCGCCTTGTGGGGAGGATCCTGGTACGAGCTGGAGGGGACGGGGACGTCTCGTGTGGAGATTCTGATACACCTGCATCCCACCGACCGAGTCAGGAGCAATGTTCAGTGAAGGGCAATTCTCACTTTAAACCCACTGGCAGCTCCGTTTCCCCCCGGTACAACTTAGAAGCCGTGGCCCTGATGCCATCTCCCTTTTGTGTCGAGCTGGTACAGATGGAATCCCCATGGTCTCGGTGGGCAGGAGGGTGGGCTCACAACACATCGTCACCACCACCTCCCAGGAAGGGAGCACAGAGACTCCCTCCTACACCTCCCCCTGTAAACAGCTCAGATACTGAAACTAATCTGTGATAGTTACTGCTCTCCCCACTTGACCTGATATCTTCAATAATCTGTGCTCATATACACCCAGCGCCCTCTGCTCATGCTCCCCCTTCATAATGGCACAGCCTGTTTTAAAATGTCTTTCATTGTCTTTCCGACCAAAGTGTATCACCTCACACTGCTCTGCACTGATCCCCATCTGCCTTACACCTGAACACTACACCAACGTGTGATTGTCCTGTTAGAGTTCCACACTCTCCTCCATAGACTTCAGAGTTCTTCCAGGTTCGGTGCCACCTACAAACATTGAGATTGTTGTAGTGTCACAGTCCCCATGAAACAACTGAAATCCTGCCCCACATTCACGAGTGTGAGCAAGTGAAATACTGATATATTCCCACGGACGGAGTTGAATAATGACATACTGTCAATGGAGCAACAAAAATCCTGACACATACGAGACAGAGTAGATGAAATATTGACAAACCACAGAGCAAGAGAAATCGGATAGGATCTACTTATCGATATTCATCAGGGTATAATGTGATGAAGTTGAAAGTGTGTATTGTACCTTTAAGAGAGGGTGAATGCTGTTCTGAACTGAGAGCTTACAATCACCTGAGATATGAGAAGATGGCAGACCCAGAAACAGTATATTGCTGTAGAGCTGGAGTCGGGTAATAAGCAGTTATGAGAAAGGGGGTCCCAGAGTTGTGAATAGTTGATATAAAATGTTCATTTTCAGAGTCAAAAAATAAATTGATGTTTTTATTTAAACAGTGGAATTTGGCAGATCTGTCCCTCTTACATTAATAGTTTACCAGGCGACTTGAGCATTTCTTTATGTTTCATTTAAGTTACCAGATGAGCTTCACGCCGTGCCCTAACCATTCCTGTGTGTGTATCTGTGTGTCTCTGTGTGGGGCAGGTCTGGCAGTCTCTGTGGTGATTAAAGTGATGCAATGCCACCCTCTGCTGGCCTCCATACTCCACTGCACAGGCATTGGCAGAGGGTGAAAACCATTCAGTCAGAGAGGGGGAGAGAGAGGGCAGTGGTTTACAGCACCATCCAAACTGATGTCTCATCCATGGACTGATCTAAATGTCCTTTAAACGTTGTAACTGTCTCCGCTTTCACCACTTCCTCTGGAAGTGCATTCCACACACAAGCCAGATTAAAATATTTACTTCTCATGACTTTTGTAAAACTTTTTCCTCGCAGTTAAAATATCCCTCAGTTTTGCATCCACAATTCTAGGGAAAAGACATCAGCCCTTTCGCTTATCTGTACCCCTCATTATTTTATAAACCTCTGCAAAGTTACCCCTTAATCTCATAATCTCCAGGGAAAAAAAGTCCCAGCCTATCCAGCCTCTCCTTATAGCTCAATCCCTCCATTCCCGGCAATATCCAGGTTAATCTCTTCTGAACCCTTTCCAGCTTAATAATATCAAGGTCAGTAATATCTGGGTGAATAGTCAAGGTATTTTCTAAGGGTACGGGGAGTCCAAAACTAGAGGACATCGGCTTAAGGTGAGAGGGGAAACATTTATAAGTGACCTCAGGGGCAGCTGTTTCACCCAGAGGGTGGTGTGCCTATGGAATAAGCGGGAGGTTGACCAGACTGGGCACAGTATTCCAGAAGGGGTCTCACCAATATCCTGCACAACCACTACATGACGTCCCAATTCCGATACTCAAAGTTCTGACTATTGCAGACAAATGTGTTAAACACCTTCTTAACCGCACTATCTATATGGAATGCAAATTTTAAAGGACTATACCTGACGGCCTAGGTCTCTGTTCTACAACACTGCCAAAGACCCTACTTTTAATTGTATAGGTCCTGCTGTTGTTTGATTTACCAAATCCAATACCTCGCATTAATCCAAACTAAACTCCATCCGCCACCCCTCAGCCCAGTTTGTGATATTACTGTCACCTCACCCTCCACCTTCAATTTTAAAATGCCCATCCCTCTCCAGGAAGCCTGCACACTCCGGCCTTGATTTTCACAAAGACCCTGAGCTTGGTTTGCCTTGTGTGGTTAGGGGGAGGAGGGACAGATTGCAGACACAGTCAGTGGGGAGGAGAGGCTGGACAGTAATCAGTGGCTTGTTTACATTTCATGGTTTTAGGAAGAGGGCAGTTGCACGTTAGAGGTGGGTAATAGTGATCGGTGTTTTGGGACGAGAAATTAAGCTCTTCCTTCGACTCTAGTGTTCAGTAATAAATATCCATTTGAGTCCCTTCATTGTGCAGAGTGTGTCTGCAGGATTTCTTTCTCAAATCTTGCAGACTACAAACAATAGCGATTAAAGATGCTCATAGTTAATTTCGATAGCAGTTGGGATCAAATCGCTTTAAACATGATCTTAGATAGATAGCGATTTCCCTCGGTATCTGAAAGTAGAGTGTTCCTACAAAGCCTTTCATAAACTGATACAGCATAAAACGAAGAAGCATTAATTTATGCGTGAAAAATTTACCTTCCTTGTTAAAAGTGAAAATCCGCTTCGGATTTGTTTTGGTTAGTGAAAACAGGACCTAATGGAGGATTTTCGGAAATGAAAGTGGCAAAAAGCGAATTTTTGAAAAGCGGGGGATACATGTACCGACATGGGCGTGATATTCAGGAAGATGGGAAAAGTTAAAAGAAATGAGGTGATTCTCACATTTTATTTCCACCCCAGCTGATCATCATTCCCTTTGTTTGCGCTTTTCTTCTATCTCTCTCTTTCTCTATCGATTCAACTCACTCCTCCTGCCCTTCAAAGCAGACTTCCCTGTTACCAGCATTATTCCCACTATTTTCCACCTACTTTCAGTTCAGAAAAACTCCCCAGCACTTTCTGATCTTTTCTTTGCACTTTTTATACAATTTCATATCTCCAGGATCTATCTTTATTTGGTTTAACCTTCAATTTTGTTATCCCATGGGAAGTCGGCATCTCTGCCAACGGCAGCATTTGCTAATCTTCACTAATTGCCCTGACTCTAACGCCATTCCACAAGCCAATATAAAGTCAAGCTCAATGATATGGGTCTGAAATCACACATAACCCAGACCGGGTAGTAGTATTGGAATTCTTTACCGAAGATCATCAGTGAAACAGGAAGGTTTTCAGACAAAATGTGGGTTTTATGGTTGTTTTTCGTGAAATTCACTTTTATTCCAATTCTTATCATTTTTATTTAAGTTCTACCATCAGCTTTAGTAGGACTTGAAACAAATCGCTTGAAACCATGTCTTTCGTTTAATAAGCTTTCCTCCTGAATTACATCCAGCGACATTCCTACTCTGATACATTGTCCTAATCATGAAGTAATGTCCGGGACAAGAACAATTTTGTGATTGAAATACATGTAACTGGAAAATTGGCCAGAAGAGAGTTTGAAATATAAGGTCTGAATTTTACCAACGTGCAGACAATGGTTTGTTCAGCCACAGCACTGACGCAGAGATGGAGACTGGGAATATTGTGAGCTGGTAGTGGACACCGTTGGTGACATAGAGAACAAGAGATATAAATCAGTTCAGGGCAAAAAGCGGTATCGAGGTTGTGCACAGTTTTGTTCTTAGATGTTTGTAAGGGAGTGGTCTGCAAGTCAGATGAATGGAGACTGCAATTGAAATTGAAGATAAAAGATTCTTTCATTGGCAACTACAGATAACAGAAATTGCAATGAATTCAAAATTGTTTATGGGATTAATGAATGGACAGAAGTAGAGAACACCAACAATAGCGAGAATAGGTTATGATTTGGAGATGCCGGTGTTGGATCGGGGTGTACAAATTTAAAAATCACACAACAGCAGGTTATAACCCAACAGATTTAATTGGAAGCACACTCGCTGTCGGAGAGTCACTCCTCCACCATAGGTTAGTAACACACACCCTCCACCCCGCCCAAAATAATAATCAGCACCACAAATATCCGATATGGTAGAAATTTCCAACAGAGGAAAATGTTGAAAAGACCCAAGGAAAGTTACCTCTCCATTTGTGTAATTATCCAGTCCATTGTTCTCAGATTCATATCTGTCTTTTCCACGTCTGTGCAGCTGCTGATCTCTGTTACTGTTGGAGCTGATACATCTGCTCCTAGGCTGGGATAGTGCACTGAGTGAAGTCCCTCACCAATAGGAGAGGGAAACCCTCCAGTGACACAATTACAATGCATGGAGACTGACATCAATCACAGTCACTGAGGAAACAGTTCTAGCTTTCAATACAGCACATTCAGTTCACAATATAACTGGACTGGACTTGATGCTGACATTGCTGGCTATTGGTCACATCTCCCATCACCAATTCCTCTAGTGAAGTCAGTTGTGAGGGAGAATGATGGATGTTTTCTTATTACAGGCTCGATGACTCTGCCCTGTTGTACGTTTGCAATGCTGTCACCATCTTATCCCGAATCTCCGCCCCTCCACAAAAAAAAAGAAACACAATCAGGATGTTGTTACTGTGCTGATCTCTCCTCCACGGGAACAAACGCCACTGGGCACAATTGCCTTGAACATAGACAGGAAGTGTGGACTTCTCTGAATGGTCCTCTCACTGCTCTAATAAAGAAACGTTGGACCTTCTATATAGAATATGTATCAGTAATTAATTTATGCAAATTGACCAACATCTTAACGCAGTTTTATTTGCTGTAAAACAGTAATGTTTGCATTTTTGTCCCCTCAGTCCAAAACCAAAAGTGAACTTATTCATTATGACTTGTGAATTAATGAGTCAGTTTTAGCGAGTAGATAGGGCGGAATGGGGATAGTGGCTGTGGAGACTGCATGGGGAGTACAAGGACATTCCCCAGTCATCATCACTCTTAACGTCAGATAGAATTAAATATAGTTCACAACAAGGAACGAGGCAACGCTTGGGATATGTAATGCTGAATGACAATATGAACTGAACAGGATAATTTTAAATGTGATAAAGTGAACTATATTTTATATACACACCATTGAATAGGGTCACCGCACCTGAAGCATTAACTTTGATGTCTCTTCACAGATACAGCCAGACCTGTGAGCTTTCCCACCAACGTCTGTTTTTGTTTGAGATTGATCATATTGTTCATATCTGGCAGGATGCTTATAAATAAAAGCAGATGCTATTTACAAAATGTCCAGGGATATGGGGTCAATACAGGAAATAATAGTAGAAATATCGCTCATTCCAAACTGGAAGAGACAATGATTGTGTTTTCACCACCGTTGCTGTAATAATTCTATGTTATGCATTGAAAGCTTTTGGAGATTGGGGAGACAAGCTTGTTCAATGAAGGACACAGAGTGTTGCATCATCAATAATCTATCCCTATTATTTCATGAAGTTCAACTGCCTCTAAATTGTATTTTCAATCAGAATAGATTTCCTGAGATTTAGAAGATGTCTAGAATTTTTTTAATTTCTATCTTAAAGAAGAAACAGATTTCGGCTGTAATTCAAGTGTCACAGAAACAAGAAAGGACCACATTGTCCAAATATTACCAAGGTCAACATGTAGACCTGTCAAGCAATATGAAATATAGTGATAATGGAAACATGAAATACAAACTGAAAATGCGGGAGAAACGAAAAAGGTGAGGAAGTGTCTGCAGAAAGCAACATAATTAACATACGTCATATGATGTGACACTGTTCTGAAAAGTCCTATTAGAATCAAAGGTTAAGTTTTTGCATCTCTGCTCAGATGTTGCCAGATCTACTGAGTTTCGGTCCAGCTCTTTTGATTTCTTTCAAATTCTGAACTGTGACAAAGTGACTGATCTGAATGATAGCGTTAAAGCTGCTACCTCAGTTGAATCTCGAGTAATTTGTTATGGTCATTAAATAAGAAATTACAAAGTTCCTATGTTTGACAGGGCTCTAAATATCAATGACGTATTGCATTGTGAGAACTTGCGATGAAAATGTGGAAACAAAACAGAAATTGTTGTAAATGCTCAGCAGGTCTAGCAGCATCTGTGCAAAGAAATCAGAGTTAATGTTTCAGGTCCAGTTCCCCTTCCGCAGCACTGATAGTAACACGGAAAATGTTGGTTTATATGCAGAAGAGACTGGATAGATCTTAATGGAGACTGTTAGTAGCTAACAATAGGGTTTGAGTAATGGATCATCAGTGGAAGAGTATGTAGCAGTACAAGGGGTAGTGCAAGGGGAGTAAGAGTGTAAGAAAAGAGTAGGACGGAACAGGAAGAATGGCAGATGAAGTTTTAGTGTCAGGGAAAAGCTTGTTTTTGAGGAAGTGAGATTGGATGAAAAAAACATCACTGTCCAAGAAAATCGGGGTCTGGATTCCATTAAAAATGTAGAAAGGATTTCTTGTACTGTCTCTTCTATCACTTGATTCTTGTTCAAGTCGTATATGTGCTATATATTTCTATATCGCCACAAAGAGCAGACGACATGTTTCTTTCTCCCCTACGTGGTGTTTCAACATTTTTGATTTTTTTTACAGTATGTATTTGCTTCCAATTCAAGGTGGATATGAGAATATGATTTGATCTTCTGCAGTTTGCCCATAATATAGAATTTATTTGAATATTTATCCTCATCACACTCGCTGATTTAAAAAAAACAATGAATGAGTCCATGTCCATCCTGCAGAGGAAAAATTTCTTCAGCTCTGGCTATTGCAGGGAATGTTACAAAGAACAGTGCCACACAAAATGCTAATGTTCCAAACCCTTGTTTATCCTAAATTATTTACAATGTTTATAAATAAAACATGCAGAGGGGCAGAGTGTAAAAGATGAATTCAACTCTGTTTCGAAAATGCTATTTGTGGCTCACTTATAAATTGTGTTAACAACATCACTCATAAATTCACCAAAATAGGAAAAGCAAGAGACTGTAAATGTCAACTCATCCTCTGAATAACATCTGGAGAACAGGAAGGAAATCTTGGTTTGTTTGTGATGTTCAGAAATGACGATTGTGAGAATGTGGAAGGTGGGGAGCAGTGGAATGATGACCAATGTTATGGATGACACAAAGATGGGCTGGGTGGATCACAGTCAGGAGGAAAGTGTTAGGCTACAGAAGGATAGAAACAGATTATTCAGATAGCCAGATCAACGGCCTGATGAAATTTAACACCGATAATTTGGGAAGATGCAAGTCAGAAGTAACAAGACAAGTGAGTACTCAATAGTGAGTATGAAAGCGGAGGGCTAAGTTTGCTCCTTTTTTCTTTGCAGCAGGGAAAGTTGAGGAGGGAATATGGTACAGGTGTACAAGAGCAAATGGGGTATGGAGGCGATGAACAGACAGCAGCTGTGTTCCTTCGTCAAAGGATCAAACACAAAGAGACATACTTTTAAAGTGAATGTCAGGGTATTGAGAGAGGATTTGTGGAATGAGTGGATGGTATGAATCTGGAATGCTTTGTCTCGATGAGTGGTTGAGGCAAGTAACCTCACAAACGTTTAAAATGTCTTTGGATATGCACTTGTTGGCACAGACGTGATAGGCCTGTTTTTCATTGCATGATTCTTTGCAGTGGCAGCCATGAACATTCTGGTGTATCCTGAAACAATAAACATTGGCAGTTGCTGCTTTGTTCCTTTGACTGTACTCAGTAAGTGGCTATATTGCAAACCAGCATCATCTCATGCAACTTCAGCACTCACTCCATCAATGGCAGCCCAGCCATCTCTGGGACCATCCAGTGGAATTCATATGCTCAGTGGACGCATTGTCCAACAACAACACTGACACTATTCTAGTTGTTTGCAACAATTATTAAAGCTACAGCCATAATATGAAGACAGCTTTTCCTCCATTATAATACAGACCTCTAGCAATACGGCTGTCATTTATCTGAAGCATAATAAATTCTTTCCCAGGTATTCACTTTGACAAGCAGCAAGTTTTCCCGTGTTTTGCTGCTCGTTGTTTATCACGGAATTCCCCACTCCACCCTCTTTCCCCTTTATCATTTTCTTGTGCACTGAGTCTCTGCTCTCACACACCTCACTCCCTCACATCCCCCACACTCTCCATCCTTACTTGTTAATCTCTGAAAAACCTGCGCCTCATCTCTATAATTTATTCCAACTCCCAACTCACTATTTTGATTCCATATCTCGGCATAGTCATTAGACTGGCCGTGCCTGATGTCCTATTCACCTCTACCTTCTGCTCAGTTCCTGATCTTCTGCTTTGGTTCTCACTCTACTGGTTTATTCAAATCCATCTGACTTGCACTAGCAAACCTCCCCAGAAGGATGTTGGTGCTCGTCCAGTTAAGATACAATCTGTCTTTTTTGTACAGGTCCCTACCTGTCCTGGAAGAGATCCCAATGATACAACAATCTGGAACTCTCATCCCTGAACTGGATTTTTAACAACATGTTAAGCTCTACTGTTTTACTCATCCTTCCCTCTTTTCCACATGGCACGGGGAGTAATCCAGAGATTACAGAGGATTATTCTCTCTCTCTCTCTCTCTCTCACATACACACACACACATTCAAACACACGCAGAAAGAAACTATATTACTTTGCAGAAGAATACAAATAACATTAAAATAACTGGAGTGATAAGTGGAATGAAGTATTTAGTTAAAGGGAGGATGAGAGAAATTGCGCTTCTTCTGGATGTCAGTTTGCTTGCTGAGCTGAAGAGTTCATTTTCAGATGGTTCATCTCTGTACTAGGGAACATTATCAGTGAGCCTCTGGTGAAGTGCTGGTGTTATGTCCCACTTGCTATTTATGTGTTTAGGTTTCCTTAAGTCAGTGATGTAATTTCCAGTATTGGTGATTTTATGTCCAGTTCTTTTTGTCAGAGAGTGTTCGATGGGATCAACATCGATGTGTTTATTAATAGAGTTCAGGTGGGAATGCTATTTTTCTAGCAATTATCGTGCGTGTCTCTGTTTGGCTTGTCCTAGATGGATATTCAGACACAGTCTAAATCGTGTACTTCCTCATCTGTATGTAAGGATACTAGTGAGAGTGGGTCATGCCTTTTTTTCTGGCCAGTTGTTTTTCATGTATCCAGGTGGCTAGTTTCCTGACTGTTTTTTCCGATGTAGTGCTTGTAACAGTTCTTGCAAGGCTTATTCTTACTTGAGCATAACAAACAAATATGTGAACTAATTGCGGTGCTCAA
The DNA here is from genome assembly GCF_047496795.1 of Chiloscyllium punctatum. Classification (NCBI taxonomy): domain Eukaryota; kingdom Metazoa; phylum Chordata; class Chondrichthyes; order Orectolobiformes; family Hemiscylliidae; genus Chiloscyllium; species Chiloscyllium punctatum. The sequence goes on from NC_092742.1 coordinate 113,909,507, forward strand.
ACCTATGAAATAAGATGTAGAGCAAAACAGGAATACTCTGTTTCCGTTAGTTGGAATTGCAGCATCAAGGAGTTCTAATTTCAAGCTGGTCAGCAAAAGAGCCAGGAATGAGATAAGGAAAGACTACTTTATTGAGTGAGTTGTTAGGATTTGGAATGGAACTGCCTGGGAGAGTTGTGGATGAACATTAAAAAATAGAACGGGATATGTATTTGCAAATATGAATTTAACAGGCTGCAGAGATAGTGCTGGCAAATGGGAGGGACGTGGGAGATATTCCTGGAGCTGATGTACATACAGTGGCCCATGGCCTCCTCCTGTTCTTTAAGGTTTTGAACTCTATCATGTGTCTGATGTGAATAAAATTCAGGATCCGATTATTTCCCATTCTAAATGCTCACGAATATCTGATTATTTAGTGCAGCATAAGCATTTAAAATGCAACTATTGCAAGGCCAGCTTCATTATATAGTCTAATTATTGCTCAGAATATGAATATTTTAAATGTTGTATTCCAATTACTCAAACAAATCTGTCATTGCTTTGGCTCAAGTCTCTTTGAAAAGGTCTGACTTTTCACTCACACGATAATATGTTCATAATATGTGCATCGTTTTTGTTCACTGTCCACATTTCATATTAAACAAGATTCTTTCTAAAAATTAAAAGATTTCAAATTATTGTTCACTAAAATTTGATAGCACAAATCATTTTTTTAGTTGAATATTCGCAGTCCACGTTGAAGTATAGCTGTTTCTAATTCGCTGGCAAATAACTGAAGCTTGTACATGTCGGTGAGAAATTAAACTGATTGTTTATATATACATATATAAGAACGCTAATTCTATTTGATTGTTCAATCGTTTGCTCGCCCTGAACATGTAATCATTCAGAAGCCAACCACTTTCAAAATGTTGGAGTGATAATGCATTGTTTTGAATCCTGACATTGTGTGTGTAATTCTGATCGCCAAAAGAGTTACATCCATGTTGTTTGTTCGATAGAAAATCAAATGTACATTCTTTATTTCTGTGTTAGAAAATCTTGACAGGAGTTTATATTTTTTTCCATAAATATAGAATCAACATAATGCTTTTCAGAGATTATAGTTCAGTCGAATAATCATAGTTGGCATCTTATTTTTGCCTAATTCACGAAACATAGCAAACATCTGATTAATACATGGGTCACCCAACTGATTGTATCTGAAGAAAGCAGCAGCAAATGACAAGTCAAGAATCGCGTTAATAAGTGAAATTTGCGGAGCGTGCGTGATGTAGAACACCACACATACTCTAATGGCATTCAGGTGAATGTAACAATGAACAACATAACTGGATGTTTTGGGTTAACGCTCCTCCCCAACTTCCTAATTTCACACACATCACTCCCGCACACATTCAACAATTGATAAGAGACGACAGGCTGCGTGAAACATAAAACACAGAACAGTACACCACAATATAGACCCTTAGACCCTTGACGTCCTGCCGAGCCTTTATCCTACTCGAAGGTCAGACTAACTGACATATCCTTCATGTGCCTATCCAATAGTCACTTATATATCCCTAATGCAGCTGACTCTACCAACGCTGCTGGCAGTGCATTCCAAGCACCCACCACTCTCTGTGTAAAGAACCTACCTCTGACATCTCCTGAAACCTTCTTGTAATCACCTTAAAATTATGCCCGCTCGCGATAGCCATTTCCACTCTGCGAGAACGACACTGGCTACCCATTCTACCTATGCCTCCCATCATCTTATACACCTCTATCAAGTCACCTCCCATCCTTCATTGCTCCAAGGTGAAAAGCTCTAGCTCCCTCAACTTTTCTATGTAAGACATGCCCTCCAGTTCAGGCAGCATCCCGGTAAATCTCCCCAGCGCCCTCTCCGAAGCCTCAATGTCTTTCCAGTAATGAGGAAACTAGAACTGAACACAATATTCTAAGTGTAGTCTCACCAGAGCCTTTTGGCGCTGCGACATAACCTTGTGGCTCTTAAACTTAATCCCAGACAAATGAAAACATATTACATCTTAATAATCTTATCAACTTGGTGACACCTTTGAGCGTCCTATGATATGGAACACACGATCCCTATGGTCCTCCACACTGCCAATAATCCTGCCTTTAACCCTGTATTCTACATTCACATTCAACCTTCCAAAATGAATCACTTCACACTTATCAGGGGTGAACTCCATCTGTCATTTACCAGCCCAGTTCTGCATCCTGTCAATGTCCAATTGCAACCTACAACAGCCCTCCGCACTATCCATAACTCCAACATCTTTGTTACATCATAAAACTTACTAAATTACAATTCACTTTATCATCCAAGTCATTTGTAAAAATCACAAAGAACAGCAGTCCCATAACTGATTCCTGAAGAACGCCACTGGTCACCAAGCTCCAGGCTGAATACTTTCCATGTTCTACCACCATCAGTCTTTGACAGGCAAGACAGTTTTGTATCCATACAGACAGATTTCCCGGTTTCCCTGCATCCCATGCCTCCTTACTTTCTGAATGAGCCCACCTTATTGTAACTTATCAACCACCTGGCTAAAATCCATGTACATCACATCCACTGCTCTACCTTCAATGTGCTTGATCCCATCCTGAAAGAATTCAATAAGTTGTGTGAGGCATGACTTGTCCCTCAAAAAGCCATGCTGACTATCTCTAATCTAACTATGATTTTCCAAGTAATCATAAATTCTGTCTCTCAGAATCCTTTCCAATACTTTGCCCAATACAGAAGTACGACTGACTGGCCTGTATTTCGCAGGATTATCCCTATTGCCTTTCCTGAATAAGAGAATAACTTTTGCCACCCTCCAATCATCAGGCAGTATTTCACTGGACAGTGAGGACACAAAGATCATCGCCAAAGGCGCAGCAATCTCTTCCCTCAGTTCCACTGACAATCTCTAGATCTTCCTGTATGGTCCAGGGGACTTATCTATCCTTCTGTTTGGACTTCACTCATTCTGTACTTCACCTCACTTTATCTGCTCCCTGTCCAACCAACTGATTGACTGCTTTCCATTTCAGGGCTATATACAGTGCTGCCCTCCTGAGCAAGTTAAATTCCAAATATTCTATGAATCATGAAATGGAAAAAAATTGAACACACCAATGCCATCCTGATGAAGGGCTTATGCCCAAAGCTTTCACTCTCCTGCTCCTCGGCTGCACCTTGACTCGTTGTGCTTTACCAGCACCACACTTTTCGACCCTGATCTCCAGCATCTGCAGTCCTCACTTTCTCCATTACTGAGGGCTGATCCCGCTGCGCACTGAGCAGGGAATTAATCAGCAGGAATTCATTCTATTTGAAGCTGACTGTTCAGTTCTGGAACGTTGCATTTAATTAACACATTAATTAAAAATAAATTACAATTCAACGATTATTCATACAGTCCCAGAGTTACAGTTTTAGTTCATGGAAAGGCAGCTTGATAACAATAAGTAATTGGCTGAAGAACTCCGAGGTACAGAGTATTCCAGGTGCTATATTCTAGGCTGGATGTCCATTACCATAATGTTGGGAATATTATCAGATCTTCAGATTTGATAAGGGAACAAGGTGACATGGGGAAGTGGATATTTTTGCCATCACATAGATGCGTTTGAGGGAGGTCAGAGCTGACAACTCAATATTCTGTGGTAGAAGAACTATGGGCAGCATAGGAGAGGGGCAAAAGATAAGGTGGTGTTGCCTTATTAATTTTGGAGTCAAAGACTGCAGTAAGGACGGAGGATATCTTGGAAGGGCATTCAAATGACGGTTTGTGGGTCGGAATTAGGTTCAAATCAATGTCAGATACACTACTGGGGACATATTATAGGCCCCCAGATAAAATAAAATACAGGGGCAGGTACATAACCAATTCACTGAGGTGTGTCAATGCAATAATAGGATCATTATATTCAGGCATTTCAATTACAAACATTGATTAGGGCAGCGATAATTATTTTTAAGAGGGCAAAAATGTCTTGACATTTATTCCAGAGGGCGCCTGATATAAACATGTAGCAGATACAATGGGTGGGGCTATGCCGAGCCTCACTGTGGAATGAAGCCAGTCAGGTGTTGCAGGCAGGATTGGCTGAGCATTTCAGGATCAGTGACCATGACTCAAGAATTTTTAGCTTATTAAGGAAAAGACCAAAAGAAAAAAGGCTTGAAAAATAAAAATAATTTGGATGATAGAGGCAGATCTTATGAAAAGAAAGACAGGATCTGGCCACCGTATAATTACTTCTGGGTGAAACTGTAGCAGAATAGCGTGGGCGTGGTGGGGATCACATGCTCAAAATGGAATTGATGAAGGTGTCACCACAACATGTTACAATAAAGATAAAAATGAGGAAAACAAGCCCAGAGAGTATGGAATGTCCACAAATATTCAGAACCGAATTAAAAATGAAAGAGAAGCATAAAGCACGCATAAAGTGAGCAGGTCAATGGAGGTCCCAGAAGAGTAGAGAACGTGTTGGGCTAAATTCAAGAAAGTAAGCAGAAGAGCAAAAAGCGGGGTCATAAAAACATTAATGGGCAATATTATTAAGAATTCAAAGACATTTTATCGGTTTATTAAGGGTAAGAGGGTAACAAGAGAAAGACTAGGGAATATTAGAGACCGAGGAGGCAAACTGTGCATAGAACCTGTGAATGTCAAACACGTACAACATATTGGTCTTCACTTTGGAGAAGCAGTTCCTGGACAGAAGCTGAGGAATAATTGGAAGTTGATGCAGGATAAAAAGTGGGCAAATCTCTCGATCTGGATGAACTGCCTCTTAGACTGATGTGAAAGATGAGGGAGGAGATTACAGGCTCTTACATTTTGCGCTTTATTTTGTTTTGCCTCTGGCCACAGAGGTGGTGTGATCAAACAGAACAACATCTAATGTAGGTTCAACTTCCACACAGAGTGCTAGAAAAAAAAAGCCATGGGATGAAAGACCACTAAGTCTCACATCAGTGGGAGGGAAACAATTGCAGAAAATTGTGAAGGCTGTTAAGAAATGATCACTAAATATCTTCAAGGCTGAGATACACAGATTTTTAAAAAAGGGTTACAGGGAAAACGCAGGAAAATGGAATGGAATGTTATCAGAATAAATGTACCCTAATTGAAAGTAAACGCAGAGTTAGAGAGCGGATGGACATACTGTCGCTCTTATGTCCATTGGCAAACCTTTTTTAATAGACTGTACTTACTGGAATATCAACATCTCTCGCTCCTGAGTGAGATACAGTCTCGAATAAAATCAGTAGTTACAAGGAATTCATAAATGCAGTACGAGGAGACCGAAAAGACCAGAGGACTGCGACAACGCGGATGGGCTGTCAGGGTGAATATTTGCATCAGCGCAGTCACCACTACTAGGAGGAAGACCTCAGCAAAACAACCCCCACCCCCACCCCCCCAAATCCAAGCATGGGCCTGGTGTTTAGGAGTGCTTAAGGTCCAAACAACACATCACTGTAGTGTCTGCATCCTACCCTAACCAAACCTAAATGTGAAGTGGTCTATTAACGTACTGTGAGTGGCAGAATATGTAGTAATGCTTTGGTTCCAGAGAAATCGGTGAGTAGCAGTTCAGCAAAAGGTAAAGGTAAGCTCAGATAAACTCTTTTTTTAACGCTAGTCTGACAGCAGTGGAGATGGCACTTAGGGCAGTTGTCTGTTCCTCCTGCGGTTTGTGGGAGCTCAGGGAGATTTCCATTGTCCCTGATGACTACACGTGTGGGCAGTGCACCCTGCTGCAGCTCCTGGGAGACCGTGTTCAGGAGCACTCTGGATCATCCGAGATATGGAACACTTCATAGATAAAAACTTTAGTGAGGTGATCACACCCAAGTCCCTCCCTTAGCCATGTTTCTGTGAGGACTATAATATTCCAGTCTCATGTACAGATCCACGCCCTGAGTTCATCTGCATTACCTGTCAGCCCAGTTCCATTTAATTAAAAGCAATTTAATCCAACAAGCTTTCCTTGCTTCCTGTCGTGTTCCAAGCAGAGTATCTGGGCGACCACCAGGAATGGCGAAGGGAGTAGGTAGAAAGTGCAGGAATCCCCAGTGGCTATTCCTCTCGAAACCAAGTATACCATTCTGGATACTGGTTTTGTGTATGTTGGGAGATGGGCGATAGGTGTCAGGGAATGACTGTTCAGGGGAAAGCAGCAGTAGCCAAGATGGATGCACTGAATCTGGGGAGCAGCAGGAAAGGAGAAAGGTAAACAGGGTCTTAGAGATAGGAGATTTGATTGTTAGGGGGCACAGATCGTAGATTCTGTGATCACAAACAAGAAACTAAGATGGTGTGTTGGCTCTCAGATTTCAGCATCCAGGATGTTTCTGAGTGGCTGCTGAATGTTCTCAAGAGGGCGGGTGAGCAGCCAGAAGTCATTGTGCACGATGGTACAAATGACACGGTTAGATATAGGAATGTTTCTATAGAATGATTAACTAAGAAATAGAAGAAAAGTTTAAAAACCAGGACCTCGATCGTGATAATTTCCAGATTACTTCCAGTGTCATGAGCTAGTGAAGGTAAGAATAGGAGGATATCAAAATAAATATATGGCTGAAGAATTGGTGGGAGGGATTCATATTTTTAGACCATTGGGAGCATTTCTGTGACAGAGTTGACCTGTTCAAGAGGGACTGGTGACAGATCCACTTGAGGGGGAATCAATATCTTCGCAGCCAGTTTTGCTTGTACAACAGGGGAGTGTTTAAACGAGATTGGCAGGAGGTGGAATCCTCAGCAGCAAGGAGGCAAGTGAGAGGCTGGATGGAGATACAGTAATCAAACATAGTACATTGAGGAGACATATCAGACTGGACCACGATAGGGAGCAAGACATGCCGATGGATTAAATTGTGTTTATTTCAGTGCAAAAGGGCTGACAGTTAAGGCCGATGAATTCAGCGTGTGGATAGGTTATCGGCGCTCGATAGTTTAGCTATTACAGAAACATGGCTGAGGGATGGATAGGACTGACAGCTTAATGTACCAGGGTTAAATGCATTAGAAGGAACAGAGATTGTGGAACGAGAGGAGGGGAGTTGTATTTCTGAATAAAGGGTGTATCGCAGCAGTGATCAGAGATAAAATAACTGATGGATCATCCAATGAGGCTTTGTGGTGGAACTAAGAAATAAGAAGGGGATGGTGACATTATTGGGGTTGTACGGTAGGCCCCCAAATTGTAAACAGAAATTGCAGGAACAAAGATATGTAGAGAGATTACGGACACTTTCAGGAACATTTTGGTTGTCATAATGGGGGCTTTAATATTTTTTATAACACAGACTTGCACTGCCAGAGCATTAAGGGATTTGATGGGATGGAATCAATTAAGTGCATCAGGAACGTTTCCCCAAGTAGAATGTTGAGGGTCCTAATCGGGAAGGAGCAATATTTGTCCTACTCTTACGAAATAGGTCAGGACAGGTGAGTGAGGTGACAGTAGATGTGCACTTTGGGACCAGTGACCATAGATCTATTAATTTTAAAATAGTTATGGAGAGGGAAGAAATTGGTCCACAGATTCAAGTTCTAAATCGGGGCAATGTTAATGTTGATGGACTCAGGCACGAGTTTGCAGGGGTTGATTGGAGTAGTCTGTTTGCAAGCAAAGGGACCTCCAGCAAGTGGGAGCTTACGATCTATATGTTCCTGTGAGTGTGAATGGAAAGTTTACAGGAATGAGGTACCCTGAATTACAAGAGATGTTTAGGCTTTTACCAAAAGATATGTGGAGGTTTGGCTCAGGTAGAGGCAGCTGGGATCAAGCAAATCCCTGAAGGTGTACAGGGGATACAGGAGTTTACTGAAGAAGGAAATCAGAAGGGAGAAAAGGGGGTATGAGATAACTTTGCCTGAGAAGATCAGGGTGAATCCAAAGAGATGCTTTAAGTATATTAAAGGAAAAGCAGTAGCTAGAGAGAGAATAGGACCCCTCAATGGTTATGTTTTCTGGGAACCATAAGAGATGAGCGATGTCCTCAACAAATATTTCTCCTCTATGTTTACCGTGGAGAAAGACATGAGTATTTGGGAAATTGGGGAAATTATTGGTGATTACTTAGGGACAGTCCATATCACAGTAGAGCAGGTATTGGATCTACTAGAATGTTTGAAGTTGGATAAATCTCACGGTCCTTTCCAGATATATCCAAAAACAGAGCAGGGGCTAGAGAAGAACCGACGGGGGCCCTGGCTGATAATTTCGATCATCAGTTACCACAAGTGAGCTCCCAGAAGACTGGAGGAAAGCAAGAAGGACTGAAAAATAAAGTCTGGGAAATATAGACCAGTAAGCTTAATACCTGTGGTAGGTAAATTACTTGAGAAGATTCTGAGGGATAAGATGTACATGCATTGGGAAAACAGGGTTTCATTAGAAATAGTAAGAATGGCTTTGTCAGTGGAAGTTCATGCCTGTTCTTTGATGATGTGACCAGGAAGGTTGAGTAGGGCGGGCTGGTAGACATCTAAACGTGTGGTGCTGGAAAAGCACAGCAGGTCAGGTAGCATTCGAGGGGCCGGAGAATCGACGTTTTGGGTACAACTCTATCATCAGGAATGTCCAAGACATCGATATTCCTGCTTCCCGGATGCTGGCTGACCAGCTGAGCTTTTCCAGCGCCACACTTCCCAATTCTGATCACCGGCATCTGCAGTAATGACTTTCTCCAAGGGTGGTCGATCTGGTGTATATGGATTTCAGTTACACCAGAACAGGATGAGGCTTCTCAGCCCCTGGACCATGATATACATTTACAGGAAGAGACCAATCAGCCCCTCCAATCTATAGAACTAGACCCAGTTTAGATCATGCAGCAACAATATCAACCTATTCAGCTACTTGAAGTACCACAGGATATGGAAGAGGCTATAAAATGACTGGGCTATAGGGTTTATTGTAATAATACCAGGCTATATAGCCTGTCAAGCCTGTCCTTCCTTCAGTAAGGTCAGGGCTGATCTCTCTTGGCCGCAATTTCTCTTTCATGCCCAATTCTTTGTAGCCTTAACTCCCTGATGTGTCAACGTTCATTAACACCACCCTGCTCCCTGAAACATTCAGAGATGTAGTTGTCTGGGATAGAGAGGCCCTAACAGTCACTACCCTCTGAGAGAAGTAAACAGTCCCCACACATTTACCTTGGGCTTTGACATGAACAAAAGCGATGAAGTTAAAAATCTCACAACACCAGGTTATAGTCCAACAGGCTTAATTGGAAGCACACTAGCTTTCGGAGCATCGCTCCTTAATTAGCTGATGGTGGAGGGCTCAATCGTAACACACAAAATTTAGAGCAAAACTTTAGTGTGATGTAAATGAAATTATAACATTGAAAATTTGATAGTCTGTTGAGTCTTTCATCTGTTTGAATACCATGATATTTAATTTTGTACACCCCAGTCCAACACGCATCTCCAAATCAAAAGATATGAACACAGCGTCAGAATGACTGGCCCTGAAAGGACATGACTGAACAAGATGTCAAGGAGGCTGAATAAAATTGCACCTAATTGGAATCAGTTGTAAATTCCCAAGTGGTTGGGCCATTCGGAGCACCATGTGGCTGATGGAGATCAATCCTCTCAGTCCCTGGATATCTCTGTTGGCGGTCCTCAGGGTAGCTTCCTCGGCACAAACATCTTCAGCTGCTTCAGCAACGTCTTACCCTCCGTCATTCGATCAGAAGTGAGGATGCTCAAAAAAGATCGCATAAAACATGATAACCTGGACAACATTCAAGCTCATGCTGTTAATGTGTAGGCAACATTCATGTAACAGCACTGCTGGACCCTGAACATTTCCACAGGACTAAAAATGAAAAGCTCATTCAGCATCTCAAGCTGGTTTCACAGAAATATGAGAATGCCATTCAGCCCATAGAAGCTATCGGATAAGTAGAGGCACAGCGCATTCACTCTCTCTTACCTACTACACAAGAAGAGATTTTTTTTAAAAAACTACAAATGTTGGAATTCAGGAGACTGGATGACCACAACAAGCCAGGCATCATCAGGAGAAAAAGTCCACATCTTGGGTATAACCTTCCTTCATGTCTGGGGGTGGGGGCAAGGGTGTGTACTGATAATGAGGCGAGGTGGGGAAATAGGAGGAGACGGCGTGTTGTGGTGGCGAACACAGGTAAAGGGTACCACCAGGTTGGCCAATGGGAAGAATAAATCCAGTTGACAGTTGGAAGATGGGTTGATCAGAGGAATGGAAAGGGGAGGGGCTAAGCAGGAGATCTGGGGATTGGAAGGGAGGTTACTAGAAATTGGAGAACTCAGTGTTGAGACCCCCGGCTATAGGCTACACAGGTGGAATATGAAGCGTTGTTCCTCCAATTTGTTCTTTGTGGCAATGGAGGAGGTCAATGATGTCATGTCGGAATGGGATTGGTAGGTGTAATTGAAATAGGCAGTGACTGGGAGGTCAGGTCAGTCCTTACAGCCCCAGCTGAGATGCTCAGCAAACCATTCCCCTTAGTTTGCATTTCGTCTCCCCGATATAGAGAAGACCACATCAGGAATGGCAGATACAGTAAACTAGGTTGGATCCCATTTCCTGGCACATCTTCCAGAAGGACTGATCCCTTCATTAATTTTGTTTCGTGCCATACTCCCCACCAAACCTGTCAATCCCAATGGGCAACTGACACTTGCAGATGAAAAATAAAATACATCACCTGCTGGCACACACCTCCCTCACCTCCATCCAGCGCCCCAAACAGTCCTTCCAGGTGAAACAGAGGTTCACCTGCCTCTCCTTCAACCTAGTTTACTGCAGTAGGTTCTCCTGATGCGGTCTTGTCTACATCGGGGAGAGCAACGTAAACTAAGTGCACATTTCACCGAGCATCTCAGCCCGGTCCAAAGGGGCTGGCCTGAGCTCCCAGTCACCACCCATTTCAATTCCCCTTCCCAATTCCTTTCCAATATGACCTCCTTGACTTCCTCTGTTGCGACAGTGAGTCAGACCGCAAATTGGACGAACAACATCTTACCTACTGCATCGTTAGCCTACAGCCTGGAGGACTCAACATTGAGTTCTCCAATTTTAAAGAACCATTCCAGCCCCGCCTCCTCCCTTCCATTCCACCAAATGACCCCACCTTCTAGTTCCCAACTATATTCATCCCTCCCATCGACCAACCACGTTGCACCCACCACTTGTGTCCACCTATCCCCTACCTCACCATCCTGCTGCTGCTCTCCACACCCCAACCACTCCTTTCCCTCTTTATCTGCAGTTCCCCCTACCCCCACCCGCAATCCTGAAGAACGGATATACTTGAAATGTTGACTTCTTCACCTCCTGATGCTACCTGACTTGCTGTTTCTTCCAACCTCCTGTTTGTCTAATGTTACACAGGAATATAAGGAATCTAGTCAGCACAACACGCAGGTAAGCAGCTACCACGGGTCACCCAATAATGAGCCTCTTCCCTGGAACGAGGAAGAGGACATTCAGCCACCCAAGACACTGACACACGAACAGAAGAGGCCATTCAGCCCCTCCAAAATGTTACACGGAACTAGGAGGATGTCATCGATGCTGTAACTTTACAAACCAATGAAGCAGAGAATGCACAAACAGACTGTTCCATGCTGTGCCTTCTGGCTCCATTGCTAATGTTTCATGCGTGTTGCATTAACGTGGTTTGCTGATGGTAAGGAGACACAGCGGATGATTTGTGCCATGTCTCAAGGAGGCATCTTCCATCTCTGAGAAGACAGTCTAGTCTTCTGCATGGAGGTCAGAAGGTTTTGAGAATGACCAACCCTGTCAGAGTGTCGCTGCTGACAATTTTGTGAACAACATGATGCTCAGTACTTACTGCTCTGTATGAATTCTGTCAGTGGCTCATGGCCAAGGACATCCACCTCCTTTTCACCAAGAGCACTTCACATCATCTCGCCTTCTCATAAATACAAAATGAGAAGGATAATATGTTTTGCCAAATCACTTTGTTGCCTTGCAAAACGCTATGCTTTAAGCACAGCCACGCCAACAGCAATGCCACGTTTGCCATTGGAGATTATTGGAGATACTGAGGAGGTGATGGCCTAACAGTATTATCCCTGTAATGTTAACCCAGAGACCCAGGTGATGTCTCAGACCCCGGATTCGTATCCCACCATGGCAAATGTTAGATTTTGCATTCAATAAAATATCAGGAATTGAGAATCAAATGAAGCAATGAAAACATTGTGTTTGTCCGACCTGGCACACGAGTGCACATCAGGGAAGGAAATCTACCATCTTCACCCGGTCGGATTTACATGTGACTCCAGGCCCATAGCACTATGGTTAACACACAGTTCTAGTTTGAAATGTCCAAGCCAGCCGCTCAGTTATGTCACTCACTACAAATTCTCAAATAAATGAATGCGGGCGGACCTCAGCACTGACTACTGACAGTCCACAGACTGCAGTGGGTCAGGAAGGCAGCTCTCCAACACCTTCTCAAGGACAATGAAGAAAGGGAATTATATACTGGCCCAGCATCCCATTACTGAATAAAAGAAGATGATCACACTCAAGGAAGAGAGGCAAAGTGACATAACTCACTTCAAACGGGGACTTTGATATATACCTGACACGGGCATGAATTTCAGTAATATGAGAACAAGAGAAAAATAAATAAGATTAGTCTGGATTTTTATTTCCATTCCAGCTGATCATCAACGAACCCTTTGTTGGTTCTTTCTCTCTACCTCTCTCTTTCTCTATCTATTCAACTCACTCCTTCTTCCTTTCACAGCAGCCATACATGTCATCAACATCAAACACACTGTTTCCCAGCTGCATTGAGTTCTGATGTGTGGTGATTGGATGCGAAATTTCATTTCTATTTTTCTCTCGACCTGAGGCTGCCAAATCTGTTCAGTTTCTCTGGCACTTACTCATTCCTTTTGTTTCTGATCTCTAGTATCATACTTTGTATTTTTTTCCTCGACCTTACATGTTGTTATTGCATGGGATGTCTGCATCACTGGCAGGGCAGCATTTGTGGACCTCACTAAATGCCTTTCACTGTGAGGCCATTCCTTAAAGTATTGAGTCTGATATCAGTCTTAATTCAGATCAGGCAATAATGTGAGATTTCTTCACCAAAGGATAACAGTGAAACAGATAAACTTCTTGACAAAGTGCTGGTTGGATTATATTAGTAAAATTCACTTTAATTTCCAGTTCCTCTCATTTGAATTTAAGTTCTGTCATCATCTGAGATAAGATTTGAAACAGCGTCCATAGTGTAGATATCTGGACTACTGAATTACGTGGCCACCGACAGTACTACTCTGACACAGTGTCCATGTCATGAATATATTTTACAGACAAGAACAAGATTTTGATGGAAACATTTGTAACGGAAAGAGCGATTAGAAGAGAACAGGAACCATAAAGTCTCAGTTTGACCATGGTGTAGTTCATGGTTTATTTAGCACCCGCACTGACGTCAAGATGGGGTCTGGGGATATCATGGAGTTGGTAGTGGGTAGCTTTAGTGATGGAGAGAATACCAAGACATAAATCAATTCCGGGCAAATGGGTACTTCGGGAATGTGAACAGTCTTGTTCTCAGATGTTTGTGAGGGCGGGAGTGTGGGTGGTTCTGAAATTTGTGGAGAATGAATGGATTTGCATTTGAAACTGAAGACAATAATTTCAGCCTTTACTAAAAATAGATAACAGAAATAGCATTGAAGTTCACCATGGCTTATGGGATTAATAAATCGATAGAGATGGGGAGACTTACCAGGAACACCAACAATAGCGAGCATGGGATAGTAACCAGCCTGAATAATCCACAGTACACCTAATATCCGATATGGTAATATGTGCCAATACCAGTAAAAAAACAAAAGACCCAAAGATAAACTCCTGTCCATTGTTGCAGCATTCCAGTCTATTTTTCTTAGATTCTGAACCATTGGTGCGACATTCTAGTCGACTGTTCTCAGATTCTGATCCATTGTTGAAACATTCCAGTCTAATGTTCTTAGATCCTGGTCCATTGTTGGATTATTCCAGTCTGTGGTTCTCTGATTCTGATCTCTCCTCTCCCTGTTTCTGCAACTGCTGATCCTTGTCAGTGTTGCAGATGATGCATCTGCAGCAACAATGGGATAAAGCATTGGAAGACGCCCGGTACAAATAGAAGAGGAAAACCATCCAGTGACATAATTAGGATCCATGGAGACTGACATCAATCACAGTCACTGCACAAACAGATCCAGATAATTTCTTTCAGAATTCGACCTTCAGTTCAAAATAAAAACTGGATTGAATTGAATGTTGACATCGCTGACTAATGGATTAGGAATTGGCTGGCTGGAAGGAGGCAGAGGGTAGTAGTTGATGGTAAAGGTTCATCTTGGACTGCAGTTACTAGCGGTGTTCCACAAGGATCTGTTTTGGGACCATTGCTGTTTGTCATTTTTATAAATGATCTGGAGGAAGGGCTTGAAGGCTGGTTGAGCAAGTTTGTGGATGACACGAAAGTCGGTGGAGTGTTGGGCAGTGAAGAAGGATGTGACAGGTTACAGCGGGATATAGATAAGTTGCAGAGCTGGGCAGAAAGGTGGCAAATGCAGTTCAATGTAGCTAAGTGTGAAGTCATTCACATTGGTAGGAGTAACAAGAAGATGGATTACTGGGTTAATGGTAGGCTACTTGGTAGTGTGGATGAGCAGAGGGATCTTGGTGTCCATCTATACAGATCTCTGAAAGTTGCCACCCTGGTAAATAGTGCTGTGAAGAAGGCTTTTGGCGTACTGGGCTTTATTGGTAGAGGAATTGAGTTCCGGAGTCCTGAGGTCATGTTGTAGTTGTATAAGACTCTGGTGCGGCCTTATCTGGAGTATTGTGTACAGTTTTGGTCGCCATACTATAGGATGGATGCGGAGGCACTGGAACAGGTGCAGAGGAGGTTTACCAGGATGTTGCCTGGCATGGTACGAAGATCGTATGAGGAAAGGCTGAGGCACTTGGGGCTGTTCTCATTGGAGAAAAGAAGGTTTAGGGGAGATTTGAGAGAGGTGTACAAGATGATTAGTGGTTTAGATAGGGTTAACAGTGAGAACCTTTTTCCACGTATGGAGTCAGCTGTTACTAGGAGACACAGGTTTAAATTAAGGGGAGGTTGGTATAGGACAGATGTTAGGGGTAGATTCTTTACTCAGCGGGTTGTGAGTTCATGGAATGCCCTGCCAGTAGCAGTGGTGGACTCTCCCTCTTTATGGTCATTCAAGCGGGCATTGGATAAGCATATGGAGGTTATTGGGCTAGTGTAGGTTAGGTAGGCTTCGGTCGGCGCAAGATCGAGGGCTGAAGGGCCTGTACTGCGCTGTATTTTTCTATGTTCTATGTTCTATGGTCACATCTCCCATCACCAATTGCTCTCGTGAAGTTAGTTGTGAGGGAGAATTATGGACGTTTTCTTATCGCAGGCTAGATGATTCTGCTGTGTTGTTCATTTGCAATACTGTAACCACCTGAACGCTCCATCATGACCATCCACAAAAAAATCACAATCTAGACTTGGTTTCCATGCTGGTCTCTCCTCGACTAGTACAGTCGCCAAGCAACAGATTCTCAGTGGATGTATTTGCCCTGACCATATACAGGAAGTGTGGATCTGTCTGGACAATCCACTCGTGACCATGCTGAATCTTCAACACACAGTATGATTGAGTACCGTTTTATGAAAACTAACAAACAAGTTAATGCATTATATTGTCTTCAAAGCTGTAAGACTTACATTTTTGGAATTCAGTCCAAAGCCAAATGTGGCATGTTCTCACAAAGCTAGTCCTTTTACAGGGTTATGTTGTCATTGATTTTTTTAAAGAGGGTCTAAACGACCAAGGATTCCAATATGTCCTAATTTTGAAAGGTTCGTTGGGGTCATTTTGTTTATACCTAACTGATAATGCCTCATACAGAAGCCTTTCAAGTCTTGAAAAGTAGCCTGTATAATCAAGAGGACCTGTCCAGCTCCCACAACTGGACAGGCTGGATCAATTCGGGGGTTTGTTGAGTCAAGGTCACTGGACGCTCTCTGCCTCATTCTGCCCTTCTGACCTTATAACCTGTAAGCAGTTGTGTCAGTTTTACCCTTGGTGCTGAGGGGTTTTGTTTATTGGGTTGTTGCAAGTATATTGGAACAGCATCCTTAAATCGGGATAGCCTGTCAGGTTCGGATACGCTACGTTATTCAGGTATTCTATTTTCGGTTCCTTATGTTTCATTTGGTAATTTGGCAAATAAATGTCATTTGCTTAAAAATCGGCTGTCTGACCAGCTAATTCACTCTGGAAATATCAGCTATACACTAACCTTCAAAATATCGCAAATCTAAGGTCCGGGCTACCTATTAAAATGTTTTGAGGGGTCGGGTCTGGTCCGCAACAAATTAAGGGGCCTTTGCAGAATTTAGACAGCGAGTGGCGGGTGTTATTGTGTCTTATTTCGTGTGTTGATTTGGTGAGTAAGCAGAGCTTCAGGTAGCTATGGTTCTTGCAGGAACCAAGCTTGTTTTGGAGATCGGGAAAGTGACCTTGTGGGTTTTACAGAATGCACATAAGTCCAAGCAGCGGGAATTAGTAGACAAAGGGAGTTGAAGCTACCGTCTGATGTGAGGAAAGATGAGATGATTGCAGCAGTAGTTCAGCATTCCAACTTGCTGGAAACTCCATCAGGATCTGTGGCATGACTAAACTTCAATCGCAAAAGAAGCAGCTTGAGTTAGAAGCAGAGATGAAGCAGTTTGAGCTACGACTAAAGTCAGAAGAGGAAGAAAGATAACGAATAGGTTTAGCAGAGGAAAGAGAAAAAAATGCATTCAGCAGGAGAGAAAAAAAAAGAGGGAGCATTTGAGCTTCAGAGATGGTCACTTAGAATGGAAAGTCAGCTTTAAAGGATGAGGATGAAGGCTGAAGATAAGCTTAGTGAGGAGCAGACTGAGGATGGGCAATCCCATTGTAGTCCAAAGCCTAGTTTCAGTTTATTCACAGCTTGCCTAAATTTGATGAGTAGGAAAGTGGCTAAAGAATTTCAGTGGCCAGTGACCATGTAGGTTTTGTTGACCCAAACAAAACTTGTAGGTAGAGCTGGTGAGATATGTGCAACACTATCAAAGGAGGGATCTGGGGAGTATGAGGAGAGGAAAACATATATGTGAGCTTGTGCCAAAAGCCTACAGACAACGTTTCAAGAATTTAAGGAAGAATCCTCTTCGAACACATATTGTGTTTGAAAGGATGAAACAAAGTAATTTTGATAGCTGGATAAGAGCTTTAAAAAGAGAGCAAACATACGATGCTCTTCGAGAGACAATTACTTTGAAGGTGTTTAAGCATTCACATAGTGCACACTCATTTGGAAGATCATAGAGTTATAAAGCCAAAACTGGCAGCTGAAGAGGCTGATGATTATGACTAGTGATTATGATTATAAAACGTGTTCTGGCTTCCAGAATCAATTTCAGTCCATGATGGATAGAAATTGTGCCAAGAGAAATCCCCAAGTAGAAAGGGAGATATAGATCTCGGTGAAGAACTTACCACAGGGTAAAAAGGCAATACGTGAAGGAGGCAAAGAAGAAAAAAAGCTCTGGTGTTTTCATTGCACCAAATTAGGACTCATGAAATCACTGTTCTGGTGGGTTCAGAAAAAAAAACGGATGCAGGAAAAAAGATAAGTCTGGGAGTTTTGTCGGAGTGGTAACAGAAAGCACAGTGGAAGCTAGAAAGCTGCATCAGAGTGTACAAGCTGATTGGAGGTTTCTTACGGAGGAAGTGCCAGATCTGCTGAGAAAATATACCTGCAAAGATTAATTTTATTCACATAGGACAGGTAAAGAGGATGCAATATTAAGAGACACAGGATCCTCTGTGAAAACATAAGGAGATATGTACTCCTGAAGGACTATTTCCAGAAAAGGTACTGCTAGAGGGAATTCACCATGAGACAAAAGGTGCAGAAGTATGTAAAGTGAGCATAGCGTGTCCAGAAAAGTGTAGGGAAATTGTAGTAGGGGCACTGGACAAACTCTCAGCTCCAGGAATAAAATTTGTCCTTGTGGAAAATATAGCTGATTCAGTGATTGGATTACTGCTACTCTCGTTGAAAAGCCAGTGGATATGCAGACAACTGAATCAATGTAGGAATCATATCCTGGAAACTTTCCTGATTATGGGTAATAAAGTCCCAATATCACCAGTTGAAACAGAAAATACCAAAAACGTAAAGATAAGGAAGCTTAAGTGGCATGAGCAGATACTTTGTTCCATCAGAAAGTTGAGACAAAGCAGGAGCAAATAGGTGATTGTGTGAATATTTTTTGCTCAGTTGCACTAACTGAGTCACAGCAGAAAGATAAAAGTTTAAAGCAGTTGTATCAAAAAGCATATACGTTAGGAATTTTGAATGTATCCCTGAGTGTTATTACCTAAAATATGATGTCCAAATGAGGAAATGGAGAATAACATATATTCAAGGAGATGAGAAATGGGAAGAGATTCATCAAATCATATTGCCAATAGGGTACAGAAAGGAGGTGACGCGAATGGTGTATGAGTTACCATCTAGAAGTCAGTTAGGAGTTATGAAAAAAACAGACTGACTACAGAAACACTTTACTGGCCTGGGCCGCAACAGGATGCAGTTGAATTTTGCCAGACGCGTCATACATGTCATGTAATTGGAAAAACGCAAGCGATAATAAAACCTGCACCTTTCTTAACTATTCTGGCAGTTGAGGAACCTTTTACAGGAGTCTTAATTGATTGGCTAGGTTCCCGACCACAAACAAAAAAGTGCGCATCAGTATTTGTTAACAATAATGGATGCCTCGACTAGATTTCCAGAGGCCATCCCAAGGTGCAGTATCACACTAAAAGAATTGGAAAGGAGTTACTCTTTTATTAAAAAAATGGTATGGACTACCAATGAATATGCAGTTGGATCAAGGTTCAAACTTCACATCTAATTTATCACGATAATGTCTAAGGAATAAAGCAATTCAAATCTACTGCATACCATCCAAAATTGCAGGCAGCGCTAAACATATGACATTAAACATTAAAGACCATGTTGAGGGCTTATAATCAGGATTATCCAGATGATTAAGGTTAGGGAATTCCATTTGCACTTTTTGTGATCAGGGACGCCCCAAATTAAGAGTGCAAATTCATTCAATTGGAATTTTTTTTGGTGCATTAAGTGAGAGGACCATTAAAATTGGTTAAGGAGAAAATAGTAAATCAGAGTTCAAAGGCCACACATTTGGACTAGGTCTCAAAACTTAAGGAACGATTAATAGCGCTGGGGTGTTGGCTCGATAGCATTTAAAAGTATTGCAACATGCAATGAAACAGGAAGCGGACAGGAAACCTTTTTTAAAAGTGGAATTTTGCGATCGGGGACAAGGTATTACTGTTACTTCCAGTTATTGGTGAACCTTGAAAAGCAAGGTTTAGTAGACCTTATCAAATACAACAGATATTGAGTGAGGATAAGTTCTTGATAGGGACTCCAGAAAGAAAGAAATCCCCCAGCGTATGTCATGTGAATAGGCTCAAAAGGTACTTTGACAGGTAAGGAAAGCCAGAGAAAAAGGTGTTAATGATTACGGCACAGAAGAAAATAAACAATTTCAGAGGATTCTGAATCGGACATTCCTCAAATTAAAGTGGACAATGAGGTAGTTGTCTAAAATTGGGATAAATGATTGAGTTACCTTTGTGTGAAAAATCTAAATGACCAGAAAGAGTTATTACTATCACATGGGGAGATATGCAGATATGAACTTGGAAGTACTCACCTAATTGTGCATAATGTAGCTATAATGGATGCCGTTACGATTAAGCAACATCCTTACAGGCATAATCCTCTAAAGTTGGCACAGGTTCAGAAGGAGATTGAATGCAAGCTCTAAGATGACATAATCAACGTGTGTTACAGTGACTGGAAAACACCCATAGTCATGGTGCCAAAGCCAAATGGTACCCAACGATTATGGGTGGACTATCGTAACGTCAATGCAGGTAAAAACATTGGTGCATACCCAGTTCCATGGTTGGAAGACTGTGTTGAAAATGTGGGAGAAGCAACTTACGTTTGGTATGAAAAATGCGCCGGCCAACCAGCATATTGCCGGATTATCCAACCTGTGGTGTACATTGATGACCTTGTGACTTTTACGGACTCATGGAAGGAACACTTACAGAATCTATCGTACTTGTTTGATCGACTTCGGAAGGCAGGCTTGGTGGTAAACCTAGTTTAAAAGTGAATTTGCCAAAGCAAAAGTCACCTTCCTTGGCCATGCTATTAGACATCGATAAACGGTGCCACGAGATTTAAAAGTGATGGTAATTGGGGAATTTCCCACACCGTTGACAACAGGAGCAGTTCCTGGGACTAAGTGGATTTTTTCGAATGTTTGTGCCTCATTTTCTCAGTGTGAGTGCTCCACTCACTGAATTGTTAAAGAAAGGCAAGATGTTTCAGTGGACAGAGGACTGTCAGAAGACATTTGACGGATTTTGAAATATGTGGTAACCACTGCCCACGATCAGACACACCAGAATATGGAAAACCATTCAAGGTGGATTTAAATGTCAATGATGTGGATTTCGGTGCTGGGCTCCTGCAGGAAATCGACAAGAAGACACAAGACCTATTGGGTATTTCTCCAAGAAGTTGAATGTTCATTAGTAGAAATATTCAACAGTTGAGAAAGAGACTGTGAGCTTTGTGTTGGCACGACCACATTTCAGTGTTAACGTTACCAGCAACATATCAGAGACAAACATTTACACTGATCATAACCCAGTGAAGTCTTTTGGGAGAATATTAAGGACAAAAATGGGAGACTGTTTAGCTGGGGCCTGTTACAGCCATTCAATTTGAAAATTGTGCATGTGGAGGTCTTGAAAACGTGATTGCCAATGCAAATGGAGACACTCAATGATGGAAGTACCACACACTGAATCTGGATGTAGTTCTGTCTGTTGTAAACAAATGTATATGCGCATTTTAGAGTATGAACCACTATATTTGGTGGTTTTGAAAACTGCAGCCATCTTTGGATATTGAAGATTCGGTTTTATATTGGGGGAGATGTCACACAGGGGGTTAAGGTTATGTTGTCCTTGATTTTTTTTTCAGAGAGGTTCTAAACATCCCAATATTCCAACATGTCTCAATACTGAATGCTTCAATGGGGTCCTTTGTTTTTTGCCGAACAGATAATGCCTCGGACAGAGGGTTTTCAAGTCTTTAAAAATACTGGTGCATTCAAGGGGATGTGGCCAGCTCTTCAGCTGTACAGGTCAGTTCAGTTTGAGGGTTAGTTGAGTAGGTTCAGTGTTGAAACTGGACGCTCTCCCCCTTCTTCAGCCCTCTGACTTTGTAACCTATAACTTTTTTTTGTTAATGTTTACTCTTTGCGTTCGGGGGGTTGTTTATTAGGATTGTTGCAAGTAATTCGAAACAGCATCATTAATTGGAGATAGCCTGTCAGTTTTGGATAGGATGAATTTTTCAGGTACGGTAGTTTTGGTTCATTGTCTTTCTTTCCTTATTTTTGCAATTACATTCCGTTTGTTTAAAAGTCGACAGTCAGTCCAATTAATTCACTCTTGGAATATTCCTATACACTAACCTTCAACAAATGGCAACATTACGGACTGAGCTATATTCTTAAGAATGTTGTGACGGGTCGGGCCTGGTCTATAACAATGTATAATAACCTTATTTATTAAAAGTCATGAATTAACTAGTAAGGGATAGAATGAATATGATAATGGCTATGAGACAGAAAGTGCTGCGGCCAGTGGCTGTGGTGACCTGAGGGGAGTGCAGCAATGTCTCCCAGTCGCCAGTATTCAGCCATCACTGTTTCTGACAAATGGAATGAAATGCAATGCAGAGCAAGATAACAGATAACCCCTGGTATATGGAATTTTGAACAACAATGTGAGTAGAATAGGGCAACTTTAAATGTGAAGTACATAGTTATATTTTATATATCGACTGTTTAATCACAGGTTATACAGGTTGTTCAGAAATATTCGGAACGGGATATTCAGAAACAAAAACAGACATACTTAACAAAATGTATTTCGTTACAGTGAGTTACAGCAGAGTAAGAGTGAGAATACAGCTCATACAGAGCTGGTACAGAGATGATGGGCTGCATGACCACCACCTTTATTGTACTTATTCAGAGAAATATATTGAAAATGTTCAGAGACAGAGGAGTCAAGTTTAATCATAAAACACACAGACAATATCATAATTAATAAACTATTCCTATTTTTTTCATCAACTGTAGCTGTCTCTAAAAGGCCTTTTAAATCAAAATCACTTTGATGAGATCCGCGTATTTATTTTCAGAACTTAAAGAAGACACAGACTCCAGTGCAATGCATGTGTCACTGGCACAAGTGATGGGGACAGGAATGGTGCATATTGTCCAAATATAATCGGTTTCAACATCCAGAGCAACCAAGAAAAATCAAAATATTAGACATAGTGGAAATCTGAAATACAAATGCAAAATGAAGGAGGAATGCAACAATTAATGCAGTATCTGGGCAGAGAAGCAGAGTTAACATATCGAGTCTTATATGAAACTGTTCTGAACAAGTTATGGTGGACTCAAAAAGAGTTAATTCCATTTTTCTCTGCTCCAATACTGCCGGAACTGTGGGCTTTCTCTCCAGCACTTTCAATTGGTGCAATGACAGGAGACAGAGAGTAATGGTGTTTGGTTGCTTTTCGGACTGAAGGCTTGTGCCCAGCAGTGTTCCACAAAGCTTGGTTCTGGGTTTTCATTGTTTGTCATTTATTGAAATTATTTGTGTGAGAATATCAAAGGCACGGTTCATAAGTTTGCGGATGACACCAAAACTGTTGGCATCGTGGACAGTGAAGAAGGTTTTCTAAGAATATAAAAGGATCATGAGCAAACGGGTCAAGAGATTGACAAATAGCAGATAGAGTTCCGGCTGGATGAATCTGAGGTGCAGGCAATAGTGTGTGTTTGTTGCTGTCTAGTGAACCGGGAATGGGATGATTTTATTCTCCATCTTATTGGTTCAAAACCTCGATATCCTTCATGTTCTTTGAGAGGCCTTACCCTCTCTGTGGGTTACCCTCTTGCTGTCAATGTAGTTGCACAATATCTAGGGATTATCCTTAACCTTATCTGTCCATGCTATCTCATATCTCCTTTTTGCTTTCGTGATTTCTCTCGAAATAATGCCCCACATTCTTTATATTGACTAAGGGATGAAATTGAATAAAGTTGTGTATATCTAAAGTAAGGTTTTCTTTGATTCTCGATTAAAAGCTCAATAACTGTAGTTGTCCATTGTTCTTTAAGCTGACCAGCATTACCCTTCACTCTAACAGGGACATAATGACTCTCAATTCCCGACGTCACACTGTTGAATGCCTCCCACTTGTCAGACATCATTTTATCTGCTAACAGTCTACTCCAATTAAACTTTGTAAGTCCTTGTCCCATGCCATTAAAATTTATGCTACAACATTAAAATAGACATTAATGAAAGGCTTATTATTTTCCGTAACCATTATGAAACTAATAGAGTTATGATTGCAAAACCCAAAATATTCCCTCACGTTTACTTCAGCCACTTGCGCTGCCTATTTCACAAAAGAAGGCCTAGTTTTGCTCGTTCTCTGTTAGAATCTTCCGCATATTGATGAAGAAACTTTTCGTGAACACATTTGACAAATAATTCATCATCCAACCCATTAACACTGTGGTAGTCCCAATCAATTTTCAGAAAATTAAAATCCCCCATTATTGCAACCTTATTAAGCTTAAACGTACCCGAGATCTCCCTACATGTCTGTTTCTCAATTTTATTCTTACTGTTGGAGAGCATATGGAACAATACAACCAACGTGCTCTTTCCTTTCTTATTTTTAATTTCGACTAATATAGTGGCCATTTAGTGCAATCTGTTCAAAGTGAACTTTATTTTCTTATTTTTAATGCGACATGCATATTTTAACTGGATGATGTTTCAGAAATATCTTCCCCAGTTACAGCAATAATTAATTCCTTCATCAAAAATGGTGGATCTCCCGCACCCTGCCCCCCACATGTCTATTTCCATCCTTTCTATGACCCTTAACACCTGGAATATTGAATTGCCGGTCTTAAACCTCTTTCAGGCAAAAGTGAGGACTGCAGATGCTGGAGATTAGAGTGGAGAGTGTGGTGGTGGAAAAGGAGGCAGGTCAGGCAGCATCCGAGGAGCAGAAAAATCGATGCTTCAAGCAAAAGCCCTGCATCAGCCCATTCCTGATGAGGGGTATTTGCCGAAATCGTTGACTTTCCTGCTCCTCACATGCTGCCTGACTTTCTGTGCTTTCCCAGAACTACACTCTCAACTTGGACATCGCTCAACCAATTTTCTGTCATACATATGATGTCCCAATCCCATGTTCTTAAACATGCCCCGAGTTTATCAGCCTTCCCTGTAAGACCCGTCACATTGAAATAAATGCAATCTCGTGCTTTAGAGTTACTATATACTCTTTATTTTCGCGTTTTTCTTTTCTAATTGACGTGCTCTCCTCACATTCTTAAACTTCTCTAACCACCCTGCCATTTGTACTGCTATTTGGAATATGCCCCTTGCCGTCTCTATCAATATAAAGTTTCCCTACATAGAATGAGCAAATCTCCCTGCTAAGATATTCGTTGCTTTCCAGTTTAGATTAGATAAATCTTTTCTGAACAGGTCATTTCTATTTTAAAATAGATTCCAATTTCCCAAACATCTCAATCCCTCAATAACACAATAGCTCTTCAGACGTTGATTTTTCTCCTTTAACCCTTAGTTCCTTCCCAGTTGAGTTTGGCATTGGGAGTAAACAAGAAAGTATTGATTTAACGGTTTTATTTTTGATACTCTACCTCACCTCTTAAGTTTACTCTGTACTGTTTTAATCTTTCCCTGAAAAATATCATTCCTGCCATTATCTACAATAATGTTTCTCTATTCAATCTCACCTTTAACAACGTGCTTGAAATGTTTTGAAACGTTCTTAATCCTCGCACAGGGAAAGCAACAAACCATCCTAAATTAACGGTCACTGCCCCAGAATCTCCTGTTGATGCCCCTGATATAAATGTCTACTGAAGCAATAATTCTACTAACTCTTCGCAAACGCTGCTGAACATAAGAATCATTCCAATTGTCCAATAATTGATTGCTCTTCCATTTTCCTCAGAGAGACAATCCCCTTCAGCTGTTCGAAAAGCTGAAAAGCATTTTGATAGAGGAATAGCCACCGGAGACATTTGAACTACTTTCTTATCTTTCCTGACTTTCACCCAACTATCTAACTGATTTCCAAATGTTCAGTTATTTCCTACTTTATGGTTGACTGAAGAAACTTCCCCACTACAGAGTTAAAACTCACTGGTCTAAAGTTTGTCATTTTTTCCTATGTCTTGTTTTGAATACGAGTGTCACATTATTAATTTTCCAATAGTTCAGCACAGTTCCAGAATCAAAGGATTTTTTGAATATCGTAATTAACACATTGGGCACCTCTGCTGTTACCTCCTTTAATACGATAGAGTGCAGGCCGAGGGCCTGACCTCTCTCTAATCCCATCAATATGATTAATACCTTTTCCCTCAGCATTGTACTTCCATCAAGATCCTTTCCAGTTGTTGTAAATTTTGGGAAGAAATTATCTTCCACTGTGAAAACAGGAAATATTGGCTTTACCTCTGCCACTTCTGGGTTTCCCATTACTACCCCGCCGTTTTCATCCTCTAAAAGGCCAACATTTACATTCAGCATTTTCCTTTACTTTTTATCTACTCGGAGAAGTGTTCTCTATCAATTCTTATGTTTACTACTAATTTTCCTTCGTAGTTATTTTGATTTTGTTTTCAGAAAACGTTTGCGAACAATTAAAGCTTTTTTCTTTATTCCATTCATAGGATGATGGCGTCGCTGGTTAGACATCACTCATTGTCCTTCCCTAATTTTCCAGGGGGCAGTTAAGCGTCAACCAAATATGTGTGGGTTTGATGTCACATGTAGGTCAGAGCAGTTAAGGATGGTGGTTTCCCATTCTAAAGGACATTCATGGAACATATGGATGTTTCAAACAATAAGTTATAGATTCACTATCATCAATAGACTCTTAATTGCAAATTCATATTGAATTTAAATTCCACCATTTGCCATGGCGGCATTTGAACCTGACTCCCCAGAACATTATCTGGATCAGCAGTCGGTGATAATGCCACCAGGCCATTACCTTCATGTTAGTATCGATTTCCTTGTTAAGACATGGTTCACTTTTCACCTTTTTAAAATTCCTCTTCCACTCAGAATTACACTTTAATTAAGGAGTTTGGACTATCTCCCGAAGTAGTTGCCACTGTTCTTCAAGTGTCCCGCTCTTTATTTTTTTTTGCGAAGTCCACTCAGGTCAAGCCCTTCCTCAGGCCAGTAAAATTATCATTGTCCAACACTAAACCTCACATCTGTGACTCTCTCTTCACTGTTTCAGTCTGAATGTGAAACTGCAGCATGTTGTGGTCACTCTTTCTGAGGTGATCTCGTACTACAGTATGACGTATCACTCCTTTTTCATTATATTATCGCAAAGCCAGTTCTCTGGTTCCTTGAGATGTTACTCGAAGAAATAATCCCTCATACGTTCGACGATCATTCTTTGAGGCTCCCCTTACCAATTGATTCATCCAGTCAAATCTAGCAGACTCTAAACCCAACCACACCCAGGGGACTCTAATCCCAATTCCTGTACAGCTGGTGATTTGCTTTGAATGCACATTTGCTTGTTGGTGACTGAGTGTTTGTGCTTTGTTCCCTAGAGCTTGAGATCTGAGACTCTTTTGAATCTGAATTCTAGTATTGAAATTTAACATGATTTATTTTAAGGTTAAGGATTTTACAGTGATTATGAAATAAAATGTTCACTCCTGTTCTTTTACAGGGCATGACTGCCTCACTATCAGTTTCTAACTAATCTCTTTTGTCCTTACATATAAGAGATTTATGGAGGGCAAGTGACGTTTCAGTTCAACATTAGATTGTAATTTTAAAATTCCTATGGTTAATATCTGTGACCTTGGATTCTGCCATTATTCATGCATTAGAAGTTTTTTTTTAACTTGAATAGACAAATCCTTTTAAGGCACCTCCGGTTATTTCACGACCTATGTCATTGTAAGTGAGCAATGACTGGTAAAGACTACTTAAGAAAACTAATTTTAGGATTGAATTAAAGGAATAAAACCGGGATATTATAGTGGATTTCAAAGTTGGGAACTGTATGCATTTTACTTTTTAAGTATTAAATACTGAATAAATGAAATTATAATATATAAATATATATTTACAAGTAAGGTTCCAAAATGCAAGTTAGGAACAGGCTTTAAAATTACACAAGCATAAATTGATGAATTGGTATTTGAAGTTATAGGGAGCAAACAAACATCTGGCAACGTAACATAAGAAGCAGAAACAAAAGGCAAAAATAATGGTAACCCATGGTTGATGAGTTAATAAAAAAAAGTCAAAACTAAAAGGAGAAAGAAACCGGAATGGTGGTGGGCAGCATGTTGAAAATAAAGGGAGGAGATGTTAAGATCTTTGGTGGACAGGGACGGGGATCGAGGTGGAAATCCCCACAGGCGGGATGTTATTACTGTGGAAAAGTAGCTCACTTTAAGCAGGAGTGTCCGGATCTGAAAAGGGAAGAGAGGGCGATATTGCTTATGAATTTCGATGAAGAATAGGGGTGTCAAGGGTTCCTGCTCCCTGGGGCCTGCCAGGAACACTTGATAAATGTAAAATTGCGACTTTATAATAAGGACGTCATTTTCCTAGTCGATACGGGGGCAGCATGGTCATCCTTAAATTTTAAGCCCAAGGGAGCAGGAACAAAAGAGTTAATTGGATTATGGTGACAGTTTTGTGATGAGAGGCACAAAGAATCAGTTTTGCACTCATGACAAAATACTGCCACAAAATTGAGGATTGAATTAATTGCAAATGGTGCTATGAAATCTGTCGAAGTTCTTAAAAATGAATGTGCTCGAGCAAAAAAATTACGTAAACTGAATGAGAAATCACAAGTGACTGGTAAACAAATAGAACTGCGCAATTACAGTTTTTAAAAACTGTTTTGGTGACTTGTTAAGTTTCCACCCTGAATTACAGATAATGATTACTTTATTTACATAATATATAATTAATAATTGATATTTATAATAAATCGATTGTGTTAGCCTTATTCAATATTAATTGGCAGGATCCCTTCACACATTCTCAGTGACCTGTCATATTGATTCACGGTTAATTTAAAACATGACTGCATTAATTCATTGTTAGTTAAAGAATGGAAAGCTACATTACTGACCGATGAGGTAACTGACGAAGCTACCCCGAACCCACAAGAAGCAGTGATTTATTCCCTAATACCTACTGTCCCAGGTCCTTCGGAAGCTCCAATATTCACTGAAAGACAGGAAAAAGATTTGAAAGATTTAGGGGTTGTATAAACAGCAGACGGACATTGGATGTTACCTGATGAAAGGGAAATGTTAAAAAAAAATGATGCACGAAATGATGGCTGTCTGACATCAGGGGAGCCACTGGTGAGTGGAAGCAATATGTGATTTAGTCTGAAGGAAATATGGATACAACGGGACATATACGATAGCCAAACAGATATCTGAGGGATGCATAACACTTAAAAAAGTAAACAAGGAAGTGTTAAGGAAGCAAGTCCCAGGAGGGAGACAACCTGGGCTAAGACCATTCCAGTGCATCCAGGTAGATTATACCGAATTACACAGAGTAGGAAGACAGAGATATATGTTGATAATAGTTGATCATTTTTCCAGATGGATGAACGCATATCCTCTGGCAATGCCAAACCCTGAAACAAAAGATTTGTTTTTAAGTAAGTATATACTGAGTTTGTCCTCCTCTTTGTCTTTCCTCAGGAAACAGGGTTTATTGGCACAGACTCGGCCCCTTGAATTCGCTGTTCATCCGATTCGACAGGGAGATTGGGTCTGAGTACAATCATGGACAGAAACTAAATTGCAACCGGACTGGGAAGGGCTGTACCAGGCTCTTTTGACAGAAACGGCAATAAGGACGGTGGGGAAAGGCTGGACTCACGACACTCGGATCAAAGTGCCAGTGGAATCTCCAGTTGAGGAAGACTTGTGGACAGCCGAATCAACGCAAGACCCGCTGAAACTCAGGCTGAAGAGACTTAGAGTAACTGATTATACAGTGGCGACGTCAGCGCGGGATTATTTCCATAGGATTGTATATTAAGACTTTTGGTGCTTCAGCATGATTTTTGAGAATGCTGGGGATGCTTAGAGTTATGATACGAGCTCTGTTAGAATTGGGATTGTGTCAAACATCATTTTCATATGTGTTATTAATGGTTCCTCAGTCTGATAATCCACAAGTAATAGACGCTGATGCATGCAGATTAGTAAATTGTGGGGATGTAGATAATCAAAGACAGTACCGCAGCTCAGAGAGACATCTTAAATCCTATGGGGATGGCCTTGGGGATAGTACTTGGTATAATAGTCTCGTCACAGTACACCGGGCCCCCTTCCGACCAGCTTTCAATTGTCCCGATAAAGAGTGTAACCCAATATACCTCACAATAAAGAAAACCACATGGCATGAAGGAAATCACGGGGGTGGGGGGAGGGTGGCACCTATCAGGTACAATTAAATGAAACATTTGGGATAGAAATGACAACAAATGGGAATGACTTCTCGGGCTGTTGTTTTCGAGTTAGCGTAGGACAGGGAAAACGGGCAGAACTACTGGATAATAAGATCCAACCTTACACCCCTCCCGATGACCGTAAAGTAGTAAAAAGTATAGAGGTAAAGGACTTGAAACCGACCATCAAAATAGAAACTGGATACGGGGATGCAAATGCCTGGGTGGAATGGGTAAAGTATACTGTAAAAGTCTGAATAAGAAAATTGCTATGTATGTGCCTCTGGTAGACCAGTGGCCCAGGTGGTTCCCTTTCCGTTCGGGTGGAAGCGAGACAGGAAGGGAATGAAACGTATGATAGCCCTGCATCAGGATACGACAGCATGAAATGATAGGAATTGCACCTCCCTATCTCTGATGTACCCTCCCTTGGAGATGAAAGACTTAAAAAAACCCCGCCCGCCCGCCAATTCTTCAGCCGCAGTCGGAAATCACACATCATATGTGCATAGACGAGGTACAAATTGGTCTAGAGATTTGTGGGAGCTGAAATTATGTACAGAGATTAAGAATTTCACCGATACAGACAATGGAGGGAACAACTCAGCACCAAGGTTCCCCGAGCGGGTCTGTGGTGGTACTGTGGAGGCAAAATATTGAGACCCACCCTCGCTCAAGATTGGAGAGAGATATGTGCAATTGTACAATTGGCAATTCCATTTACCCTGGCATTTCAGAAGGAAAAGATAGTAGGGATAAAAGAGAAGAAGTAAGAGATCACTCTTAGATTCTTCTTTCGATGACAGGATTTACCTCAATTCTACAGGAGTCCCGGGGGTGTACCTGATTTTCAAGGCTCGGAACCAGATTGCTGCAGGCTTTGAGTCAACTCTCTTTTTGTGGGTAACAGTTAATAAAAATGTAGATTGAATAATTTACATTTTCTATAATCAACAGCGATTTATAAATTATACAAGAGATGCTGTTAAAGGAATATCAGAACAGCTTGATGCGACAAGTAGGATGGCATGGAAAAACAGAATGGCCCTTGATATGGTTCTAGAGGCAAAAACGAGGTGTGTGTGTGATGTTAGGAGGAAGCGTTGTACCTTCATTCCTAATAACACTGCACCTGATGGTTTAATTACTTGGGTCTTAAGGGGATTAACTACCTTAGCAGAAGAACTGGCTGATAATTCAGGAGAGGTCACATCTCTCACGGGATAGCTTGAATCATGGTTTGGAAAATTGAAGTGGGGGGTGGTTTCCATCCTTACTTCCCTGATAGTAGTAGTCGCGGTATTGGTAACCATTGGCAGTTGCATCATACCCTATATACGAGGGCTCACCCAAAGACTGATTGAGGCAGCCTTAATGAAACAGATGCCCTTAAAAGGGAATCAGGAAGAAGGACCTTTTTCTAGTCAATAATGAGGGGATGAGAGAGATAAGATGGATGAAGTCTCAGGAATGATGTTTGCGAATTTTGGGGCGAGGCTTAAAGGAAAAATTGCAGAAACTACAAATGAATGTAAAAAACAAAAAGGTTGAATTGTGAGGAGTAATTATATATGTTGTTATCTGCAACGATCACAAGGCTGAATCCTGAAAGAGGAAGAGAGGTGTAGATTAAGCGAGATATGTTCCTATAAACAGTTATAAGTATCTGTTTCCCGCTTCTGCAAAAAAAAACACAATAAAGAGTTCATAAGACTCAGTATGGGCAAAGAATGGAAGGAAATGTTGCTTTAGCAAACAAGGAAGCAGATGGCAGTCAAGGAGGATATATAACAATAGGCCACAGAGGCATGCAGTGAAACAGACAAGCAGGAAATGCACTTTTGTCATGAACAAGCCAGATGAGGCAAGATATAAGCAGCTGTGTTTAGAGAAGTGGGAGATGTAAACAGCGGAGATGCAATGGAATAAGCGGGGGAGGAGTAAAACAGGAATGAATTGTATAAAAAGTTGTGTACTTGTTAAACTCAGTGTGTCTAACTTAGAGGCACTACTCTTGCAAGAGTATAATAAACGATATTGCTGCTTCAGATCTTGACTCGGACGGAAATTATTGAAGTCAGTGGGTTCTATTTGCCACACAACCATGGAGATCCTGTTTTTAAACTCGGGCCTCGCTTCCTAAACATTCTTTACTAGACCTTTCACTCCTCTTACGGATGTCATTCATATCAATGTGTACCACGACCACTGGCTGTTCACCCTCCCCCTTCAGTGTACCCTGAACATGCTCGGTGACACCCCTAATCCTCGCACCAATCGCCCTTTGTATGAAGAATTCATAGAATCAAGGAATCACTGCGGTGGGGAAACAGGCCAATTCACACAACACGTCCACGCTGACCCTCCATAGTGTAATGCACTCTGACCCATTCCCCTACTCTATTACTCTGCATTTGCTCCTGAGTAATGCACCTAACCGGCACATCGCTGAACACTATTGGAATAAAGTGAACAACCTAGACCCATTCTGTTACCCTATGTTGAATCTGCTTTCTCACAACAGATACTTCCAGAAATACTGAGCATTAGCAGCAACTTCTGGTTTTGTCACCAATGATATTTACATATTGATAAAAATATACGCCACTCTGACTTGAAACAAAGCTGAATATATACTCTCAGGAGAAAATTAAATATTTGGTCATTCAATGATTCCAGTAAAGTTTTATTGAAATACTCATGTTCTGTCCGTGAACGTCATTTGTTCGCTTTCCCAATCCTGAACAAAGGAGGTTTTTGCATTTTTTTTTAATATCAGAAAGCTCGGAAAAGTTGCATATTTACTTCTTCAGATGGGAATGTGTTTGCATCTCATTCTTTTATCTCAGTTCAATTACCGAGGATTCTTCACAAAACACACACAATGTATTACTTTGTCGAAGAATACCAGTAACATTGGAAGTAATTGGAATCATAACTGGGAAGAAGGATTTAGACAAAGGAAGGATGAGAGAAAATGTTTTTTTTTAACAGAAAATACAATTATGGGAACTTAGGTGATCAAATGTATGGAAAACTATGTAGGGCTGACAAACGATATTGTTATGAAGGTGTAGAGGTGTACATTGTTCTGAAAAAAGTTTAAATGTAAAATTTGACTGTGAAACAAATAGTGAGTATGAGTTGCCATGGTAAAAAAAAATTCAAATTTGGCCAGTCAGTTTAACTATGTCACAACACTCCGAAATCCAATGGAGTTTGAAATAATTTTGTCGGCGCAACATCGAGGGCCGAAGGGCCTACACTGCGCTGTATTTTTTTTTTATAATGTATTTGATGACAACAAAATCAATGAAATAATCCAATGTTTTGAGGTTTAAAATCGGACAGTTTGAACATTTAGGGAGAGAACTGCCAAAGGCATCCCCAAAGATAGACTGCTAGCTGAAGAGCTTTCTGAAACGTACCTGAAATCTAAGACGTTTGCACAGCAGAACATTGAAGCCAACCGAGATAAAAATCTACAGAGAAAAGTCTACAAAGGAGAATTGATAAAGCTGACTAGTTTCGAAATGTGATTGCGTTTTTTTAAAAATCTTAATCATGGTGTTTTGTTTTATCAGACCAGTATTGTAGAGTTGGAGGTAAAAGGTAGCTTTAACGAAATCAGTTCTAAACAGTGGTTCATTTTAATATTCCCTGTTGGACTTAAATAACAAAATTGTTAATTTTACTTTAAATAGTGACCTCTGTAAAAGAATCTTTGCCTTTCGAAATTTAACAGATTCCAGCATGAGGTGAACTTTTTTCTCTGTGGCTGGTTCAGATTAGGAGGGGGGTTTTCTCTGTGTCATAACAGTTTGGGGCCTATTGTCTGCGATTTGAGCAAGTTTAGACGATCCCGTCTGATACTTGGGCAGATTTAAATGGGTTTGGGGTATGAAAATGCACAGTACATTTAATTATTTACACGTTATTGTCCGAGAGCTTTAAATAAAAAGTCGGTGAGACACTTTGTTTAATTTCAGTGACTTGCGGTTGGTTAAATCTAAAGTGAGATAAATGGCTCTTTAAAAATGTTAAAGAGGTCCTGGGATTTGAAGAATTTTCTCACATTTGCCGAGGGTATTTAGAAGGAAAGATAAAGGCCAAACATTTAGAATTCACAAAGAATTTAGATTTGGGTTTAACCAAGAACAAGAGTAAAGCTGAAATTGATAGGAAATTAGTCAAACACTAAGGTGTGTCAGAGAAACAGACAAGTGCAGGAGATTTAGAAAAAAAAATAAATTACAATTGAAGAAAATGCAGTTTAAAGATAAACAAAGGGAGAGAGAAAGAGAGAGAAGAAAGAGAAAGCAAGAGGGAAGAGAGGGAGAGGAATAAAGAGAGAGGAGAAAGTTCTTAGCTGAGCAAAAAGATAGCGAATTTGAACTTGAGAAGTTGCGATTTAGTCAGCAAAGTCAAGTGAACAGGATGGAGAGTAAAAGGGACATGAGTGAAATATACAACTATCTCAAAACTCTGCCACATTTCGATGAGAAAGATGTTGAAGCCTTCATTATTTCATTTGAAAAATTGGCTCGGCAGGTAGAGTGGTGCAAGGATTTATGGGTAATGCTAGTTCAGACTAAGTTGGTAGGCAGGGTTAGTGGGGTATTTGCTGCTCTGTCAGATGAGGGGTTAAGAAATTATGAAGACGTGAAACAATGTATTTTATGTGCTTACGGATTGGTACTGCAAGTATATAGATAACAGTTCAGAAACATAAAGAAGGAACCAGGGCAGCCTTATGTTGAGTTAGAAAGAATTAAACATGGGCATTTTCATAGATGGGTGCAGGCTTTAAAGATAGATAAGACCTAAGAGGCTCTAAGGGAGATTATTCTGCTGGAGGAGTTTAAAACTTCACTTCCAGAGATAATAATAATTTACGTGAAGGAACAGAAAGTTCAGGAATTGAGAAAGGCTGGAGAATTAGCAGATGAATACATGTTGCTGCATAAGACAGGCTTCCAGCCATAATCTCGTCTTGTGTGGGATAGAATTTGGGAGAAGGGGAGACGCTACACTATAAAAGAAAGAGTAAAATATAAGAGTTTACCACTGGTTAAAAAAAAAACTGCCCAAGTGAGTGGAAAGGAGGTGAAAGGCCTCAGGTGTTTTCACTGTAATGGAGTGGGATACAGAAAATTACAGTGCCGGTGGTTTCAGAAGGGCTTTGGGAAAAGGTGTTTCCACTGACACAAGGAGGGATATGTATGGTCACAATGCTGATTGTTAAGTAAGGGACTGTGGGAAAAGATGTGGTAAAAGAAGCTAAGCCAGTGGCATTCGTGAAAGTTTTAAAGGAGACCCCAACACGTGCTGAGAAGCTGCAGGAAAGTACACAGCTTAGGCAGGGGCTGGGTATGGAGTTAGTACCTTATCTCAATAAAGAATTTGGATCTGTGAGTAAAGTGTACTCAGTAATCACAGTGGTAGAAAGGCAAGAAGTTATAATTTTGAGAGGTACATGAACTAACCAGTCGCTAATAGTAAGAGATGAATAAATTCGTAGTCTTTCAGATCAGTTAACCCAGAATGTATTAATTTATGGGAAAGATGGACAGAAATTTAGCATTTCCCTCTGTAAGACCAGGTTGGAGTGCCTACTCAAGACTGGGGAAGTTATAGTGGGAGTGATTGACAGACTGTCACATCCAGGAATGCATATTGTTCTTGGGAAGGATTTAGCAGGGTCCAAGTTGGGAGTGACATTGCTTGTTGTGGAGAAGCCCAAGGAAGACAAAGAAACTGAAATGTTAAATCAGAAATACCCTGGTATTTTCCTAGGCTGTGCAGTAACCATATCCCACTATTATAAGTCACAGCACGAAGGACAAACTAAAGACATAGATGAAGGTGTTGAGGTTCAGTTAATGGACACCCTGTTTGCCGTAATTGTGTAGGGAAAACCTGAACAGGCAGTGGGTCAGACAGAGGTGTTTTGGCCTTAAAGGCTAAGGGACTTGCAACAGACAGACAAGACGATAAAAGATATATATGTGGATGTGTACTCTGAAAAGGAGGAAGAGGATATTCATGAGGGCTATTATCTGAAAGATAGATCTTTAGACAGAAATGGAGACCACATCAGGTTAGTGCAGAGTAGAAATGTGCTGAGGTGCACTAGATTGTGTTGCTGGTAGCATAGAGACAGGACGTTTTACAGGTAGCATATGAAGTACCTGTAGGAGGTAACCGAAGGGTAAGAAAGACTCGGACTAAGGGACAAAAACATTTTTATTGACCTGGAATGCACAAAGATGTGGTTAACGTTTGGCCTACATGTCATTCATGCCAAATGGTAGGTAGGCCACGGACAGTAATGAAACTAGCACCTCTGTTGCCAATTCCCACATTCGAAGACCCCTTTATGTGGGTTATAAATGAGTGTTTAGGTCCCCTCCTGAAAAGTAGAGGAGAGAAAGACTTGGAGAAACAGGTGTTAGTTACCGCCCTACAGAGTGAGGAATCAAATCCAAATATCGTGGATTTTGATGTGCCTCAAAATATATCAAAAATATAGAAGTCCTTGAGCAGTGGGATAGATTAGTAAACTATCTGACTCAGGAGCATAGAACACAGTTGAAAGGTTTGTTATTGCAATATGAGGACATATGTTAGAATCATATATGTGGGGGGCGAACTAATGCTATTGTGCGTGAAGTAGATGGAGGGAATACTGTTCCAATAAGACAATCCATATCGGCGTAATCCTTCAACACCAGACAGGTCCAGAAGGAGGTGGAGTACATGCTCAATGAGGACATCATCGAACCAAGCCCGAGCGAGTGGAGCTCGCTGATCATCTTAGTTCCCAAACCGGATGGGACTCAATGATTTTGCTTGGATTATTGGAAGATCGACACTGTTACAAAATCAGACTTATATCCAATACCAACATTGGAGGACTGTATCGAGAAAGTTAGACAAGTCAGTTACATCACGAAGTTGGAGTGAATGAGTGGATTCTGGCAGATACCTTTATCAGAGACAGTGAAAGAAATTTCTGAATTGTAACGCCAAATGGTCTGTATCATTTGAAAGTGATGCCCTTTGGAATGACGAACACACCCAAAACATTCCAAAGACCCATGAAGAGAGTTGTGGCCTGATTAATAAACTGTGCAGTCTGCTTAGACGATGTAGTGATCTTTACTAAGTCCTGGAAAGATCACTTGGTATCGTTGGCAGAGTTTTTTGAAGGAATACGAGAAACAAAACTGGTGATAAAATTAAACAAAACAGAATTCGTGAAAGCAGACATGATGTTCTAGGGACAAAATATCGGTCATGGAAGGTTGATCCCATGGACAACAAAGACAAAAGCAAGCCAGGAATTTCCACGGCCAACCTCGACGAAAAAGGTGCTTCGCTCCTTCAGAGTCAGCAGATTCTATCAGATAGGTAAAAACAGGGCTTTTGCCCGAAACGTCGATTTCGCTGCTCGTTGGATGCTGCCTGAACTGCTGTGCTCTTCCAGCACCACTAATCCAGATTCTATCAGATGTCTGTTCCAAACTTCAGCGTGTAATGGCACCATTATCCGACTTGCTGAAGAAGAGCACAACTTTTTGGTTGAAAGAACAATGTCAGGAAGCATTCGACCATTAAAAAGAAATATTGACCACCAAACCAGTTTCACTACACCAAATGCTTGAAAAACTTTCCAAGTTGCCGTCGACGCACGTGACATAGGAGTTGAAGCTGTACTGCTACAGGACAATGAGATGAGATCGTACTTTTCAAAGAAACTCAACATCTACCAGAGAAAATAGAAAATATTCTACGATTGAGAAAAAACTATTGAATTTGGTACTATCCTTATAACATTTTGATGTGTATTCACAAACAGCGTGTTGGAGACGGTTGTGTACATGGAGCCCAACCTGCTTACATTCTTGAACGCTTTAAAGACTATTTCATTGGAGGATTATGTTACAGACTTTTAATTTAAAAATCGTACATGTAGCTTGTAGTAAGAATGTAATCGCAGATGCGTGCTCACCGATCTAACTGATAAAGTTTAGACGAGATTTGTATTTATCCAATGCTAAATACAAGTAAATGGGAAGGAGTTAAGGTGAACTTAGATTTCAGTTTTCTGTCTGTTATAGTAATGTTTGAAAAATAGAAAAAACAAATGAGACGTGTTTTCATTATGATGGTTCTTTTTTGAGAGAGAAGGTGCTATGTACGTGTGAAGGGTACTGTACCTTTAAGAGAGTTGAAGGATTAACAAGCACAGTGAGTTCTGGAAAGTTTACAATGTAACATTTGGTTCAGCAACTGGAAGTACCTCGGTTGCTATGAGACAAAAAATAAAATCAAATTTGATCAATCCGTTTAAATTATGTCCAAGAAGCTAAACTACAATCGAGTTTAAATTTGGCATTTGGCAATATTTAAAAAAAAAATAAAATTACCCGATGCTTTGGGGTAGAAAGCTGAAAAAAGTGACCGGTTAGGGGAGAACTGCCACGCCACCAACATCTGCAGACTGCCCGGAGAACAGCTCTCCGAAATGTACCTTTATTTGTCAATGACCTGTGAAACAGAAACTCTAAGGAGAAGAAACGAAGACAGAGGAAGGCACAAAGAGAAGATTCGACAGCTGGCTGGTTCTGAAATTTGAATGTTTTGGTATATCTTAATTGGTGGTGGGGGGGGAGGGGGTGGTGGAAGCGGGCAGGTTTTCGGA
This sequence comes from Chiloscyllium punctatum, assembly GCF_047496795.1. Classification (NCBI taxonomy): domain Eukaryota; kingdom Metazoa; phylum Chordata; class Chondrichthyes; order Orectolobiformes; family Hemiscylliidae; genus Chiloscyllium; species Chiloscyllium punctatum. Next base: position 113,948,079 of record NC_092742.1, read on the forward strand.
CCAGTAGTGTAGAAGGGAAAGTAAAAGATAGGTTACAGAAAGCAGTTGCAAATAGTTGTTAGTTAATTATTCTCTGTTAGCCTTTAAAAAAAAGTTGTCAATTTTTACTTTAAATAGTGACCTTTAGGATGGTTATTGGCCTTCCGAATTTTTACAGATTACAAAATGGTTTAAATCATTTCTGTGTTGCAAGGTTAAATTAGCGCGGGGTGGTGGTGGTGGTGGTGGGGGGAGGGGGGTGTCGGAGGGCGTGGGTTCCCCCGTGTTGTACCACATTAACTCGGATTTCTCTGCACAGATGCTGCCAGACCTGCAAAGCTTTTCCAGCACATTTCTGTCTTAGTTTCTGGTTTACGAAATCTGCAGTTCTCTTGACTTTCTTCGTGTATCATTGACAGCCACGGATGAAGTCCTGGAGGACAGGAAGACAGCTAATGTTGTTACATTATTTGTAATTTGGCTGCAAAGAAAACCTAGGGAACTACAGACCAGTGAGTTTGATGTCAAGGGTGGAGAAGTGTTTGTAGGAGATTCCGAGAGGGAGGATTTACATGCATTTGGAAAGGCAAGGACTGATTACGGATATTCAGCACGGCTTTATATCTAGGAATCCATATCTCACAAACTAGGTTGGAGTTTTTGAAGAGGTGATCGGGAAGAAAGATGAAGGTAAAGCAGCATACGTTGTCTACATGGACCTTAGTGAGGCCCAACAAGGTTCCACATGGTAGTCTGTTTAATGAGGTTAGATCACAAGAGATCAGGGAGAGCTATCCAATTAGATGCAAAACTGGCTTTACTGTAGGAGACAGAGGGAGCTGGGAGAGATTTGCTGTTCCAATTGGAGGCCTGTGTCCAGCGTTGTGCCACAATTACCAGGCTGTTGCTCATTGTTTTTGTAAATGATTTGGATGAGAATATTGGAACTAGGGATATTAATTTGGAGAAGAAATCCCCAAAATTGGAGTTATGGTGGACAGTGAAGAAGGCTGTCTTAGAGAATAAAGATATCTTGATCTACTTGGAAAGTGGGTTGAGGATTGGCTGATGGAGCTTAATGCAGATAAACGTGAGATATTGCACTTTGTTAGGCAAACGAGTTTAGGATTTATTTTAGTAAATGGTAGCATGCTAGGGAGTGTTGCCAAATAGATATCCAGGGACCAGGTATATAGTTCCGTGAAAGTGGAGTCGCCTGTTGACAGGGCAGTGAATAAGGCATAAGGCAAGCTGACTTCCATTGGTCAGAGCATTGATTACAGGAATTGGAGCATCATGTCGTGGTTCTATAAGAGAATACTAAGGCCACATTTGGTGTACTGAGTACAATTCTTGTCGCCCTGCTATAGGAAGGATGTTATAAACTGGGATGGGGGCAAAAGTATTTAAAATTAAGTGACGGAGACCGGAGATTTTGAGATGTAAGGCTGGGATTTGGTTCCTTTTGCGTTGGAGGCTGAGAGGTGACCTTTATTACATCATGAGAGGCATGGATAGAATGAATAGACAAGATCTTTTCCCACTGGTGTGTATGACCGGAAACAGAGAGGGTAGTTTCAAGGTGAGAGGGAAGAAATTGAAATGATATCAAAAGGACAGTTGTCTCGCACAGAGGGTGGTGTTTATAGGTAGAGAGCTGTCAGAGGAAGTCGCATTGGGAAGTACAAATGCAACATTTGAAAGACAATTTGATGTGTATATGAATAGGAAATGTTTGGAGGGGGTCTGTGCTAAAAGAAGAAAAAGAGTAATAATTCAATTTAGGAAACCAGGTGAGCATGGCCGAGTTAAACCGAAAGGTCTGTTTGCATATTGTATGATTCTAAGAGTCTACGACGCTTTCACTCCTCGTTCATCACTAGTCCTTCATTGCACTCAATTCATTTCCAAGTCAAAACTCATCTGTAAATACTTTAAATGATCTAACTCTCCAAACTTTCTTAAATCGAGATTTGCTGGCAGAGATGTGGTTCTGTAGACCACAGCAGCAGCAGCAGAAGCAGAATTATACTCAAGTACAATCTGTAATGTTTTTCCTGGGATGATCCCTCCGTCTACCATTCCAACCATGTTGATCTATTGTTCTGTGATATATTGGTGAACGTGCCAGTGTCCGAATCATGTAAACCTAAACCTGATGACAACTCGTTAAAGCTACCAAAATTGACTGCTTGCATTCCTAACAGCAAAACTAACATCTGATAGAGAGGGTGCAATGATCCCAACACCAACAAAGTAACAGTCTGTCACATCCAGCCATAAAAGGTGATGGATGGTTAAAGAACTTCATGGAGGAGAGGACTCCACTATTATCCCCATCCCAAATAATGGAACAGCCCTGTATATCAGTGTAATAGTTAAGAATGTAGTTTTGGTACGATACTATACCAGAAGTGTTGAGTGGCTAATTAACCTCACCCTCGCCATGATGTCCACAGAATCACAGATGCCCATCTTCAATCAATTTGATTTGCTACACGTGACTTGAAGACACAGGTGAACAAAGTAGATAGGATAAAGGCAATGGGCCCTGACACCATTCCTGCAATAGGACTGAAGACTTGTGCTGCACAACAAGCTGTGTCCCTGAGGAAGCTGCTTCATTCCATCTCCAACTCTGACATCTCCATAGCAATGCGGAAAATTAATCAGCTATGTCCAGTTCGCTAAGAGGGGAATAGTTAAATTCTGAACCATTACCATCCCCTCAGTCCCGTCACGATTGTTAAACTAGTAGAAGTTCTTTTCGACAGATCTGTCAAACAGCACAGAAATATCCTGCTCAGTGTCGTTCCAGATAGCTACCCATGTGGAGATGGTACTGTGTTGTGGAAATGTCACTGGATTACCATTCCAAACCAGGCTAATGCTCTGGCAGCTGATGGAAGTTAATAACAATTAATAAAATATCGAGATCTAAAATCTGGTGTCAGTAACAGTGACACTGAAATCAATGTCAATTGCAAAGTCCAATTTGCTTCACCAATGTACTTTCAGGAAGTGAATTCTGGGCTGGTGAATTCCATGCATTCCTGCTCTGGCCTAAACGTGACTCTAGACACACACGCATGTGAAACTTTTTAATAGTCTCTAAGATGGTAAAGCAAGACACTAAATTGTATCAAACTGCTCCGAGGTTTGGAAGGATAAAACTGACAGAACACCCAGCACCAGCCTCGGTCTCAGAAAAGGAAACGGGAAACACAGTCTTGTTGAACCTGCAGAGGCCTCCTCCCTAACATCTGAGAACTTGTGACAGCTGTACTCCAGATGCCTCCCGATCGGTTTATTGACGAGAAATTCTTATTTATATTCAGTGCCTTGTGTTCCACAGCTTATGTGGGAGAGAAATCCCCAGAGTCACCACTCACTGAGTGCAGACATTTATTCTCATCTCAATGCTGAGTGGCCTGCCTAACCGAATACTGTGGCGCCTTGTTTTAGATGTCCAAGCCAGGGGAATTATCTACCCTGCTTCCAATCAGTTTCACCCTGTCAGAGTGTTATATATTTCACTGAGATCTCCACTTATTTTCCTAAATCCCATGGAATACAGTCCCAGTCGCCCCAAACGCTGCTCTCAAAACAAGTCTGTCATCCGAGAGATCAGTCTGGTCATCCTTCACTGCTCTCCCTCAATGTCAGGTTTGTCCCTTATTAGGTAAGGAGAGTAAAACTACACACAATACTGCACAATGTTCAAGATGGGCTCTCACCAAGGCCCTGTACAGCTGCAGTAAGACACCCTTACTCCTGTAAGTCAAGCCCCGAGAAATGAAGGTCAACACACCATTTATCTTCCTGCCTGCTTTCTGCTCCTGTAATATTGCTTTCAGTGACTGGTGTGCAATGAGATCCAGACCCTTTTCAATGTTACAGTTCCCCACTTGGGTCTGTGTACACTGGTCAGCATGCCAATGACATTCCCAGTATTGACATCTGCCTTCAGAACTCACTGCCCTGCACTGACCTCGGAGGTCACAGCAGGAAAATAAAAAGAACATAAATCCCTTTAAAGACCAACATGTTTCAAAAATCCCTTTTCAAATGATAGGTTGCTGTTCCATTGTTCCCAATCAAAGTACACACCGTCACATCTTCATCTGTCACGTATTTGCCCATTCACACCTCTTTCCTCAGTCACCTTGGAGCTTTTTTATATCCTCCTCACCCACTAACAATCCAACATCGTTTAATGTTGTCAGCAGACTGAGAAATATTGCATTTGATTCCCTCAACTAAATGCTTGACATGATCCTTCCACTTCAAAACTGTTCAGTGCTTCCTGTCAATTCTCCTCATCTAAAACCATGTTCATATTTTAGTCCCAATCCTGTAACATCTGAGTTTGCCCACTAGGCCATCGTGTTTTATCAACATCTTTCAGGAAATCTAAATGTATTGCATCCATTTTTTCTCTGTATGTATTGACCAGTCAATTTCCCAAATATGATTCCCATTTCATGTTCACCCATTACATAAGAACGTACAAACTAGGAGCAGGAGTAGGCCATCGGGCCCTTCAAGCCTCCACCACCATTCAATAAGATAATGGCTGATCATTTCTTGGCCTCAGCTCCACTTACTCGCCCAATCATAATCCTTAATTCCTTTACTGTTCAAATATTATCTGAGTTAAAACATATTCATTGACAAATCCTCAACCATTTCACTGGGCGAAGAATTCCACAGATTCACAATCTTCTTGGTCAAGAATTTCCTTCTCAATTCAGTCCTAAATCTGCTCCATCTAATTTTGCCCTGTTGTCCTCGTTTCACGTGCTTCTGGAAGCATCCATTATATTTCTATTTTATCTACTCCCTTCGTAAATATATATGTTTCTATTCTTTCCTCCCTCATTCTTTCAAATTCCAATCAATGTATAATTCCAATCTATGCAGTCTCTACTCATAACCACCCCCCGCTCACCTCTGGAACCGACCTAGCGAGCCTCCTCTGCATCCACTGTACTGCCAGTTTTTCCTTTCTCAAGTAGGGAGACCAAAACTACACGTACTACAGGTGTGGTCTCTCACCATCCTGTACAGCTGCCTCATAATCTCCTTGATTTCACACTCAATCCCTTTTGCAATGAAGGACAAAATTAAATTTGCCTTTTTAACGTCCTGTTGCCCCAGCAGACCAACTTCTGTGATTCATGCACAAGGACACCCAGGTCCCTCTGCACAAGAGCATGCTGCTTTTTAAAAAAAACAATTCAAATAAGAGTCCTCTTTACTATTTTTCTGACCAAAATGGACGATTTCACATTTATTATAATTGAACTCCATCTGCCAGACCTTGACCCACTAACTTCAACTATTTATTTCCCTTTGTAAAGTTTAACAGTCCTCTGCACACTTTACTCTGCCACTCATTTTAGTATCATCTGTAATCTTTGAGACACTACACGTGGCCCCCATTCCAAAACATTTATGCAAGCTGTGAATAATTGCAGTCCCAGCACCGATCCCTGAGGCACTCCACTAGTCACTGATCAGCAACCAGAAAAATAATCATGTATTCCCACTCATTGCTTCCTGTTAGTTAACCAAGCCTCTATCCATGCTCATACATTGCCCGTAATGCCACACCTTACGCAGCAGCCTTTTTGGCGTCACTATATCGAATGTCTTTTGGAAATCTCAGTACCACACCTACTGGGCTCCTGCAGTTGTAATGTCTTCGTAGAATTCCAGTAGGTTAGTTACACGTGGCCTGCCTTTCATGAACCATCACTGTGTCTGCCCAACGGGACAATTTCTATCAAGATGCATTGCCATTTAATCCTTGATTACAGATTGAAATGTTTTCCCCTACAGCTGTTATGCTAACCTGTCTATAATTCCCCACTTTTTGTCTACCTCCTTTTTTAAACAGTGGTGTGTGAACTCCTATTTTCCAATTTGCTGGAATTGCATCAGAGTCCAGAGAATTCAGAAAAATGTCCACAAGTGCAGTTGATATTTCTCTCATCACCTCTGTTAGTACCTTGGGATACATTCTATCAGGGCCAGGAGACTTACCTACCTTTGGCTCCATTAGCTTGCCCAACACTATCTCTGTCTTGGGAATGGTTGTTTCCAGGTACTCACTTATCTTCCTCTCTGACAATTGCTGGTATGTTATTACTGTTCTTCATTGTGTAGACGGACGAAATAACTCTTCAACTCCTCATCCATTTCCTCATATCCCTTTACTGGATACCCCTTCTCTGAAGGACCATTGCTTACCTTAGCCATTCATTTTGTTTTGTACATTTATAGAATATTTTGCTATCTGTCTTCATATTCTGAGGTATTTTACTCTCATAACCTATCTGATGGGTCTTGATACCTTTCTTTGTTGCTTTATTTTGACATTTAAAATGTTCCCAATCTTCTACTTTCCCACTGGTCTTTGCCATTATTTATACCATTTATTTTAATTTGATAGTCTCCCTTATTTCCTGAGACATTCCTGGCAGATTACCCTTTTCCTACAGTCCTTCCATTTCACTATTATATGCTGTTGCTGAGAACGTTGAAAGATTGCTTTGAAAGCCTTCCACTGTTCATTAATGGTTCCGCCATAAAGTCTTCACTTCCTGCCATTTTTACCCAACTCCTCTCTCATCCTATTGCCATCTGCTTTGGTTAAACACAGGCCCTTGATATAGGATATTATCTTCTCACCTTCTAAATTCAACCATACTTTCAATCCAATAATTTCTCCCAAAACATTTTTTTTACTAATTTTATTCTTTTTTTCTGACGACAGTTAGTGTTTCTAGTCTTGCTGGGAAGATTTAATTTGTTTCATTTGTTTCCTTCTGTGAAGACAGAACTGAAGTAGTTGCTTAATAGTTCTGCCATTTCCCTGCTCTCATTTTCTATTCTCTGGATTCAGAGTGTAACGAAGCTGCACTTGTTTTCTCTTATCTTTTCCATTGACAGTTCACCTTATAACTCTTATTAATGTTGTCTTCAGAAACCCAGCAATTCATGTGCACACCATATAATCACAGAGGCATAGACTCTGCACCGTCAGAAATACAGCACAATCTACATTCGTCCCACTCTCCTACACCAGGCCAATAGCCGGGAATGTTATGACACTTTAAGAGCTCTCCTAAGTAGGTTTTTAGCAGTTATGAAGTTACCACGATAACTCCCCTCTCAGAAAGTACATTCCAGACCCCAACACGTTCTGGGTGAAAAGCAATCAGCAAATCCTCTCTACATGTCAAACCCTTCGCTTTAAAAGCGTGCTCCCTTGATTTTGGCCCACTGACGAAAAGTAACAGCTGCTGTCTATACATCCGGTCCATGCTCCTCATAATCTTATCCTTCTGAATCACATTCTGCTCAGAATTCTCTGCTCCAATATAAATAACCCAAGCTTACCCAGCCTCTCTCCATAGCTGATATGCTCCATCCCAGAGAACATCCTGGTGAATCTCCTCTGCACCCCCTCCAGTACAATCACATCCTTCCCGTAATTTGGCTCCCAGAACACCACACAGTATTACATCTTGGCCTAACTAAAGTCCTGTATTAGTATTGTAAGCTATGTCTTGATGTGTAAAGGTTATATTTACTATTCCAAACAACTTGTTAACTCCACTATTACCGTGCCCAGTCCCATACAGGGGTGTGTGGAGAAGCACGCTCTGAGCTTCCTAGTGTGCTGCCATTCATTGAGTACTCCCCTGTCTGGTTCCTTCTTCCAAAGTGCACCACCTCATATTTATCTGGGTTACATCCATCTGCCATGGATCTGCTTATCTGGCCATTCCATCTGTATATTTCGGTAACATAAGACCTACCGCCTCACTGCCAACCACCCGTGCAATCTTTGCGATACATGTAAACTCACGCACAACATTTCATGTAAACTCACGCCCTACACTTTTATATCTACATTATTTATGAGTATCACAAATAATAAGGGTCACACCATTGACCCGTATACTATACCACTGGATACTTATGTCGATTCACACATTTTCCAGAATCTCCTTCTTTGTCCTGCCATAAAGACATTGTGAATGTCACTTACCAACTTACCCTTGATACCATGAGATTTTACTCTCTTTATCAGTCTCCCACGTGGGGTTTTGTCAAAGGCCTGGCTGAAAAAAAAAATATGATAAACCTTCTTGAAAAAAGATCAATAAAATTCGTTCGGTATAACTCCCCTCTGATGACTATCCCTCTCTAAATGAAGATCCAATTTCTCCCACCCTATTTTCCCTAATAGTTTCACTGACACTGATCTGATACTCACTGATCTGTAGTTCACTTGCCTACCTGCACCAACCGTTCTTCTAAAAGGTGTTCTGCGTTCCTCTGGCCCCTGCCCTGTGACCAGAATTTACTTAAACATTCGGGTCAGGGCCTTGCTCCAACAGCAGTTTGTGATACAACACAGCCAGACCTGTGGACTTGTCTAATTTTATACCAGCCAAAACCATCAATCCTTGCTCGTATTTCATATCAATCTGCCCACGGGTTTCCCAGTCAATCTTCTTGAACTATGCCTCCTCCTTCTCCTGCGCAAAACAGATGTGAATATCTTATGTCACAATCTATCAATGTTCTCCAGCTTCACACATTGATTATCCTCTTGGTTTCTAATAGGCTCTAATTATTTCCTGGTTATTCTGTCCTACTTGAAGTCCTTGTGGAATATCTTAGGATGCTCACTAATCCTGCTCGCACTTTTCAATGCCCCTATGATCTTCATTCACCTCTCTGTGAATTTTGTAAAGCTTCATTTCGATCACCTCTCAGTCTCTGAAAATCTACAGAATACAGGCGGAGTTCCCTCATCGGACAATCTTGGCATCCGAGGGGTTAATCTAGAGAATATACAGCCAGTATATGTGGTCAGTATGTTTTACTTAGATCAGAAAATCAAAACTGTACACAATACTATAGGTACAGTCTCACCAACACGATGTGTCACTGGTGCAGAACTTCACTTCTACTCAGAGCGAATTACTACAGAAGCTGGGATCTGTATTGAACCAATGCTAGAAATCACAGAGAATTAGACATCATCCATGGAGAGAGAGAGAGAGACCACAGAGCTCTTCATTGCCTAAAATCTGATTCCCTTGAAACAAAGGGATACTTAACTTTACCTTCCTCCATTTGCATATGTTCTTACCAATACAATTTGCTTTATTGTTTTAGGTCTAACTTCCCGTATGATTTTTTTAAAAATCCTCCTGATATCCGACTATACCATATCCACTGGTTCTCCATTGTTTATATCGACAAGAGGCATCTTCAAGCAAAATTTTTGTAAATGTTGCCTTCCCTTTCAGAAATCTAGCATCATTCTCTAGATGTTTGCTATAATTTCCAAGTGTCCAATATCACATTCTTTACAATAAATTCAAACAGATTCCCCACTGTGAACAATAAATTAACTGGTCGGTAGTTCACCATTCTCCCTCTTCTTCCCTTTGTAAAACCTTGGAATGGATTTATAACCTTCCACCAGAATACAGAAAAATACAGTGATTCCCAATGCAATTATTATGTCCATTTCAGCTATCTCTGAAACTCTGATATGAAGTACTTTTGGTCTGTCAGACTTATCAATACAGTTATGTTTTCAAATGCTACCTGGTCACTGATATGAATGATTTTAGTCTTCAGTTACATAAGTCCCATTGTCACTTGGTTTTTCTGGGAGATTTTCTGGCCCTTCCTCCGTGAAGACAGACATAAAGTAACTGGTTCGTTTCCCCCACCATTGTTTCTGTTCACCACAATAAATTATCCTGTCCACACATTCACTCTTCCACATTTGACCTTGCTCTTTTTTTTCCTTTCAAATACTCATGGCAGTTTTTCATCAGTCTTTGTGTTTCTGGTTAGTTTGTGTTCCTGTTCTCTTTATACTTTACGTATCAGTTTATCAGTCCTCTTTTGTTGCGTCAATGAATCCACAATATATGACCCTTTTCTAAAGCACATTCTTCGACCTAATGTAATTTTTTACTTCTTTTGTTCACCATCGTTGAGTCACCTTTGACTTAGCTTGTCCAATCCACTTAACCTGCATATCTTGGGACTGTGGGAGGAAACTGGAGACTGAAATTGTACGAGGATCGCTGGTGCAGTGAGGCAGCAGTGTTAACCATTGAGCTACCCAGTGTGGGCAACAAAACTTGCCTCCATAGTTCAGTCCTTGAAAAGTGACATTTGAGAATGGAGATTCCATAGGTCCCCAAAACTCCCATTGAGCGACAGAAGGAGGACATTGAGATATTGAACGGCTTGGTCAGGAACAGGAGCAGGACATGTAAGTCAATTGAGACTATAATATATGAACACCAGGAGTACATTCAGCCCAGCGAGTGTGTAAAGCAGGAATAGAGTTAGTCCAATCAGCCACTCATGCCTCTTACACAGCAATTGGAACTGATCTTTTACAGCCTTGGAGGGATATATGTATATTACAGACCTTACAGTAAATAACATATATTGCCGGTCTTTCATTAAGTCAGTTTAATGTATTTTCCAAATTCTCTAAAGCCAACTTTATTCTCGTAACTTAATGTCTTGCACAACTCAAGTATATACCCGTAACATTAAAAAAACTGCTTGTATTCAGACGTCATGTAAAATTCAATATATTAAAATGACTATTCCCCAAAGATCCTCAAGAGCAAAGTATTTGATTTGCTCTTCTGATCACACAGCACCAAGTCCAAAATTGCCTGATCAACAGCTCGGTGCTCAACATACTACTAAAGCATCCCGGCTCATACACTCTCATGAAATCCATTTTCCCAACTTTAACATTCACTTGGGTAAACACTGGTTAGATTTAAGTTGAAGCTGCCCATTATTTCTGCAGTAGCCCAAACCCTGTATGTCTTATGTCCTGTTTTATAACATACCCAACAATTGTATTGCAGCATTCACTTTGATACATATCTGTCATGAATATTTGCTTCTCCTTGCTGTTTCTAAGATCCACCTCAACAGATTCTGGGGAATCTGAGTAACGTGGGCTCTGGCGAGGTTAATGGCAGATTCAGGCGAGATGTTTGGTGAGGCATATCTCAACATGGATATTATCTCACTACATCTTACCCGTTCTTCTCAAGCGGCATTGTGAGATTTTCTCCAAATCTCTCGTTATGCTGGTGTAGTAGAGAAGGACAATGATCTTCCAGCAATGCTGTATATTCGCCAGAGAGCAGAGACTGCACTAACCTGGGTGAGAACCTTACAGCAGGCTGGTAAAGTGCTGCTGCTGCTGCTGTACAGGATCTTCGTGAGATCACATCCGAAGTACTGCACACAGTTTTAATCTTCTCACTGTGGAAAGGCTATTGTAATGAACTCAAAAATTGTTCCCTCAACGGACTTCTGCAACAAAGGTGTTAATCATCAAATCTCTCCAGTGTGGAAGCAGGACGTTTGACCCATCGCCAACACACTGACTCTCCGAAGACCATCTCATCCAATCCCCACCACCTACCTCACCCAGTCTTTAGAACCTGGCGTTTTCCACGACTGATGTGCCTCGCCTCCACATCCCGGACAGTATGAGTAATTTAGCTTGTCCAATCCACTTAACCTGCATATCTTGGGACTGTGGGAGGAAGCTGGAGACTGAAATTGTACTAGGATCGCTGGTGCAGTGAGGCAGCAGTGCTAACCATTGAGCTACCCAGTGTGGGCAACAAAACTTGCCTCCATAGTTCAGTCCTTGAAAAGTGACATTTGAGAATGGAGATTCCATAGGTCCCCAAAACTCCCATTGAGCGACAGAAGGAGGACATTGAGATATTGAACGGCTTGGTCAGGAACAGGAGCAGGACATGTAAGTCCATTGAGACTATAATGTATGAACACCAGGAGTACATTCAGCCCAGCGAGTGTGTAAAGCAGGAATAGAGTTAGTCCAATCAGCCACTCATGCCTGTTACACAGCAATTGGAACTGATCTTTTACAGCCTTGTGCCTGTTACACAGGAATTATGGAAGGGAACATAATCCTTATAGAAAGGGAAGGACTTCAAATAACCAGCTTCACTCGGAAATGAAAAGTGGTGAGAAAATTATTGGGATTGAAGACAAATTGTTAGGATGCGTTATGAAGGAATAAATTACAGGAGATTTCCAAAGTCAAGCCACAATCCAACATAGTTTTATGAAGGATAAATCATGTTTTAATGATTTGACTAACTTTTTTTAAAAAAGCGTAACAGCAAGGTGGATAATGGGGGTCCTATAGATGTATTATATCTGGACTTCAAGACATCAGTGCATAACGTGTCTTGAAAAAGGTTAATATGCAAGAAAAGAACACGTGGAATTAGGAACAATTTACTTGCTAGGGGAGAGGATTAGCTAACCAGTAAAAACCATGATATGGAGCCACTGATTTTGGACTGGATTGGACAAGGTCAAAAATCAAACGACACCAAATTAGAGTCCAATGTGTTTATTTGTAAACACAAGTTTTCCTTGCGCTGCTCCTTCATCAGTTGTAAGAGGGAGGGGAAGACTTTAAACACAGAAGTTATAAGGAAAAGACCAAAGGGCTGTACAACTCATGAATTGTACACACCTAAGATGGCTCTTAAATACTTAATCAGTTAGAATGGAGGTGCAAGTTTGATTGATTATTATGCAAATTGCAGAATTAATTTCAAGTCACTGCCTGGAGATACCTTCAGGTATTATCGATGTAAATGAAGTAACACGTGCGGTCAGACAATGTATTCTAAGCGTGACGCCTTGTTTGGACTCTGTGTCTTGACCTGGAGTTAGACTGGTTTTATTTACAAAGTACGATTTATAAAATAACACATTGACTGAATGTCTACAAATTGTACGTTTTGGAACAAAATAAAATGCATCTGCGAATACAAATGGGAAAATGCAAATTCAACCCACAGATTTATATGTGCATTCGTGTGTGTGGGTGTGCATATGTGTGAGGGGCGTGTCTGTGTGAAGAGGAGAGAGAGACAATGTGTGTATGTGAGAGAGAGTGAGGTGGCGTGTGGGTGTGAGTGTGGGAGGGAGAGAGAGTGGCTGTGTGTGCATGTGTGTGTGACAGAGTGGAGTGCGTGTGTGAAATGTGAGGGGGTAGTGCGAGTGTGTGTGAGGTGCAGAGAGGGAGAATCTGCATCAGTGTATGTAACGGGGAGAGTGAGAGGGTGTGCTTATCCAGCCTAAGACACAGATATGGCAACCCTCTGTCCCTGACCTTTGAGCTAATTTTGTATCCAAATGACTTTCATAAGAACCATCCTTGTTTAATAGATGTCCATGCACAATGTTATTCAACATCTTACTGATGTCCAGATCGACAATGTACACCACTCAATCTCAATTAATCTTTTTAGTCGCTTCTTCAAAGAACTCTCCGTCAAGTCAGTGAGACACAATATTGCTTGCACAAAACCATGTTTACTATCTTTAATCAATTGTTACCTTTCAAAATGCGTGAAAATCCGATGACTCATAATCCTCTTCAACAACTTACCCACCACTGAGGTCAGGCTCACTACCTTCTCCTTATTACCCTTCTTAAATCCTTTAAGTAATGGCACCACGTTAGCCAACCCTCAGTCTTCCGGCACTTTACCTGTGACTATTAATAATAGCAAGGGTCCCAGCAATCACTTCCCTAGCTTCTCACAGAGTTCTAGCGTACATCAATAGAAGCCAGGACATTTTTCTTCTTTTGCATGTTTTAAGACCTCCAGCAGCTCTTCTGTTATACAGACACTTTCAAAGATGTCACTACTATTTTCACAAGTTCTCTAACTTCCATATCCTCCCAAATACTGATACAAACTTTTCGTTCAGTACCTCCTCCGTTTCCTGTGGCTCTGCACATAGGCAGCCTTGCTGATCTTTAAGGATGTCCTATTCTCTCCACAGTTACTCTTTTGTCCTTGACGTATTTGTAGAATTCCTTTGAATTCTCCTTAACTCTGTTTGCCAAAGCTATCACATGTCCCCTTTTTATGCTCCCAATTTCCCTATTAATTATACTCTTGTTGCCTTCAGACTCTTCTCGTGATTCACTTTAAATCAGGAATTAAGAGGCTAATAATGGCTATTCCGATTGTCCGAAAAATCCATCTGGTTCACTGACACCTTTTAAGGAAACAAACTGCCATTCTTACCTGGTCTGGCCTACAAGTGACTCCAGACTCACAGCAATGTGGTTGCCTGCTAACTGCCCTCTGGGTAATTAGGGATGGGTAATAGATGC